>NC_067143.1:57238515-57838515 GCF_903995435.1 Acomys russatus | reverse complement strand
TAGTCATTGCAGCAATGCTTAAAATAATCTAAATGTCAGTATTAGAAAGACTGTCACATAAATGGAGGTACACCCATGTAAGATGACCAAGGGACATATGTTTACTATAAACTGTACCATGGAGAAGAAAGACAAGAAACGGATGAGCTACAGGCAGACAGGACTTCTGTTCAGAAAGAAGTGTCAATGATTGTGACAGAAAGGTTCTGGACAGAACTGAAAGGGAGCCAGCAAAAGTAAGACCTTGGAGGGTCATGTAGGAAGTCAGAGATCAGAAGATGTGTTTGTTAGGACTCTTGTGATTAGATAGGGCTATCTCGACAGTCCAAGCTATGTGCCCTATTTTAAGAGCAGTTTGTTTGACACTGTATTCTGTCTTCTTTCCTCCTCTTCATGTTTAAGGTCATAAACATATTCACAGGCCTGGCCATTGCCACAAGGCATCTTTGAGAGACCATTATACTGCCTACTGCCCTGGTACAGGTGCATGGCACAGGCACCAGGCAGGCAGCCTATATAATGAGAATATTGAATAACACATGTAATGAAGGTAATGAGGAACTGGTCAGTGTTGAGGAAGGCATGGGATGAGACGTGCTGACAGATCCCTCTAGAACCGAAAGGAGACTGGGACATCTGGGATGGAGGCTGTTTAATCATAAATGACATGATTTATGGATAAGGATGTCTCAGCTTCCAAGATCAACCTCTCCCTCCAAGTTTAATGTTCCTATTTCTGCCTCCCACCTCGGTACAAGGTCTGCCGGGCTCTAGCATTAGAAACCTGTACCCCAGCCTTCATCCTCAAATTGAGCTTAGGTGGCCAGGCTAGTGCACACTCCTTCACTCCCTCATCCTTTCCCTGGCTTCCCAGCACCCTTCCTCTAGCCCTCCAATGGCCACATCCCAATTGACCTCAATGAGCCAGCTCCTCACCTTCCCCACTCCAGATAATATGAGTTCTCCCAGACTGATCTGCCCATGTTTATGGGAAAACATGGAAGCTAAAGCCATAGCAAGTCTGCAGAGTGATCATTCAGTCCCTCCCTCTACAGACCAGCAAGTCCCCAGGCCTGTACAGGAGAAAGCAGAAGTCCAAAAAAAAAATCTCTATTGCACTTTGGAGCAAAAGGTAGTTCTAGGGCAAGGATCATACGCAGAAACAAAGAAATGAATGAAGCAAGCAGGGTTTAGGTTATGGGTTAAAATGCCACTAAGGGACTCTAGCAAATCACACATTTAAGAGTGTCTGTCTGACCCTGGATTTCCTCCCTTCAGAAGAGAGTGACTGTAGACCTCAAGAAGCCATAAGGAATGGCTTACATAACTTGACTAGGATTTTTATTCCTGCTGAAGACCACCTGATGGAGATGTGCCCAAAGCTATATAGAAGTGGGGCAGGGCTGGGAGATGCAGAGAGATAGCTTCAGCTCTGGCCACTGGTAATACCCCATTGCTCCATAATTATGTGTCCCACAATTCCCTTATCAGGCCATAAACCAACTCACCAAGCTGTCCTCAAACCATTCCTTTATGTAAGCAGCGGTTGGGCCAGGGATCTGGCTCAGGAGGGCTTCTCTATCCTCAGGAAGTACCAGCATCTCCAGGGACAGTCTCAGGTCCTCGATGAGATGGAGCACGGGTACAGAGCTCATGCAGGAGGGTGGAGGAGACAGTCCAGGCTCACAGGTACCATCACCAATATCTGCACCTGCTTTAGTGCCTGGAACAAAAGAGGCAGAGACCTTGGTGAGAAGAGTGGATGTCAGAGTCAGTGACCTTCTCAAGACACTGACAATGAGAGGTACAGGGGAAGGGCTGGAGGCTCGCTCCTGCCTCACATGGAAATACTTCACATGGAAATGTGGCAGCATCGTTATACTGAGCTGCAATGACAGGAAGAGAGGCCCATCAGAGCTGGGTATAGCCCATGGAGTCTGATATACAAAGCTAGGCATGAAGACAACTGATAAAACACAGCCAGCCCTCACCAGCAACTACCACCAGTGAGACCCAATTCTTCACCTTTTACAACTGTATTTGTTTTCTCTTAAGTCAGTGTAAGACTGCACAGATGGCCACTCCAAACTCCTCCCATCTGCTTATGGGCATTCCATTCCTCTCCCTGGGCTGGCCTAGTTGCTGCTACCACTGGAATACCACAGAAATAACTGTGCCAATCACAGTCCGGGGCTTAAGAGGACTGATACCCCCTGCTCTTCATGTCCAGTGCTAATACCTTATAAAAAGGCCAGCTACCCTACAGGAAAGACAGCCCCAACTGCCATGGACCATCTCACTGCTGTTACAGACTTTCAATGAAGCCATCCTTGGTCCTCCAAATCCAGATGAGCCACCCCAGAGAGCAAAACATGAGCCATCCCTACGGAACACTACCACAATCACGGAATGATAAAGGAACAAATGGCAAGGGCTGACTTGAGTTAGCTGGGTTAGTTGATCGTACTAATGGACAAGGATTACTACACTCATTCTGGTGATGGATTATAGTGAAGTAGACTTGTTCTGGATGCTCCAGATGGGAGACTGCTGTATTCAAACTGTATTAGTTCTATGCATATCCACAGCCCATCTACCCATGGTGGACTGCACGGACTCTCTGAGCAGAGTCTACGCCAAGCATAGCTGAGTCCCCAGTGTCCAGTAGATGCTGACACACAATTAGTTCAAATGACTGCACATATACTCAAGTGGATGGCTAAAGAGAGAGAAATGACTGCCAAGATTTCCTCAGAGCTCTGGGATGTGGGGTCAGTTCCTTCTAATTTAGTACGTCTAAAATAGGACTGGTTTTGTCCTTCTAAACCCTATCATTCAACTACAGAAAAGCCCAAACTGACCTCACAGAGTGCAGCACATGCTCTCAGTAATATGAAATATTTTATAAAAATGTAGTTTAAAGGATCACTTTTTTTTTTTTTTTTTAAGGGCACTTGGATTGTAAAGCCAATAGGGTCCGATGCTTAAAGTTAGGACTATTCTAGAGAATGGGAGCTGGCGGACCACTATGCCCATGGGTCTGGCATCTAATTTCTGGTCCCTTTATACTTTTAGAACCCAGCATCACCCTTGCCAGGCAGTTTGGGAAGGAAAACTCCACACAGACGGAAACAATTACCACAGGATTTGATTGCCAGTTTTTGCCTTCTGAAAAATGTATGGCAGAGGGGATCATGGGTCACAGTCCACAAACAAGTCAGGCTCCGGGGAGCTAGGACACGGCACAAGTGACCGTGCTCTGGTGTGTGTGTGTGTGTGTGTGTGTGTGTGTGTGTGTGTGTGTGTGTGTGTGTGTGTGTGTGTGTGTTTTCAGTGCCTTCTGGGTCCTATGGATCCAATTTAGAGCTGAGTGGGAACTGCACAAGCCAAATCTCGGGGAAGAAAATGACAGAAACTCAGCAAGCCCTCCAACCCCCACACAACTGCTCAGCAGTCACTCTTCTGCTTTCTGAACACATATTCATTCTGTTTTTAATGTAAGGGGTGTGTGTGTGTGTGTACATGTCATGGTAAAAGTGCAGCAATCAGGACAATTTAGGGGAGGCAGTTTTTTTCCTTCCACTGTGGGTCCCAGGAATTGAGCTCAGGACATTGGGCTTGCATAGCAAGTGTTTTAGCTCACTGAGCCATCTTTCAGGCCAACACTCTAATTACAGAGAGTTTCATATAGGTGAAGCGTACAGTGAGTTGGGCTGCAAGAGAGTGAAAATAAAGGGTGTTTTAAAATCAACTTTTTGTGATAGTGTGGCCTTGGGTATTTTATATCAGATACAAATATAAAATTTTGAGGCATGAGGATTGTGTATAAATACTAAAGTATAAAGTAGATAAAAATTGGATTAAGATTTGATAAGCACAAAAGTAACAGAGCAAAATATAACAAAACACTGCACACCTACTATATATAGCTAATTTCTGCTACATAAAAAAGTATGCCTGAAAGCACTACTTATAACATTTATAATAAAACATTAATAGATCCTTCATAAGGAGACACCTTATGAATCAGTTAAAAAAAAAAAAAAGGCCCAATTCACTTTTCTTTTCACACACAAAACAGGCATAGGGCTTAACATAACTTACTCTGGGGCATCTACAAGAACACAAATAGAAAATTAAAATATAGAGATAAGATGTTTTCTAGGTAGTTCATGGAACATTTTAAATGTTCAGTTTTTCATGAATAAAATTATCAAAGTTGAAAATGCAATGATCAATGTTGACAAACATCCAGTGAGAACACTCAAGGCCTGTTAAGAGACACAAAAATTGGCCCAATTTGGGAAGATACTGTAAAAATATTCATACCTCTTTAATTAGCAATTCCAATTTTACAAACCTAACCTAAGAAAATAAAAGCAAATGTGAGTCAAAGATTAACACACAATAATCATCTCAGTGGTGTACTAATTCTGAAAAAAGTAGGGTAAAACCCACCAACTAGGTGAGTATTTAAATTCCTTCTAGAATATTCAAAGCTATAATTCATATGTTTCTATATATGTGTGTGTGTGTGTGTGTGTGTGTATGTGTGTGTGAAATAACAGTCCGAGGAAACTGAAGCATGAGGTCCTGTACTAATTTGTAAACTACATAATTAAGGGAGTAAGGAGATGGCACTGGCTGACCTCCCAGTGGACCTGGTTCAATTCCCAACACTCATATGACCCCTCACAGTTACCCAACTCCAGCCCCAGGGGATCTGATTTCCTATTCTGCCCTCCATGGGCACAGCATGCAGGTGGTACACAGACATACTTGCAGGCAAAACACCCGTAACACATAAGATAAATAACCAAAAAATACTTTAAGAAAGAAAGCATAATTAAAGCATATGAATGTTTAAACATCTACATAGAATAATTTTTAAATGTTGGCCATGACTTTCAGAAGTGAGAGATTGCAACCTGGCATTTAGTTTGCACAGGTACTCCAGGTTTAAACATGTTTTATAAATCCTTACTGGATATTAGACAATGCCAGCACAAGAGATTTCGGGAGTGAGTGTGTGTGTGTGTGTGTGTGTGTGTGTGTGTGTGTGTGTGGTATTTGTGTACTATAAATGTATGCAAGTCTGTTCACGTCATTTCTTTGAGCTCATGGCTTCAGTTTGACTGCCCAGCCAATGAGTTCTGGCATCTGATTGTTCCCCCTACTCACCCTCCCACCCTCCCCAGCACTGCAGTTTCATGTGCACGCACCAGGCCTGGCTTTCACATGGGTGCTGGAGTTCTGCACTCAAGTCTTCACATTTACCCAGCATGCACTTACTCACAGAGCCAGCCATCTCATCACACCTCTGGCCCTTCTTTAAATATTAAAGGGTGAGTGAATACAAACACATGTTCTCCCTGTGCCCTGATGAGCTTTATTTCATACAGTAATTGTCAAGTGAAGAACTGGTATATTTTCAAGCAATCTCTGAAATCTACTGCTGAGTCACATGCTCTGTTGGAAAGCATGCAAGGTCACGGGGGTGGTGGCAGGGAGGTGGTGTCAACTACAGAAGCATAGGTCCCACTTCAGAGAATCAAATTTATTTAATTGGTCTCAGATGTGATCTAAGGCATGAAAGGGTTTCCAGGTATTCTAAGATGAAGCCAAAGCGGAGATGATTGCATTAGAAGGTCACTCAACCAATGCTGGTTTCTGACGCCTACACAGGATATCTGGAAATGTTCATTTTAAAAAGTAAACTCCAAGCTTACTCTAGATATAGCAATTTTATTTAATTTGCTTAATTTAATGATCAAATGATTGTCGAGGATAAGACAAAAGGAGAAGCACAAATTTTTGTTAGTAGTGGTTAATAACAGCTTACTTGCTAGGAGCCTACCTTCTATGGAGTGAAGTCTGCAGCCAGAGGCCAAGTTCACTTTGCTGTGTGTTTGGGGTGGAATGCATGACGGACACTGCTTATGATCCTAATCACAGCTTCAGGTTAAGCCAATGTCTCAGGTCAGTCATACAGCAGAGCAAATGTTTTCATCTGTGTTTGTATGGAGTATTCACACCACCTGATCCCGTCTCTATATTCTAGTTCCTGATGCCTGTCAATGTGTCTGTCACCTCACACGGATCAAGGCCTTTATGGGCGTAACTGAGGTAACCCAGGCGGTGCTTAGAGTTATGATTAGCCATTCCTTGGTCTGCAGAAGGAGAAATAGGCCACGCGTTTTGGAATGCCACGGAACTCTGACAATCATTTTGCAGGAATACTCAGCAAATTATATAGAGAAAAACTTCTAAGATACCTATAAGTACAAAAGTGCATGTACACATACACACCACTTCCACAGCCATGGACCTGAAGGGGACCTTTGGAGCTCAGAACCTCTGTGGTAAAAGCAACTGAGTAGTGTTTGGCCTATAAGTCACTGCCAAATCCTCCATGGGCTATGGTCTGCGCTTTTTGGTTTTACAATTTTTATTTGTAACTTTAATTATATGTATGTAGGTACAACTGTGTGAGTTTGTGCATGTGAGTGCAGTGCCTGCAGAGGCCAGAAGAGGGCAGTAGATCGCTAGAAAGCTGCTAGTTTACCCTGGTTCTGGGAACTGAAGTCAAGTCCACTGTGAGAGCAGGGCACTCTCAACTGCTGAGCCATCACTTTACCCTCCTAAGGCCTGAGCTTCAATGGGCCATTTGAGGGAAGGGGAGATGCCTTTAGGCCTGAGCAAAAGGTGAGAATGAATGGAAGGTCTCTGTATAAAGCCAGGATACAGAAGTAAATAACCTCAGCCAATCAATTTTAAAACCACAGTTTTAACACTTGGGTTTGGAAGTAGAATAAGAACACACAAACAAGTGAGCATTTATGTAAAATACCCATAATTTGAGGGGCCAAAGTCCAGCACTTAAGGGCTGAGGCAGTACCCCAGTTGTAGAGTGCCTGCCCAGCATGCAGGAGGCCCTGGCTTTAATCCCTAGCACCATACACAAATACATGAATAAAAAGTCCACCATCTTCTATGAGTCCTTGAGGATTGCTGAAATCCACCTGACAAAAATAATCACCAGCGACAGAGAAAATGCAAATTAACTACACTCACAAGTTGGTGTAACGAAAAATAGGGGTCGCTGCATGTAACAAGCAGAAAAACATGCACGCCTATGAGTGCACATGGAATATTAGTGAATGGTAGTGATGGTTTATCTAGGCGATCCATCATGCAAGCATTGGTAAACTTCACTCCACGAGTAAATGCAACGAACGCAAGGTAAAAATCAATTTAAAATATATAATGTTTCTTTCTTTCTTTCCTCCTTTTTTTTTTTTTTTTGGTTTTTCGAGACAGAGTTTCTCTGTGTAGCCTGGACTGTCCTGGACCCATTTTGTAGACCAGGCTGGCCTTGAACTCATAGCGATCCACCTGCCTCTGCCTCCTGAGTGCTGGGATTAAAAGGCGTGCACCACCACACCCGGCTATGATGTTTCTTTTTTAAAGTGAAATTCTGAAGAATGCATTTATAAAAGTAGGAAAATAAACAGATATCAAAAAAATTAAATACAGATCAAAAAGGATAGGTGTGCAGTGCAGAGATTATCAGTATGTACATATGTAACTATTCACAGAATAACATATACAACTAAGCACACACATGCATGGCAACTGATTGATAAACCCAAAAGTAGCTAATTCAAAGTAGTAACAAAAAGACTATCTCTAGTGAGCCTGATCCTAATACAAAGGCGGCGCAGGTAGTATTAAGAATAAACACAGCGGGCTGGGCATGGTGGTGCTCACCTTTAATCCCAGCACTCGGAAGGCAGAGGCGGATCACTGTGAGTTCGAGGCCAGCTTAGCCTACAAAGTGAGTCTGTGGGAAGGATTGTAAACTTTGTAAAAGCAGTCTTGGCGGGCTTTGCCCTTGGACACACCGCGGATACTCCCTGAGATTAACCTTGAGATAGACTGGGTGGAGCCATCCTGGGCCTAGAATTCAAGAAGCGGACCTGGGGACTCCACCTGGACTATTGTGTTTCTAATCGACCCTCAATGGGAGAGGGAGACCGCCCCTTGCACAGGACAGGCAGGCGGAGGGGGGAGAGCAGCTGCACGGTCAGACCAGGCTTGAGCGCGCATGGGTCGGAAAAAGGATCAGCGAACAGGCCGTACCAGCACGCAGACCAGAGACATCTAGGGACCCATCCCGTGGAACGGATACCGAAAGGTTCACTCTTGTTTCCCTTTAACCTTTTTTCCCTCTTGTGTAAGCTAGTTGAGTTGTATAATAAAGTTTGATTGTTAAGAAACAGAGCCAACAGTGAGTCCAACAGCATGGCTACACAGAGAGACCCTGTCTCAGGAAAAAAAAAAAAAGAAAGAATAAACCCGGGGCCTGGGGAGACTGCACTAGCCTGAGGACCTGAATCCCAGCCTCAGCACACACACACAAGCCACGTGTGGGATCGGGCATCAGTGTTTACAGCACAGGAAGTCAGAGACAGGAGGCGCCCTGGGGCTGCCTGGCCAGCCAGCCTTGCCAAATCAGCACACTCAAAGCCTCGGGAAAGGACTGCATCCCATAAAACAAGGTGGCCTAAGGACATGGCTCAATTGCTGAAGACCTGGTCATGCAAGGATGGGGACCAGAGTTTAGATCCCCAGTACCAGAAAGAACCAGAACGTGGCGGTCACACCTGCCGTCCCAGGATTTGGAGGAGACGATAAGGACCAAGAGGCTTGTCCCTGCTACTGCAGTCAATTGGTGAGCCAGGCTTAGTGAGAGACCCTGTCTCAAAAATTAAGTTCGAGAGCAATAGAAGACACTGATGTCTAGTCTGTTCTCTATATAAATGTGAATCTGCACATATCCAGATACACACACGCTGAAAAGGACCCAAGACTAACTTCTGACCTACACTTACAGGGACACATGTATATGCACTTGTACCTGAGTGCATGAACACACACACACACACACACAAATGATTTTTAAAATTTTGGAGCAGTATGCATACATGTATGTATGTATTTTACTTAGAGACAATATCCTCCTATGTCTGGCCTCAAAGTCATCACAATCCTCTTGCCTCAGCCTCTTGCATGCTAAGGTGATGCATGTACCCAGCTTGCAAATTTCTTCTGAACAGAAGAGCTGTTACAGGGCTCTCAACCTAAACTCTGAAGGGGAATCAGGCAGCAGAGGGGGTGTGCTGTTACTGCTGACTGGCTTCGCTGATGTTCCTCAGAGGAACGGATAAGACCAGCTAACAAGTACTGGATGACAGCCATATCCTCAGCCATGAACTCCATGGCTGATTTTCAAGGGCCAAAGGAACCATCTCAGTCTCGACCAGAACTTTCCCACTCCCATGAAATCTTTGTTTCTTCCTTCACCCATAGCCAGACACTAATCAGGGCTGGCGGGAGGCCCAGAAGATGGGTAACCACTTCCTTAGCTGTCCCAAAACAGTCTTGGCCCCCTCTATCAGTAAGTACAGCTTAGAGATAACTGCTTGCGTGACCTTCTGCCAAAGCAGAGAGGAATAAGTGGCCCTCTGTGTCCTGACCATGGGGCTCTGGTCCTATGCCAGGAGGGGCTTGACAGAGGAGCACTAAACCTGTGTGTCCACACAGTAAAGGCCTATGTAAGCTCAGCATCCATGTCGGTGCTCCTCCATCCACCGGGGATGTAATCAGGCAACACATGGCTGCATTTCCACTGCCAACAACACAATTCGATTACAGTATTATCTGCAGATGAAGTCATGGAGACTATCAAAAAGGAAGACTGAACAGAAGGTTAACATCCTCCTGCAAGCTCCAACAATGGTCTCTGTATTAGAAACAAGTCATCACTGACACTGGCCCAAGGGTCTTTAACCGTTGCCTCCTCTCGGCTTTCTCCCACAGATATCTGGGATTTTAATCTATAGGGATTTCATACCTGTACCCATTCAGATTTCAAGAAATTGTGTTTATAAGATTAACAGTTCTGCATTTCTTTTTGCACTTACAAAAACCAATTTCTATCTTGCAAGCCCCCCACTCCCACCCCAGCCACTGATCTCCTTGCGAGGAATATCATCACACTGAGGCTCTGCACGGGGTGGGGCATACTTGACAGCAGGACAGACTTGTCCAGTAGGACAGTCCTATTGTCCTCACCACGTGTAACAACAACAACGATCAGTATTACTTCCATTAATTGAAAAGTATTTTTGCCTTTTAATAGTGAAAGTAACATTAATAATTAATATCAATAAAGCAGAGCTGTTGTAGACCAACTGAGTACTTACCCAGTACCAGGCCACTAAAGTACCTAATCATCAGTAATTTGGTCCTCACAATAATGAGATAGACAACAGTGATGCCGCTACTTCATTTCCATGGAAACTTGAGCTGTGGAAGGATTGTGCAGCTGTCAAAGACACCATGGAGGAAGCAACTGGCTCAAATGGAAGGCTTAACTCCACAGACCACAGTCACAATTACACAAGTTCTAAGCTCACAGTCCCAGCCTTCTTGAAAGTGAGGCTGGTATTAGAAGTCTTGAGGCAAAGTGTTCTGAAGATAGGCATTCGGTGATTGTCATTCTCTCCACTAAGCATGCCAAGAGGCACACGCCCTCCAGACAGTAAGAAACTCATGCTGAATTGTGTCAAATGCTGCTGTGGGCTAACTGCAGCTAAGAGACTATTCATAGGGTTTAGCAACTACTGAGTCTTCAAAACTAATGATGTGACAGTCTTAAAATATAAACTCATCCAAGCTGGAAGATGGTAGCTCACGCCTTTAATCCCAGCACTAGGGAAGCAGAGGTAGGCCGACCTCTGAGTTCAAGGCCAGCCTGGTTCCGGGACAGCCAAGGTCCCTTGTAAGAAACTCTGTCTTGGAAAAACAAACAAACAAACATACTCATCCAAAGGCCCAAGTAGAGAAACTAAGACGAGAGTCAGTATGATGGCGAAGAGAAGACACATACAGTATCTGCCCCCTAACCAGTGAAAGGATTACTCAGTCACGAAAGCAAATAAAATACGGACATGACAGGCGTTTGTTTACTAAACAGCTATTGTGTGCTGCAGACTGGTGGAGAGATGCGGTGGTACAGCCTCTGTCTTCTCGGAATTCACACTCTGGTGCAATAAAAAGGGCGATATGAATGTTAACAGGTAACAAATGTGCTATAAAGACATACGGATAAGGCAGGAGAGATGGCTCAGTCCACACGCAGTGTGCTTGCTCCCCCTACCTCCTGATTTCCCATATAGGCACCCCTACAGCAACAGAGCCTCTGATGCAGTCCTCTCTGTTGCTGACATTACTTACCTGCCCTCTGGAGGCCTTGCCTGGGCTCAGGATCTCCAGGTGAGAATCTGGGACAGGTGTGGAGGGAAGGGGCTTAGGTACAGCCTGTATAGAACCTAGGAGACTCATTTCCTCACTTTCCAGGACATAGCGCCCCCCTCCTTTATCCTGTTCCATAATCCTCCATCCTGGAAGGGCATCTGGACAGGCTCGCTGGGTTTCTGTCTGGAAGCGCTGTGAGAGTTTTGCAGGTGTGCAGACGACTAGGTTCTGATCCCAGCTCTACCAGTTGTGTTTGTTATCTGAGCATCAGTTTCCTTGTGTTTAAGTGGGACTAAGAACAGCTTCCACCTGAGGTGGGGGCTGCGTTAAGCACATAAAGTGTTTACACCAGTTCTTGGCATAGAGTAGATCCTATAAGATAAACACTAACACTCTGTCAAGACAAGGGCTTACTATGTAACTCAGGCTGACCTGAAACTTGTAATGATCCTCCTGCCTCAGCTTCCAAAGTGGTGAGATTACAGGTTATCTGGCTAAAATCTAAGCTCTTGGTAAATTAAGAGGTACAGAGAACCTATACCATGCTGAGTCTGACTGTGGAAGGCTACAGTCAGCTTCTCACTCCGGACGCTCCATCCCACCCACCTGGGTTTTACGGTGTCTTATGTAAGGCGTGCACATTCTTCCCCGGACTCACGCAGGCTCTGTAAGACTGACATATAGTCCTCATTGGTCTCTGCTTTCCTGGTTGCCCCCTTACAGACTGTCTCCCCCACAGAGCATCAGAGCACACCAGAGAACATAACTGACATCACATCCCTCCTCCCACGCCATCAGGATAACGGCTGAAGCTCTCCCCATACAGCCGGGCCATAATATGATTTGTCTCTTCTTCGTCTGGGGCTGTGTCCCTTTTCCTTCCCCTGGCTTAATCAACTTTTAGCTATGTACACGGACTCTCTCCAGCCCTTGGAGCTTTCTGTCACCTCTCCTGGGAAGCTTTTCTCCAGATCCCCTCACATTTCCAATAAAATGTCACCAGATCAAAAGGCCTCCCCTGGCTTTATTTCATGCAGGATTCCCTATCACTCAGTCCTCTTGACTTGTTTATATTTTTTTGAGCGTGTGTGTGTGTGTGTGTGTGTGTGTGTGTCTGTGTGTCTCTGTGTTGTATATATATGTATGTGTGTGTGCTGTGTGTATGTATACATGTGTGTTGTGTGTGTTATGTATGCATGTGTTGTGTGTGTATGCATGTGTATGTATGTATGTGTCTGTGTATGTATTTTTATGTATACATGTATATATGTATGCATGTGTTATGTATGTGTATATATATGTGTGTGTGTGCATCTTTGCACGTATGTGTTTATGTACACATATGTATGTATGTATATGTGTGTGTGCGCGCTCACGCACATGTGCGTCTGTGTCCAAAGGACAATCCTTTTATCATTCCTTTGATGCTGTACATCTGATGTTTGAGACAGGTCTCTACTTGGCCTGGAACTCACTGATTAAGAGAGAATGACTATTAATGAAGCCAGGGATCCTCCTACCTCTGCTTCCCCGATGCTGGAGTTAATAAGCAAGGATCACCTCACCTGGCTATTTTACATGGTTCTGGGACTGAACTTCAGTCTGCACTTTACCCTACACAAGGCTTTAGGAGGCAGCTGATTCATCCTTCAAAAAGTCGACACTGTCAAGACATCAGCTGTTGTGCTTTTGAGCAGAGATGGGGACTGAATGTAGGACCTTGTACAAGCCAGACAAGTGCTCTGCTACTCCGCTGCATCCCTAGCTCCTACGCAATGATTCGACAGAATTCCAGCCATAATCCCAGTAAGTTGTCCTCTGTGTTTAGACAAACTGATTCTGAAGGGGAGAGAGAGATGTGAGGTGGGAAGGGAGCAAGAGCTCAAGGCCCAGGGTAGCCAACATTATGTAATGAACAAAGAGCTAGCTTTAAGGCTTACCATAGAGCCTCAGTAATAAGCATGACGCTGGCAAAAGAACCAAACAGAGACCTCAAAAATAGTCCTATGTAATTCCTGGTAATAATCTTTGACGAAGAAACAAAAGGAATACAGTGAGAAACAGTCATCATCTCATTCCTCCCTCACAACCGTCTGTGAGTCCTGGCAGGGGCTCAGTCCTCAGGCCAGGGCTCAGATGTACTGACCTGTCAGCCACAGCCTGACCCTGTGGCTTTTATCTCAGTACACGTGAGGACAGCTAGATCAAGCGTTGGAAGTGCACTGCTAGGAAATCCGCCCTCCTGATGGTGTCTTCTCACTAAATTATCACAAAACCGAACTGAGAACAGGACATCCCCAACCATGGAGACTTAGAAAAGCAGACAGTGGTCACAGCCTTTCAAGGACACCCCCTGCTCGTGGAGAGACTGAGAGCCTGCCAGATGACAGCTCGGCTGAGTTACAGCGGAACCTGTAACATGAGGAAGCTGTGGGAGACACAGAGCCTCCCTCACCCGAGGCTCCGACTCCCAGAACCCTCCATGACTCAGATGTGTTTCTGCAATGGGAAGAAGCAAACAACAGGAAGGGAGACGTATCACATGTACTGAGCACGTCCTACCGTCGAGCCCCACTCAGCCTTCCTCCTGTGAGGAGCAAAGCCATGAAGCGCCACACTCAGTCTGTAAAAAAGGGGCACTGAAGTGGGTCTGCTAAGGACAGAAGAAAGAAGACCCAGGACCCTCTGGTAAGGTTTGCAGTAACAGCTTTGTTACACCGAGTATGGCTTCCCGATTGCTCCCATCAAGGAACCCATCACCCAGAATGGCACACTGGTCATCTTCCCCAAGCATCCACAATTAGACCGTAACCTTCCCAAAGTCCCTCCTGACTAATGCAAATATTAAAACCAAACACTCACGGTGAACTTAAAAAAAAAAAAAAACAAAACAAAACAAAAAACCGATAGGAGAAAAAGAATGCTGTAATCATGGTGTGAATCAGAGTTGCCTGCCCGCTCCTGAGCACACTGGATGACAGCTAGGGAAACCCTGAGCAGGCACTGATTAGGGAACAAAGTCGGCTCAATTTCAAGCGTCAGTTCCACAGTAATAAGGCATGATGCGCTCTGAAAATTTTACAACAGAATCGATCTCATTGCACCCAAACTGCCTCACGGCCAGCATCCAAACTGTGGTAGCGCTGTGCCAGAGGCACTGGTACACCCACCCAGCTCAACAGAGATGCCGAGGTTATTACACCAGTACAGCAGAGTTCCATAAAGGGGGTGGGGGGGGCGCGGAGATGTACATTAAACTACTACATAAATGATAGTTTCACAGAGGGCTTTTCCTTATGCCAACAAAAGGTCTCGAGATGGGGTTACGGGCCACTGGTCCTAAGAACCCAAGTTCACCTGCAATGATGCCATCCATCTGCTCCAGCGCAGCTTCCAGCATGTGACTAGCATCAGAAGTCATGGCTCCTTTTATCTGCTTAGTCTCCTCCTGCTGTTACTGAAAATGCAAACACAGAACAAAGGAGAAATTACAGAAGTTAAGCACTATAATACATGCAAGACCATAAAAGTGTTTTAGATCCACCAGCATATATTTTCCAATGTTTAAAAAAGTAGCTTTGCTGAAGTATAATTGGCATACAATTGCATACATTTAATGTGTCCTGTCTGTTGAGTTTGGACATATCCAAAAACCTCTTGACACCACAACCAAAATAATGGTAGTAAGTATAGCAACTTTATAAGTTTGGTTCATTTATTTTGGGGCCAAGTGCAGTTACCATGAGTGAGATAGCTACTTTTCCACAAATGCTTAACTCGAACCTCTGACATATTCTCTGGTGCCTATGATTTGATCACTGCCCCTTGGCAGGATGGCCTTGTGGGCACACAGAGGAAGGGATGCAGGCTATCTGATGAGACTTGATAGGCTGTGGCCAGACGGTGGGGTAGTAGCCCACCCCGCAACCCCCAACAGAGGTCTAGGGGAGGGGAATAGGGCAGAAGAGGGAGGGAGGGTAGGAACGGGACCGTAAGAGTGAGGGGATAACAACTGGGATGTAATGTGGATAAGTTACAATAAATAGATTTTTTTTTTTTTTTTGGTTTTTCGAGACCGGGTTTCTCTGTGTAGCCTTGGCCATCCTAGACTCACTTTGTAGACTAGGCTGGCCTCGAACTCACAGCAATCTGCCTGCCTCTGCCTCCTGAGTGCTGGGATTAAAGGCGTGCGCCACCACGCCCGGCAAATAAAATATTTTTAAAGGAATTCAGGCCAGGAGCTTGGCAGTGGTGGCACATGCCTTTAAGCAGCACTCAGGAGGGAGAGGCAGGCGGATCTCTGAGTTAGAGGCCAGCCTGGTCTATGTAGTAAGTTCCAGGACAGGCAGGGCTATACAGAGAATCCCTGTATCAAAAAACCAAAGGAGAGGGGGCAAAGAATCCAGGCCAGGGGCCAATGAGATGGCTCAGCAGTTAAGAGCATCTGTTGCTCTTCCACAGGTCCTGTGTTGGTTCCAGCACCCCCACAGCAGCTCACCACTCTCTGTAACTCTAGTTCCAGAATATCCGATGCCCCCTTTTTGGCCTCTGCAAGCACAGACATACGTGCAGATAAAATATGCATGCACATAAAATAAAAATAAAATCTTTTTAAATTCCAGGCCAGGGCTAGCAAGGTAGCTTAGCAGGGAAAGTGACTGCTGTGCAGTCCCAATAACCTTAGTTCAATCCTCACAACCGTGTAGAGGTGGAAGGAGAAAACAGAGGCAAAAGTTGGCCTCTGACCTCCACACACGTGCTGTGGCACACACACAAAGAGAATAGCAACAGTGGTGAACATGATGATGGGGCAGAGGGATCCCAGTAGTGGGTATTTAGTTCCCAGCATCTCCACACCCTCGCCCTCCTCGTAAGAATATTTTACCATAAATATTCTTGTGCATTCAAGTTTTATAACAAGGAGCCACCAGTTCAAAACAAATAGCCAAAACACTAAGAACGTAACATTTATATAACTCCTGATTGTGTCATGGTTCTTCTAAGGTAATCTATGTTTAATAATATAAATGTATATGTAAAAATTTTTAATTAAAAATTTTTTATTTAATTTAAAAAGGGGGGGCTACCTGTTGACACAGAATCTCCAATGGCAGCAAAACAGTTGTTAGACCTCTCAGTGCTGACAGTCAAGGCTCCAGAAGCTCTAACAACCACTGAGGAAGGCCCTACCGCCTCGTTGTCACATGTGCCCCTTACACACAGTCCTTCCCTTGGACGTATGTGATCCTGGATAAAATGCTGCAGCTGTCACTTTCCTTTCTCCAAATGACCAGTGAGCCCCACCTAGGAGGGTCACATTTACAAAGACGGGGACAGCTATCCCAAGGACACTGTCTCTGACCATCTTACCTGTTTACCCAATGGCAATCCAGGGTAAGTCCCAGCCTCTGCAGGCTCAAGATCACCTCCCAGGATGCACAGCCCAGCCCTTCCTAATGCTCAATCTCTACTCAGGGCCCATCGCTAGGGATGGCAGACGTCCTCCCCTTACTCCCATCCTCCAAACCCAGGGCAACTACTTCCATCTCTGGACAATTTTGCCTCTGAGGAAGGCACTGAGGCTAAGCTGCCCTTCTTGCTGCCTCCTCTCATGGCTCCTGCTTCTCACCTCCCTGGATGACAGAGAAGGTCTTACAACAGCATTTGTCAGCCTAAAAAGATACTGAGCTCATGTCTGTAAACCGGGAGCAGGAGTCATTGTTTATTTGCTCATTCAGCAAAGCCTACGCGTGTGCCTAATGTGCATCAGTACTTTGAATGACCCAGGCATGGTTCCCACGCCCGGGCATGAAATAGATGGTTATGAGGGGGCTCCACTTGCTTCCCCTGTGACGCGGAATCCCTGGAGGAAATTAGGCACCACAAGGAGTCACTCAGGAGACGGAATAGTTAAGGAATATAAGGCCACAAAGAACTAGGCTGAGTCCGGGCCCAGATCTACCATTTACTCTTTACTGTGTGTTACCTGAGCCTTGGTTTCCTCAACTGCAAAGTGAGGACAACAGCATCTAACTCACAAGATTGGTGTCCGGACCAGAGGGTCAGGAAAATCATACTGAGCGCTCCTTGCATACAATAAGGTCTGGATTTGCTGTTCTGCTTTTAGAGTGGGGGGAAACCTCTAGACATACATTTGCCAGACCAGTTCACAAGGTGAGATTTGAAGTGAAAATGCAGCGGGGCAGGGAGAAAGAACCCAGCTACACTCAGAGGCTGGCTCCTCTGCAGGGGCGCATGACAAAGTAAGAAGGTCACTTTGTACACGGACGGGAAAGCAGTACTCCACAGTGGTAAGTGCCAAGGAAGGTTCAGAAGCCAAGGGCACTGGGCTAGGGATAGGAGAGGGATAGGAGCGTGGGGCAGTCAGGGGTGGGTGGGTGGGGTCTGTCGAGAGTCAAGAATCACTGCACAGCTACCTTAAGGGAATAAGAATAGTCACTCACAGAGGGGACCAAGGGACCTTATCAGTACTTCAAGGCCCTCATAGGGGCTATACACTTTGAAACAAGGGCCAGAGCTCCCAAGAGGCAGCAAAGTGGTCTAGGCTGGCCCCAGAGTGTGGCATTATTGGAATCTGAAAGGGAAGCAAGCTTGGGTGAAGGGAGGCAGTAGAAGCACAGCTTGTCCAGCCGTGGGGACCCTGAAATCTTACACACTTTCCTCAAAACCATTGCACTGTTCCCCGAAAAAAAAAAGGGTTGCAGTCCTTCCCATGACCTGTGACAACAGTGCCACCAGGCCAGCCTGGCACTGCTCTTCCCATAGCACTGGCCTCCCATCTGCTCCCCAAACTCTCTAAGACCATGTCCTCCCCAGCCAGTGGCCACCTGCCATCTTCTCTGCTCCTGAGTTCGCTCCTGGGCTTCCCGCAAAACTAGTTTACTCGCCTCCTTAGGTCTCAGAGAGGCCTTCTCTGGACATCACTTCTGAGGTACGTGGGTCCTAAGCATCTTATCCATCTATGCGTCCACTCCCTGCTACCTTCCCAGTGAAACGAGGGACTCCGTCAACCCTTCCTACCCTTGTCGTCTCAGGGCCTTGCAGGGTGCCTGACGTAAGCAGTTTCTAAGTAAATTCTTGTGAGAAAATAATGACTCCAGGTAGCCTTCATCCCCTGAACTCTGCTGTGCTTGGCACTGGGGACGTATTTTGATAGCTGCTCCCATGGGCCAGATAGTCTGCTGGAAAAGACAGAAACGCCAGCAAATGCTTATGGCATACTATGAGGCATACCGATAGAGGCAGCCTCATTCAGTCTTGACAGAAGAGTAGAGAACGGTCTTGCAGGCAGAGGGGGCGTGCATGAGGCAGGAAGGCAGGTAAGGGCAGGACATAGTTGGCTAGAGTCAAAATGATTGAGCGTATGTAGGAGCAGCCAGCCATTGTCAATGAATCAGAGCCTTTTATTGACTCCGTAAGCAGGATCTGTGCAGTTTAATAAGAGGAGCCTAAGAACCTTTACTTCACGGCTCTGAACACCAACATGGAACATACAAATGGTCTCAGATGGAAATAGAGTGCAGGTTTTTAAGGGAAAAAATCTCGTATTTTAGCAGGCAGGCAGGTTCCCCTGATGAGTTGCAGTTGGCCTACACTGAGGCCTGGGACCAGGGTGAAAATTGATGGGGTCAGCTCCAAGGGTTTATGATATGTACCCCTGCAACAGAGAGGCCTTAAAAGAACAACCTGGACTGTCTGCCCAGTGATGAGTTCGAACTTGGCAAAGGGCATGATGGGTGGACCCTGGGAGCCCGCAGAAAGAGGAGGATGAGTCAAAGGTGTATCCTTGCCACAACCCAGGAACTGCAGCAGGGACACTGGGGAAGCTGCTCCAGGCAGAGCTGATGAGCTCACTTCTAGGAGGTTAACAGCAGGACACGTGGGTAATGCTAGGCTGCTGCCAGCTCTGTCACAGTGCTACTGTGAGACATCACGGTGTCAGGTGTACAAGGGACAACATGCCACAGGAGCCTCCTCCCAACTGTGTGAACACAGACAATGATACTCAATCAAGGAAGGCAGGAGGTCTCCAGCCCCTCCCCTGCTGAGTGCTAACAGCCACTCTCCCACTTCCTAAGATAGACTTTGCGTTAGCCAAAATACACAATGGAGCAGCCTTTGCTTTAAGAATCTTAGGTTTAAAAAAAAAAAAAAAAAAAAAAAAAAGAAAAGCTTTACTTTTCACACTTAGGACATTAAATGTATATGGTTTTCCCACACCCAATGTTTAATTTTCTGTGAACTGCAAAGGGTACTCTAATTCAATTCAATTTTAACACTATATAGCAGAGCTTGTCTCAGAACCCACACGCTGAAGGCTCAGTCCCACAGGCTGGCCCCACACCAGATGCCACTGAAAAGTTCAGGCCTCTGCACTGACTGGCTACAAAACAAGGGATCTGTAACCCCTTCCTCAGATTTGATCATCTCCTAGACTGCTCATAAAACTTAGACTCATATTTTGCAAAGGGTTAAGTGTAGGGTTAAGAGTTGGAACCCATGGGGCTGGAGAGATGGCTCAGCAGTTAAGAGTGCTTACTGCTCTCACAGAGGATCTGGGTTCAGTACCTCCAGTTCCAGGAGACCCAATCAGTGCCTTATCTAACTTGCACGCACATGGTAAGTACACATACATACACTCAGGTGTGTGTATACACACACACACACACACACACACACACCACACACATGTGCGCGCACACACACCACACATATACACGAACCACACGCGCGCGCGCACACACACGTGCACGCACACACACATTTAAAGTTAGTTCTAACCCTCCAGTCTCCTAGTTGGTTCCTTTGATCACCAGCCTTCCTTCTCTGGGAGTCACATTATCAGCACGAACCCAGATAGATTGCTGGAGGTTTATTGTAAACAACAAAAGCTATTCTGTATATTCCTCTTGTTGTTTTAAAAGAAAATCCCAACTGTTCCATTTTACCAATGAAGACTCAGGAGCCAGATGCTGGGGTGAAAACCTGCAAGCTCAGAAAGGCAGAGAAAGCACCCAGCTGACTTTCCTACTCAGCTCACATCCTGATGGAAAAGGGCCAAAAGGCTCACTAGCCACATGACAGCCCAGGAGGAAAGGCCTAAAAAACCCAAGGCATCCCTGCTTGGATCTATGACATCCTAGCCACAGGTTTTGTTTTAGTGTACAGCACCAGGCTTGAACTCCCTCTTGTGGAGCAGGCTTTAACTCCAATTGGAAGGCTGGTGGTCGTACCCGTAACAGCTGAGCCACTGTCACACAAACAGGCACATCCTACCTGGCATGTTGGTGTTTTCACATGCAGGGTCCACAGGCCAGCAGGAATGTTGCTGACAGTGCCTCGAACAATACAGAAGCTAGCTGCAAGAGTGGATATTTCTATTTCTAGTTCACTCCCAGCTTAATGTCTCCATGTCCTGTTGGCAAAGCATGCATACGCAGTGTCTTCAGCAATAGAGACTTACCGTCTAGTTCTGACACACCACCAGCAGCAGCAGCAGGATTAGCTTTTATGATTTGTGGGGCCTCGGGGGGGCTTTCCTGATCTACAACCCACAGTAAAGTAGCCCACTCATAGCATTGCGTTTTTTATTCGGTATCCTTATAGCCTCTGGGGGTGTCCTTTCCCACCCTAGTAAGGTGCCTTTTGGCTTTTAACTCTTTAGCTGCTGGTTTTGTTGTTCTTGTTTTGAGACAGGGTTTCTCTGTGTAGCCTTGGCCATCCTGGACTCACTTTGTAGACCAGGCTGGCCTCGAACTCACAGTGATCCGCCTGCCTCTGCCTCCCGAGTGCTGAGATTAAAGGCGTGCGCCACCACGCCCGGCTTTAGCTGCTGTTTTAACAACCTGTTTTTTCCTTTTAATTAACCCAGCCCTGGTAGGATTATAAAATAGGTAGAAGTACCATTGTACCTGTCTCTTCAATGGCTTTCCAAATCTGCAAGGTGAGCACCATGTCTATATAACAAAACCTTCTCTAAAGCATGGGTAGGACAAGGCAACATCTGAACCACCACATAACAAAGATGACCTTGCCGAAGCACTCTGAAAGTCTGTTCTCCTCTGTTCTGAGCAAGTGTTAGCTGATCCCAGAAGTTCACAACTAAGAAGATACGCAGGTCAAACATAAGGTCTAAGACAGCATGGAAAGGTACTGCCCATTGCTTCCTCTACAGATCAAGGTTGGGTACATAGCATGGATAGGAGGCGCTAGCTTAATTAGCTCCTGTAATCCTCAGCCATCCTCTCTGGGCCATTACGGTTCCATATCCAGGAGCTCTTCCACGGAGCCTCCCTACATACACAATAAACTCAATGGGCCTGATTTACTATGCTCCAATCTATGACCCAGAGTCAAAGAGAACCATGGTCTTGTCTCCTGGCAGTGCCTGCTTGTTTTTTGGGTCAGGCAGGCCTGCCTGCATTTGCACTAACAGCTGGTTCCTCCCCAATTACCATACCTAGCTGCTGGAGGAATTCCCAGCTGGTAAAACCATCTCCACCTCTAGCATAACCTTTCCTGGAGGGAAACGTGCCCTCCTTAGTCTAGGGGGACAATCACCCAGCCCTGGGAAAGGTTAGTTGGCTTACCCTGAACTGTTCATGCAAGTATATCTTCTGGTAACTGCTCCCCAGGCTTTAAAGCCTTCCAGAAGCTCCTTAGCCAAAGCACACAGTTTGGCTTTCTATCAATTTTGGTCTTAGGAATCTGACTAGATCCTGCCACATCTGTCTTTGAGGAACCAAAACAGACCTCTTCCTCGGCTTTACCTTTTGATTTTGTTTAAATTTTTTTAATTCACTTTACATCCCAATCATAGCCTCCTCCCTCCTTTCCTCCCTGTCCTATCCTCCCTCTCTTCCCTCATACCCCCTTCCCCTACTCTTCAGAAAAGGAGAGCCCCCTTCAACCCACCCCAACGCCTTTGTTTATCTCCTCGAGCTTACTCTTTTCTATCATGGACCCTCTTCACATGCCGGTCTAAGTTACTGAGATCTACCAAAGCCTTTCCTACTTCAAAAAGATCCTGCCCCACCAAAGAGCTCAGCGAAGCCACCAGAGCACCACACCAGCCTCACGGTCCCTGCTGGACCCATCTGTTAACTCCTCTGTAAACACAATTCTACTTGACTGAGTGAACCGGGCTTCAAACACTCGAGACACTGATAACCAAGTGCTCCTAATGACTCTTGACAAGCCCCTCCCTTGGGAACCAGTTTCCCTCCGACTTTCTCAGGTCACACAGCCTCTGCCTCAAGGAGGGAAGGGTAATTGTGTTACTCAGTTTTTCTGCCTCCACACCAGTTAGACTGTTCCCATCCACTCCCATGTCCCACAGTCTCAATGACAGGCTCTTTCATTGCTTGTTTAAAAGTCTCCTCAGATTCCAGCAGTTCCAGTGTTGAGTGTTCCTGGTCACCCTAGTTTCCTGACTACTGTTAAGGCCTCCATCCTTATGTTGGATCTCATATTTTCCCTCTTGTCCTGTAAAAAGTCAGACCCTCGGCGTATTTCCTGTTGCTTTTACCATGTTCTCCTCTTCCTCACTCTCTGAATCTTCCTTTGCGTTCCAAATTCTTGGACCCCAGGAAGGGCTTTTGAGCATGGACCTAACATCTACTCTCTTTTCCTTCCAGTGCCCCAAGCCTTAAGAAGTGACAAGCCAACACCTCCATCTCATCTTGAAGTTGATCTAATTTACTTGGCAAATCATAGGCTAACACAGAGGATGCTGGCTCATCTCCCTTTCTCATTGCAATTCCTCCTTTATACAAACAACTTCCCGACTAAATATCTGCCTCAGATGCATTTCTAACTACATATAATAGAGGCCAAGTTACCTCTACCTCTGCTTGCCATCACTCTTGACTCTTGTGCTCTAACCTCAATGGCTGAAGGAGTTCCTCTGACCCTCAGCTGTTCTCAGGGCACCTCCATAGTCATGGAGAGGATCACACTCATCAGGTAGGCATGCCACCTCATATTACCTAGATGAAGACTGACACCCAGGGTTCACCCCACAGACACTCCCAATCCGGATGATTCAGCCTTAGTTGCATGTCTCACTACCATAGCAAGGACCCCGGCACTACTATCGTGGCACACAGGCACGCTGACACGTAACATACAGAAAAGAACAACTCTACTGGAATTTCCTCCACAGATGCTCCCCCATCAGGCTTCTCAGCCTCAGATGCAAGCTTTGTTACCCATAGCTGGGATGATGCACTCACTCCTCCCCAACTCATCTTTGGTTCTGTTGGGTCTCTGTTCAGGCACCAATTATACTGTGTGACAAAACTTTTCCTGGGGAGATGTAACACACACATCTACTGACTCCTGATTGTGAACCCACAACAGACCGAAGAACAGATACTACCATTGTCCAACTTAATGAAGCAATGACTTTTATTGGGGTTACTTACTCAAAGACGGCTGTATCACCAAGGCCCACCACAGCATGGGTGACAACTCACAAAAGCTGGGAGCCTGGAGCACACTGCTGAGCCTGCTGCAGGCAGATCAACAGGTCCTTTCCAAAGGATTCTGGTATAAGCCTCTTCCAGGCAGCTCAAGTGGTTTCTGCTGCTTCTAGGCAGCTGGTTTCTTCTTAGCAACTTTTCTCCTTTCAGTCTTCTTGGCAACTCAGCCTGAAAGCCTTACTGGCAGTTGGGCCCCCTGAGGGTCTTCTTTGCATCTGGGCTCTACTTACTCTGGCAGGAAGGGGCCTAGAGAATCTGGTCAGTTTCAGGGACCTCCTGGGGTTATTTTGAGCTTTTTTATTTTCCTGCTTAAGGAGCTTCCTGCAGGATAGAATGTTTATGTCTAGGAAGAAAACTGTTAAGACAGCAGGAGGCAACTTTTCCCTCAGCAGTGAGGTTCATTGGAGATGTATGGCTAATGTACAGAAAGCTCCAGAAGCAATGTGCTGAGGGGTATCCAGAGAGAATTAAAGTGAGCGGTGCATCTCAACGAGACACCAACTGATAGAGGCCAGGAACAACTGACAGAGACTAGGAAAGAGACGGTCAGAATGCAAGTCCAAAGAGGAAGTTGGGTGGCCTGTAAGCAGAGGGTGAGAAGGGGAACAGGCCACTTTCCCTACCGATGGGCAAAGGCTTGTTTGTTGTTATCATTTGCAAGAACGGCTTAACCACTCTCTAACAGCAACGTGCTGGCTACGACACAGACAACAGGGATCAACAACGTCGAGTGAAAGGAGTACAGAAGCACACTGCTCTCAATATGCCCAACGCAGTGACCTTAGCTATAATGGACACAGTTAGATCATACCATCAACACTTAGCACAGCCCTGCACTTGGCACAGATGAGCAGACATGCTTCTGACACCAAGAAATAGGTCCATCCTTGACCATAAAGATAAGGCAAGGTGCTCTGTTCAAGAAAGGGTGTGGTCCATTTATCATCTGCCTTTCCTTGTGCTCATAGGTCTCCGTGGATGACAGCTCTCTTTCTCGGTGAATATGACTAAGCGTGCAGCTCCTGCTAAGGCAAGACCTTATTTTCTCTTTCCTACTAGATGAGAAGAAATCGACCCTTGTACCTATGAAAGAGGCCAATGAGGAAAGAAGGATTATGTTCTAGAATAGCAACCTGTGATGATGACACCAGGATCTCATGAGCTGCACAACACGAGACAACTGGACACCTTGAAGGTGAACAGGGTGTAGAGCAAATTGTGAACAGGGCTGGAGCTCCCTGGAACCCCTGCTCCTCAAGCCTGGGAAGCAGTTGAACTCAGCAACCATTCATGGTAGGCAAGATCTGCACCTGCCCTTACCCCAGGGCCATACAACTTCCATGATGTTTTGCCTCATCCCATACCCAGTCTCTCTCCAAATAGCCCAGAAATGATAAAGGAGTTCCACCATATCACAAGAATTTGAAATCATCTTCCTGTAACACACAGACCTCCCATAAACCACAGCTTCTCGTAAATGGTTACTATAAGAAATGGATTCTGCTCTCTCTGAGCTTGAGAGTCTACTTCTATAAAGGCCAAACAAACCATCTCTTTGGGAAAGGAAGAATAAGGAGCTGTTTAAGTGTGGAGGAGGAAAAGAAGAGGACAGAAGGAAATTCCTGGCAGTGCCTAAAACCTCAACCGCATCTGTGAAGCCCCTCAGATAGGCTGTGCAGCAGGACAGACTTCCGTTGACACCTAAGGCCCGGGACAGGCAAGGTAGCTCAGTAGGTAAAGAGCTTGCTGCACAAGGATGAGGAGCTGAGCTCCCATCCCCAGTGCCTTCCAGAAAAGAAAACCTGGGCACAGTGGTGCAGACTTGTAATTTCAGAGACATATAAGGGGAGACAAGAGGATCTAGAGAGCTCACTGGTCAGCCAGTCCAACAACCAGTGAACTCCCAAGTTCAGTGAGAGACCCTCTCGAAAAATAGCAAAGGCAGAGCGTAGTGGTACACACTTTTAATCTCAGCACTCAAGAGGCAGAGGTCAAGTGCATCTCTGTGAGTTCAAGGCCAGCCTGGTCTACATAGTGAGTTCCACTTCAGCCAGGGCTACATAGTGAGAGACTCTATTTAAAATTTAAAAAGAAACACTGGGCATGGTGGCACACGCCTTTAATCCCAGCACTCAGGAGGCAGAGGCAGACGGATCGATGTGAGTTCAAGTCCAGCCTGGTCTACAAAGCGAGTCTAGGACAGCCAAGGCTACATAGAGAGAAACCCTGTCTCGAAGAGAAAAAAAAAGTTTAAAAAGAAAAAAACCAATAAATAATTAAAGTGGAAATTGACAGAGGAAGATATCTTACATATACCTGTAGTCTTCAGGTGGACTCACAGGTGTATAGAGCTACACACACACACACACACACACACACACACACACACACACACACACAGAGGCGGAGAGACAGAAAGATAGAGACAGACATAGAAACAGACCTGAGCTCTTTCACATTTTGGCTGCGGGTTTTTATACAACTTATTCAGCTTCTCCGAGGCCCCGCTGTGTCATCTTCAAATCCATATAAAATGAATCTTACTGTTAGGGGCAAAGTAAACAAGGCCAACCTCAAGTAAACGTAGGCATCTGAACCTAAACATCTAATCTAGCTGCCCACAAAAACAACACAAGAATTTACTCCGGGAAACATAAGCCACGAGGACACAGAGCATGTGACAGGGATCACAGAGGGGATACCAGGGTTCCAGCTGTGCACCAAGCATGAGAAGCAGGCAGGCCCTCAGCTCTGGGAGAGATTTCTGCAGTAGTGAAGCTGAGAACACCAGAGGCATCTGAACACTGTAAGACGTTTATATAATTGGAGAAGAATTTGCTTAATTCAATGATAAGAAAAATAACAAAGAAATGCCACGGGGGGGGGGGCAGGGGGGGAGGGGAGGAAATCAGAGAACTCAGAGTCATCACAGTGAAATCCCACATTCCAATCCCACTGAAACTACACCGGGGACATGGGTGGATGGAAGTGCCAGTGGGGGTTATAGGGTAGAGCTGGAAGCACAGCAGAACCCTCATCCTTGGGGTTTCCACAGAACCCACAAATCACGAGGCTGATGACAAACAAGTAAAGGAGAGAAGTAGCAGAACATGCGACATTTTAGACATGAAAATGAAAACTATTAAAACACTTTCCGTGCCTGCATCTAAGGAAGAACAGTAGGAGTGCGCAGATCTGAGAGTGTCTGCTTTAACAAGCTATATGCTATTATTTGACTCTTTAGCTTGTGTGACTATATCATAATAATACAAATTTAAACAATCGGGGGGGGGGTGGGGAGATGGATGTCAGAAAGTGCATGCCATACAAGTATGGGGGGACCTGAATTCCGACTCCTCAAACCCACATAAAGAGAAAAGCCAAGAGTGGTGGTGCATGAAGTGTATGGGGACAGGGCGCTAGCTCCCTGGACTCGCTGGCTGGCCAGCTTAGACCAATGACTGAGCTGCAGGCCAATGAGAGGTCCTGTCTCAAATTTAAATGGATGGAACCTGAGGAACAACACCCTACACTGTCCTCTGGCCTCCACATATACACACATGTACATCCATGCACACACACACACACACACACACACACACACGGCTGGGGTACGACACTTGCCTAGCATGCTCATGGCCCTGGGTTTGAGCTTCAGGACTGAAAGTAAATATTTGCCTAGGCACAGCAGTGAACATCTTTCATCCTAGCACTTGGGAAGCAGAGGCAGGTGGATCTCTGAGTTGGAGACCAGTCTGATTTACACTGAGTTCCAGGGCAGTAAAAACCATATAGTGACACCGGTTTCAAGAAAATAAAAATAAATAAATAAATAATAAAAATTAAAAAAAAAAAAAAAAAAAAAAAAAAAACACCGAGAAAGACATGTGGTATGGCTGTCACAGGACCAACATTTAAGTGATGTGAGCCCCAGTTCTGCTTTATACTCTCTTCCTTTGTTGGGTAGGAACTTGTTAGTACTGGGATCAGAATTTATCCCACTTTATTGCATTTCATCCTCACACACCAGTTAGGACTTATTCTCCCTCTGTTAGATGAGAAAACAAACAAGATAACTGACCTAAGAATGAACGTTCTTCCTTCCTCCCCATTCCAGAGACAGGACCCACACAGGGGTTTTGAGCACACAGGGACAAGATAGGACTTAGTTAAAGGATTTACTGGGGCTGCTGCTCAGAAAATACACAGCCAGCGGGAAACAGCTGTGACCACAGGAAATCTGAACAAGAAGAGAAGGTAGCGTGGGCAGTGATGGCTGTAGGAGATGCCTGAAGTCCCAACCAAAGTCAGAGGTGAAGCCAGTTAAATTTCCTGACAGACTATACTCAAGCCTGAGAGAAAAGCTGAGTTTGCCTATGAGGTTCCAACCCAGAGTCTCTGGGAGAACAAAACTAGCAAAGTGCCACCCAACCAGGACACCTGGACTTCTAGGAAGGTGTGCTAAGAGGCCACCTGGAACTCTGAGTCATGTGTTCAGGGAAGTCTTGACAGCAGTTTGAGAGTCATCAACACAAAGTCGGTATTTAAAGCTATCAAACGAAATGGCTCATGAACTGGTACAGAGGAGAGGAAGGGAGTGCCTGGGATACCCCAGAGCATTCCAACACAGAGAGAAGAAAACGCAGCCAGGGAGATTCCAGACAAGATGCAGGAGGAGAGTGTTATCAGAGGGGCACATAAGAGACGGAACAGAATAACCAGGTGCACCCATGCTACTGTGGAAAGCTAGGCAGCATCTTTTCTCCAGGCTCCGGCCAGCGGTGAGCTCGTCTGCTCCCACAGCCTCAGCGGGCCCTCTATTACCTCACCCAGAGGATTACAAAATCTGCTCAACTGGTGGCTTCCCTCCCGGCAGCCCTTACACTGAAGACGCACCCACCTCAGGCATCCTCAGACTTTGATGTTTATCGGAATTGCTTGGATAGCTCACTGAGCTAGCTGAGCCCCAGCTTCCCTGGCATAGATGAGGACCCAGATTCTGCTGGGAACTTCTTAGGAGCTCAGCAGCACACACAGGACAGAATCTGTGGCTTTTTACCACGTGGACTCAAGCCTTGGCAGCCTCCTGCCCCATCCTAACTGAGTGCCTTGTTACTACTGGTGCAGTCCTGAATGTCTGACAATCTCACTGGCCTGTCTTTCTTTCCTGCTTTTATGCCACGGCAACATCTTCCCTGTTGAGCTCCAATCTTCCTCTCAAGCCAATAGTTCCAAGAAACTGAGCTCTATCTTGTCCACCGAAATGTGATTTATCTCTCCTAATCTCCTTAATCCTGAAGAAAAGATATGATAGTGACTATATGCCTTGCCTCTTCCCCTCCATCCTGATCATGTATCTGGACCTGGAACGCTGACTCGGTAATCCATGGAGAAGTGTTTATAGATTTACTCATTAAAACAAACCAACTCACTCATCGTCAGTATGACAGGTACAGGAGCTAGTGCCCACCTGCTCACCCCTAACATCCACCTCCCTCCCTCTATCTTCACACTGGGTGGCCCCAACAAATCACACTCTTAATGTTCCTCACCCCATCTCAGAGATGCCTGTGCTGTTACCCAGTCAGACACCTGGAGCCTTCCCTGAGTTTTCCCTTCTCTCTAGATCGGGTGGGTCACCAGGTCTGGAAAAGTCTTTTTCCTTGCCCATCCCCAAGCCTTGCCCTCACTGTCATGCCAGTGCCTCCAGTAATGGCACTGCCATGTAACTCGCCTATTTTAAAATGTTTTTGCTGTGTGTGAAACAAAAAGACAAAGGCGTGACATCGGGAATTGTCACCTAAAAGGTAAGGGGCACGCTCACACCCGTAGCTTGTTTCTCCACTCTGGAGAAAGTGGGCAGACAGCACTATACTAGTTATAGTGACCAGAGCAACGCTGGCAGGTGAGGCTACAAAACAGCTGGTATATTCAAGGTGACTACAAAAATCCTATTGCTCCAAGTCACTGGTGCCTTTCAGAAAAGGACATAGAGTCCACAGGCCAAGAAGTCAGGAGTGCCCACCTCCTCTGGCTCTATAGGAATCAGGAGATAAGACTAACCCACTGCCTTCTCAGTCAGGGCCAAAGGAGAGAGACATTTTCAGCAGAAGACTGGCAACTGAATTTTGTAATGTATATGCTGTGATGTGTGCTGACATCTTCTCAGATAGAGCATAAAAACAAACAAACAAGCAAATAAACAAAAAGCCAAAACCATCTCAAGAAGTTCTTCTCTAAAATCAAACCTACCCCTTCCACGTCTCACAGACTTGAGAGCGTCCTGAAGACAAGATCTCTCCTACTTGCCACCTGCCAACTAGGCTTACAAATTCTAAGTGATAAGCCTTTTAAAAAACTTATGCATAATTCTGGTCTAATTTTGTGTTTTAATTTGCTATCTCTTGTGTTTCCTTTAGTGTAAACCTTCCTAACACTGAGAAGCTTTAATACACTTCTTTCATGTTACAGTGCCCCCAACCAAAAAAATCATTTCGTTGCTACTTCATAACTGTAATTTTGCTACTGTTATGAATCATAGTGTAAATAAGTGATATGCAGGTATCTGACATGTGACCCCTGTAAAAGGGCCATTCCATCCCCAAATGTGTCATGGCCCACAGGTTGAGAACTGCTGCTTTAGACACAATGTAGTCACATAGTCTCAGTGACATGTTACAATTTTATACTATTTTCCTTCTAATCTATACCACAACTAAATCCCTTTTTCCTCTCTCTATGTCTGTCTGTCTGTGTGTAGGGAGGTGATGTGCGGTTTGGTGGGGGGATGTGGGTGTGTATGCTTGGTGTATGCACATGTATATGCAAGTAGGGCCATCAACACACAAGCCCATCCAAAGGACCAAGGATGTAGGATGCCTTCCAATTTCACTTCCCACCTTAGTTTTTTGAGACAGGATCTCTCCCTGAACCTGAAATTTGTCGTTTTGGGGACTATTCCATCTGGCCACTGAGCTCCTAGGATCCCTGCCCACCAGTTCTATGGGCAGTTATATACGGAGTGGCCATGCCCAGCTTCAACAGAACTGGTGCAGTGGACCTGCTCTCGGGTCCTCTTGCTTTCACAGAGAGCATTCTTACCCACTAAGCCTTTCCCTGCCCCCATATTCCTTTTTTAAATTGTTCTTGTATGTTTTGACACAGTCTAAGAATACAATCATCAATATGTTGGGTTTTCTTTTCTTTCTTTTTTTTTTCTTTTCCTTCATGGCTCTCAGACACTTTGTTAAAGAAATGTTATTCTATTTTTAGTGATAATACTAAAATTAGGCATAACACTCTATTAAATGCTTTATGGTTTTGCAGTTTGATGCATCAGATAACAGCATCTTTTCGTCTACATTTACAACAAATAATGCTTCTTAGATCCACAAGCTCCAACCCTTTCTATGTCCCTGTCTCAACCAGAGAACACTGCAGAAAGTAAGGCTTCCACCATCAGATTAAGGGAACAAAGCCTTAGGAAGGAGATTGAGGCAGGACAGAAAGGCAGGAAAATTTAATAGAACACGAAAGGGTTAAAAAGGGCTGGAATTGGTTTGGTCAGAGAGCTCAACAAGCTGATAAAAGCCAAAACTGCCCGCAGAGACAGTGTAATCTTCCTAAAGACATCCCAAACAAAGCCATTAAAAGCTGCAGACCGTGCTTACACAGGGCCTCATGTTTAACTGAGCTGGCATTCCTCTCTCCTCCCTGACTAAACAATGCACCCAGTAGAAACCACCTCAAATTCTTATCCACCAAAGAAAATCTTTCAGAAAAATAAGTAAATCAGATTCTATATTTGTTTACTTGGTTTTTAAACTTTGCTTAATCTATAAGCCTTGTTGTATAGCACATACTTTAAACCAGATAACTCAGAAGGCCACAGAATCATAGAGAAAACCAGTTTAAAGACACTTTAAACTAAGTCAGGACCCACGACTTAGGGGTACACACTAGCCTCTTCTTACGCATTTCTCCTGCTCTCTAAATTGTTATGTGTGAGTCTAAAGCATGTGCTATCTCTCACCTCTGTGGCAGAAACTCAGTAATTCTGCTTCATCCTGGCTCATCCTGTGGCCTAATTAAGGGTCTGCTTTTATATAGGTAGGAGACCCTAACGGGCAGGGCAGCTCTCCCCAGGCCACTGGCAGCAGCGCTGGGCCGCGCCTCCCCACTGAGGGTGACTGTCCCTGGGTCTTCCCTTCTTTCACTCTCAGCTGGCAGGTCACAAGCTCTGGGAACATTTCTTTCCTTCTCCCATCCCCCACCCTCCTGAGCTGTGTGTCTCCCCACCCCCCCCCACCCCCCCACACCCCCCCCATCAGAGCACTGCCTTCAAAATGACTGCAGTCTTCCTAACTGCTCTTTCAGTCTCCAGCTGCATCTACCACGACCACCACCCCAACCCTTCCCCGACAGCTGCGAGGAAGATGTGTCCCAGGAGTTTTCATAATGTTTCACAGCTTCCTGTCACCCAGGACATGAATGGCGGCCAGAGAAATGCAAGTACCCGTGGAGCATGTATCTTTGGTGAGACCACCTTAAAAGCCAGTTCTTTCTTTACCAGCTGTGTCCTTGGAAAACCTTTAACATCATGAGCCTCACCTTTGCTATTTAGAGGATGTAGGAGACACTGTGGGGTCACAGGGATTCGAACCTGTGCTCGGGAGCTCACAGACTCAGCAGCTACAGTATTCTCCTGGCCACACCTGGCTCTGGCCCTGAGCAATAGCCAAGCCACTGTCACCAGCTTGTTCCTGCTCTCAGAGGCAAGTCTCTCTCAGTATGGGACATTTTGTTAAGACCATCATTTCTCTCCTCTTCCAATATCTAATTTTAGCATCTTCCTCTCCAGGGGACCTCTCATAACCCCCACTCCATCCCACCACACACCTCTCCAGGGCACTTGCCACATTCTATGCAGACTTCTTGGGGTCTGTCTCTTGCCCTCAAGGGCAAGGCCATGTATCTGACCTTGGATCTCAGCTCATGGAACTGAGGAAATGAACAGACCACATGGATGCCTGCAGAAGGTAGCCTGAGGCTAACAGGAGGGGAAAAAAAATCCATTTATGAGCCTGCGAAACAAGTTACCAAGATGATGAGACAGGCATAGGACACGGATTCCCGTGCCTAAAGGGAGAAATGGAACAAAGAAAAGGGGCCACAGAACTGCCACAGAGAGGCTCCCAAGAGTGGCAGGCCAAGATACCCCTGCCTTCTGCCTGAGTCTGGGGCCTTGAGGCCATGTCAGGTCCTGACAAGCCCAGAGGTCACATGTTCTATAGGGTAAAAGCCTGATGAAGAGAGCAGCATAGTCTACCTGGCCTGAGACAGTCCCCCAGAGCTACAACCTCTGTGTCATAAACCTAGGACAAGGCCACAGGCACCAGGACCCCTGAAGAGAACACAACAAAGCATTCTCTGTGACAAAGGAGTCAACGCAGCACAGAAGCAGGAAGTCTGGAGAGTTGTCCCCAGAGATGCCGGCGCCCTTCGGTGGACATCTGGATCTAGTAAGAGTGAAGAGGGGGCTCTGTTTTTATCAGTGACAACACCACCTCATGTAGTCTAAGAAAAACTGACTAGGAGAAAATAAAAGAATGGCACTCAAAGTAAATGAAAAAGCTTGCTTCACTTGGTGCTCCAAATCTCATCTTCAGTAACTTCTAGCAAACACTAGGGCTTTACAGCATCAGAAACGCTTTTTTCTCACACATGGCTTGGAGCTCTGATGCAGCATAGTTCCCTTAGCATCTTCTCCTGTTGTGCCAGGCTGGCGGGCGGCACACAGTGGGCATTCCCAGCCACTCCTTAAAGGGTGAGTGAGTTCCAAGAGATTGCTATGGACTTTAGTACTGCATGCAAGCCAGCTCTACAGAGCACACTGGGAGGACTACTTTGGCTTTCTGGAAGTTCCATTTAAGACGTAGTCCCACTCCCATCACACGGCCTTGCCACCCCACCACCAACCTTGTTTGGCATAGCCTAACCCAGATGCTTCCACTTAGCACATACCCAAATACTTCAGCCTTGCTCACCAAACCACAGCCCTCTAAACAAAAACCATAATCCAACACCATGTAACAGCAGCAGCTCAGTCACACAGGGCAACATCCTCCTCTACAGGGCACAAAGAGCATCCCAGGGCACCAAGACTTTACCTCCAAGTGCCACAAAGCCAGACTTCTGGCATTGCTTTCCCTAGGTATTGGGAACAGGACTGACATCTCCTCCTCATTAAAATGTGAGCTATTTAGGACAGACACCACCACCAGCCCTGTAGGGCTGAACCAACTCCACTGAGTACAGTCCAGCCAGGAAACCAGCGTCTGGAATGGCTCATACCCAGGCAGCACATCTGACCCTAGAGGGAGGAGCGCTGAGAAGGGGGTGACGTTTCCCTTCATTTGGTTATTTAATATCTCCAATTGGCATTTTCACCTTCCTCTGACCACTCCTTCCTCCAAGTCTGCTCCTGGCATTCTGCTCAGCACCAAGCTGGCCATGTCTCATCCAAAGATAATTAATTGATTCAGAGTAGGAGTGGGCAGTGAGGTTGGAGTGCAGACCTCTGGAAAAAGTAAGACGGGGAGCCAAGCATCACGTGGATAGCAGAACATCACAGCCTCCCATCAATCTGCCCCTTAGTCATATCAAAGGATGAGCTGATCTGTCTCCACACTGAGGGAAGAGCCCTAGTAGCCACTGCGAGAACTTGACAACCACTGAGAGAACTTTGTAAAAGGCAAAAGGTTTATTCAATCTGAAGAGAATGGAGGGTTCCTTGCTTGCTGCTCAGAGCCTCAGAAAATGAAAAGTAAAAATGTCCATGTAGCCGGGCATGGTAGCACACTCCTTTAATCCCAGCACTCGGGAGGCAGAGGCAGGCGGATCGCTGTGAGTTCGAGGCCAGCCTGGTCTACAAAGTGAGTCCAGGATGGCCAAGGCTACACAGAGAAACCCTGTCTCAAAAAACCAAAAAAAAAAAAAAAGTCCATGTGGTGGCTGAGTGGAAAAGGACCAGGAACAACTCAGAACAGCGCCCTGATCAGCCAGGTCCCAGGGCATCCCGTGGCTGTTCCCAATGCATCACAATGAGGGCAAATGACTTCCTGAGCAATTTCCACCTGCCTGTAAAGACCGCCTTCTGGGAGCTCACAGCAGGCTTCCTGCCTCCCAGGAGTGAATACACTTTGTCTGCATTCTCTCATTAGTGAGGAGTACATTACAATTATCAGCTCTGTTTTGCAAAGTCTGCAACAGGAGACCAGACAAGGTAACAGCAGGTGAAGCTGAGGCCAGCCTGGGCCAGCCAGAGAACAACCTCACCTCCACTCACCTCCTCAACTTGTCTTTCAGGCAAGCGCAGCCATGATGGGAGCACTTGGAAACCACCTACTCTTCCCAGGAGTAGTGTAGGAGGGTGCAAAGAGGAAGAGGAAGCGCAGTCCGTGGTGGTGGTGGTAAAGCCTTAGCTGGAGTTAGCCTGCCCAGGTGAAAACTCCACCTCAGCCACTCAAGCTCCGTGACAGCATCCTCATGCCCCATCCCCACCTCGTGTCTTTTGCATGCTGTCTCCTCAACCTAACGGTCCCTTTCTCCAGTCTCTATAAAATATCATTGAAAATTATCCTTTCAATGTTCACACTATTCTATACTCTGCATGACACCATCCAAACCATCTCTGCTGAACCTGCAACAGGCACTCACTGCTGCATTTAATGTTTCACGTTGCCGAGGAAACGGCCAATGGAAGAAGACTGGCATCCTCTCTTGCGTGGCTATGTATGTGACTGGTGAGCATGAGAGAAGGAACAGAGCATGGACAGATCTGTCCTGCCCTTCCTCTCTCCTTAGGGATATATTAATGAGGGAAGTGGCCTGTCTCTGGAAGAGACTACATTTATATACACCTGCACTAGAGGTGGGCGTGTTAATTCTGCTAAAGGATGCATAGGAATCCTATGGCCACGTTCTCTATAAATAACTCCATCAGGTATAAAGCAGATAGCTTAGTCTTGCCTCTAACTCCTGGTCTTACTTTTCAACTGTTGCCAATTTAAATTGCATTAACAATTCACATATCTCAAGTGAAGCCCACCCATCCAGTGAAGGACAAAGCAACAGTATTCATAGAATTATTTGTCCCCAGTATGGCACTTGGTGACTGATACACCATCTTCAAGGGTAGAAAGGAGCACTCTCAGTAGCTACCAATGGTGACATACTCACCTTCCCCACGTACTCTATCTGGGAGCTCCACTCCTCAGAATCCTGAAGTTGATGCTGTAATTCATTTTCCCAAGTAGGGCAATACAAAATAAGGTGGTCTGGGAGGAAAGGCATCTGGGTTGTGGCCGCTGGACAATGCCTGCCAGAGTGGATTATCTCTCAGTGTCTGGAGTTTTAATAAGCCTTGTCAGGTCTGTCAGTGTGAATCAGGTCCTCACCAACATGAACATTCCATGGCACATTCGGGGTGTCGTACCCAACAGACTGCCCTCCCAGAAGTGCTTATCTCCATTTTCTCCCCAACTCCACACACCTGCCACCATGGTACGCAAACCCTTACACTCCACTGTGAGGTATGTGTCTCCTCGGGCCTAGAAGCCACCTTTCAAAAGAAGAATGCTCACTTTTCTTCTCACTGCAGCAAACACACACATGCACAAATACACATTTACACACTCAAGTCACCTTCGGGGAGGAACACGTGGATATGATGCCATTATATTGACCAAGAAGCTTGATTCAGAGAAAAGCTTCTAATTGAATACTTTCCCCAAGTCCATCTCAAAAACCATTCTGGAAAAAATAATACCAGCAAGAGGTAGTGAAGCCAGGTGATAGGTAGGCAGATCTAGTAGGGCCATTCCTTCAAGTCTGTGGACATCAGAATTTTATTTTAAATAATAAACTGTTAAAGAGTCCACCGTCTAAGGCTCTGGGATTTTTTTTGGGGGGGGGCGGTGGGGGGAAGTGTGAGGTTAGTACGTAGGATTCTACCTTCTCTTCCAGAAGAAAGGAGATCTGATGGCTCTCTTGGCTCTAGCAGTGCCATTCAGAGAGCCCTGAGTAAGTTCTACATCCAACCCTCCCTCCCCTCATCCTGTCTCAGACAGACTGCCAAAGCTGCCTCCTCTGGGCTTCTGAATGCATCCTTTCCAGGGCAGTAGGACATGGCTCATGGAGCTGCTCCCCAACCTTCCACTGCTGGCCCCCATCTACTTGCCATGAAAAGAAAAGGCCTCGTTTTGTAGCCTAGCAAAGGTCCTCCACCATCAGGTGTACTATCACCAAACAGTGAGTCCCAAACACAACAGAATTCTCCTTACTTCTGAAAGACATAAAGGTTTTCTTGTCAAAGAGCATGGAGCTCCGTTGGTGGAGTGCTTGCCTAGCATGCACTCGACTTTGTGGTTCTGTCCCCAGCACCATTTAAACAAGGCGTAGTGGTATAAGACTGCAATCCCAGCATTCAGGTGGATGCAGGAGGATCAGAAGTTTAAGGTCACCCACTGCTAATGCAGTGAGTTTAACGCCAGTATAGGATTCAGGAGATATCGCATTGTTTGCTTGTTTGCTTGTTTATTTTAATAGGAAAAAAATATGACCATCTACAGAAAGCCTTTCCTATCTTCCCATTTACTACTCTAAGCACTTTCTCCATCCCTATTTCAAACTCTCCCCTAAGGCCTTATACAAATGCACCAGGGGCCTTCCTAACACTTACACCTGGTCCCAGTCCCCAGGGATGCTGGATGCCTCCAGTCTTTGTCCCTGCCCCACCCAGAACCCATGTTCATCATCAGAGCTATTTACACTGCTCTTAAGAATGGCAGTAACTGACCCGGGCATGGTTGCGCACACGTTTAATCCCAGCACTCGGGAGGCAGAGGCAGGCGGATCACTGTGCGTTCGAGGGCAATCTGGTCTACAAAGTGAGTCTGGGATGGCCAAGGCTAACACAGAGAGACCTTGTCTCGAAAAAACAAAACAAAAAAAGAATGGCAGTAGTTTATGTTTTGATGTATTTGTCCCCACTTCTGAACTGAGTGACTTAAGAGTGGGGATTATATTCCATTCATCTTTCTTTCTAAGAGCCCAGGGAAGAGCATGGCACAAATGGCCACTCAGTAAATGTCTACGCATCTTGGAGATACAGAGCAGTATTTTGTTCGGCATTCTGAAATAAGGGCTGGGCGTCAGACAATAATGGCCTCTCCCTCCCAGCTTTCTCCCTTCTCCCTGACTTCCAAAGGCGATGGCTGTACTACCATTGAGCAGAGCCCAGTAGTGCTTGCGTCTGGCCCGGACAAACAACAGGCAAATGATAGATGCAGCTGTGTTCCCGAAGGACCAACCAGAGCAGAGGATATGGCTTACCCTGGCAGATAATAATGCCAGGCCTTTTTCCTCGTCTCATTAGCTTAGAATGCTAAACAGCGAGAAAAAACCAGGTCTGAAAAAATTGGCATGCTCTCTTTATTATCTAGCGTATTCGGGGCCTGTGTATAACTAGAAGCTACAGCAGCTACCTCCTACAAGCCTCTCTAGCTGTCGATGGGGGCTGGAAACCCCAGAATTTGGCATTCACAAAATGCATACTAATTGAATCACTCAAAATTTATTTATTTGAACCTTTATCTTAGCATTTGTTGAACAACTTAATTCTGACTTAAAGCAATGGCTTTCCTTTTGCATTCAAGAAAGAAAAGGAGTGCTGTGTGGTGAGTGCTGTGCTGTGATACTGTGCGGTGATGCTGTGCGGAGATGCTGTGCGGTGATGCTGTGGGGTGATGGTGTGGGGTGATGCTGTGCGGTGATGGTGTGCGGTGATGGTGTGAGGTGATGCTGTGAGGTGATGCTGTGGGGTGATGGTGTGAGGTGATGCTGTGGGGTGATGCTGTGCGGTGATGCTGTGAGGTGATGCTGTGCGGTGATGCTGTGCGGAGATGCTGTGAGGTGATGCTGTGCGGTGATGCTGTGGGGTGATGCTGTGCGGTGAGGCTGTGGGGTGATGCTGTGCGGTGATGCTGTGCGGTGATGCTGTGGGGTGATGGTGTGGGGTGATGCTGTGCGGTGATGCTGTGGGGTGATGCTGTGCGGTGATGCTGTGCGGTGATGCTGTGGGGTGATGCTGTGCGGTGATGCTGTGGGGTGATGCTGTGCGGTGATGCTGTGGGGTGATGCTGTGCGGTGATGCTGTGCGGTGATGCTGTGCGGTGATGGTGTGAGGTGATGCTGTGAGGTGATGCTGTGCGGTGATGCTGTGGGGTGATGGTGTGCGGTGATGCTGTGCGGTGATGCTGTGCGGTGATGCTGTGCGGTGATGCTGTGCGGAGATGCTGTGCGGTGATGGTGTGGGGTGATGCTGTGAGGTGATGCTGTGAGGTGATGCTGTGAGGTGATGCTGTGCGGAGATGCTGTGCGGAGATGCTGTGAGGTGATGCTGTGCGGTGATGCTGTGGGGTGATGGTGTGCGGTGATGCTGTGCGGTGATGCTGTGCGGTGATGGTGTGGGGTGATGCTGTGAGGTGATGCTGTGGGGTGATGCTGTGAGGTGATGCTGTGGGGTGATGCTGTGCGGTGATGCTGTGCGGAGATGCTGTGCGGTGATGGTGTGGGGTGATGCTGTGAGGTGATGCTGTGAGGTGATGCTGTGAGGTGATGCTGTGCGGTGATGCTGTGCGGAGATGCTGTGAGGTGATGCTGTGCGGTGATGCTGTGGGGTGATGGTGTGCGGTGATGCTGTGCGGTGATGCTGTGGGGTGATGCTGTGCGGTGATGGTGTGCGGTGATGGTGTGGGGTGATGCTGTGAGGTGATGCTGTGGGGTGATGCTGTGCGGTGATGCTGTGAGGTGATGCTGTGCGGTGAGGCTGTGCGGTGAGGCTGTGGGGTGATGCTGTGGGGTGATGCTGTGCGGTGATGGTGTGAGGTGATGGTGTGGGGTGATGCTGTGCGGTGATGCTGTGCGGTGATGCTGTGCGGAGATGCTGTGCGGTGAGGCTGTGGGGTGATGCTGTGCGGTGATGCTGTGCGGTGAGGCTGTGGGGTGATGCTGTGCGGTGATGCTGTGCGGTGAGGCTGTGGGGTGAGGCTGTGCGGTGAGGCTGTGGGGTGATGCTGTGGGGTGATGCTGTGGGGTGATGCTGTGCGGTGAGGCTGTGCGGAGATGCTGTGCGGTGAGGCTGTGCGGTGAGGCTGTGGGGTGAGGCTGTGGGGTGATGCTGTGCGGTGAGGCTGTGGGGTGATGGTGTGAGGTGATGCTGTGGGGTGATGCTGTGCGGTGATGCTGTGCGGAGATGCTGTGCGGTGAGGCTGTGCGGTGATGCTGTGCGGTGATGCTGTGCGGTGATGCTGTGCGGTGATGCTGTGCGGAGATGCTGTGTGGTGATGCTGTGCGGAGATGCTGTGCGGTGAGGCTGTGGGGTGATGCTGTGCGGTGAGGCTGTGCGGTGAGGCTGTGCAGCATTTGTTTACAGCTCTAGAAACTGCAAAGACTGAGACATAACGATGGATTAAGGAGACACAGAGGAACTGTGTCTGGGATGTAAGCGGAGGAAGGAATGGGATATCTAGAATGCTATCTTCCAGGCATTACATGGCCTTTGCATTCTTGGGCCCATAGCAGTGGTGACCACCTGCACAAGCTTGGCCCAAGCACCACCTTATCATAAAGGGGGAAGAGAGATTTATGATACGCCACCCCCACACCTCTCCTTGAGGATATGCCAGCAGTTAATGGGTACTAGGGTGGAGGGGCTCACATGGCATCAACCCTCCCTAGGTAGCTAATGATTGCTAGGAGAAGGCAGGGACCTTTTCTTCAGTGGTGTAGCCAATTGTAAGGTTTCCAGCTCCTGTAACCATGCTTCTGTAAGCGACCTCAATGAAATTCATGAAGTCACCAAAGAGGAAAAGATATCATAGAAGGGTATAGAGATACTTTTTCTGGAAATGTTCTTTGAAACACACCTTTACAAATTAAACTTTCTCCCAACGTGTAACCTAGTTAATAATGTACTTTGAGATTATTTATAACTATATTCTCATTTTGCTGACATACTGGGGACACCGCTTGTCCAGGACTCACTTTTAAGAAAAGCAACATAATCAGTCTTCCTAGGCTTTCAATTCCTAATGTAATCAACTCCTACAAGCTAAACTAAATGCATGGCTCTGTTCTAATGCTGTTCCCTATGTCTCCTTCATGACCCACTCATGCCCTTGACTCAGAACAGTGTGTGTGTGGTAACAAAACCTAAGAACACTCACTACAAGCAGTTAGGAATTGAAAGCAAGTCCCCCACAACTGTGGGCGTAGACTGATAACATCTGACTGGGACTGTGTCCCTTATGAGTCAATAGAGTCAGAAAAACAGTATTTTGCCTTATAAGAATCCTGCAAAATACTGATTAAGACAAAAGTTCATCATTCCTTCTAGAGACCATAGTTGCTGCGCAGTTCAGTACAGTAGACAGACTTTGTTTGGGGAATCAGAACTCATCAGAACAAATCAGGCTGAGGTTCAATCTTGGGTAAAAGACACCAAGGTTAGTTCCTTTTCCTTTATGCTGCTCTGCATGAGAGGGAGAGCATATAACAAGTGAGAAGCAGGTCAGTGGGAGTGGAAGAGGGGACAATATAGAATAAATAGGGGATGAATACAATCAAATACATTTTATATATTATATACATATAAAAATGTCATATTGAAATCCAATTATGTATAACTAATTTATTCTAATAAAAAAACAAGCATCAGAAGAAGACCAAAGGTTGGAGAGATGGATCAGAGGTTAAGAGCACTGGCTGCTCTTCCAAAGGTCCTGAGTTCAATTCCTTGAAACCACTTGGTGGCTCACAACCATCTATAATGAGATCTAGTGCTCTCTTCTGGTGTGCATGCAGGCAAAACACTGTGTATGCATGATAAATAAATAAACCTTAAAAAAAAAAGATCAAAGTCGATAGACTTCCAGATTCAGCCTGCGATACGACTCAGGCTCTTGCTTCTGTCAGAGGAAAAGATGGCTTCCTCACCACCAGCTTGGGCTTCCTGGGAGCCATGAAGACACTGCAGGACTCACCACTGTCGGACAGTCCCAGTGGGAAGGGGAAGCCTAGGCCCTGAATGTTCCCAGATGAGTCGCTGGACAAGGTCAGTCAAGCTTCTGCCACCGGTTGGTCTAAGCCTATCTTCTTTGTCAGAATCAGGTAAGCGCCTCTCTGTCCTTCATGGTGACACTGAGACTTGCTTGCTGTGGATTCTAAAAGCACCTTGTTAGGACCTCAACTGTGGTTCCAAATTTTTCAAGTTGAAATCCTGACTCCCATGTCTTGTATTTGGAATGTGACTGTATTTGGAAGTAAGATCATAAAAGAGATAATTACTTTATAGTGAGACCTAGTCAGATATAAGGGGAGTTCTTTGAAGAAGCTAAAACACTATGTAGAAGAGAAAGGCCATGTGAAGGCGCTGCTAGAAGACAGCTACCTATAATCCAAGGAGATTGGTGCCCAAGAACCAACCCTGATCTTGAGCTTTTAGCAACCTTAATTGTGGGAATCACTTGAGGCCCCTGATTTCTGATTTTCTTAGTTTGGCAACCCAGGCGAACTCAGGACCACTCTCCCCTTCAATTTTGCATACATACTCAGGAAAGCCCACGTGAAGAAGCCTACCCTGCAGCTGGTGGTGTTTCCATCTCTCTCAGTCCAAGGGAGACTTCTGCTTTACATTCCTACATTAAATATCCAAGTGTAAGTGTTTCTTAATATTCATCTGTATTCTTTGTGAGTCAGCTCTTGGGTGAATTGCACGTAGGGACTAAGACCATGTAATAAGAACAAGGAGGAGACCATTAGACCTGCAGAAACAGCAGCTATCAAGCTGCATTCACGAAACCAACAGCCCTGGGCCCAGACATCTTTGCTTCAGCCCAGTGCAACAGCTCCTGCATATGATTAGGGGGCAGTAGGGCCTGTCCCCTAACCTTTAGTTGGCCAATCACAAGACACCTGTCACTTAGATCACTTTCCAGCCTGTGAGCTCTTAGGCCAGAGGGTAATTTGGGGACTTTCCCAACAGTAGGGTGCCACAAATCCCCTCCTTGCTCATGTGCCACTGCAGACCAAAGAAAGGCCTGAGCTAGTCAGGTTTCTACCGCTGTGACAAACACTACACCCAAAGGCAACCTGAAGAGAAAAGGGTTGATCTCATCTTTCAGAAAAAGCAAGGCAGGAACCTGGAAGCAGGACTGAAAGCAGAGACCATGGTGGAATGCTGCTTACAGGCTTTCTCCCTGTGGCTTGCTCAGCTACCTTTCTTACATTAACCAGGCCCTCCTGCCTAGGGATGGCACTGCCCACGGTGGGCCAGGCCCTCTTACATTAGTTAACAATTAAGAAAATGACCCACAGATATGCCCACAGGTTGATCTTTGAGAGGCAATTCCTCCATCAACTCCTCTCATCCCAGATAGCCCTAGTTGATGTCGAATTGACAAAACCAACCAGCCCGTCTCTGTGGGCCCACACAGTCTCATTTTTCACAGGGAGATAAAAATGTTTTACAACCTCCATTTTTTTTCCCCTCTTCTCTCACACACCCGGGTCTTTAATCCCCAACAGAAGACACATCATCCCGTTCCTCAGAGTCAAAGGAAGAAGTGAAAGGTATGGGGGCCCCTGTAGTTTGACTCAAAGGGGTCATATCAGGACATACAAATCCCAGGTTCCCCTATACCACCCCAACTCACCCAGAGCCTCTGGAAATTCCTTTGTTATCAAGTAGAGATGGGCTTTCCCTCCTCCAGGATAAGAGGAGTGGGTACAGAAGATGAAGGCCAACTCTGCCTCTGCCCGAGTCACCATGGCAGTGTCACCTCTGCCTGAGTTGCCATGGCAGTGTCACCATAAGTTGGACAGGTAGCAGCTTATCAACAACACAGACCTATTTCTAGTAGTCTGAAGATGGGGAGTCCAAGCCAGGGGAGATACGGTGTCCAGTGAAGGACTACTGCAGTTTCTAGCTGTGCATGCACAGGGTGTGAAGGACTAGATTCCTTTCCCAGGTCCCCTTTAAAAGGGCCCCATTCATGAGGGCTCAACTCCCACATGTAATCATCTCTCAGAGCCCCACTTTATACCATTACATCGGGAGTTAGGGTTTCAGGAAATTAATATGGATGAGGGGAACATATTCAGGTCATAACAAAGTTGGACAAGTAACTAAATGCTGGCTCTGCTAAGTTTTGTTTGGCCTTTATCTCAGGAAATATCCATCAAGCTCTCAGGTTATTGTATCCTGGGGATGCTATCACACCTGCTTCACACAAGGCTGGACACTGTGATAAGAAGGAGGACAGAGGGCTGGAGAGATGGCTCACTGGCTGCTCTTCCAAAGGTCCTGAGTTCAATTCCCAGCAAACACATGGTGGCTCACAACCAACTATAATGAGATCTGGTGCCGTCTTCTGGCCTGCAGGCATAGATGTACATGTAAGCAAAACATTGTATACAAAATAAATAAATAAATCTTTAAGACACAAAAAAAAAAGAAAGAAAAAGAAAAGAAAAGAAAGAGGGTAGAATAAGCCAATCAGACTCAGTGCCTGGCCCAGTAAATCGGCAACACCTGCCTCACCTCACTCAGTGAACACATTCTTACTGCTTTATTCCAGAAGATGGATTTGGCCAAGACTCTATGTGACCTAAAGATGTGGAGTCAGAGTGCATCCTTGACTCCCTTTGAGAAGGGCCATATACCTCCAGGTCAGCCCCAACATAAGTGGACACTGAGGGCACCAGAGTTCAAATACTGTGCATGTGTCCTCAATTTTCTGTGTCTTTCTAACAGTATCAGACAGAAAAACAGCAAAGCCATGGCCTTCCTGAGCCTAAGTCTCTCACAGATCACATGTTTACACTCACAGATCACATGTCTGCCCTCACAGATCACGTCTGCTCTCACAGATCACATGTCTGCTCTCACAGATCACATGTCCGCCCTCACAGATCACATGTCTGCCCTCACAGATCACGTCTGATCTCACAGATCACATATTTACACTCACAGATCACATGTCTGCTCTCACATATCACATGTCCACTCTCACAGATCATGTGTTTACACTCACAGATCACATGTCCACTGTTACAACCTGGCCCTTTGCTCAGCAGAGACTAGGCAGCTAATTCTGCCCAGGGAACGTAGGAAGGGCAGGTTTATGATGCTCAGGGTCCACTTGGGGACTGACTTGACCGAGAAGTCACAGCCAGGGGAAAGGACTTGAAGGTAGCCCTTATGGAAGCTAAAGCAGAAGCGGGCTCTGTAGACTTAGGCCTTTCCCCAAAGGCCCTCATCACATTTCCAGCTAGCTTCAGTCTTGACACAGCGGGACCTCTGTCCTGTACCCTGGTATCAAGAGTGCTCAGATCAAGTCCAGTGATGACTTTGAGGAGAAGACAACCAAGTGGAAGCAGCTTCCTAGAAGCCCCATAAACGCAGTTGGTGGATGCCAGTACTCTGAGTGGACATCAGTACCACATACGGACTCGGTCCAGGGACTAGGCAGACACATGTCACTTAACAGAATTGATGGCATACTTTTCTCACATACCTTAAAGGACTCTCTTCATCGACCCCATTCCTCATTCATCTGCCGCTTTATCTAAAACTGTCTCCTAAACGTAGGCACCCTGACACTTGAGTGCTGGACTGTGACAGTGGGGCACCCCTCAACGCTTGTCAAGTGCTTCAGTTTGGTGGGTGGGACATGGAGGATGTGGAGATTCTCCCTCCCCAAGAAGTAGCCCCTTAACCAGAGACCTCAGGTCACTGAGGCCTAGGCACTACCAAGTCCTCTGGATACAAACCGTCACTGGTTTAACAGCCTCCGCCCCTGATCTCAGACATTCTGAGCTGATGGACACCTCATACTGGCTCACACAGAAGACAGAGCAAAGACTGGGGTCCTGAGCGGCAGGAGGCACACCATGCTGGAGAGACAATCAAGACCAGGGCAGACCTACTTAGTGATCAGCACCAGCTGGCTCTCCAGCAGACCGAATCAGAAAGATCCCTGACTTGACCCGACAGCTCCCACCAGCGCCCACCTGTGCAGAGCCCGAACATGCCACACGTGGGAACAATGCTGTCCTTCCATACAGGGATCCTGGCACCCACGCCAAACCTCTGCTTGGGCAAGCTCTGAGCAAACGCTTACCACATTGTATTAGCCACGCTCCTCCACCCCCGCAGCTTCTCCTGGGTCACTGCCCAGGTCGTCCTGACTCTCCCCCTCACTATGCCCATCCAGCCCACTCCAGAGCACCATTCTTGCTAAACATCCCAGGGTCCTAAGATGATGGAGCTGTTGCAAATGATGAAGTAGCTAAAGCTAAGATGCCTTTTATATACATTGAGTCTATCAGGGTCACCACGCCCTATTTTTAGCATATTTTCTTGGGTAAGGGAAAAATAGAACTAGGAATCCAGAAATTATCTATAGTAGGAAGGGATTAATAGTTTATCTAATACCTTTAAAAAAACAGCCATGTAGGCACTGGAGAGTTGCCTCGACAATTCAGAGAACCTGCTGCTCATACATAGACCTGAGTTTTGAGTTCTAGCAGTTCCATGGTGGCTCATAGTTCCTACCCCACCATAATCTCGTCTCACCCCCATTTACCTGTACCCAGTAACCCTAGGTCTGAGAGATCTGAAGTCCTCTTCTGGGCTCAGAAGGTACCAGACACACGTGTGGTGCACATACATACATGTAGGCCCTTACCCATACATGCACATTCAGACTCACGCACACATGCACATGCACCTTAAAAACAAAACAAAAACAAAAGAACAGCAATGTGTCCCTATTTTTGAGCTCTGTTAACTAGAACGGGAATATGCTTGTGACAATCTAGCCACAGCTATCAAGCGTCTCTGAAGATCAGCATGGTCAGGCACGTGCTGACTTCACCATCTTCCTGCCTTGTCATCATTAAGTAGGGGAAAAGTCTTCAGTACAATTGACTGCTTGACCTGAACCCTAAATGTGGTGGCAAGGGTAGAAACAAGATGCACTTAGGGTCAGAACGAGCAAGCCTAAATGTGAGCCAGTCACTCACCATGTAGAGCACCTTGGGAAAAATCACACGTCCTGTCAGTTTCCTGCAGAATTCAGGCTTCAGAGGCTGCCAGTGAAGTTTATTTAAATGTGCACAAACCCTTGGCTCAATGCTCAGGCGTGGAGGGTGCTGACTAAATGATGACAGTCTGTCTCTGGTGCTCTACCTAACTTGATGACTCCTGGGTCAACCTAGGCATTGGCCGTTTTCTACCCAGTTAAGTTCCAGCTCTTAAATTCTGAGCAGGGACATGACCTACTCAGCCAGAACTCCCACTAGGCCTGCAGAGAATGGTATGAAAATTATCTAGCGACTGAAATAGTATGGCTAGAGGACCTAGAAATTATCCTCTACCCCTGTTCCTTCAAGGGTGGGAGTTTCCCTAGACCCGGTAGATTGGTTCCTACTCAGCCATGCTCCCTCCCTGCCCTCCATCCAGCCCAGGCTATCATGCCCCTTGGCCATCCACAGGGCTTAACCACAGCACACCCCACCCAAAACCTCAGCTTACTTGTATAAGGCCCTGGTGACCACAGCCTTTCCCTGCCTGCTCTTGGCAACGGAACCTCACTGTGGCCCAGGCTGCATTAAGTCAGACTTTTCAGTGCTCCTGCCATTACCCAGGAATCCAGGGCCTTGGATCAAATTTTCCCCTTACCCATCTACACCTGTTATGTACTCTACTTTAGCAAGGGAAGGCTTCCTCCTTATTTCTTGAACTCAGTTTCCTCAATTATGCCTCTGGTTTGTTTGTTTGTTTGTTTGTTTTTGTTTTTGTTTTCAAGACAGAGTTTCTCTGCGTAGCCTCGCTTTGTAGACCAGGCTGGCACATAGCCTTGGCTGTCATGGGCTCACAGCGATCCACCAGCCTCTGCCTCTGGAATGCTAGGATTAAGGGCATGATACACCCTGCAATTTGCTTTGTTTTGTTTTGTTTTTTGAGACAGGGTTTCTCTGTAGCCCTGGTTATAGATTTCAGGTTGGCCTTGAAATCTCTGAGATCCGATGGCCTCTGCCTTCTGACTGCTAGGATTAAAGGCAGGAACTGCTTAATTCATAGCATTTGATTGGCCAAGGATCCCTGTATTCAGTCTTCTCTCATACCAAAGCTTCCAGCTGCCCAGTATATGCAAGTCTGGGCAAAACATGGTAGCTGCCTCATTCACCTGTGTTTCATCCCTATGTGCTGTTGTCTCTTCTGCATGACAAGAGCACTAATTTTGCAACATTTTAGGGGGTCCCCTCCAACTTGTCTCCATGTGACAAGTTGGGTAAATGCAAGGAAAGTTCCCCTCTGCTTCTATTAATGAAGCCAAGCTAATTTACATGGGCTTTTTCACACACAAACTGATTTTGGGAGCCTAGGGACAGGACTTTGTCCTGGCCCAGCCACGTCTTACTGAGCAGAGCTCTGTGTGTTTCCCTTGTCCAGTATGCTGATGACCAACCATCAGAGATTGGCCTCTACGGATTCCACTGTACACTGTCCTCCTGGACTTCCTGCTCCCCTGCACCATGGCTGTCCTTTCTATGTCACACCTGCTACTTCCCTCTTGAAAATTCAGGATAAGAAGGTAAACTGCAGCCTGGCTTGGTAGCGCAGGCCTGTAATCTCAGCACTCAGGGGTCTGAGGCAGGTGGACTGATGTGAGTTTGAGGCCAACCTGGTCTACAAACTGAGTCCAGGACAGCCAAGGCTACACAGAGAAACCCTGTCTCAAAAAAAAAAAACCAAAAACAAAACAAAACAAAACAAAAAAAAAAAAGGAGGAAGAGAAGGAGGAGGAGGAAAAGTGCAAGGCTACTTCATGATGTGAACCACATCTTGACAAAATGTTTTTCTCAGGCCTCTTGAGAAAGGAAAAAATAATGATAGTACCATTTGCTGACTGTCTACACCATGCCAAGCACTGTAGCCAACAGTGATTGCATCATCTCATTTACTCTTCACAACAACCAGATGAGGTGGGGCCTCTATTAACATTTCACCAATTGACACATGAGAAACTTAAAAAAAATCAGAAAGGTGAGCAGACGTCCTCAAAGTTGCAGCCTTGAACCTGCGCAGCACAGGGACTCAGATGGAGAACTGTTTGATTCATAGCACTGCCAAGGTCTTCAAAGAAAAGGCAGCCCAAGCCTCATGATGGAGAAAACAAACTGTCTGCCATAAAGGAATGACAGGGTGGGGAGAGCAGGAGGAGGTGCAGGTTTCCTCCTTTGCAGAAGCAGGACAATAATCTGTGTTGTTCCCTCCCCCTTAAGCCCCACCACCCCAGCACCTCACCCCACCCCACCACCCCCACCCCGGCCCCGCAGTGAGCTCGCATGGTGAAAACCTAGACAAGACACACAGGGATGTTGTTGCTGTTACCAGGTAAGCAGAGTCGCATTGAAGAACCAGATGTCTTAGTGGGGGTGTGGGAGGAGCTTATGTAATAAAACCTTTTCAGGACATCCAGTCAAGGTCAGGTGCCAAGAACTATTCCTTTGCTCTGGCAAAATGCTGAGTGAGCAAAACTTGTCATTTCTTACCGAGATCACAATTTAACTTCTCTCCTTCCTGCATGCCAATGCACTCTCCCCTAGCTCCCTTCCCCCTCGCTGCCCCTACCCGCTCACAGAAATTGGGGTTTGGGAAAAGTTTAATGCTACACACCCCAGCTTGCCTGAGGCAGTCCCACCATGCCTGCCTTCCTAATGCCAAATCTAGGAAGCAGAGAGGAGACCCCCAGGGCTTGCTAGCCAGCCAGCCTAGTCTACGCAGCGCAGGAGAACCAAGGAGAGGCCTTGTCTCAAAATGACAAAGTGCTAGCTAGCATCAAAGGTGTGTGCCACCATGCCTGGCTAGAAAAACAAAGTGGATGGCTCCTAAGGAAAGAAACCCAAGGCTGACCTCTGGCCCCTACATGCACCTGCACACACATGAACACATACAGAGACAAATTATTCATATTGCAATATTTAAAGGTAAATCTATTACTCTGGAGCCTTCAAAAATCTGTTTGCCAGAGATGGGGGCACTAGGTGGAAGTATACACAAACTCTTGAGTTGGAACCCCGGCATGGCGTTCTGCCTCATGCCATAAGACCTTTGTCACACATATCAAGCCAGCTGTCCCAGCCTCGCTCCTCTGGAGGAAGCTTTTTGGGAGGCCTCACTATCCCTCTGTTGCCTCCACTAAGCAGTCCCGTACTGAGATCAACTGAGGACTTGCTTTTACCAAGCATCTCTGCATCTTTCTACCAAATGCAAGCTGGAGACATTTGTTAAGAAGCCGTTTGGAACTCTGATCTACCCAATGAACAGGACATTCTCCACAGTTACGTGGAGAGCGGGGACTAAATCTGACATGAACTCTGGTGCCCCATATTTGACCACCTCCCCTTGGTGGGGAGGCCTGGTGGCACTCAAAGAAATGAATAAGCAGGCTGCCAAGATGAGACTTGATAGCCTATGACCATATAGTGGGGGAGGAGGTCCCCCTTGGTCTTAAACCTAGGGGAGGGGAATAGAGTGAAAGTGGGAGGGAGGAACGGGAGGATAACAATTGAGTTGTAATCTGAATAAATTAATTAAATTTTTTTTAAAAAGAAGAAGAAGTCATTTGGAGACAGAAGAGGTGGCTTATCAGTCAAGAGCACACACTGCTCTTGCAAAGGACCCGAGTTCAATTTCCAACACCCATGCCACTGCACTCACAGCTGTCACTCTAGCTCCCAGGGAACCTGACACCAGTAACCTCCAAACGGCACTTACACTCACATGCACATACCCACATGTAACACACAATTAAAAGACAAAAAAAAAAAAAAAAAAAAAAATTACGGGAAGGAGGGGAGCAAGGGCTCACTTCTTGGGACAGCTTGTGCGGTCACAGGAGCAGGCCTTCAGCTGAGAGAGATCCTGGTAAGCCCGGGACGCCAGGCTGCATGTGCACTGGGAAATTACATCTTCACCGTGGAGAGGGAGGGAGGCACTCTGACTAGTCTTGCTAAACACCCTCAGGCAGTCAACAGGGCTCTGAGCAATCCCCATGAAAGCAAAGAAATCCTAGGATTTCGATAACTGCCTCCCCTTTGAAATTGTTATCTCTGGGAAGAGGCAGTTAGACTTAAAGAGTAGCCCTTGGGAATTCTGCAACAGTGGCAAGGCCAAGCATTCCACAGTCGCCTGAACTAACTAATCTCTGTTAATGGCTTCTCCTCCTACCTTACATCTGCATAAGTCATTCCTAAGCCTGGGGCAACCCTAGTCTGCTGTCTGTGACTGTCCCTGCTACTTTAACATGGGTGAGCAGGCTCAAGCACATATTTAAGTCTCATTAGGATTGCATGACAAGGATACTAACTCAACCTCAGAACAAGGTGAGGCAGAAGAAACAGGCAAGAAAATGCCAGGACGGCTAGACAAGCTCACCTTCAAAGTCAGTTCCCAGCACAGCTGAATTACTGCTTGGGTTTGCCAAGTGATTAATTCCAGCTGTTTCATATACATTAGCCTATCCAGTTCTGTTTTAGGGGCTATCCAGAACCTCTCTCCTGAGGTCCACGACAAAGGCAAGACTGTCCTGGGAAGCCAGCAGCCGGGAAGCCTGGCTGGTCAGAGAAGTGCCAAAGGGATGGGTGAGGAGGAACTTCTGACCCCAGAGCCACCAACTCTCTCATAGGTAGCAGACAAGGTCCTCTTCGCATTTATCGCTCAGTCAGCACAATCTCCACCCTTCTGAGGACAGAAAGGCCTTAAAAGACTGGGTTGCTCCCCCCAGCTAGCTATCATTCCCAACACCTTCCCCTCTTTCCTCTCCCTACTCAATCACTACCGTGGCAGCATCTTATGGAATGTTCAATGTGTCCCCAACATTTGTCTGGGAGAGAAGAGAGCGTTGGGTCCTTAGAATAGACATTTCCAATGAATTGGTGAAGTGTTTAATGGTCACACTCCCAGAAAAACCTGACCGTGCACAAGGAGCACACTGAGAACAGAGCTCTGATACCACAGAAAGCACTGTTCTACCTGAGCAGCCCCACCTATGGAAAGGGCTTGGGGGGGGGGGGGCGGGAGGCGGACCTCCAGAGTCTTCAGGCCTTACTGGTGTTGGCTGCCAGTCAACATTTGCCCTGTATGGTTCCAGCTTCCCTGTTCTGTTCTACAGACTGAATCCCCCAGCCTGGTCCAATGCCTGTTTTCACTGGCCAATGGGATCTCCAACTGGACCTTCAGGCAGCTCTCCTGTGGCCAAACAGCATGGGTGCTACAGATGATATGAGACAGAAGCCAAGAGGCTAGGAAGCCTGGATCTGCACCTGAGAATGGGATGACTTTGGGCATACTACTTTGGGCTTTGCCATCCTCTTGGGAAAAATTATAAAGAGTAAGCAGGAAGCTACCCAAGGTTCTTCTGACTTTAAAATGTACCACCACCCTCTTTCCCATCTCTCTTCTAAGAAGTCCCTCAGTGGCCCCACACCTACTCACAATCACCTCATTCTGACAGTCAGCTTACAGGAAGACTCTTTTCTCTCCCTCAATTCCAGTCAGTTATTTTGTGACTAGTGTACTTCTCCGTTGCTATTGTCATTGCCTTGGTTAGGGACCTAAGAGTCTCCTATGGGTTACTCCAATAACATGTCTTTGTAAGTAGTCCCTCTAGTCTACACTTCGCAGCCCAGAAGCCTCCTGAAAACAAACTTGCACAGAGCCTTTCCATATTACTCATAGCTTTCAATTGTCATCAGTACCAAAAAAAAAAAAAAAAAAAAAAAAAAATCTAGATGTGTTTTACCATTCCACTAAGTAGCTAAGACTACAAGTGTGTGTGTCGTCACACAAGTCAAGATTTTGATGCTTTAGCTCCAACCTTCAGGGCCTTCCACCATCTTTTCTACCTTCCCAGACTCCTCCTGTCTTTCCTCTCCAAATGCCCTCATGATATATGGCCATTTCCACGGAATTGAAACACTTCCTCCCGAAGGGAACAGAGAGACTCATACAAACCAGGAAGCTGGTGAATCTTACCTAGCGGGTACTTGGAAGTCTCAGTAAGTTGGGATGTTACAGGACACACAAGAGCCCTCCCCGAGTTACAAAAGCAACAAACAATTGCTGGAGAAGAGAAACGACCCGGCCATGTTGCCTGCAAGTTGAGCAAGGAGCTTCAGGGGTGCAGCTTTCCTGCATTCTCACCCACTCGAAGAGACGTAGCTGTCGACAGTCACCCACGCTCCTGCCACTCATAAACCCATTGGTTTGCCAGGCTAGGCTTGGGTGTAATCATTTCTTGAGTGTGTCACCAGAGTCTTATCTGGGTTGAATAGACATTTGCTCATGTCTCCCCAGGAAAGTCATACAACCCCCCCCACACCCCATAATTCTACCCATTGAGCCATTCTTCCTTGAGCCTGCCCTTCCTGTTTTTAACTCTGTTCCCATTCCTTCCCTCACAAAACAACCTGTTCCCGTCCCTCTTTACAGAAGCAAAAGCTGCCAGCCAGCACAGGACCCACATGCATGCGAAACGCTGGCTGGTATCTGCTAAGTACTGGGCCTCACACAAAAGCCAATGTAGCTATAGCAGCTCAGAGTATGGACAGAGAGATGGACGGAATATGGCAGAGAACAGACTCTATTGTAGCTCATGTATGGTATTAGTGGAAAATGTGAAATGATTTGAGAGTGAGGGGGTGTCTAGGGTTTTCACCCATGTTACACAGCGGAGACAACTGTACCTTCAGGAAGAGGACAGTGTGACGGTTGTCACATCTTGGATAGAGATACACAATCTTAGTCAGTGTTTGAATATTGTATCTATTCTGTGTGTATTCACTCTTCTCTTAGATAGCATTGAGGGACTCACCAGGGGATTTTAAGCAGAAAAGGGCTGTGAATGAATGTGTACTGCCCATTCATGATGAAGCAAAAAGTAATGTCCAAACATTATAATCTAAGAGACATACATTCTTCAGACAGACAGGAGCAAAACTCCTCAGTTTGGACAACAGTGGCGATGGAGTTAGAAAAAGAATTAGTCTGAAAGTCACAAGGATGTTATAGTTCATCTTATCAGAAAGGCAGTTTTGGGTTTTTGTTGTTGTTGTTGTTGTTTGAGACAGGGTTTCTCTGTGTAGCCTTGGCTCCAGGCTGGCCTCGATCTCACAATGACCTGCCTGCCTCTGCCTCCCAAATGCTGGGATTAAAGGCTTGCGCCACCACACCTGGCTGGAAAGGTAGTCTTATCCTACCTGTGTCTACAGATGTGTTCCAGACATGTACAGATGTGTACAAGATAACTATACAACATGGGAGGTAACAAAAGGCATCATGTGCTTGGCTCTCACGTGCATAAATGTGCGTGGAGACACAGAGAGGAAATGAAAGCAAGAATTACCAAGGAGTACCAAAACAATGACAGTAAGGTCCAGAGAAATGCTCACTTTGCCTCAGACAAAGCTCAGAGTCTGAATGGCCCTGGAAGGCTGAGGCCTTCTGGAGAGCTCCACAGAAAGCTCACCAACGTTGCTTTAGGGTACCCATCTCCTACAAGGCTTTTTATCACAAATATTAAAGATAATAGCAGCCCCTAAGGAGAGCCATTAGGCCCAACAAACTGCCCTTTAAGACTTTATAGGGGACAGAGCTCACCTTCCCTAGACTCCAAAAGTAAACACATATAGGTGCTTTCAAGCACAAAGCAAGATACTAGGACAACAAAGGGCAAAGGAAGTAGAATTCCTCAGAGGAAGGAGGAAGCAAGAAGAATAGTGACTCAGGAAAACCCAAGCCCAGAGTTTTAGCTTTAGTTTTGGTGTAGTTGTGCACACTGAAGGGTGACTGTCATATCTTACATGGAGGCATACAGTCTGTGAGGCTTGATAAATGTTTAACGTGTGCCACCTGTTGTGCTTATTTCCATTCTTTCTCCTAATATTTTGTACTAAGAGCTTGGCCAGACGATTGGAAACAAGAACAAATCACAAACAGATTTGTATCTCAAGGGAATAAAAAAAAAAAAACCTTATGGACAAGTACAAATCACCTGCTGATGAGCCTTAGTGAAGTAGCGCGGCTATCCTTGCATCCAAAACGGAAGTAGAAATCTCCAGGAACTGTTCCTTTTCCCAGTGTCTTATTCTGCCCAATCAATATAAAGGCTGACACCTCCCATTTCCAGAGACTCAGTATTGCTAGAGTCACTCTCATTACAGTTACCCGAATTGGTCTGCCAGCTGTGGTCCTCCAAGCACTGCCAAGCCCAGGAGCCTATCCACCTGGCTGTCAGCAGAGACATCTGGAAAACTCTGTAAGAGTGCCTGGGACCTACTTTACCTGGAAGTTTCTGAAACTCCCCAGGCAATTCGAAGGTTTGTACATCACTGCTTTGTGTTCTTGACAGGAGAGAGATGGGTTAGAAAGGTAGAATGTAGGATTCCACCCATGAGGTACAGAGTCAAAATCCACATTGACGAGCGTCAGGTGATTGTCATGCGCCTGTCTGAAGAGGGCTGCTCTAAACTATCAGCTGACCACTCATGCCACAAATGTTTACTGGATTCCTCTGTCAGGCTGGGAGTTGGGAAGGTCAAAGTTTAAGGTCTCTCTACCTTTGCTAAGGTCAGCTGATCACAAGTCAGTCTCTGCTTAGCGTCCCCTGCATTGACACCCACAGCCTTGCCCTCACGTTAGGGGCCGGCTGGGACCATTGGTTTTGCTTTGTCTACCAATCAGGCCAGGAAACAAGGAGGGCCAGTAGCCATTTCTTGGAGCCAGACTGAGATTGCATTATTTAACCTTTTCTATGGCCCAGGTCACCCCTAAACATCTTCCGGAGAGGTCCTTCACACAGACTGCTCCTTAAAACTATCCCAGATTTTCCTTATTTTGATAGGGAAAAAAAAAAAAAAAAAAACAGAATTTCTGCAAGCTTGTACCAACCTTCTGCTATTTATCTCTTACTCTTATGCGTATCTTTTACATTAGCCACTTACTCTTAAAATCACAGCACATCTGCCTTAGTTACCAAAACACAGAAGGTAGCATTGAACCTGTCTCAACCAGAAACAATAAACTAAAACTGGCCATCATCAAATCTCAAAGGAATACGCTAATATGTGATATAAGGGATGGCGGTAGGGGGTGTTGCTCAGTGGTAGAGCACTTGCCTAGCTAGCATTCACAAAGTCCTAAATCAGATCACTGGTCCCCATCGCCACTACCCTTAAAATGCCAAATGAAAATAACAGCAAAAGACTTTAAAGTCACTTAAATGAGTATAAATAAGCTGGTTCTCTCAAGATGAAGAAAGGCCTAATTAATTAGGTCTGTGGTTGATGAGCATTTATCTACATGCATGGCAATCTTATAAACACTACAGTCTGCAGTATAACCGTGTAAAGACCATGAGAGATGAAGACAGAATAAGACCAAAGAATGGAGAGTAAGACAGCTCTATAATCAAATATCTCAATGGATATAGGAACTGGATGCCTATTTGAATCCTATCTGAACCTTGGAAGTTCTAGTCTTTAAACATATAACCTTATTTTCAGCGGAGGGAAAACTATGGGTCTGGCCTCAGGATGAAAGGAAGGAGGAGGATCCACTTTTTAAAATAGAAGCACCCCCACACCCTAATGCCGCTCTACAGCTAGCTACACCATGCCTTGAGCCTATGGAAAGTGTTGTATTTAGCAATTAGTGTACAGAACTGCTCCTCGCCTAGGCGCTCCAGACCAAGGCTTGACGGGACAGAGATTAACCTGAGCGAACGGTCCTCAACTTCCTCACCACCTTGACGCAGCTGCTGCTCTCATGGGGCACCAGGCTCGGATTAAATTGCCCGAACTCTGCGATATCAGAACATCACGGTATCTCGGGGACCACTTTACCACCTGTAGAAGCGCGGGGCTGGTGGCACATTTTCTCAATCTCCCAGCTAAATAAGGGAGTCACTAAGTCTTGAAAATATTCGGAGGTCTAAAGTCCCATAGACCGCCAACTACCCATGTGGTCCTTGAATCTGGGGGCACTCAGTTCCCCGGATAGCGGTGAGCCGGGTCTGGGAGAGCCCACTAACCTGGATGCTGGAACGCAGCTTCCCTCCTGGAGGCTCAGGTGTGCGGGTCGCTCCCGTGTCCCTCTCACTTTCCAACATAAGAGCCGAGAACCCAGCGACAGGCCACCGGCACACGGACCAACTGCCAGCCAAGTGGCCGACCCGCCAGCACCGACCCGGTTCGGCTCCCACGTGATGGGGGCGGGGACCCCAGAGAGGCTTGTCCTGGAGTGTGGCTCTCTGGCTGCTGGGGCCTTCCCCTAAGGACCGCCCTTCTGCCACCCCTCCTCCTTCTCGAGCACCGCTTTGGCCGGCGAGGACCCAAGAGCCACAGTTCCAGTTCCACAGGGACTGGCCTGGTCAGCCCCGCCCCCAGGCAGCGCTCGCGTGCGGGCTCAAACTCCGCCCCTCCCAGGAGACCACGCCCCTCCCTGGATCGAACCCGCTGTTTGTACCTCGGACTCTCTCACCCTTCCGGGCACAGGGTCCCCGAGGCACTTTCCTTGTGCCCAACTGTGCTCAGGTCTCCTGAGCTTCTGTAATCTGTCAGCATTGCTCCCAGGACGCGGAAAGAGACCGCATGGATGCAGGACACTTGTGCGGAGAATTGCAGAGAGGAGCACCGAAAACCACACACACACACGCGCGCGCGCGCACGCACACACACACACCACACCAAACCCCACCCCACACACACCATACACACACAAACACACACACGCCACACACACACACCACCACACACCGCACACACACACTGGGCCGTGTATGAGCCCATTAAGATTCAGGGTGGTCTAAAAACTCCACCATTCCCAGTCTCAGCCTAGGCCAACCCCACTTTGGCGGGCTCCATGTCATCCTTAGGTCTGTCTATGCTCAAACCCCCGCGACCTCTCCTGAAGGTCCCTCTAGTGGCTGACAACCAACGAACAGCTCTGGTGTCCTGTCTTGTGAATAGCTGAAGACAGAACACTTCCTGTGCCCAGCAAGATCAGGTACAAGTATGCCAAAGAAAATTGCGGTGGCGTCTGCCCATAAGGGCTGGATTCTCAAATCCCAAAGAACTGTGCCCTGGAGACCGAGTCCCGGCACCTCCCTCTAGTGCTCAGGCCTGCGGTCATATCACAGGTGCGTCCCTGCTGGGGCCTCCGGCGGGGGGGAGGGGGGGCGGCTGTTTAACTGCTTAAAATCCCCAGGGCCTCAGATGGCAGGGACTCTGGCAGAAGTCACTACTAAATTGGACTTCAGTCACTTAAAGCTGGTGTTGACAGACTCTTCAGGACACGTTTGGGGTTTTTGTTTGTCGGTTTGTTTGTTTTTGTTTTCAAAATTAGTCTAAAATTACTGGTGTGGCCAGAGGCTTTCACATGTGAACAGAGCATAAACACTCTTACAAACAGCTGCCTGAGCAATGCTCGATGTCGCCAGCAACAGGGCAGAGGCAAAGCCAGGAGAGGAAGGCTGGGGTCAGGGAGACTTGCGTCACAGCAGGCCACCCTTTGGTTTTTTCACTTCCTTAAAATAGCAGCAGAGAGGCCTTTGGAGACAGAGCCTGTGCACTTCACATGGGCTTACATGCATGTGTTCCTGGGCACTTCCAAATCTCACTGGGGGGGGGGGGGGGGGTTGGCGCAGTTTTTTACCCAGGGCCCCAGAAACCACTAGCATTTTCTGGGATCTAAACAATCGTTTTGTAAAATGCTGCATGAAATTGGTTTTCTCAAGCTTATGTGCAGTTTGGGAGGGACTTTAAAATTACAGATGTTTTCCTCCCATCTCCAGAGGCTCTGGCCTAATGGTTTGGAAGGTATAGCATGGATATTAGGATTCTTCAAGTTCCCCAGGTGATTCTTACGTACAATAGTGCGAGAGCCACTGGCATGGGTCATGGAGACGTCATCAATCCTCATTTAAATCCAGCCAGAGCTAAAAAGCACATGGGAAAGATACCAAAGCAGGTGCCCCGGGGCCTACACACTGTTAGGAAAAGTATCAGTGAACAGGCCCTCCCTGAAGAATATGTCACCACCTAACAGGGATATATATTCTACCCAAGGGGATTCTGTGTACCAGGGTGAGCAGTTTGAGACAGGTCTGTCTTGCAGAACCATCACTTCCCAGCATTTCCCAGAGAGACAGCAGACAGCATGCTACAAATTAACTACTCTCTTGATTTCAAGAGGGCCATGCATACAGGACCCACTCCTTTGGATAATGCCCCGGCGCCCTCCCTTTTCTTTGTCAGTAATCCCATTTTCTTCATCAGTAAGGTAGGTAACATGACTTCACTCATAGAGCAGGTATTGACCCTGGATTCCTGGAGCGGGTATATCATGTTTATTCATTTATATCTGCCTTTCTCTGCAGAAGATTTGAGCTCTCGGAGGCCGTTCCATCAGGACAGCGGGTCATTCCATTCTGCCAAAGAGCTACTCAGATGGTATGGGGGTGGATCTCTCTTGTGGTCCCAGCCTGGACTTGGCAAACACAGAGGAAACAGCTGCAAGCACACAAAGCAAGCCTTCTCATATGACCAACCTGGAGAAGCAGAGACCTCAGCACATGACACAGGCTGGCACTGCAGCCTCACTTGTGACCTAGACTCAGGCGAACGGGACACACATGTGCAGAACACACTTTGAAGAAGAGGCACTCTCAAGAGTCACACTGCCCTCTGTAACACCTGGCATGCCTGTTGTGGCAAAGCTGCTTGTCTGCTACCTGGCTTCCATCCAGACTAAACTATTTGCCAAGGGCCTTAGTGTGTTAGGGATTTTTCACAGTGAGCGCTACACAGATAGTCCTGGAATGCTTTTGTGGCGAGGGGATATAGGCAAACAGAACCTAATGAGATTATTTGCTTAATCTCACTTTTATTGTATTGGAAGCAAGAAGAAATAAGCAGGCAAAAGAAAGACAAGGTGAGGCTAGGGTTGTGTCCTTACTCTTGGACTGGTTTTTCTGGAGAAATCAGATTTTGAAAGATCTATAAGAAGACCTTGTGGAGACATGAAAACTGACCAATGGGCAGGCTTTTATGTTTAGGCTGAACTGGTGGACACATTGATTAAGGATAGGTGGGCAAAAGTACGTAACTGATAACTTCCTTCCTTGGGTGATGGAAATACAAGATTTTCAGTCTTTCCTAGATCTTTCATTTTGTAGCTTGCTACTTTGAGTAACTCACTTGCACTCCCATCTCTAGCTTAGGAACTGTAAAGATTTAGGCATGCCTCACAAAAGCAAAAAGAATTAAACAGTATGCAACAGCTTTGTAAATAGAAAGTAACATCCAGCTAATCATAGTTTGACTTTGTTACTATGACCACTTGGCTTGGCGGAAGGGCAAGGCTAGGGGAAGTAAAAATTAAACATCAACAAGAAATAGTGCTTCCCGGCTGCTGTGGTTGAAATGTGGCCCCGTAGGCTCATGTGTTTGAAAACTTGGTTCCCAGTTGGGTCCAGGCCTTCAAGTAAGTCCTAACTAGAGGTGGTAAGTTACTACTATGAGGACACGCCTTGAAGTTTCAAGGTGCAGCCTCACTTCTGGTCATGCTCCTGCTGCCACACTTCCACTACTACTGTGATAGACTATATCCTTGTTTTTTTAAAAATAATTTTATTTTATTTTCCATGCATTAATGTGAACGTATTGGATCCCTTGACACTGGAGTTACAGACAGTTGTGAGCTGCCATGTAGGTGCTGGGAATTGAACCCAGGTCCTTTGGAAGAGCAGACAATGCTCTTAACCACTGAGCCATCTCTCCAGCCCCTATCCTTGTTTTTTGTTTTGTTTGTTTGTTTGTTTTCTTAAGGCAGGGTCTCACTGTGTAGCCCTGGTTGGCCTGTAACTTACCATGTAGAGCAGGTTAGCCTCGAACTCACAGAGCTCCACCTTCCTCTGCTTCCCAAATGCTGGGAATTGAAGGTGTGCACCACTGTGCCTGGCTTCCCTTTAAAACTGTGAGCTGGCAAAAATCCCTTTTCTTTCTTAAGTTGTTTATTGTCAGGTATTTGGTCATAGCCACAAGAAACAGTTGGACAGAGATTCCTCATAAACATTTGCAAAAGGGGACAGAGCCGGAGTGAAGGTAGGAGAGGAAATCAATGAGTGGCGAGGTCCTAATTGCTGATGGGGAGTAGAGTCAGAGAGCATGCTGGAAGGCAAGAAAGAAAGAGTGGGAATAAAATAGATCACATGGAGGAGGCCTACAGCCCCATCAGATTTGGAGAACAACAGGGTAGTGGTGAAAACTTGTAAATGACAGCCTCGTCTATGCTCTCAAAGGATACCGAAAGCAGTGACATTTGAAAAAGAAAGACTACATATTTCAACCATCAGAACCTTTTCCTGTGTGCACATTGAAGGATAGACACCACACTGTAAAGGGGCCGTGACCTCCCTGTCCTGCAAAACCGCTCCCCAAGCCCCACCATGTTCCCTCCCAGCAGCCACCATTACTCCAGAGGCAGCTTTCTCTTTGTCTGGAGTTTGTAAATGATCTGATTGCCTTCATTCCAGGCATACAGCTGTTTCTCTCTGGGGTTGTAATGGATCATGGAGTGACTGCTGGGCCGCCTGGGGAAGAACAAGTTGGGCAGATGCTCCTCCCTGACAGTGCCCAGTGGATCGTAGACACAGGTGATATGATGGGGGCCTTGGCCACCAGAACTGTAGACCACGTAGAGAACCCCACACAGGACGAATGAGGCTTCAGCATCCTGGCTTCTACATGGCGTGTCCCATGAATGCTCTATTCCCAAAGTGCCAGGCTCAATTTTTGTGAGAACCAAGTGGCCTTGGATACCTGGTCCAGAGTGAATGGCCCAGAGCCCGTGTTCATCCACAGCTAGGTCAATGTAAGTGGATAGGGTGTGTTGATAGATGGGTGCTCGGCCTGCCCCTCCTGGGAGAAGCATCCGATCTTGCACCGTCTTCTTCTGCAGGTTATACTTAATTATCTCGTTAGGTGTTCCTTGACTGTGGAAAAATAGAAAGCCTTTGTAGATCACTTGCCCTGATCCTTGCCAAGAAAGGGGTAAGATTAGCTTCCGGGGGCCAGGCTTGGTGCTGTCTTCCATGAATGCCCGCAAATTTGCAAATTCCCAAACTGTGTTGCTTCTGGATCCGGTTAATAGATACACCTTTGCGGAGTTGCCGCCAGCATCTTTCATCCAAGAGCCGTCTGGGTCCATGGTCTTCTTCACTATTTTCAGAGACTTGATACCCATCAGCATGTTGTCACAGCCTAGCCAGACAGGAGGAAAAGGATGGGTTAGTCAGAATGCTCACAACACCTGAAGCATCCTGCTTACCTTTAGACCTAACACTAAGTCGGGCATATTCTCATGTCTCCTGGGATACCATGACCTCTGAGAGAAGAGTTTCCCTTGGAGAAGCCTAGACAAAAACGGAACACAAGCACAAGCTCCTCTGAAAAAGCAAACACCATTAGACATGAACGGCCTCTGTTTCCTGTCCCTTGCCTACAGCAGAATTAGAAGAAGCTGTGTTATGTCTTTTTTCCATGGATAATGCAATCACTGAATGCAGATCATACCATTCCTCGTCTCTAGATTCCTCAACCAATTGCCCTATAATCTTTCTTTTCTTTTTTTTTCTTCACAACTAGCTCCTAGGCTTAACTTATATGCATCTTGGTTGCTCTAGTTTTTTAAATCTCATGGTCGGGCATAGTGTGTATACCTGGAGGCAGAGGCAGGCCGCTCTCTGTGACTCTTGAGACCAGCTTGGTCTATACAGCAGTTCCAGGCCAGCCAGGAGCTGCATAGTTAGGTCCTGTCTTAATGATAAATGAATTATCTCCAGCTAGTTAACACTTTCTGGATTCTGTGTTATCCTTTGCACCATTTCATCCTTGGCTTCTCCTACAGAACAATCTATATTTTCCATATGTACTGTCTCACCCCCCACTATCACTTTATAACAGAGTCTGCTCTTGATCATGCAACCAGGGAGCCCCTAACTGAAGAGCCCTTCCCCTCCTTCATGCAGGCATGTTGTTCCATTGTCTGCAGTATGACAGCGCTCACCGGCTCCTTTCCCTTGTCCCTTCTCTCCCAACACTGTCTCTGTGTGTATCTCCTGTTTCTCCTCTGACAGAGGACAGTGTCGCAGAAATCATGACCTGTGCTCCTCCGTTTCAGTTCACTCTTTCTCATTGCACGTGCAACTACATTCCATAGTCTCCTTTGTGGTTAGGCTGCATGCACTGCATATGATGGGATATGGACAGGCATGGAATACGCTCCTCCCATATAACCCTTAAGTACTCCATCTTCTAGATAGCCTTAGCTTCTTGGAATCATCATGGTGGCCATGTCCAAGAGGCCAGTACTACTGGTCATTTCAGGAAAAGTAGGTCATCAGTTCCAATTTTGGACTTTTTGGTGGATCTCTTTAAATCTGGCTAAGAACCCACTGCTAAGGCTCTCACGAGTCACAGGGGTGGCCCAATTATTATTATTTCAATAAATGGATATAGATTCAAACTCCTCTCTAAATTAATCTTGCTATACACCTACCTATTAGTGCAGCTCTCAGTCATCATCAGAGTGGTTTCTCTGTGCTGTAGAAGGCAGTTACTGAATTTACAGCTGGTTGGTGTGGAAAGAATAAGTATCTGGGGACCGCTCAGCCACAAATGGGACATCTATATTATATTCCTTCCCTCAAGTCTCAGGGACCACCACAGAAGAGGATCCAGAAAGACTGTAAGAGGCAGGGCTCAGGGAGGACTGGAAAGAAACCTCATCATCAGGACCCAACAAGAGTGCCGCATTCATGCTACCTTAATGCGACCTGAATGAGATCAGCCCAATCGATACTCCAGTCAAGCAGGGGATGCTTCAGGTCATATCCCGAGCTAGAGAGCTGCTGATAATTGATGGTTTCTAGGGGCGGGAATGCAAGTTGTCTTTATGGGCGTGGCTCCTGCTAGCTTAGCCGTACTCCAGTGATAACCTCACACCCATGAGCACATGGGAAGTACAAATTGAACTTGGGGGATTATAATAATGTTTAAAGGGTGTAGAGAGGTGGGCCTTGGGTTGAGTTGAGAGGAGTTGGGAGAAGTAGGAATTAATACGATCAAAATACACTGTGCGCATGCATATAGGAAACTGCCAAAGAATTAAAATATGATATGAAAAAAAATTTTTTTAAAAACTCAATAAAAATACTCAACTACATATCTCACCTTCTACCACCTATTCTTCCCCTGCAAACATGAGTCATCATTTCTTGCCTAGATTACTGCAAATGTGTCTGATTTGTCTCCTTGAGTTTACTTTTGCTTGCTCATCTTCATGTCAAGTATACATTCCACGAAGCTGCAAGAGTGACCTGGTTGGTAAACTTTATCTCCTCCTCTGTCACACTTAGAATAGCATCCTAATCTCTCCTTCCACGACCTATATAAGACTGTGTGCCGTGGCCCTTATCATCAGGACCCTGCCCTTTGTGGCTCACTGTGTTGTAATTACATAGTTTTTTTTCTTTATGTCCTGTGAGCATGCCAAATTTCTTTTTGCCTTAGGACTTTTCCACTTAGAATTCTGGAACACTTTTCTTTTTCTTGAACTTAGGACAGTGAATTGGCTCCCATTCATTCTTCAGGTCACCCCCGCACCCACCCTCGACCCCCGCACCCCTTGGTCTCACTACATAGCACAGGCTAGACTCAAACTCACAAGCACTAGAATTGTATGCATGCACCACCATACCTGGACAAGTCTCATATTCAATATCTCCTGAACGGGCTTCTTCCTTTAGACCACTCATCACACTGTGAACTGTCTTGTCGGTGTCTTTACTAGCTTACTGTCCACCTCCCTCACAGGACTCACCAAAACCAGGGCCTGCAGCTTCATGGTTAGTATTGTACCCAGAGGCCTAAGTCAATGCTTTCAGGATTCAGTAAACTACAGCTAAATGAAGAAAACAAAAAAACTCAGATGCTTTTCTAGGGTCTAACCAGTCTAGCACCTTCTGCGTTCTGACCGCAGATCCATCTTAAGTAAATAGTCATTCATAAAGCACTGCAAAGCTTTTAAGATACTTTCAAACCCATTATTTCATTAAAAAAAAAAATGGATTCTAGGTTTTCTGAAGAGAACACATGGGATAGAGAGCAGGCTTGGCTGGACAGAGGCAAGTTCCAGAAAATCAGTTCTTCCAGTAGAAGCACAGAGAGGTCTCACCTGGCTCATACTGAGTCATGGGCCAGATTTGTAGGAGAGCTGCAAGAATCTCGGCTCCCAGGAGCTGCCATGCTCTCCTAACATGCTCCAAAAGCGTGATGGTTTGTTTTTGTGTGTCAACATGGTCATGACCTGGCTACAGAAAGCAAGACACTAGAAAAGGCATCCAGGGAGTGTAAGCATTGGAGATGCAGATGGCAGAAGGAGTCTCTGCTGTACAGAGCTACTGGGGGCTGAGAGATTGTGTAGAGGAAGAGGACAGCCACCCTGATTCCCAGATGCTGTCTCTACTCAAACACAGCTGCACCTGGCTGAGGTGAAGCCAGTGCTTGTCCCTGATCTGTCAACCACCAAGGAGAAGTGGGTGAGGCTTTAATCTCAAATAACCATAGAATGATTGTATAGGGGAAGAAGAGATGGGTCCATGGGTTCCTATAGATAACCATGTGATACTCCATGTAAAAGAACACGTCCCAGGGTTAAGAAAATCATTAAATTCTACAAATTACAAATAATTAGGATATGTTTGGTACTATATTGCATAACTTTATAGTAATTCATGTAATTCTTTTTAAAATTTATTTATTTATTTATTACACAGTATTCTACCTGCATGTGCATCCACATGCCAGAAGAGGGCACCAGATCTCATTACAGATGGTTGTGAGCCACCATGTGGTTACTGGGAATTGAACTCAGGACTTTATGAAGAATAGCCGGTTCTCTTACCCTCTGAGCCATCTCTCTAGTCCAAAATAGTTTTTACTGTTGGTTTTTTGTTTTTTGTTTTGTTTTTGTGACACGGTTTCTTTGTGTAGCCTTGACTGTCCTGGACTCACTTTGTAGACCAGGCTGGCCTTGAACTCACAGCGATCAGCCTGCCTCTGCCTCCCGAGTGCTGGCATTAAAGGAATGCACCACCGTGCCTTTATTGTTGGTTTTTCACAACAGGGTTTCTCTGTGTAATAGTCCTGGCTATCCTGGAACTCTCTTTATAGACCGGGCTGGCCTCAAACTCACAGAGATCTGCCTGCTTCTGCCTCCCGAGTGCTGGGATTAAAAGTGTGCACCATCATGCCTGGACATGTAATTCTTATAATAAGTTTCTATGACATATTTTTAATCACTAGTTTCCAAGTGAAAAAGTTATGGCTTGCATTAGTTTCTTGGAAAGGGCACACAGCTCGTCAGTGGTAAAAGAATTTTGGGAACTCAGAGTTGGGAGCCAGGCCATTCCCAGCTAGCCTCAGAGGCAGGTTAGTGTGGTAGGAAGGATTGGAGAGCCATGTGTGCCCAGAGTCGTACTAGTGAAGACAACGGGCTCTCAAGTGTGACAGGACATCCACCTTCAGTAGGTGGCCCCACAGTGCCTGTCATTCCTGCTAGGGAAGAACAGAACGGAAGCTGAGATATGTAAAGACCGTGTCTTCGAATGAGGACACAGAGAAACCCTGTCTCAAAAAAAAAAGAAAAAAAAAGTAACACTATAGAAGAAATGAACTTTCATTCCCCCACTTCTCTTTTTATTCCCCCTTCGTACTGCAGAACTCTTGGAGTGATAACAAAGCAAGAATGTGTTGACGTATATTTTTTATTAAGATGTTTTTTAAAAATCTCTTAAGAAAAAACAAAACAAAACAAATTTCCCCATGTCTTCCTGCTACTTCCCCTACTCTGTCAGATTTAGATGAAGCTCAGGACTTGTCATCTGAGACATGCGAGCTTTGGACTCGAGTCCTCCACCTTCCTTTGGTCAATCCAGCCTTCATTCTGGCAGCCAGGTGCTTTCTATTCTTTTATCAAATATAATCTAAAATTGTGAACGTTAGGGAACATACATTTCCAGTGTCCCAGTAAAAGGGAAAGTTAAAATTACCTGCTGTGTTTCTCTTGGGAACAGAAATAGTTGAGGAAATATTGGGGGGGGGGGGAAATGAGTCCAAGTATGATGCAAATTATTTAACAGAGACAATAGTATGTAAAGCTCCACTTGCAAACCAGAACACTGAAATGTATGACTCCTCCCACAGGCAAAATTTCAGACAAGCAATTGGGGTAGAATTTAGCCCAAGACCTCGCATTGAGTTCACACACAAATATCACTTATTTGAATCTTTTAAAATACTTTCCTCCTTATTAATAACACCTGCTGGACCTGTAAGACTTGCTCCTCCATTGTTACGCAATCTGATGTTAGAGACATTGGCTCATCTCTGGTAGAAAGCTAGCTGGAGGTGGGAACCAGGGTGGGGGGGCACCTGAAGATGGAGTGACAGACACAGGGAGGTTAGGCAGTGGGTTTATAAGTGTAGTCCAGATTCAAGATACTAAATAGTGTCAGGCATTGATTCTGAGACAGTCAGAAAGAGAGAGGTTGACTGCTTAGATTGAGGTAGCCAGATGATAATGATAAACCAGGACTCAAGAAGGGAGACTGTGGTGGTGGCGCACACCTTTAATCCCAGCACTCAGATGGCAGAGGCAGGTGGATCTCCGAGTTCAAGGCTAGCCTGGTCTACAAACTGAGTTCCGGGACAGCCAGGGCTACACAGAGAAAGAAACTCAGTCTCAAAAGACAAGAACAACAACAAAAAAGGAAGGGAGAGGGAGACATGACACTAGCAAAAAAAAGGAAGAGTAAGTTTGCTTGGTGAAAGTCCATTAAAAGGAGAATTATTCTCTAAGCATGAGCATTTTTCACCACTTTATGAAATTTTGTCATAATTCTTGACTTTTCCAAGCCTTACTCTCGCTCCAGTTAATAAATGGTTCCACTGGTTAGCCCTCTTTCAGGATGGATGACTAAATGAAAGTGGCCCCCATTAGGCTCCTGTATTTGAATATTTGGTCCCCAGTTGGTGGAAGTGTTTGGGAAATATTAAGAGATATGGTCTTGTTGGAGGAGGTGTGTCACTGGGCTTTGAGGTTGCAGAAGCCCATGCCATTCCCTGTCAGTTCTCTCTGTGCCTCCTGCTTGTGGGTCAGATACAGTCTCTCAGCTACTGCTCCAGCTGTCATGCCTGCCTGCCTGCCTGCTGCCATGCTTCCCACCATGGTGGTAATTGACTTACCTTCTAAAACGGTAAACTCCAATAAGTCTTTCCTTCTGTAAGTCGCTGTGATCTTGGTGTCTCTTGGCAGCAACAGAAAAGTAACTAAGACAGGCATTATACTGGACCAGGTGTTTCCTTACAAGGAGTCTTCTCTTCCTTCAGCCTTCCTCTCCTCCTCCTCTGTTGGCATAATGTTCTTGTGGACTGTGTCCTGATTTCTCCACCCACTATCTGGTTGCATTGTGATGTTTATTCTAAGTATCTCCTGTCTCAGGTTTGTGTAAACATGCCACTGCTTGTTCTCTGTATTCCCAATAAAAGCCAACTAGCCAATGCTGAATAATAACAGAGACAGGGTGGGACATCCTCTTCTGGTGAGAGAGACGAGGAGAAGGAAGGAGGCTGCCACTATGAATGAAGTGGAGTAAGAAGCACAAGGCCCAGATGAAGAACATGAGCAAGTATTTGGGATTATGGATGGGAGGTAGCTTGATAGAAAATATTAGAATCAGATGACATGGGATAGGGGCAGGGAGATATGTGAGCTAGTTTAAGGTAGTAATATCTGCCCTACCCCAGGTGAACCAAGGCGATTTAAAAATATAACAGGCATCCATATTTTTATTGATTGATAGCAGGTTAGAAAATACTGCCATATAATTATAGCCTAATAATAAACATTTTTCTTTTTTAATTATTATATTTCTTTTATAACATATACATTTACATTATTACACATATATAACTACATACAGCAGGAAGAAACATGAAACAATCAGGAATTATATGGACTGTTACATTCATAGGGATTTGGCTGTTCGTATTTGGCAAACTTGAAGTAAATATCTTTCCTATCTTGTTGAGTCTAAAATTCTGAATGAAAATCCATATCTATCATACTTCATCTCTATTAACTTAAAACATCTATCTAAATCTAAAAACATCTCTTTAAAAAAAATTTTTTTTTGAGACATGGTTTCTCTGTATAGCCCTGGCTGTCCTGGACTCACTTTGTAGACCAGGCTGGCCTCTAACTCACAGCGATCCCCCTGTCTCTGCCTCCCAAGTGTTGGGATTATAGGTGTGTGCCACCATGCCTGGCCTCTAAAAACATCTTAACCCCTAACCAACTAAGCTTAATTGTAAGACTAAACTATTTGGTCTTCAACCTCATCAGAGACTTGAGAAGGAATACAACTTAACTACCTGAGTGAACTGGAAGTGCAGGTTAGCAGCTTCCAAGTTAGGCATTACTTTTTAAAAAATATATTTTATTAATTTATTCATATTACATCTCAATTGTTATCCCATCTCTTGTGTCCTCCTATTCCTCCCTCCCTCCCATTTTCCCCTTACTACCCTCCCCTATGACTGTGACTGAGAGGGACCTCTTCCCCCTGTACATGCTCATAGGGTACCAAGTCTCTTCTTGGTAGCCTGCTATCCTTCCTCTGAGTGCCACCAGGCCTCCTCATCAAGGGGATGTCGTCAAAAGTAGGGCACTACAGTTAGTGTGAAAGTCAGTCCCCACTCTCCACTCGACTGTGGAGAATGTCTTGTCCATTGGCTAGATCTGGGTAGGGGTTTGAAGTTTACTGCATGTATTGTCCTTGGCTGGTACCATAGTTTGAGCAAGACCCCTGGGCCCAGATCTGCCTGTCATAATGTTATTCTTGTGGGTTTCTAGGACCCTCTGGATCCTTCTATTTCCCCATTCTCCCATGCTTCTCTCACCTAAAGTCCCAATAGGATGTCCTCCCCTTTGATCCACTTTCCTGGTAAGTGAAGACTTTCATGGGACATGTTCCATGGGCTACTGTGCAGATATAAGTGAGTATATACCATTTGACCTACTCATTATGATCATTTCTAGGCCTTACTTTTAAATTCACTGCAACAGCCCTCCTTGTCGCCTTTCTCTTTCTGTCTCACCTTCTTCTTCCTTATCCTCCTGCAGTGTCTAGGACACAATATATACCTGCCTCCCCACTCAAACTCTTTCTGCTTATGTTCCACACTCAGAAACAGTTCCTGATAGTACAGGTGTCTGACACTGTCCAAACTTGTGATCTCAATCACTACTGTGCCAACTTAGAAAACAAATAGATTATCAGGGGCTCTCTCACCATGTGGGTGCTTCAGCAGACAGATGGTAGGAAAACAGAACTGCTGCTTTGCATGGGATGTTTCTTAGTGACCCACACTGACTTGGTGTTGCTGGACGGCTAAGCTATGTGTCTCATATTAAGGCTTAGTTGGGGCCTGGCATACAATAAACATTGTAACGTGCTGCTCCTGTTCTCACGTACACGTTTGCATAACTAAAAGCTGATCTTGCTTGCTCCCTGCTTCCACGATATCAAGAACAAAAGCTCAAATATGGATGCAACTAGAGGTCATAGTGGAAGGATGGACCTTGGCGCCAGAGTTGGAATTTGCTTTGACTAAAAGAAAGTGGTAAAAATGACTAAATTAAATCCATAGAGGACTTCTGTCCTCTCTCTGAGACATCTGCATTCATCATAAGAATAAGCCCAGATAAGCCTGCAGGGGAGCCAGATGACATGTGGAGGACGACCAAGTCATCTCATAAGAGGCCCTCATCAACAACCACTCCTAGGCAATGTGCCAAGGATGGGAGATGTGCTGCCATCAAGCCAGTCCTGGCTCAGGTCAACAGAACTGTCCTTCCACCCTGCAAACTTCTGGGCAATAAGAATTGGATGTTGCTTTAACCTACCAAATTTTGGAGTCATTTGTTGAGTTACATTAATGTGGGATGAGGGCTTTCAGACACAGAGCAGAGATGGAACCTGCCATCTCCATGACAACTTTGACCTTATGACCTCACATGCTTCTGACACCTTATACATCCCTCTATGAGAGCAGTCCTCACTCTGGATTGTTATCCCCTGTGTTTAGATCGCTTCTCTGTTTTACTGTAAGTGGTTTTGAGAACAAAGATCATAGCTAGGGTCCCTTCTCTAATGTCCAGCACAAGTCGAAAATATATCTGGAATTTAGTTAGACGTTTGTTGAACTATAAACAAATGGGTGAGGAGCTGGAGAGATGGCTCAGAGGTTAAGAGAACTGACTGTTCTTCCATAGGTCATGAGTTCAATTCCCAGCAACGACATGGTGGCTCACAACCATCTATAATGAGATCTGGTGCCCTCTTCTGGTGGGCAGTCACACATGCAGGCATAATACTGTATATATAATAAAACAGTAAATCTTAAAACAAACAAACAAATGAGTGAGAGAGAATGAATAAATGTTCATACTAACTGGGATCAAAAGCTACAAGGCAACATGATGTGGGACATTTTGTTGATATTCATAGTACCTAGAAATAACCTCACAAACCCCAGAATTTTTAGATGAAGAAACCAAAGAAGTGCTATGCACACAGACCTTTCTGGACTTTTGGACATGCACTCTCTAGGGAATATATGTCCTGTGTTGCTGGCCTTGTGAATGCAACAACACTAGATTTGTGCACACATGCACACACAAGCACCCTTATGATCTACATTTCTGCCCTCAGTCATACCTCCAGCCTCTTCCTGTATAGTTAATACAGCTGTTACAAATTAGTTCTGGTTCTCTTAATGTTTTGCTCTACTCATCAAGAACCAACGGACCTTGAGATCTGCCTCGCAGACTTGCGTTCTTTAGCTTTCAGTGAGTGGAATATTTGTTTAGTTGTTTGTTTTGTTTGTTGTGGGTTTGAATACAGGCATGCAATTATCTACTTGGAACGTATTCCAGAGGCAGTCAGATATTCAGCAGACTTCTTGGAAATATGACCTAACAAAGATATGAGCTATTTAACGCAGCAGCAGGGTGAGGGCTACATGAGGTTACACCCATGCTTCCTTGCAATAAAAGGAGCCAGCCGGGCTACAGAAAGAAAATAAAATCTGTTATGATGGTTTGTTTTGACTGCCCTTGAAATTCTTCTTCAAAATCTTCTTACAAGTTAAAAGGAGGTCAATACTTTTATCCACTCAAGAATGCATCATGTGGATTCTCCCAAAGCCTTCAGCTGGATAACTCAGCCTTCAGTCTGGGTGCCCGAGGTTGTGGTGCTGTGTGATAAACTGGCAAGTACAAAAGGCAATTTTATTTCTAACACCAAACATTGAGAATGACTTTAAAGTTCAAGTCACTCATTTCTAATTTAAATCACATATGTGTGGGGAAGAAAGGGGGGTGGAGAGGAAAATTAAGGGTCTACGAATTTCACTTAATCTCAAAACATTCCTGGGATTAGGGGCCCACGTGGACTGTGTTTGGAAAAACACCTCAAAATAAAGGTTGAAGGCTTTAGAACAGCTAGGTGGGGATTGATTCGGTAAAAAGTAACCTAAGCTGTTTTTCAGGACTTGGCCTTAGTAGTCATCTGAGAGATATCTAAAAGATGAGGATCATTCTAACATGCATTGGAATTCACTTATATCTTAAGGTATAAGATTGAATTTCCCCCAGGTAGTTGTTGCCATCCATTCCTTAATGGTTTTCCAAAGGGATGTTCTGCACAGGAAGACCTGTGGCCTGAGCTCTTCCTGATCCAGTTTGTCTGTACCCAGGTGGTGACTTCATCATTTAGGGTTTTAGTAAAAGCTATGCACCTGGCATAGCCCTTGTAGGCCAAGAATATAGGACTAGCAGGATCTTCTAGAAAGACAAGTTCAGATAGCAAACTGAGGCGCACGGTGGTAGGTGGAATGCCAAAGTGGCCCCTGTGAGGGATAATCGTGACAGTCAACTTGCTGGGATTTATAATCAAAATGGAAAGCTAGAGAGATGCTCAGAGGTTAAGAGGCTGAGCTGGCAGAGGGTCTGAGGTCTAGTCCCTGCACCCACATGGCAGCTCCAGTTCCAGGGGATCTGGCTGATGTCTGACTTCCTTAGCATCCGGCATACCTGTGGCGCACATCCATTTGTTCTGGGAAAACACTTGCATACATAAAATAAATAGTAAAATAAAATAAATAGAATCAAGATGGAGATAAAATGTCTAGGTATGCTGGTGAGGACATCTCTAGATTGAGTTCACGGAAGTGGGAAGACACACTCTCAAAAGGGTAGCAGTATTCTGTGGGCTAGTGTGGGGAACTGCAGCTGTGCTGGTACTGACCATTACTTGTTTTTGTCTGCAGTTGAAACACTGTGCTCCACTGGTTGCCTTCATTTTCCTTGTTTTGAGTCTCATTTGGCCCTTGGTTTGCCTCCTCTTGGGGGCTTTCCATAGTGCTGTTTGATTGCTGGTTCCTCCCCTATATAAGCAGTTCCGTTACTCCCATTAAATGGCATTCTCTTAGTACAAATGACCCATTGTTGTGTCGTCTTTTTAATCCTCAGACCCTCACCTTAGCCTAGACAAGCCGCGCACACTGGGTGGGCGCTGCAGGCTGGGAGTCCTGGGCTGTATTAAAAGGAGAAAGCAACCACTGGGGAATAGTTTAGTGGCAGAGAGATGGAGGGAGGGGGGAGCAGGGGGAGAGGGAGATGGGGGAAGGAGGGGGAAGAGAGGGAGAGAGAGGGCAGAGGGAGGGAGGAAGAGAGAGAGAGAGAGAGAGAGAGAGAGAGAGAGAGAGAGAGAGAGAGAGGAAGAGAGAGAGAGAGAAGGAGGGAGGGAGGGAGACAGACTGATTGATTAGCTGCTCTCTCCTTTCTGACTGCGAACACAATGTAAGCATCTACCTGCTGCCCCTGTCCCTGCCGTGATCGATTATATCTCCTTGAACTGTAAAGGCAGAATAAACCCTTTCTTCCCAAAGCAGTGTTTGTCAGGTATTTTGTTGCAGCTGAGTCAAGTAACCAATGCAGCTCCCCAAGCTCCCTCACACCCCTGTCCTGGACAGGCTCCACAGGACTTTCTCCCCAGAGCACAGGCAGGGCCTGGGCATGTGAGAGGGTGCACGCTGTGATCACGTGACATTATAAGACAAGGTTGCAGGGATTCTGTGATTAATAAGGCTCCAAACAGTGGACCTTGAATTAATCAAAACAATAATCATGATAGACAGGCCTGATCAGATAAAAAAAAAATTCTTAAGAGAGGTGTTAGGCACCTTTTGAAGAACAGCACTGTCCTCACAGAGGCATACTGTGAGCTGCCTATGGAGTCAGAGCTGCAGGAAGCTCATGACATTCATCATGTAATTAGAGGCCATGTGTGGACTCTGCAATAATGAAGTTGTATTGTTTTAAGACGCTGAATTAGCCGGGCAGTGGTGGCGCACGCCTTTAATGCCAGCACTTGGGAGGTAGAGGTAGGCGGATCGTTGTGAGTTCGAGGCCAGCCTGGTCTACAAAGTGAGTCCAGGACAGTAAAGGCTACACAGTGAAACCCTGTCTCAAAAATCCAAAAATTAAAAAAAAAAAGATGCTGAATTTATGATGACCTGTTGGACAGAATTAGAGAACTGATACGACCTAGTTACTACCAGAACAGTCAAGCAACCCTAGCCACCTGCCCCTACCACCACTGTCATCACCATCACCACTGTTACCACTTCTACCATCAACACCAATAAAATAAGGGCAGTCACATCATAAAATACACATAGAGTAGGGGAGTAAGCTAGCTTAGAATTAGCAGTCTAAATCTAGCCTGTCTGAAAATAATAGGTCATCTTCTAATTAGTTTCTGTCAACTGGACACGGGCTAGAGTTACCAGCAAAGAGGGACCCTCTGCTGAGGAATCATGTTCTTTGGATTGGTCTGTTGGCAAGTTGATGGGGCATTTTCTTGATTGATAGTTGATGTGGGGGGGCAACATCAACAAGCCCACTGTGGGTGGTGAAAGCAAGGTGGTCTCGTGCTATATAAGAAAGTAGGCTGATCAAGCCATGAGGAGCAGACTCCATGATTCCTGCCTCTGCTCCTCCTTGAGTTCCTGGCCTGACTTTCCTTACTAGTCACTGTGATCACAGTGTGTGAGTCAAATAAACCCTTTCCTCCCCAACTTGCTATTGGTTAGTGTTTTATCACAGCAACAGAGAAGCAGACTAGAAGAGGTCAGGTCAGGGACCACCAATCACACAGCTGTCACATGTCCTTAATGTAAGTTCTGCAGGGCCTCTACCACCAAGCTCTCTTTCTTCTAGGAACAATTTCTTTGGCCTCTTCCCTCCATGCTATGTCCCGGTTCTACACTCCATGAATACAAGAAGATTATGTCAGGATCTTTCTTAATGGTCTTGTAGAAAAATAAGTTGTACATAAAATATGTGTGGTTGAATATATTAAATACTCACATGTGTGTCCCTATGCACATGTAAATATATATTTATTTAAGTTATAACTGTTTATGGATACTTTCGGAAGAGCAGAAGTTGAGTTTGGTTCAGGTCACTTTGCAGAAGGCCTTTTCTATGTAAAGGATTGAAAAGCAGAGTGGACATTTTTTGCTGTTGCTAACACACGGTGATCAGTAAAGAAAACTGCTATATGATGGAGTAACGTGATCTCTGTTGAGTTGTGTGAAGGCCTGTGTGACAGTAGTAGGGATCTAGAAAGCAAGAGAAGCCTAAGGAAACTAGCCCATCTAACAGCCCAGCTGACAGTGGAGCCAATGAGGGTTGGCTCAACCAGAGCCCCAGAGGTGACAGGCATGTGAGTGGCAACTCCACAGACATGGGCATCCAGGATCTGCAGAGTGGGGCAAAGAATGGGGGTTGAGAAAACACGAAATGCTGCACTCTAGCTAGAACGGGAAAGGTGTGACTTCAAGGTCTGCAGGTCTAAGAATACCCCAGAATAGGAAAAGGTTGGGGATCCATTGCTAGGATTTGGGCTTGGTGGCCTGCCTGTGACCCTGTGTGAAAGGTCAGGGAACATTCTAGCTCAGAAAATACTAGTGCCCACATTATGTTCCTAGACTTCCCAGCCTCTGGAGACCTACTAAATAAACTAAACTCCTATTCTTTATAAGTTACCTTGCACAGTTCAGTTATAACGCCAGAAAACAAGCAAAGATGTAAGATCTTGGAAAAAATGTCAAGTCATATGTGCTTCCAAACTAATCTTGGGTTTTCTTTCTTTCTTTCTTCCTTTTTTTTCTTTTCTTCTTTTGGTTCTTCAAGACAGGGTCTCTGGCTAATCTGGGGTTTTCTATCATTACAGATTTCATACCAATCGATTAATGACCTAAGCCCCCAAGCCTTTGAAGTATCCTAGGCTCATGTTCCTCATTTATCCTTTACTTTCAACTCTTAGTTAACAAACCGTGTGGATTTTAATTCTGAATAGCTTTCAATTGGCCAGCTCTTTTCTGTCCTGCAAGACTTCATGCAGTCATTATTTGCTTAAATTACTTAAGCATTCCTGAACTTGTCTCCCTTCTCTTGTCATAGTCTCTCTCTCTTTTTTTTTTTATATCATGTCCCTGTTTAGAATAATTAACGGTTTCTCTAGTCATGTTTAATCTCCTTAGCATGGACCACATGGCATTTCATCACCTGTGTCCAGTGCCTGGAATAACATCTTGGTTCCAATCAGTTTTTGTCAGTTAAGTAAGTAAACAAGTGAATGGATGGGTGACTATTGGCAGCAGCACATGGCTGGATTAAACCTCTTCGGCTTCATGACCCTGTATTCCTTTGCCCTGAACCGTTTCCTCTGCGCCAGATGTGCAGATGGACATGTCTTTATAGCTCATGTTGTCCCATGTTCACTTCACTTAGACCCTCTACATTTTAAAAAAAAATTTTATTGAGACAAGGTCTCATGTTAAATTAAAGTTGGCCTGCTCCCAACTGAGGAGGATAACAGAGGCTGTCCTTAAAAGCTCATCCTCCTGTTTCGCCTCATGCTGGGGCTGGAACCCAGGGCTTCCTGCATGCTAGGCAGTACTCTACCAACTGAGCTACAGTCTCTGCCCCAAGACCCTTCTTATAATGACCTGTAGGTTCATAGAAGGATTACGCGGAGAAGCCCTAAAGAGCAAAGGCGACCCCCAGATTATAGTTTGTTTTGTTTTGTTTTTTGCTATTTTGTTTTGTTTTGTTTTTCAAGACAGGGTTTCTCTGTGTAGCCTTGACTGTCCTGGACTCACTTTGTAGACCAGGCTGGCCTCGAACTCACAGCGATCCACCTGCCTCTGCCTCCCAAGTACTGGGATTAAAGGCGTTTGCCAGCAGCACCACCATCACCTGGCTCTAGATTACGTTTTTATTTCCCTGCTGGAGGTTCCCAAACATGCATAATTACTACATGAATAGTTTTCCTGTTTGCAGTGAAGTCTTTTCAGAGCACACAATACTGGGTGGTGGTGGTGGTGGTGGGGGAGCGGTTCTTGCTTTTCTTACTGTTTTAATGGATTCCTGCTCAGGAAAATCTTCCCAGCTGTGATGCTTATTTTACCATGAGCTACTAGATCCTATTACTGACTGCCTAGAACTGATACTGATGGGTCACAAGATGGGACAAATCTCTGAATTTCGCCACCCCAGACAGCACAATAGCAATTTGCTGCAGTGCCCAGTCCTGAGGTTTGGCTGTCACAGTTTTTAGTTTCAGACTGTTGCTTGTTACATTGGCCACAGATCTCTGTTCCCTGGGCCCTTGATGTAGCCCACACCAGCCTGTCGCTCTCCCTAGAAAGAGCTGGGCCTACATGGCTATCAAGTCTATCAGGAGAGGGCCTGAGCTGCCTCTCACACTGTAGATCTGGCCTTTCATGAGGTCTTTAGAAACTCCTTGAGAAAGAAAAGCCACTTGCTTTTGTGGAATTCTATTGGGACACCTGACCCCTGCCAAGTTGCTCCCAGCCCAGACACACAAGGGGTGCACCCAGTTCTCACTCATCACGTGACCACACTTTCAAACTGCAGGGAGTCGAATCTCTCTAAGTGGGACAGGCCCTAGAAGGGGTGCTGGAAGAATCCCCTTACTTGCATTCAGTAGACGTTGGATCTTCTTTTTTTCTTCTGCTTCTTGAAGTACCATTTCAGCCAGAGTCTTCTCCTCTGATTCAACGCAGATGTCAGCTTCTCGAAGGTACTCCAGGTAGTCAATCTCCTGCTGGGCACGCTCCACTCTCAGTGCAAGGTTATCAACAGCGCTCCTATATTCGCTTGTATGGGTCAGACAATTCCCCAGCATGATGGATATGTTTTTGGAGAATTCCTGGAATTCTTGGATGTATGCTCTTGTTGTTTGGGTACATTTTTCCAGCCTTTGCTTTAAACAGAAAATACATTACCAATGTTACCAAATTACTGTAAATTATTTCAAGTATCCAAGTACTACAAATATCTATCATTCACAGAGAAGGAGTATTAGATCAATATAACCAATCAGAAGAGGAAAAATTCTACAATCCTAAATTCATAGGTACTATTGACATTTGGCATACTAGCTTTTAAGTTTTCCAATGTATGTCATGGTATGTATAAATATATTTGTACATGTGATTTTTCTAAGTATCTATTAATTTAGACTTGCTGATATATTGCAAACATTTAAATATCATATTGTACTATCATAACTATATTTATTATCTACTATTATATCATTACAGCACACACTACAATTTTTTTGTGTTGACTATATTTTTAATTAATAAATGAAACTCCTATATAATTGTTGTACATGTGATATTTTGATATGGAATGGTTAGATCATGCAAGTTAATCTATAGAATATTTTGCATATTTACTTTTGAGGTGATAAAATCTATTCTCTTAATTGCTAGGTATGTAGTATATTGCCATTAACTATAGTAGTGATAGGTACAATAGATCCAATAGATCTCATAGATCTCTTGAACTTACTCTTTTTTTTTTCTTTCTTTTTTTTTTTTTGTTTTTTTTTTTTTTTTTTTTGAGACAGGGTTTCTCTGTGTAGCCTTGGCTGTCCTGGATTCACTTTGTAGACCAGGCTGGCCTCGAACTCACAGCAATCCACCTGCCTCTGCCTCCTGAGTGCTGAACTTACTCTTCAGTGTGTGTGTGTGTGTGTGTGTGTGTGTGTGTGTGTGTATGCAGGTATACATGTGGAGGTCACAAAGCAATACCAGGTGTCTTTCACAATTGTTTCAACCTCTTATGTTTTGAGGCAGTGTCTCTCATTGAATCTGAAGCTCACTGACTGACTACACCTCCTGGCCAGCAAGCCGCAGAGACTTGCACACATCTGCCTCCACAGCACTTAGCTTGCAGATGGCCTCTCCACCTTACTTTTGTGGAAGTGCTGGCGAACTGAGCTCAGGTCCTCATACTTGGGCAGTGCACTTTACTGTCTGAGCCATCTTCCTATCTCTAGAACAGATAATTAAGATATTATATTCTTTGTTCAATATCTTCTTATTTCTTAAACTTCTCTATTTTTATGAGCTCATTAAATATATAGCGCAATCATTCATTCAGTGTTTGTCTTCTTGTGGCTTGCTTATTTCACTTAGCATAGGATCCTACAGGTTCATTTACAGTGTTATGTATGAGCCTCATTTTTAAATTATATATATGTATATATACTATTAATTTATTCATATTACATCTCAGTTGTTATTCCATCCCTTATATCCTCCCATTCCTCCCTCCCTCCCGCTTTCTCCCTGCTCCCCTCCCCTATGACTGTGACTGAGGGGGACCTCCTCCCCTGTATATGATCATAGGGTATCAAGTCTCTTCTTGGTAGCCTGCTTCCTTCCTCTGAGTGCTACCAGGCCTCCTCATCCAGGGGACATGGTCAAATATAGGGCACCAGAGTTCATGTGAAAGTCAGACCGCACTCTCAACTCAACTGTGGAGAATGTCCTATCCATCAGCTAGATCTGGGTTTGAAGTTTACTACACGTATTGTCCTTGGCTTGTGCCATAGTTTGAGCAGGACCCCTGGGCCCAGATCTGCCCATCATAATGTTCTTTTAGTAGGTTTCTAGGACCCTCCGGATCCTTCTATTTCCCCACTCTCCCATGCTTCTCTCACCTAGAGACCCAATAGGATGTCCTCTCCTCTGTCCCACTTTCCTGGTAAGTGAAGACTTTCATGGGACATGCCCCTTGGGCTAGTGTCCAGATATAAGTGAGTATATACCATTTGACTCTTTCTGCTTCTGGGTTAACTCACTCATTATGATCATTTCTAGTTTAAAGGCTAAACAACATTCTATTATGTATATGTATATATTATTTTTATATATGTAACATAATTTTAATAACATGTAGATTTCCATCAAATTAAAATCTTGTTTGTTCCTTAAATGCCTTTAAATGCACATTTAGTTTTCAATTTTTTACTCAATGTTAAGAAAAAAGAATTATGTATTTATATTTTTATGTCTTTAGTTATTTTCTTAGGCTAGATTTCCAGAAATAAGTTCCATTCCCCTACATATGACATGAAGCTAAGGATACAGTAACGCTCAATGACTGTTTGGTGAATGGAAGAATAAATGAGTGGAAATGGGATTACTGGGTTACAGAGTTGATAGTTAAAGCTCAGTTCGCAATGATGATTAAAACCTTCTTCCCAAGCTGGCTGTGGTGGCACACGCCTTTAATCCTAGCACTCAGGACTCAGAGGCAGGCAGATTGCTGTGAGTTTGAGGCCAGCCTAGTTTACACAGCAAGTCCAGGACAGCCAAGGATACAGAGAGAAACTCTGTCTCAAAACCAAAAACCAAACCAAACAAACAAACAAAAAAACCCTTTTTCCCAAATGTAAAACATTTTACTCATAATTGTGTAGAGCACTTTCTCTTGGAAGAGAAAGAGACAGATACAGGAAAAGAGGCAAGGAGAGAAAGATAGAGAAAGAGAGAAGAGAGAGAGAGCGAGAGCAAGAGTGAGAGAGCGAGAGAAAGAGAGAGAGAATATATTAATAACTCTCCAAGTCTCTTTTGTCCCTTCTTTTCTCCCCTTCCCACATGCCCCTCTCGGGAAAGGCCCTGTATCTCTGAGTTGTCAAGCCTCTGCATTGGCCACTAGTGCCTGCCACCTGGGACTCAGCTTCCCCTCCAGGTCAGAACCTAGTAGCCAGAAGACATAGCTTTATCTTCTATAGAATATATCTACAGAGCTTATCCAGATCTTCCAAATCCACAGTCAGGGCTGTGAACGTCTACTTTGTGTGCCTGAGCACAGCTCTGGCATTTTAAACAGGTGACGTTGGTGCTCTGGCCAGGAAGAGAGCCGGAAGAGCCGGAAGAGGCCGCGGGCCTGGGAACACTTCATCCACAGCTTCCGGGCCTGCCAGATGGACAATGTGAGAAAATGCACTTAGATTGCTCTGTGGTCTTATTTTACTGATACTATAGCCAGATGGCCCCATCATTAGGACTTACAGACTTATTCAGGAAAATAGAAAATAAATGCTTGAGATAGGACTGTTTTTTGAAAGAAGACTTATAATAGGCCAACTTAACTTGCATAAGAGCCAGGTGTTCCAAGGTGGAAGGTTACATTTGTCTCTGAAAACCTGACTGATCTATAAAAGTACTAAATTTTGTTCATTTGTTTTTGTTTTGAGATAGGGGGCCTATGTAGTCTTAACTGGCCTCACACTTTCTATGTAGCTGAAGATGACTCTGAAACCCTTGGTCGTCCTGCTTGCATCTCCTGAGAACTGATATTACAGGTACAGCCGAACAAACCTGGCTTGTGCAGTGCTAGCCCTTGAGCCCAGGGCTCTGTGTATACTAGGCTGAGCACTCTACCAACTAAGTCACATTCCCAATCAAGGCTTTCGCCTATTTTAATGAGGCGGAAGCTCAAACACCCTCGCTCTGTTTAACATTGCTGAAAAATCTCATTTCTAAGCGCAAGTCCACTTAGGATTAAAAAGCAAAAATCCACAATGAGCCTCCGCCGTATACTAACATCGTTTTACAGTCACTTAACAGTTAATCATCAAAAGGGAAAAAGAAAAGCCGGAATCGGTTAGCATCCCAGTACAGGAAAAGATGAAAACATGACTACAGTTCTAATGTGATACTTTGAAGACAGAACTTTTGGGTTTTAAATGTCCAACAATCTGGAAATTTACTTAGCGAGTCTCAGGCTATGCTCTGAGTATGGATTAATGACCCCACATAAAACAACCCCAATATCTCAAAGTTAAAAATCTCTGTGTGTTAAATCTTCAGAATATCATTTGAAATTAAACTTTATCACTACGTCCACTTTATAGGTGAGAAAAACCATCAGGACAAAGTATAGGGTAAATCCACGCTCAGGGGTCGCGATGGAGCAGGATGGACTTGAGGTCGTATCCTAAATTGCCAGGCTCTGCAGGTCTGTAAATGTAATCTTAGCAGTGATTCATTCTGTATCCTGAAGACATGCATTCTGGTTGACAAGAAAACAGGGGCACAACAGAGTGACTTCCAAGAGGCCTACTCCCAGTGAAGGGAACACACGTCACCTACCTCCAAGACTTGGAAGCGTTGGTAGATGTAGTGTACCATGGCTGGGTCTTGGGCCTGTTGTGGTGGGGGCAGAAATGCTGCGAGGAAGAAAACAGCTGAAGCAGAAGCTCCCCGAAGGGCCACCATCATCCTGCACACTCCCCAGGAGCTTGGGTTCCCTCAAGAGACTCAAGGGTTCAGGTGGTGATCTCTGGTTTTCTGTCTGCTGCTGCTGCTGTGGCAATTCCTTGGAAAACAACACTTTGCACAGCCAGAGAGAACAGTGTCCGCTTGTTATTCTACCCAGTGCATGATCTCAGTTTCGAGCTGGTGATCAAGTCCAGCTGTTGGCAAGTCAGTCCCTGGAGGTCTCGCTTGCTCACTTGGTGCAGAGTTCCCTGGGCCCAGCATCTGCTGCCTTCAGCTTGGACATGCACACACTCTCTCCAGGCCAGTGGCTACTATTGCTTCCAGGTTTAGAGTGTATGCATTGGGGTAGGGGTGGGGAGGTCTTTCCTCCCCTTTACCCCCCGCCCCCAGTTCTTTTACTTCTTTTTCCCTCCTCCCTAATAGACTGTGCAGCCCAATCATAGGCCTAGCTCAACACAGGCCACCCCCAAAAATTTCTCAGCATTGGAATTTCAGTTCAGTTTCTGGCAGAAATTCCTAGGATCCTTTTCCAAGAAGTTCTTTTAGGAGACCCCACCTCTCTTTCCAGACTTCTCTTGCATTCTTGTAGCTCTTAAAGGCATAGCAAGGAAATGTGAACACTGATCTATACCATCTCAGAAAAGTGTACAGGGCTGCATTGCTCTGTGCACAGAGAGGTGCAGTGGGCCACAGGCCTGACTACCCAGGCCAACAGCTGAACATTGTCAGGATTGATCTTAGAAGCACTTCTTTCTTTTTAGTTTTAGATTTATTTTTTAATTTATGTATATATAAACATATGCGTATATATGTATATATATACATAGACACATATGTGTGTGTGTATACATACACATACATACATACACACACACACATACATACATACATACATGTGGGTATGGGGGGACCACCATGGCCAGAAGAGATCCCTGGGTACAGAGTTATAACTTCTTTGATATGAGTTCTGGGAACCTAACTCCAGTCCCCTGCAAGAGGAGCAAGCGCTCTTAACCACTGTGCCAGCTCTCCAGCCCCAGAAAAAACTTCTGAGGAGAATGAATGGTTGACACAGTGGTACTTGGAGTACTGAGCCATCGGGAAATAAAATTGCTTTGTGAGGAAGTTCTAGACTTTCCTCAGTTACCAGTGTCAGAATTCCCATTAGCTGCAGCCCAGAGACAGGACCCTTAGTCCAGCTGAAGATAAATCACATTGCTAGAGCCAAGCCATAAAACCTTCCAAGTTTATGTCTCTTGTGCGGGTGTCCACCTATCGTTACCTCTTTCTGCACAGGCAGGCCCAGGACCCCACCTCCAGGTTCTGTTTTGTTTTCCTTTTTTAGTGAATCACTTTCAAAAAACAGGGGAAGCTGGAACATCTATGGACTATGGAAAGACCCCTAGGCAGGAGTCAGAAGGCCTGAGCTTGCATCAGGTCCAGACGTAAGAAGCTAAATTCTAAAATCTGAGAATTTTCCAGTGGAAGCTCTTGAACACCCTTGTTCACAATAGATGTTCCTGACTCTACTCTTCTTCGTTATGAGTTTGGTCCCTAGATGGTTCTCCCCTACATCTGTGGTAAAGCAACAGCTCCTTATTCTTAAGAACAATTGCTCCTTTACAGAGAACCATCCTTGAACTCCTCCCAAAACTAGCTGAACTTCAGCTGGCTTCTCTTACATCCTTATTAAAAAACAAAAACAAGAAACCCAATTGCCTTCTAAGTCTGCATCTTTCTTCCCTTATGTGAGTCAGAGAGGTCTCCCCCTCCTGCCCCCCGCCCCCCCACCCCCGCAGGTGGATGATGGTTTACACAGAAACTCACAAGTGATCAACTACCAAAAATAAGTGACAGTGGTGTACTCAGCTACAATTGGGACATCTACATCACAGCCCTCCCCCAAGGCTTAATTACCACCAGGAAAGAGGGAACAGAAAGAGTGTAAAAGCCAGAGGCTGGATAGGCTGAGAACAAAACAACGTCCTTTGGACACGATGGGACCTCTGCATACATTAATTCAGGGAAGGTTCGGCTTCCTGCACAAGGTCAAGCTTGTCACCTTCCAGCATGGGGTAGGAAGGGGCATGAGCTCCCAGCCCTAACTGAGGAGCTGTGGGCAGCTTATGGCTTCCTGAGGGAAGAAGAGTCACTTTTCTTTAAGGCTGTGGCCCCTCGTCAGTCCGCCATGCTCCCATGAACAGCCCTGGCCCTAGAACTGCATGGGCAGCTCATACTGAATTTAATGGGTGTTTAAGAAGTTCTGAAGGGGTGGAGACACAGTTCAGCAGACCTACTTGCCAACAAGCCCACAGCCCGAGGTTCCATCTCCAGCATCCACAAACAAACAAACAAACAAAAAACCCCAACTTCCTGACTTAGTTTACTTCTCAAAGTGGGAATGCTCTCCCTGAAGCCTCTTGTGCTAGTTTTTTTTTTGTTGTTGTTGTTTGTTTGTTTTGTTTTTTTCATAAGATACCCACATGCTTTGCTGTTTTTCTTCCACAAATGCCTCACATCCTACCTAAGGGATTTTGAGTTAAGATGGAAGAGTGTCAGTGGAGGAAGTCCTTGAGTGCATCACAATTAACACTGCATGACTGTGCATAGCCCTCCCCTGGCTTTACATAACATGCATACAAAACGTGCATTTTTTTTTTAAAACAAGGAAACACACATACAGTGAAGGCTCCAGAAGGCCCAGGCAATCAGTGAAGAAGTATCTCCTTGCTTAGACCTCAGCTGTTTCCCAAGTCCTCAAGTTGCCTCTTGGCTACTGCTGTTCCGGTTTTGTTGTTGTTGTTGTTTTCTTTTGGGGTAGACCCCAAAGAGCCTGTCCCAGCCTTGGCAGGGACTCCCATCTCAGCCTGATAGTGACTCAGCCCCTGATCTCTCTGTAGTAGCTCAGAGAATAAAGCCTGACTTTTGACTGACCCTAACTGGAGTGAAGCACCAATTCTAGAGATTTTTATTCCTTCAAATCCCAGCCAGAGGTAACGAATCCTGTGCTAACACCTTTAAACTTTAGAACAGATGAGCCAGAGGACAGATTCATGTTCTTGTGACCAGAGGGTTCATAAGGAAAAGGTAAGTTTACCTTGGAGTCTATCCCCAAGTTTGATCGACACACACTGGCTTGCTGTGTCTACTTTTCCTGCTGAGTGGCTATTATGTTCATGAGAAGAGAAGGAGCCTGCTGGACCTTAGTCATTCACCTTGGTCTGTCCAGTGTTTTCTTCACATCTAACCTCTGGCCGTGACTATCACTCTAAGTTAATAAATAAGGAAAATGACCAAGTACTGGTGACCCACTTTTTTTCTTCTACAAGTACCACGCTTCCATATTCTGACAGGAAACCCTTCAGCTCTTAAGAGACCCATGGCTGTTTCCTTAGCATGGATGGATCCAGGTCCATAGGGCTTAGATTTGTGACCCCAGCTCTGATCTAAGCGCCTTCCCTAAGTGAATGACCAGTTAGCTGTCTTCATCGTTGGTGGCTCCTTTTGTTATGCGTCCTTCATGTTAACTAACTGCTCCCTTGACTTCTAGAGCCTTCTTGGCTCTCATAGACCCAAGTGCTAGTAGATGGTAGGCAATTCTGAGAAAGTCTGTGAAGGGGGAGGGGAATCAGCCTGATCAAGGGTTCAGAACCAAGCTCAACAGAATCCCACCCGTGAGACAGGGGGTTCTTCACTTAGGTATGGGTGGATGAGGAGTTCCTGCTTTCTCTTCTCCCTCTTTTGATTCCTTTCTCTTTTCCCTCTCAGCCTTATCCATTTATCTGTTTGCCACTACTCCTGCTACCCACCCCCACCTAATAGCTATTGCCTTAATGCCTTGCTCAAATCTTTCAACCTCTTACAAGTAATTGCCTTGTTTCCTGCATGAGTGATTCCAGAAGCCTCTAATTCCCTGTGTTCATCTCTAGATAAAGCATTGACTGATTTATGGCAAAATGAGAGAAGCTCTTTACAACATGACCTTGGTCAACCTTTCTTACTTTTACCACTGCCCACATTTATCCTCCACAAGAGCCACATCCAATTGTCTCCAAACTTCACAACAAAATTTAACAATGTGGTGGTTTCTATGCATGAATTGGGGGTGCCAAGGGCGGCGGAGTACAACCTAGACTATTTTCTCCCATTGTAACTACAAAGTCTTGCTCATCTTTCTCCTCAGGTCTTCCTACCACCTAACTGCCACCCAAGGCAGAATAGGCCCCTTTCGCATCTGTTCTAGGACATGTGGAAATCTGAATAATGGGGATTTGAGGGAGAAGTTGTCCTGGACTTGGGTGCTCTGGTGCAGAGGTAGCACCCATGGGCAGCCTCTAGGGCAGTGGGTGTGGGAAGAGGAAACAGTGCACTATTTTTATGAGCTGAACTGTGTCCATAGATTCCTGTTTGCATCCTGGTCTCCATGCTCTCAGAATATTGCTGTATTTGGAGATGGAGTTGTGAGACAGTTCTTGTGGTAGACCCTAAACCCATCTAACTAATGTCCCTATAAAAATAGTGAATTTAGACATATGTAGAGATGCAGATAAAAGACTGTGTGGAGGAGCGGTGAGAGAGAGGCCATCTCCAAGTTGAGGAGTGCTACCTCAGATAGGCAAACATGTTATCACTTTGATCTTGATCTTTTAGCTGCGGGAACTAAGAGAAACTAAAAGTCTCTTGTCTAAGTCACCTGGTCTGTGGTATTTTGTTCTAGAAACCCACGGTAAGTAATATAAACACCAATTTATAAGATGCATGGAGAGTTTAATATGGAGTGCAGGGTGTTATTGAAAGACGTGAATTGACAAGGGGAACATGTGGTCTCTTTTCATTTGTCTTTTTTGTCAAACTTCCTTCAGAATTATTTCTCTAAGCCCACAGTGTTGTATTTTATCTCTAACAAAGGCAGGAATGGAGGTGTTATCCTGGATTATATCTATTTAGTCAGTCACCAAAAGTTAAACTTGCTGTGTGTGTGTGTGTGTGTGTGTGTGTGTCCTGCTAATTCCTCACTTAAGGACATTTCCTACTCTTTTATTTGTTTGGGAATTTTTGTTTTGTTTTTTTGAGACAGGGTTTCTCTGTGTAGCCTTGGCTGTCTTGGACTCACTTTGTAGACCAGGCTGGCCTCAAACTCACAGTGATCCACCTGCCTCTGCCTCCCAAGTGTTGGGATTAAATGTGTGGGCCACCACACCCAGCATGTTTGGGAAATATTTTTTGCTACCTTTTTGTGTTCCAGGTATTGGACATGATAGACAAATTCCTTGTCCTAATAGGCGAGTCAATTATATGGGTACATAAATATAGTGTATTGTAATTGTTATAATTACATAGCTGTAAGTACAGTAACAATTGCCTTGGCAGCATCAAGTAGGGCTCAGCAAATCCGGGATGACTTCTCAAAGGATGTAAATCTTAATTGAGACTTACAGGATGATAGAAATTAACTCCACAAAGTGGATAATGGGGGAGGAGAAGAAAATATCCCTCCAGTAGAAGCAGCATTTCATGCAGAGAACAGTGGCCTAGACAGGGGCTTAGTGACTTGGGGAGCTAATGTGAAGGATGCATGGTGGCATTTCTATGGGGAATAGGAGAATACTGTTCTTTAGAATTCCCAAGAAATAGACTTGAGGCCATTTCACACGTAAGATATCTCTGAGGGTGTGATTTCTGGAACGACTGTATAAGGGAGTAATGGAAGAAGACCAGGCAGAGGGAGGGGTTGAACTGCAGTTGTAACACAGGTCTCAACTGATGCCATAGTTGGAGGTTGGAGTCTGGATGAGCTGTTTCAGTTATGTGTCTCATTGCAGACAAATGCCTGACCAAAGCATCTTAGAGAAAGAAGGGTTTATTTTGACTTACAGGGAAGTTACGATGGTGGGAGCATGAGGCAGCTGGTCACGTTGCATCAGCAGTCAGGAAACAGCGAGATGAATCCGGTGCTCAGCTGATTTCTTCTTTTTATTCAGTCCAGGAACCTTGCCTGTTTAGGGTGACTCTTCCCTTTTCACTCAATCTTTCTAAAAGCATCCTTCTGGACACATCTGGAGGTATGTTTCCACCATGATTCTGAATCTATCATGTTAACGATGTAAATTGACTACCCAAGAGTCCATTAGGTGTGCCCTACACTGAGGCAAGAGGTCTCTGCCCTGACACCCATCAATCAGTTCCTTGATGAGATCAGAAAGTACTGGTGAGGTAGCTTCCCTAGGCTCAGGACAGTTCCAACAGAATGCTACAGCTGGGAGTGGGCAATAATCAAGCAGCTTCAGGGATGAACCTCCTTGAGTTTAAGAGTAAGCACAGGCAATGTACCAGTGACTCCTTCAGCATCACAAGGAGAACCCAGACCTTGCCGAGTGTATAGGGCAGACCAAGCATAGAAACCGTCATAAGAGCAATAAGAGGTCCGTGGGATTTGAAGTGAGTAACCTAAGTAGATCTGTGTTTTAAGGAGACCCCTCTTTGGAGGCCAGGTGACGGTTAGGCTGCAGGGTTGTAAGATGAAGTTCTAGGTACGAGATGGATTATGAGGCCTTTACAGTGATTTGCGGCAGAATTTTCGAGGGCTAGAATAGTGTCAGTGGAAAGAGCTCTAAGTGGATGCCTTGTGTGTATAGGATGTAGAAATGACAGAATTTAGTTACTGATTGAGTGACTAAGTGGCACGATGAAGGAGTCTGGCCCGACGGCCAACCTTCATTCTCACCCTTTCTATTGTCTACTCTGTAGCCATGGTGATGAGCAAATGTGCCAACTTACTGAGTAATTTTTCTGCTCAGGAGCCTCAATTGTCTGCCAATTCCTTCTGCTAAAGCCAACATTCCTCAGACTCAGTGAAATCTTTGCAAGTAAACTAAAGCTGAGGTATACAACTGCCCCTAAAAGGAAGAGGGAACGTGTATGAGGTACATACCCCAGTGGAGGGGACCCGCATATACGGTACCATCTAATGCAGCTTTGGCCAGACAACTTATCCCTTAGAATAGGACGTTCTTTCCAGTCCAGTCTCTGCAATGCTGCCCTGGTCTTGTCACGTGTCTCCTACTCAGTCTTGGCGCTTTGCTGAACACCACACCCTTGCCTGAACTAACCCCTTTCTTCATGCTCTGGGCTCAGATTTGTTTCTGGAACTGACTCTTCATGTAAGTCACAATTCCTTAAAATCTGGGTCACCACCCAGTGGGGATCACCTTACTAGATACGGGGGCTCACGAAGAGTTGACAGCAATAAAAAAGTCTGGACTCAGGTGAGCTGTGGTGCCATGTGATTCCACCAGTACCTCCCAGGACAACTCTGCTCAGATGTGACACTGTTGTACGTCAGCAGTTTCAGCTTTTAGTTTACATATTAGGGTTTCTGCTGTCCTGACACATAAAGGTCTCATTGCAGAAAGCATTTGTAGCTAAGGGTGGAAAGGTTTATGTGGGATGGAGGTGGGGGCTGGGACAAGAGTAAGCAGGCATAGGAAGGGTTAACCAAAACTTAAGATGTATGAAAAAAGCTTATGGAAACATACTATTTTTTTATGTAAAATAATTAAGCATATAATTAAAATGTTTGAATACAGTTACCTTTTGTGAGTGGAAAATACTGCTCTCAGAAGCCACAGGTTATTAAATGAAAATCCCAGTGCCAGATGTAGGATACCTGCCTAAGAGTTGTTGGTCAGGGAGGCCTCAAAGGCCCCCCTAAACAACACACAGCATTGCCATTGTTCTTGTTAGCAGAACTAGATGGTAAGACCTCGTTGATAAGGATACTACATACTTGGGTGGCAGAACATAGGAAATCAAGCTGGAACTGAGATGGAAGCATCTTTCCTCATAGACTGGCTTTCAGAGTATGGGGAGGTGCCATGCAGGCTGCTGGGAGACACAACCCAGCAACTGCCTTACCTAGCTGTGGACTCTGGCCTGACAGGCAAGAGGTGCTCACTGGAGCAATAGTGGCATGGCTGGTATTGAGAGTAACCAACTATTTTTGTTTATTTTTGAGGCCATGTCTAATACTGTCAACCTGGTCAAAAGTCCATAATTCAAGAGACAATAAACAGGGAGAAGCTGCTACTGTTGTTTTGCTAAGTGGATGCAGGGTCAAACTGCCTTCTAAATATGTTTATGCCCACGATTAATGTCGCTCTCAGTCTTTGTCAGAGAAGTCTGGGTTTGCAGTGGATGATGGGCAATGCAGAGTCTTATAACTGGTCAAAGAGGTGAGAATAAGTGACTGTTGAATGCTCTGACCTTGATGATACAGATATCTCACCTTCTAGAAAACTCAAAAGGAATTTTGTGGAGAGGAGGCAGGAAGAACGTTAGATCTGGAGTGTGCCGAGGAGTGCTGTTGACACCGTTTCCTGCATGTGATATGGCCATTACACTCATGAACTTGCTATAGCTGTGGTTACCCGTACATCTTTCTATAGCTGCAGGGAAATGAGTAAAATTGGAGCCATAAATAAATACATTTTTAGAAGGCAGAATGCATTTTTCCTCCACTGGAAAATACCAAAACATTTTAAATTCTATATTTTAATGAAATTCCTCCCAAGCATATTTCAGACTCATTTAATTTTTAAAAGCCATTATTGCTTTAAAGCTGATGATGATGACTTACTACTACTATCACTATTTCTTTTTGTTTTTCTAGACAGGGTCTCTCTGTGTAGCCTTGGCCGTCCTGGACTCACTTTGTAGACCAGGCTGGCTTTGAACTCACAATGATCCACCTGCCTCTGTCTCCAGAGTGCTGGGATTAAAGATGTGCGCCACCACTGCCCAGCTACTATTACTGAGGGGTACATCCCATACCCCACTGTGACGATCAGAAAGGAACTTTGTGCAGTCAGCTCTCTCCTTCTACCTTTACGTGGGTTCTGGGCAATGAACTCAGGCTGTTGTCAGCTTGCTTGTCAAGTGCTTTTTCTCATTAATCATCTCACTGGCCCAATTATTGTTTTCTTTAATTTTTAAAATTTTATCTTACGTATATTGGTTTTTTGCCTGAATATATGTCTGTAAACCACATGTGTGCCGTGCCCCAAGAGGCCAGAAGAGGGCATTACATCGCCTGGCATTGAAGTTATAGATGATTGTTTGCTGCTGCCCTGTGGGTTTTGAGAATTGAAACTGGGTCCTCTGAAAGAGCTCTTAATGGCTGAGCCATCTCTCCAGCCTCACCACTCATTTTTTTTTTATACATTTAAAAAATATATATTTTTTATTTGTTTTTATGTGCATTGGTGTTTTACCAGTGTGTACGTCCATGTGTTGCATTACCTGGAACTGGAGTTATAAACAGTTGTGAGCTGCCATGTGGGTGCTAGAAATTGAACCCTGGTCCTCTGGAAGAGCCAGTGCTCTTAACTGCTGAGCCATATTTGCAGCCCTTTATCGTTTTCTTAATGACATAAAAATTCCTGGATGTTTGTCATTGTACAGGCCTCTTTCAGAGATTGCTAAGGAATGTGGAACAATTTGCAAGGGTGCTTACCAGGTAAGAACTGCTAGAAAATTTTGCCTTTCATAAGGTCTCTGACCTTCTACCCATCTTGTCTCCATCCAACTCTTTGTAAATGAAATGAACCAATGCTGGGCTCGTTCTAACCTCGCACATGAAACACCCTGCTTGGGAGTAGGTTTGAATGTGGCTTCAGGAATTATTAGGAACTATAACTCCTTTTCCTACCCAATTGTTCTATTCCTCCCCTTTTTCTAGACCACAGCCTGATTTGGTAACTGGTCTTTGTAACAGGATTTACAGAAGGACTTTCATTATCATGAGGGCCTCACAGAAGGACCCCAAAGACCCATGGGGCCCACCCATACAGGTGGATGCCCAACTCTGCGTTCTCCTGAAGTCCCATACTGCTGTGAGTTCTGTGTCAGCATTTCTTCATGCTCTACCAGGCTGCAGCAAGCATACAGCTGCTCCCAAGGAAAGCATAACATTTTGACAGAGGAGTTTAAGAAGGACTGTGTAAGGTTGGTTTAAGGTCTCCTCGTCACCCCTGAAGCTATACACAATTCCTTTTCCAAATATTGAGCACATTTTGGGTCCTGTCATACTTCCAGGGGGAACCATCCTCCTTGTTACCTCTCTGCCACCTTGGAGAGATAGGGAAAGTTCAACTTGAGCTGATGGCCTTTGTGGTGGCTGTGCAGAGAAGCCTTCTCAGGAAGAGTCGATGTTCACAATCCAGCCTGCTTTGGGTCAGGGTGGCAGACACCATAGGAAGCACTGTTGGCTCGTTATACTAAATTAGTTCTTTAAAAAAAGTTCAGAGCCCACTTCTCCTTGGTGGGGTGGTCTGGTGGCACTCAGAGAAAGGATAAGCAGGCTACCAGGATGAGACTTGATAGGCTGTGACAATATGGTGGGGGAGGATGTCCCCTTGTCACAGACCTAGGGGAGGGGAATAGGGTGGAAAAGGGAGGGAGGAATGGGAGGATAAAACTGAGGGGATGACAATAGAGATGTAATCTGAATAAATCAATATAATAATAATAATAATAATAATAATAATAATAATAATAATAATAATAATAATGATAATAATAAATCTTGCAGGGCTTGGGAGGTGGCTTGGCCACTTAAGCTTTGACAGACAAACATGAAGACCTGAACTCAGTCTGCAGAACCTACAACTTCAAACCCCTTCCTGAGTGCTGAGATTGCAGGCATGTTCACCACCACACTGACCTAAGTACAGCAGCATTCTTAACTCAACACTCTCAACTTTTTGAATCTTTGCCAGGTATACCTTTATCAGCTCTGTCTGCAAAGTCCTTTTGCTGTGAGTTGCCAATGGTCTTAGCTTTGCTTCATAGACTCTTGAATAATAAGCATTTGTTTCTCATGGCCTGGAAGCGGGGAGGCTGAGATCAAGGTGATGCTGGATTCAGTGACTGGTGAGGGCTCATTCTGTGGTTCACAGACAGATGCCTCTTTTTTTTTTTTTTTTTTGAGACAGAGTTTCTCTGTGTAGCCTTGGCTGTCCTGGACTCGCTTTGTATACCAGGCTGGCCTTGAACTCACAGAGATTCACCTGCCTCTGCCTCCCGAGTGCTGAGATTAAAGGCGTATGCCACCACGCCCAGCTTTGACAGCTGCCTTTTAAAGCACCCTCATGTGGTAGACACCATGCTCTGTCTGCTCTCCCTATTTTATGAACTTTTTTTTTTCTAGACAGGGTGTTATATATAGACTAGGCTGGTCTTGGACTCACAGATCAGACTGACTAGGCTTCCTAAATGCTAGGATTAAAGACATGTACCATGATAGTAGGCTGTCTGTCTATTTTATAAAGATCTACTCCTGGTGACCTTATCTAATTGACCCTCAAAATGCCCACGTGCCATTGCATTGGGGCCTCAAATGCAACATAAAAATTCAAGGGAAGCCAGGCATGGTGGCATACACCTTTAATCTCAGCACTCGGGAGGCAGAGGCAGGTGGATCACTGTGAGTTCGAGGCCAGCCTGGTTTACAAAGTGAGTCTAGGTCAGCCAAGGCTACACAGAGAAACTCTGTCTTGAAAAACAAAAACAAACAAACAAAAAAAGCAAAACAAAAGAAAGAATTCAAGGGAACATAAACATTTAATTCATGGCACCAACCTCTACCTATCAGTAACCTTATAAATAGAATGAATGAGATGTCTCTAAGATGCTCCTTTCATATTTTTTTTTTTTTTTAAGTGTGAGCTGGGTGGTGCATGCCTTTAGTTCTAGCACTCAGGACACAGAAGCAGGTGGATCTCTGAGAGTTCGAGGTCAGCCTGGTCTACAGACAGAGTTTGAGGATAACCATGGCTACACAGAGAAATTCTGTCTCAAAAGAAAACAAAGCAAACATGTGTGTGTGTGCACGCATCAGAGAATGAGAGTGAGAGATGTATGTCATGGTGTGCAACTGGAGATCAGAGGACAATTTTGTGGAGCTAGTTCTCTCTGCTCACAAGTTTGTGGGTTCTGAGATTTGAACTCAGGCAGTCAGGCTTGTATGGTAAAAGCTTTTACTCCATTGAACCGTCTCACTGGACCTTCAGCTCCTCATTTAGCCCTACTGCTTTCCTCTGGCTCAGTGTTCCCAGCAGCCTCTCTGTTCTGGATACTTAACCCCAGCGTTGACTCAAGTTTTACTGGAAATGCTTTCTTCCTAGTCCTTTCAGTTGCAGAGCAGTGGTGCTATTTCTTCTCTCTCAAGCAGAGTTCCCCCCGCCCCTCCCCCACAACCCCAGTTGCCAGGGCGAGACAGCTGCTTACCCAGCATTCACTGCTAGAATGACTTCCCTGTGTTCTTTGAGATCCCTAGAACTCTCATACCTCGTCATGATCATTCTGCTTTGGCTTTTGAAAACCACCCGTGCAGCTTCCTGTTGCTGGTTCTCTCTGGAAGCTGTGTCCCGTCCTTCCCGGCACTAGTCAAATGCTGAGCTCACCAGGTGCCTCTGGCTGAGTTCCAGAGCCCACTCAGAGCCTACTCCTTTGCACCTGGTAACCACAGCCCTGCCAAGGGCTTGTAGGATCTTTCACATCGTCATATAGCTTGGGTAGCTTAAGGGTCAAGTGGAGGCTGCAGGCCAGGGGGCTAACCAGGGAGAGCCACCGATAGGCAGGATGTGGACTAGTAACATTCAAAAGCATAGTGTGTAGACTTGAACAGCATTTCTTTGTAAGTAAGTCTTGCTGTAGAAATGGCTCTCACTGCCCCTCCCTGCCTCCCACATAGGACTTACCCTTGGTCTCTGCTGCCCAGGGATCTCTGGAGTTCTGTGAATTTTTAACATACTGGAGACAGTTTCCCCAGGACTTAAAGCTGAAGGTGGCTTTCCTGTTGTTCTCACAGTGTGCATATGTGGGTAGTGTTTCCTACCTAAAAACTCAGCCAAATTTTCTATCAACTACTCGGAGCCCTTTGCCACTAGAGAGCAGACACTTTCCAGGTAGTCATCTGACTTTGTAGATTGAATGAGAACTCAGTTCACTAGACAACATATCCTTGGCCATGATGGCTCCTGCCTGTGTCCTTTGTGTTCATGCGGCTTGGCAGTGTCCTCCAGAGGAGACTCCAAAGAAGGCCCGTTGGCTCTACCCAGACAGGTAGGTAGAGCCAACTCCACTCTCTTGGAAACATCACTACCTCTGTCTTCCCACTCTTCCACAAATCTTTCTCATTTTCTCCTCCAGTCTGACAGATCTTCCTGACTGAACCAAGCTCTGAGTTTTTAATCTTTCAAATATTGGCTGTGGCATAAGGATGATGGTTTTTGTAGTCCACAGGACATCAGGCCCTTGACATGCACATCTCAATCCAGTGTACACAGGGGTGGATTCTGCAGCTTTGTGTGAGCTGTGCAATTGGAGGAAATGGGCTTTATGCTTTGACATTGCCAGACACCTCTGCCTTGATGCTATCAGAAACATAGATGGTGAACTGTGAGCAAATCTCTGAGCTTCCTGGGATGAAGATGTCTATCAGCACCTTAGGTAAGGGATTACAGGGTGGTGCTTAAGTAAGTAGGCCAGGAAAGGGTGCTCATCCCCCGCCCCCTTAGCCTTGGCTATGCCATCCACAGAGACACAATCGTTCTTGTTTTCATCTCTGTTTAGACGACCCCTTCCCTGAGAGCTGCCCTTGTCATTGAGCTAACCCCTTCCCTTCCTTCTGGCGTTCTTGCTGAGCCTTGCTGAGCCCTCTGCAGGGTGGTTATAAGGAGAACCTGTTTTGGTATTTAACTCAAGATGGATCATTGAATTACATAAATCCTAGTTTTATGGTCTGCACTAGTCTTCAGTGGCTATTATAGAGGCTTTCTGGCCACTCAAAATCAAATTCTTTTCAGATTACTTGTTAAAAAATGAAACCCCATTGAAAAGGGAACAGAAAAAAAAAAAAAAAAAAAAAAAAAAGAACGAAAGAAAAGAAAAGAAAAAAGAAGGAGCAAGGTAGAAAGACAGTTGATGCCTTCAGCAATCAGATCCCCTCCTGCAGAGATAGGCTAAACTGGGCTTGCTGGACCAGGTGTGTTTAAGGTTGCACAGCTCTGCCTCAGCTCCATGCCTTTCCCAGTGTTGTTGGGCACAAGAAGTCCCAGATGCAGAGACAAAAGACTTTAAAGGTGGGAGAGCACATGACACACTGTGCCAGCCAGTTCTCATGGGAGAAGAAACAGATTCCCCCAGGGAAGGCCTAGGAAATCAGAGGCAAGAGTGAACTCTGGGCCCCAGTTTCCATCCACAGCTCTGTCTACCACGCGAGTGGTATTCTGGTCCTTCCTTGTGCTCCTCAGGTTTAAAGCCACCTGCAAACACTACAGGAAAGTGACAGGCTTTCAGATGACAGGCCTTGATAAACTGACACATTGATGCTGGAGTTCCTGACATCCTTTAATAATCACAGTATCATGGCCCCTGAACGAGTGAGATCACCCCGGGGGTGGTGCCTTTTTATAGCTGCAACCAAATTATGAAGGGATTGTGTAGAATCTTGTATAAAATGAAGAGGGAGTGCTACCGGGGCTGCAGGTGCTAAGTGTTTGGGGAGACAGAAATTTCCAGAGAAGGCTGCCTACCTGTCCTAAGTAGGCAGGCACATTCATAGGCCCTCGACTTATTTATGTGATTCCCAGGAAGCAATTTCTGTAAGACCTAGAGAGCTCCTTGCTGCAAAGAAGCCAGAACTCCTAGTGCTGGCAAGGCCATGATTTCTATGTTCCTTTTTGTTGTTTTGAGAGGAACAGACGCCCAGGACTGCATCCATGACTGCATGTGCCTATGTGCACTGTGGCATGGGGATGCTAAGCACCATGATGGAAAGAATGGTGAGGAGCTGGGTCAAGAAGAAAGTTCTAGAGAAGAGGTTCCCCTGGTCATGCTTCTGTTGTCCAGCTTTTCGGGGGGGAGCGGAGATGATTTTTAAGCTTATAAGAGTGGGAGCCAAGCAAAGTCACAGGTCCTGTTTGTTTGCTTGCTTGTTTTATGTTTTTACCTCAGCTCTCTGTGACCTGGTTGACTGGGATCCCTGATAAGGAACATATATGAAGTGAGGTTTGAGGGCTGGCCAGTGGCAGAGTAGTCCTCAGTCACCCACAGAGCAGGGCTGTCTACATCTCACATTCTGCCGGAAGATAACTCGTTTGAAGTTTTGGTGGTGTTGTTTTATTTGTTTTACATTTCCTTTGACTTAGTCAATGCCAAATCATTGTGTCCACCCAACAGGAGTTGGGTAAGAACTTTATGGGTAGAACCCAACCCCCCCCAAATAAGTTTATACAATGGAAAAATTTCAAGTAGTGGCTGTGAGTTCAACCTCCCTGCCTACCCCTTAAGCTCTGGGTAATTAAAGCTTCAAGCCTGATATCTGTTTCCCAAACTCTTGCTTTCACCTTGTCCCAGGGAATCAACAAAGGTCACAAAATGAAGGCTGGCAAGGCCTTTCTTCATTCATTCTTTCTCTACCAGGACCAGCTTTCTTCTCAAAAAATAGTAGAAAACCTAAAGGCCATACTGTTCCAAGGCAGAAGAAAACCTCTTTTCCTTACGAAGTTTCGTGTGTGTGTGTGTGTGTGTGTGTGTGTGTGTGTGTGTGTGTGCGCGCGCACGTGCGCACGCACACACACACATGCTTACACATGCGCATGTGTGTATGATGGCATATGTGTGCAGAGATCAGAGGATAACTTTTAGAAGTTGGTTCTCTCCTTTCACCCTGTTTCAAGGCAGGGTCTCTTCTTCCTTCTGTCACTGTGGCTGATAATTCTGACCAGTTCACTCAAGAGTCTCTAGGTGATTCTCCCGTCTTCACCCCCATCTTCTCATAGGAGTGCTGGTATTACAGATGTACACTACCACATCTGGCTTTTTGTGGGTTCTGGCAGTTGCACTCCAGCTATAGGCTTACATAGCTAGCTGAAACATCTTGCTGGTCCCACTTTAACTTTTTGAGATGGGGTCCTTTACTGTGATTGGGGATGGACAGTTCAGCTGGATTCAGCTAGACTGGCTGCCCAGCAAATCTCAGGGATCCTCCTCTTTCGACTTCCCAAGTGCTTGGATTTTCGGTGTGCTGTGGTGCTCAGCTTTTTACATGGGAGCTGGGCTGTGCACTTAGGTGCTCATGTTTACACAATAAGCACTTTACACACTGGGCCATTTTGCTGACCCCTCTTCTTTCCTTTCAAGGGATGGCCAGAACACTTTTCCTTCATCAGGCTTGGCGAGGGCTGCTCGGTCTCCTTTTCTTTCTTTCTTTCTTTTTTTCTTTCTTTTTTTTTTTCTCCTTTTTTTTTTTTTTTGTAACATTTTGTATTTATTTTTTTCCCGTCTTGAATACCAAATTAGAAGTCATGGACACACACACACACACACACACACACACACACACACACACTGCAGCATGGGACCGGGGAGAAGGCCCAGCAGGTAAAGCACTTGATGCACAAGCCTGAAGACCGGATTAAGACCCCTAGCAGTCACATACAAGCCAGGCTTACATGGTGACCTTCCTATAGTCCCAGTGCACAGGAGGTAGAGACAGGGATTCCCTGACAAAGAATAGCTTGCTACACTAGCTGAATAAGCAAACTCCGGGTGTAAGTGTGAGATTCCGCATCAATAAAGAGGATAGAGAATAACTGAAGAAGACGTTAACGTCAACCTCTGACTTCCATCGACGAGTATGTGTGCACCTCATATAGGCAAGCAAGCACACCTCCAGACACACACACACACACACACACACACACACACAGAGAGAGAGGAGAGAGAGAGAGAGAGACAGACAGACAGACAGACAGACAGACAGACAGACACCCACCACTGTTTTAGAGTTTAAAGGGGATTGCTTTTATACATTTTCTTTATTATTTGAAAATTCAACTTGTGATCCCCACAAGGTTCACATCTTTTTGCACCAGTACTAAGCTAACTATAGGTATTTCATAATTATCCATTGCATTGAAGTTACTTCCAAACCAGCATTTGACGTAGGAACATTGATGGGTTTTCCTATCAAGCAGTTTTTAAGACTGCTCTTAAGACACAGACACACACACACACACACACAGAGAGAAAGAGAGAATAGTAGTGCTCCTCTTTCTTCCTTCTTTCTTTCTTTTCTTTTTTTGTTGTTTATTTATTTATTTATTTATTTTGTTTTTTTGTTTTTTGTTTTTTTCAAGACAGAGTTTCTCTGTGTAGCCTTGGCTGGTCTCGAACTCACAGCGATCCCCCTGCTGGGATTAAAGGCTACACCACCTCATAGTGCTCCTCTTTATCAAGTTCTTATCTTGTTTGTACTTTCTAGTTTGCTTTTAAGATAAAGACTGTCTGAAAGTGTCATTTTAAACAAATTCGTTTCAGGGGAAAACATGTATTTTCAAAATCATCACTTTTTGCAGCAAAAGCACTTACTTTTAGAAGTCTTATCATTTTATACAATTTAGAAGCTCATCTCTGAAACCCTCCCTAGTATCTTCAGGTATGTGACGAAATTGGTTTATTATTTTCCTTGCATTAAAGCTTTATGTTTGGCAAACTGAAGGAATTGTTCTTGTTTGTTTTTTATAAATTGAAATCTAGGCAAATCCAAAGTGAAGCCTCCGATGCTGTTCTTATGAAAAAAAAAAAAAAGATATTTTATCTGAATTTTAAGGATGCCAGGGTCTTAAAGATGATATTTGCTGGGCTGGAGAGATGGCTCAGTGGGTAAGAACATTTGCTGTCCTGGAGTACCGAGGGTCAGTTCCCAGAACCCACAAAGGCTCACAGCTCCCTGTAACTCCAGCTCCACAGAATCTGATGTCCTTTTCTGGTCTCCTTGGGCACCTTTATACACACATGTTCACACACACACACACACACACACACACACACACACACACACACACACACACAAATAAAAATAAGCCTTAAAAACTGCTTGATAGGAAAACCCATCAATGTTCCTACGTCAAAAGTTAGTACTGGTGCAAAAAGAAGTGAACTTTGTGGGGATCACAAGTTGAATTTTCAAATAATAAAGAAACTGTATAAAAGCAATCCCCTTGAAACTCTAGTATTGTACCTTTAACACAGTTCCTCATGCTGTGGTGATCCCAGCCATAAAATTATTTTTGTTACTATTTCATAACTGTAATTTTGCTACTGTTATGAATAATAATGTAAATACTTCTGGAGACAGAGGTTTGCCAAAGGGGCTGTGATCCATAGGCTGAGAACTGTTTCAGTAAGATCAGAATGTTTCATCAGTATATTTCATATTGATAAATAAACTTCCTGCAAAGCTCACCGAGCTGTCAGGGACTAGTCTTATAAAGTGTTTTTTGGAGGCTTTACCTATGACACAGGAGGGCACATGTGGGCCAGACTTCTCTGGCTTGTTCTTCCCTTTCCCACCAGAAAGAAGTACCGTAAGAGTCACTGTCTGGGTCACCAGAGTTCATGTCAGAGTCAGTCTCTACTCTCCACATAGCTGTGGAAAATGTCCTGTCCATTGGGTAGATCAGAGTAGGGGTTCAATGTTTACTACTTGTATTGTCCTTGGTTAGTGCAGTAGTTTGAGCAGACGCCCCTGGGTCCAGATCTGCCCATCATGATGCTTTTTTGTAGGTTTCTAGGGTCCTCTGGGTCCTTCTATTTTCCCAATCTCCCATACTTCTCTCACCTAGGGTCCTAATAGGATGTCCTCACATCTATCCTAATCTCCTGGTAAGTGAAGAGTTTCATGGGGCATCCCTTTTGGGCTAGTGTCCAATTATAAGTGAGTATATACCATGTGAGTATTTCTGCTTCTGGGTTAACTCATTTCTAGTTCCATCTATTTGTCCACTTATTTTGGGATTTCCTTGTTTTTAATAGCTAAGTAGTATTCCATAGTGTAAATGTACCACAGTTTCTTTATCCATTCTTTGACTGAGGGACATGTAGGTTGTTTCCAGGTTCTGACTATTAAGAATAAGGCTGCTATGAACATGGTTGAGCATATGTCCTTGTGTGCTGGAGCATCTTCTGGGTATATTCCAAGGAGTGGAATAGCTGGGTCTTGAGGAAGCCCTATTCCCAGTTTTCTGAGAACGCACCAGATAGATTTCCAAAGTGGCTGTAACAGTTTGCATTCCCACCAGCAACGGAGGAGTGTGTTTCCCCTTTCTTCACATCCTTGCCAGCACGTGCTGTCACTTGAGTTTTTTATCTTAGCCACTCTGATGCCACTTCCCCATGGTGGGGAAGCCTGGTGGCACTCAGAGAAAGGATAAGCAGGCTACCAAGATGAGACCTGATAGATAGCCTATGACCATAAAGTGGGGGAGAAGGTCCCCCTTAGTCATAGGCGTAGGGAAGGGGAATAGGTTGAAAGTGGGAGAGAGAGAGAGAGAGGGAGGAACAGGTGAATACAAGTGAGGGGAAAGTAATTGAGATGTAATCTGAATAAATTAATTAAATAATAAAAAATTAAAAAAAAAAGAAGAGTCACTGTCTGATGTGGAAGTTTGACATTGGCCCTTGAGGAGAACTGGAGACTTCCATGGCACCGGAAGCTTGTCTGAGATGACTGTAATGCAGGGCTGGATCTACCGGAGTCTTTCTGGGTTCGTAATCCTTCCCAGGCTCAGGGATCCTGGATCCAAAGGGAAAGATTACCAGGGGGCATGAGACAGAGGGGATCCTACAGCTAGTTGATTTTGCAGCCATGTGTCCAGGGAATATAGGTAGCAACAGTTAGGCCTTCTGGGTGGGAGAAGGAAGCACTTCCTGCCACTATCCCAGGAATGTTCTGACGAGGTGGGTGGGAGACTAAGTCAGGGGTTTGCCATCTGCCATCAGGAATCCCATGTTGGTCCATGGCACTACCCAGAGCTGCTCTGCTGCTGTTCACCTTTTATGCGGCCTTGACTTAGAAAGCCAGATGAAGGCTCACCTTCTGCAGCTCCCAGAATGCCAAGCTGCCATTGTTTTTTGAGGGTTTCTGCTGCAGGTTTTCCTTGGTAGGACCTTCTTTTCTCTGATTATTTTTTTCTCATGTTTCATTTCAGCTCTTTCATGAAAGTTTCTTGTGAAAGTTCTAGTAAGGGAGATGAATTAGTAGTAGGCCAAAGAATGGAGATGAGCAATGAACTATCTCATTGGGTAGGACAACTGCAGGAGAGAGGCAGAGAAGGTATCACAGCGACACCAATGATGTGAGGGCCTCCTGCATGGTGGCAGCTTGCAGACTTTTAAGTCCACAGTAGATTTGTTAAAATACCTCTATTTTTAAATTTATTTTTATTTTTCATTTATTCACTTTATATCCTGACTGTAGCCCCCTCCCTCGTCTCCTCCCAATCCCATCCTCTCTTCCTCATTCCTCCTCCCTCCCTTCTCCTAGTCCACAAAAAGGGGGAGCCCTCCTCCCCTATCATCTGACCCCAGCCTATCAAGTCGCATCTGGACTGCCTGCATCCTCTTTCTCTGTGGTTAATTCCATTCCTAAAATCCCTCTTAATTAGCCCCAATGATTATCTGTGAAGTCTTCCAAAGAGGCACAGACAGCTTTTATCATCACTTCTGTCTCGAGGGACAATCCCAAGCTTGGTGGGGCCCTGTTTGCACCTTGAATTTGGCTCAGGGAGGAACTAAAAATAAGGTATCCACTCCAACTGCTGTACTGTTAGTATAGTGATGGTAACTACAGTTGTCACCCGTGTTTCCCCTACCTGTCATGCTCTATCAGTCATAACCAGTCACTTTTCTTTAGCTTATGCTATTGAACTCTCTATGGATAGCACTTTGCCCTTCTCTGTCCATTCCTACCCATTGCCTCTGCATGGAGAGTACTGTATGTGGTTTTTAAAGTGACAGCAGCCAAGGGTGGGGATGAGGCTGGCACCAGAGGGTGAGACTACCACAGTCAAGGCTTTCTGTATTATCCCAGTGTCAGTTACTTCGGGAACTCTTGGACTCTGTAACTTCCCTATTACCACCCTTATCCCTACCATCTCTCAGGATGAGCATTGAGTCATACTGTTTTCCAATACTGCGTAACCCTTCCTCTTGATTTTTGGCTGGTCCTCTGACTTGTTCCTGACCCATTGCATGTGACAGAAATGACTGTCACTTCAGATGTTATTGAGAAGAGCCGGGGCTTCCTGCAGTGTTAGCTCTGGTTTCTCTGGGAAGGCTGACGACTATGAGAACTCCATGTTGTGAGGAAGCCCAAGCTTACCATGTGGAGAGAAACACCTGTTCTCATGCTTAGTCATTCCAGCTGAGGAGCCAGGCATGGCAATGACATCCAGCCAATCAAGCTTTCACATGACATAAGCCCCAGCTGCCACCTGACAGAGAGTGAGAGAGAGAGAGAGGGGTGGGGGAAGCACCCAAAGCAAAGCCTGGAAACCCACAGACTCAGAAGAGTTAATACATGGCCATTGAAACTGCTATGGCCTGACATGACAGTGGATGTGTTGACTCCCAGCACTCACGGAGCTAAGCCATTAGACCTGTGAGTTTGAGGCTAGCCTAAGCCATGTAGAGAAATGATTTAAACACACACACAAGCACACACACACACACACACACACACACACGCACACATGTGTGCACTGGGGAGATGGCTCAGAGCTTAAGAGCACTGTCTGCTCTTCTAAAGGTCCTGAGTTCAATTCTCAGAAACCACATGGTAGCTCACAACCATCTATAATGCTATCTGGTGCCCTCTTCTGGCATGCAGGCACACATGTGGGCAGAATACTGTACAATTAATACATAAATCTTGAAAAACCTACACGAAGGCATGAATATGCCCAACAGAAGACCAGTATATTTTGTCTTGTCTTTTATCTCAGTAGATATTTAGAACATACACCCTTGTGGGATGGGAGAGTAGAACCCTAACAATAGGAAGCCATTCTCCACGTCTGTCTGCTAGTTCTCTTTAAGCGTGAGTGACTTTTTTTTCATATGAAAATTCGGTTGCTGATCGTCTGGAAGAGTTAAGATCCCTACAGTTTTAGAAACACTCATCTTCCCCACCTCCTTGCCTCTTGTCAATCCTCATCAACCTTCCCCACCTCCTTGCCTCTTGTCAATGCTAGTCACTGGGGGACACTACACCCCGTGCTGGATGCACACACTTCATTAGCCCGGGAGACACTTCAGTGGTAACACACACCCAGGGCAGAGCTCCCTAAAGTGAGGCCAGGAAGGAGAAGAGCTGGCTGTTTGGTGGGAGGACACCTGGCCTCTTTCACTCAGCACCAGATCTCCCCAAAGTATTGTCCTAAGATGTTTCCACCATTATCTTATTTTATTTTTCAAAATAATGTAGTGTCCTTCTATCCTGAGGGGTGGGGGAAATGCCAAAAAAAAAAAAAAAAAAAAAAAAAAAAAATCACCTTCCATCCAATTCAACAAGGCAACAGTTATATTTTTCAAACGGAACATTTACTAGGAAACCAAAGGGCAACCAAACAAAACACAAGAGAACAGAGGCAGAGTTGCAAAGGAGCCGAGGGAATTCAATTTGATAGCCAGCTTCTGGCCGCAGCTGTACTGGCTAGGTAAAGCTATCCACACATAAAGTCATCAGTTCACCACATGGGCGGTCCTCTTTGCCTGACTGCCCCACAAAGGTATCTGAGTCAGTAGCTTATTCACTAGTAACCCAGGCTGCTAGCTCAAGGCAAGGAGATCCTGAGGTTGGAACAATGGGCTCCCAATGCCAAGAACATGCCAAAGCCCAACGAGATGGCCGCCTGATAGCCTTTTGCTGGAGCCATTCTAGTTTCTTTGGGACCATTCCTGTAGGCGCATCTGCCTGGATCTAGTGACAGCATTTCTGTTCACTATCCTGTTGGCACTCGCCCTTCATGCTTTGGTTCTAAACACTGGTATGATGGAGGATGTCTGAATGAGGGGGGATGGGTAGAGAAGACTCGTTGAGAAAGAAAGGATTGTTTTCTCATTTTATCAGATGTAGGCAGAACTGGGGTTCCCTTTGGACCCCTGTAAATGGAAGCTGGAAAGAGGTGGGAGTGGATGAGGCAGGCTGGGGAATGCACTAAGCTTGAGTGAATCAACATTGCCTTACACAACCAAAGGCCTCCACCCTTTCAAGACCTGACAAGATCTGACACTGGCAGTAGGATTTCTTGTATGAGGTGTGTATGGCAACCAGAACTTTCCAACAATACACTGTGATGCTGCGTCTCTCTGGTGCAACCTACATTGAAATGTGAATTGAAATGAAGAGAAGATGCTTTCTGGATTGGTTAACTGCAATTCAACTCTGGATTCTGGTACAGAGACTGTACAGAAGGAGAATGCAGTCATGGAGCGGTGATGACGGTGTGTGGAGAAGGCGCTTTGCACCCATGATGAGAGGACCTCTAGGTTACAGTCCCTGGTCTACTTAGGGGGGTGCTGGGGCCTTTGGTTTCACTTCCTGGAGGCAGAAGCATGGAGGACGAGGTGCAGAACTGGCAGTAGACTGGTTGAGAAGGATGCTGGGTAATGGATGAGCTACCCTGGGGAGAGCCCTTGGTCCTCATTCCTGCAGGTATTTCCATTCCCCATGTGCTACAAAAGTGATTATGTGTCTGAAATGGGAAAGGGCCTCTTTCTATGGCTGCCCAAGTAAGTCTGTACTCTGGACTGTTGGGTATGGAAACACCCAGAAGACAGTCGTGTCAACTAAGCCCAAAAGCTGTGCCTTTTCTTAGTGGAGCCCATGTCATCTCTCAGTGATCTTACCTTATAAGAAACACTTCTGAGTCCAGGGCAGATAGAATATTCCAGAATGCATGTGCCATTGGGAGGCATGCATCTCTATCAAGGGTGACACGTTTCTAGTAATGCCACCACTGGAAAGGCAGTGGCTGCTGCCTACCTGGAAATAATGTTTTAGAATCTCAGAATCTGGGTTTAGCAGCAAAGAATGACTATAGCTAAGTGGGACTCTGCCATGTGCGTGGGAAAGGACAGTGAGTTTGCGGTGACCTAACCTGCCTTGCATGAGACTTTCTCCAGCCTTGCTTGGCCTAGTATTCTCTTGGGCCATCCCTTGGGAAACTGGAGCACTTTTGAGGGTGGAATTATTCTCTGAAGACAGTCATTAACTCACAGGTAGTAGAGTTTGATTTGAAATCTGCTGCCTATTTAGCACCTGGATATATTTTTAAAAATATTCTGTCCTTCCAGGGCATTCAAACAAATGACTTCATGTTAGACTGACCACTGCCGGGACCAGTATCATGCCCATAAAACCAAAGGCCTTGCATGAATCACAAGAAGTCTTGGCACTTGCTTTCCACCACAGTCCAGCTTGGTTTCTAAGAGTGAGGGATGCACTTCCCTAGAGCACACCACTGTGGGCCACCCGAAGAAGGCGAATGAACCATTCAGAGTCACCAAATCCAACTTAGAAAGAGGGCCAGTTGTTGCTGTGGCTACAGCTGAGAATTTTGTCACTGGAGTCATCTGGGTGTTGCTAGGTGGGAAAAGTTACTTGAGATCTTTGTTACGCGGTTGTCTGACTGTCCTTGGCACAAGCAGTCTTCTTACCCATAGTCATCGTTTCTGTAGGAAGAAGAAAGGACGTGTGAGCTGGTTTTCAACTTGTATATTTTTAATGTGTACCAAACAAAACCACCAGGCAGGGCGATAGATGTGTGAGGTAGTCATGTAGATTTCAAAGGGCTCATAAAGAGGTTAAGTGAGCCATAGAGGTGTGCATGACCTTCTAACAGAGCCTCTGAGGTGACTAAAGGGATTTTGAAGGACAAATACCAGTGAGGCTGAAGATGAATTCAGGCAATTTGAGCAGAGGGGAGAGCCAGGAAGGAGGTGGTACAGGGAAGGACAGTCAGGTCTGGGGCAAAGAGCCTCTACTGTGAGGAGTATGGTGGGCTGAAGAAAGCAGGTGTGAGTGGTGAAATGTCATAACACTTAATCTTTGTTTCCCAGCATGAAAGGTACACACATGTCCATGTGCATGTGTTTTGATGGGGAGAAAGCCTAGGTCCATGTGCATGAAGGACAAGGGTTCTACCATTTAGTTATATCCCCAGCCCTAAGCACTGAACTTTCTTGGTAGAACCACAGACTTAGATAAGCGGGTTCTCTTCCATTGCTCACTCAAATCCAGCTTTCAACTCAAAATCAACTCATGGCATCACCCTTTAATACAGAGCAAGGGCACTAATACAGCAGGCATAGGAAGTAAAGGAGACAAACCAAGTAACTTCTGTGGATATAGCAACAAACTTTTTTTTTCCTTTTTTTATTATTAATTTATTCAAATTACATCTCAGTTGTTAGCCCATCCCTTGTATCCTCCCATTCCTCCCTCCCTCCCACTTCCCCCCCTATTCCCCTCCCCTATGTCTGTGACTGAGGGGGACCTCCTCCCCCTGTATATGCTCATAAGGTATCAAGTCTCTTCTTGGTGACCTATTATCCTCCCTCTGAGTGCCACCAGGTGTCCCCATCCAAGAAACATGGTCAAATATGGGGCACCAGAGTTTATGTGAAAGTCAGATCTCCTTCTCCACTTAAGGTGAAGAATGTCCTGTCCATCGGCTAGTCTGGGTAGGGGTTCGAAGTTTACTGCCTATATTTTCCTTGGCTGGTGCCATAGTTTGAGGAGGACCCCAGGGCCCAGACCCGCCTGTAGTTTTCCAGGACCCTCTGGATCCTTGTATTTCCTCATTCTCCCAGGCTTCTCACACCTAAAGTCTCGAAAGGATGTCCTCCCCTCTGACCCACTTTCCTGGTAGGTAAAGTTTTTCATGGGGACGTACCCCTTGGACTAGTGTCTCGATATAAGTGAGTATATACCATTTAACTCTTTTAGCTTCTGGGTGAACTCACTCATTATGATAATTTCAAGTTCAATCCATTTGTCCACAAATTTCTTAAATTCCTTGTTTTTAATAGCTGAGTAGTATTTCATAGTGTAAATGTACTACAGTTTCTTGGGCCTGAGAGAGCAGCAAGTGTTCTCAAATTAAAACGTTCAGACTGCATTTCAGAAATCAAAGTTCAGCAATAAAGCTACAACGTACAGAAAGTAATGAAAGCCAGGGTTCACCGGAAACAGAAAGCCACGTCTGGCCTTGATGTAGGTACATGCTTGTGTACACACATTTCCCTAATGGAAGATGTACTCATTTCTGAAGGTAGAGGGAAGGGCAAATAGAGATTTGTCATTTGAACACATCTTAACAGATTGCCTGGGGTGCACAAACCAGCCAGCACAGAGGTGTTCAGGTGCAGGAGTCATTTTGATACTGGGCAGGTTATGCCTTGTCTGGAGTATGTTCAAGAGAGCCAGACTTTTAATACTAGCTCCCATATCCAGGGAAACCACTAGTAGAGGCCATGCTGTAAATGACCCAAGTAATAGCATGGCTCCAACTGGACGCTGTTGCTGCAGTGTACTCATCTGGTGCCTTTCTTTGTGTGTGTAACTACCAGTCTCTGACATAGCCCCAGGGAATGTTGAGGAGGGGCCTGCTAGCTTCTCCTCTGCTTCGGATGAAACCCTTCAGCTCAGTGAGTCTTCTGGGACCAGTCCTGTCTGGGCTTCAGGTCCCTTGTTTTCCTCCTCTAGTTCCAAAACACTATGGCCAGGGCCCAAGCCCACAGGCTGACAGGAGAAAGGAATTTTGATAGTTGTGAAGGAGTGGCTATCAATAGTCTTACAACATTTCTCTCAATAGTCTTACAAGAGAAGCCTTTTAGAAAGACAAAGTCAAATGTCCAAGTTATGGTCAGAAAAAAGTAGCTTGGTGGTCGGTCTATGGAGAATTTTGAGTTTGACATGGATGGCTTATGCTGTCACACAACCTCATTTTGTCTCTCACTGGGGATGAGAGGGGGACACTGATACAGTTCCATTCAATGAGTTCCTCCTCATCCAATATTTTCATAAAAAGATCTTATGGGAGGGTTTTCTCTGGCTCAGGACAGCACCAACACAGTGGGGCTGTAGTAGGGACAGGAGAACGGAGACAGAGATGGTGGTTCAAGCACTGTGTGTCCAACTTTGGCCTTGCTGGTCCCAGTGCTACCACCACTGAGCACAGCAGCTCTCTCCTTGCCATCAGACCCAGTGGCCTTCCAGGCTGTGTCACAGGGTTTGGGAGGCTTCAGGAAATTCAGCAGCATGGCAGGAAGTGGTGGCTACAATCCTATTTGACCAGAAAGGTTTCTAAGTGGATTCAATTGTTCTGAGACACAGAGACTTGATTGGAATGAAATTGAATTGAAATCAAAGACAAGAACTGTCCCAGTGAAAACTGTAATGCACAATGACACTTCAATCATAAAAATGACAGCTGATGTGAGACAGGGAATTCAAACTGACCCCAAATGAAGAACACAGAAAGCCTGAGTGGAGCATTAGATTTGATCTCTCTGTGAATTTGAGAATGGGTTCTAATTCCAGGAAGTCTCTAAGGGTTTTTAATTAAGAAGTCTGTCAAAAGTGGAAGTGAGTCTTAGTGCATGATTCAATCTTAAATGTACTTAATACTGTTACTCTTGTATTTTAAATTCTTTAATCTAAAAAGTGCAAAATCTCAGCAGGCTGTGGCTACTGTTTAGTATAGATTTACAATATTTATATGAAGAAAAAAAAAAAAAGACACTACCCACCTAGAATCAGGTCAGCACCCTCTTAATTCAAAGATGGTGTTCTTTTTTCACTCCTGTTTTCCCCTTGTGGAGCTAGCATGTTAAAGAAGAAGGCAGTGTGTGGTATCCTGTGAGCGGGGAGGTCATAAGCCCTAAAATAGGACTTCCCGTTATTGTGTTAGCTGGGTAGACACAGTATCAAAGTGACTTCTAAATACGTTCTTGATTTCCCAGTCCAGCTCTCAGGCCTCATCAGACGGGCTTCTTTTTGCACTTGACTTTGGTTTATACAGGGGCCACAACTAGTCAAAGTGCAGAGACTAAGCGACCTTGGAGCTCAGTCCTAAGTGTGATATGTACATCACCCTTTCACCAGGGAACATGGAGGAAGAGGGATGGGAAGAATGGAAGTCAGAAGCTGGGAGCGGCGCTGTGAAGCCCTGTCTTGGGCATGACATGGCTGATGTGCTCCTGAACTCACCAAGGCTGGACCACTTGCTAACAGTTCATCATGGAAGGGGCCCCCATTCTGCTCTGAGAGACTAATGACAGTTACTGGTGGCCAAGGCAAGGGAAGTCACTTCCTTCAGTGATATAGCCAGTGATAAGCTGCCCACGATCCAGTAAATAAGATCCTGCCCACGCCCAGGCCACCTAATTAAGCTTCGTGAGGTGCACACACCAAGCACGCATGAAGTAGGAGGGGGATGTGTTCGCAAGAAGGATTTTAAGAGGAGGCAAGGAGATGAGATGTATTATTAAACACCTAACTCCTCATTATTTAAGTGTATGACTAATACTCATTATTTAAGTGTATGAAACTGTAAAGGAATAAATATTAAACAACTGAAGAAATAAAGCAATGTAAATGAAATGGCATTTCCCACCAGGAATTTGGGTTAGAGCTTAGAAAATGGAGATACCCATTTGGGTAAAGAATACTATGTATCTGGGCTCCATCTTAAGAACGTTGGATACTATATCTCACTTAGTCCTTCATCCAAACCTTTATGTCCAGCAGGACAATTACTTTTTTCCTCCAGCGAAGTAAGGGATTTGACAAAGGGAAGACACAGCAGGGCCCAACTCTGCCACCATGCCCTTATGCATCCAGATGCATGCTCTGGGGGAACACAGGTTTTGCGTTCCACTACAGAACCTTTCTATAAAGGAGCTTAAGGGAGCTGGATGGACCTCTTGCAGAGGATCAGTTTGTTTCCCAGCATTCCTGTCAGGTGGCTCGCAACTGCCCATTCCAGAGGACTCCAACGCCCTCTTCTGGTTCCCACAGGAACCTTCTCTCACATGCACATTTAAAAAAAAAAAAAAAAAAAAAAAAAAAAGTCCTTAAAAGGAGTCTCAGTCTAAAAAAAAAAAAGGAGTCTCAGTCTAGAGTTGGAATAGTTCAGATGCCACAAGAAAGTGAATCTAGTCCATTGTCAAGTTGTCCTTAAGGTGAAAGGTGGTAAAAAGTGGCGTGTGATGTATGTGGTATGTGTGTGTATGTGTGTGGTGTGTATGTGTGTGGTGTGTATGTGTGTGGTGTGTATGTGTGTGGTGTGTGTGTATGCGTGTAGTGTGTAACATGTATATGTTACTGACAGAGAAGAACTGATTTGTTACTGACAGGGCAAGGGGGTCCAGTGACAATGCTATTCAAAAGGTAAATATAGTTTTTGAAATGATGCAGCACATTAGGTAATTATCAGAAGACAATAATGACTACTTACCGAAATCAAGTGGAAGACACATGGAGTGTGGCACTCCAAATCTGTATTATTACACTGGCTCACTAACAAAATAAACATTGTTTATTGAGCACCAGAGCACAGAGACGAACCATGAGTGTTCATCTCTTAAGGTGCTCAAAGCAACCATGAGATGGCAAGGATCCTAAGTAACTCTCACCAGAAAGCCCTGACTGCGTGTCATGCGTGTGTGCGACACATGATGCCATCCATCCAAACCACAGAATATGGAGGAAAATATCATGATAAACATTGGGTTAGAATGGAAGTTCAAAGTTATTCGTGCTACACTGGATTATGAGATGAGATCAAAGTCTTGATTGTCTTCTAGTAATATAACTGAAATGGCATCTCCCATCAGGAATTTGGGTTAGAGCTTAGAAAATGGAGATGCCCATTTGGGTAAAGAATACTATGTACCTGGGCTCCATCTTAAGAATGCTGTATACTATATCTCACTTAGTCCTTGGCTTGTTAATACCTAACACTGGTAAACTTCCCCCAGGAGGCAGCCCATGCCCCACTGTGTTTCAATGCTGTCATTTTAGCTCTTCAGTTTGAGATGAAAGTGTCTTGATGGCCACATGTATTTTCCATTGTTACTGAAGACCTGAGCCGAAATTCTATTCCTATTAATTGGAAAATTAACTTTGCAACACCAGATTGAGTGCAATGCATACAATTTATAAATGGTGAAGTAATAAAACATTGGTACAAGTGTATTTACTCAGGAGCAATGCATATTTTGTGACACTAATTCTGCTTTATGTTTTACTTTGAACTTGTTCATTTAGCTTTTTTTTTTTTTTTTTTCTCGTTTGAGACATAGTTTTATGTAGACCAGACTGTCTTCCAACTTGACACATGACTCAGGGAGGCACAGACAGAATCTATTTAGCTTACACTGGAGGATCTTCAGCATACTTTCTGAGGATGACAGGCAGTCAGATGCTTAAACAATGAGCTAGATCTGATCTCCTTGACTCGATCTCCCGAGTTCTGAGAGTATAGGTCCATACTTGTACCATGAGGCACAGCTTATTTGCTTTGTAAGCCACATGCCTAACAATCTGCTATACCACAAAAATTACTAAATTCATCATTTTCATGAACATATTTAGGATAACTTGTTTTTTTTTTTTTTAGGCAGATGTCTCTATGTAGTTCAGACTACCCTCAAGCCCTTGGCAATCTGGAGTCGTGGGGTTACAGGTGTGTGCCCCCATGTCTGGCTTTTACCTGTCAAGTATATACAAGGTCTAACTGCTGAGGAAAACGCCTTGTAAAGCTGATTTCAAGATGCCTGTGCTGATTTAACCCGAAGGTGAGAGTTCTTATGTTTTAAGCATCAAAGGTGTTAGGTGTTTAATAATACTGTTGATTCATGTGATATAATTACATTTTAATTCAATAATTTTAGTTCAAGGGGCTTCAGCCTATCAATTGCTTAAACAGTACCTGAATATTTAAAAGAATTTTGCTTGTTTAATGTGTAAAATACTGTTTAAGAGAATTTGGTTAGGTATGAAATTGATTTTACAAGTTTATGGACATTAATCTGTTAACCTAAGGAGCTGGGGAGTCTAGAAAGTAAAGCGTATATTTTAGTTCAAGACAAAACCAATGAGTTCATTGGTTTGCATTGTATGGCATGTGCTAAGGACTGTTCTGGGCCTATCACAAGTGACTTACTCATCCCCACCATACGAGGCATGTGCTGTTAGGCTCCCTGTTTTATATGCAAGCTCACCATGCTTTTAATCATCCTCATTTTATTTTTACAAAACCACCTGAAATACTACACAAAGCGTATTTTCATTTCTTTCTTAAGAATCTAAGCTCCACTAGGGTGAGGATTTTCATCTAGTCAGTGTGTCATCAGCACCCACAGTTAAGTGTTCAACTGATATTTGTTGAACAAATACTTGAAGTCAGCAATTCCGTCTTCAAAGTGATTGTTTCAAAGGAAGTCTGGCTGATCCGTGCTTGAACAGAATGTCACAACACAGAAAACGATGCAACGCAAACGCAAACAGGAGTTTTGAAGGATCAGAAAGATGTGCTGACAGCAAGGCAGACAGCACGAAGATCCGAAACTTCTTTCTGGGTGTTCTAGAGGAAGTAAGTGCCTGCCCCACCCTACTCGGCTTTTAAACTATGATAAGCTGATGAGGCCATCTGAGGCTCTGTGTTCCGGGCTGTAAAACTCTCATGTGAGATGACAAACAGAAGCTTGACTGTCACTGTCTAACTCTCATGGGTGTTGTCTAAGGTCTGGAGAAATGCGTACCACAGAGAAAGCAGGGCTCAACGGAAAGAGAATGTTGGTTTGCACAACAGTCCTCACTTATCATTTTTTAAAGTTCAATTTATTTATTTAATGTGTAACAGTGTTTTGCCTATATGTCTGTGGGGGGGGGGGGATATCAGAGCCCCTAGAACTGGAGTTGTGAGCTGCCATGTGGATGTTAGGAATTGAACCTGGGTCCTCTGGAAGAGCAGCCAGTGTTCATAACCGCCGAGCCATCTCTGCAGCCCCTGTGCTCACTGATTTTTATATATTAAAAGAAGCACTGTGCTTGCAGATTTGAAAGTTAGCATGCGAGTCTGAAAGAAATCAGCATTCATTCTACATATCACAACAAGGGAGAAATTGGTATTCTACCCAACAGGAATGTAGTACGCAGTGCTGGCTCTGCCAGGCATTCTACCAGGTACAGGTTAGACAATGACGAATAGCATGCTCCAGCCTCACGCAGCAGCTGTAAGTGCTGGGGATGACACATACACAGATGATATCAAGTGACACCAAATACTATGTCAGGGTTAGGGACAGTGAGCTAAGACAAGAGGCACAGACAGAATCTATTTAGCTCACACTGGAGGATCTTCAGCATACTTTCTGAGGATGACAGGCAGTCAGATGCTTAAACAATGAGCTAGATCTAGGCAGGCACCGGGGGTAGAAAAGAGAGCACAGAAAATTAAAGCAAGGATGTGGAGTGAACAAAAAGTATTTAATGGACTAAGAGCAATTAGGCATGGCCCCAAGGTAAAGTCCAAGGGGAAGATAGACAGGGTCGGAGGGGCTTGATGACAAGGGAACGCTGAGGTTGTTCAGGACAGAGGGCAGTTACTAAAGAACTTTAAGCAGTATGGGCAGGAGAAGGACCTGGGATTAACAAAGAGCTCTGGGTAGGTCTGTATGTCCTGGAAGGTCTGTTCCTCTGAGTGGACAGTGCCTTCTGCTGGCTGCCTAGAGATAATGAGGTCTGAGGAAAATGCAGGGCTTGTATTGCCTGCTCACCTTCACTCCCTACTGGTGAGTGCATGAACTCTTCTGCTGCTGCTGCTGCTGCTGCTGCTGCTGCTGCTGCTACTGTTGCTGTTCCTTCCCTGAAATGGGAATCTAGCTACCTTGGCCTTCCAAGGTGAACTGAAAAACAGAAGCCCTCCAAGAATCTTCTAAGCCTTCTTCAGGATCAAACTGGGACTGCTGAAGTGTCCAGCCTCATGGACAGAGCAGCTATCATATTCTCAACCTTGCTAGCATGCGGACAACCACTGCTGGACTACCTGGCCTGTGCCATATAGACCAATCTAATAAACTCTCTTTGTAATCTATATTTGTTCTATCAGTTCTGTTTGTCTAGTGAACACTGCCTAACGCAGGTAGTGCTGTGCTAAAGGAAAAAGCACACTGCATCCAGTTGTCCTATTTTTAGCCATTTTAAGATGGATCACTGGGTTCAGATGTTGTACCAGTCTAATCCACCCCTCATCACATCATGTTCTCATCAGCATTACCCTATTTTCCTAACTGGGGCTGGGCATGACAGCTGCTTGGATGATGCAGGGACTTTACACAAGAGTGTACAGAGCCAAGAGAGTATAAGAGCCCCACAGCAGAGGTCTTAGATGCTGTCAATGTCTAGATTAAAACAGACTTTTCACCTGTAGTTTGCATGAAGCAATAAATCCAATCTATTCTTCAAAGCACTTTGAACTGAGGTTTCTGTTTCCAGACCCCCAAAGTACTGCTTGTCTCAGGGTATGCGACCTGTCCCATTCAAAAGCCTGGACCTGTTAACAACAAAGTTCTTCGATGCGGAGCCCACTGGCTAGGCTGTGTGGGATTCCAGCTATGCTACGGGCCAACTCTGTGTGAAAGGATTCTGCGTGAGACAGGTATCCAGGTTTGAATGTCTTCTTCAAATCCCATAGGAATGTTAACCCTCAAAACTCATAACGAATGCTTTGTGAGGGGTGAGATCTTTGGGAGGTGACTGGTCCTGAGGGTTCTTTTCTCATGAATGAAGTCATCTGTCATGGATAAACAGGTCAATAGACTAATGGGCTATTGTGGACGCTGTACTGTTAAAATGAGTTATTTCTTGGTCACGTGCCATATGATGTCTTGTACAGTCTCAAGACTCTGTAATAAGGTTTCCACAAACTTAGAAGTGGGCCTCTGCAGAGGCAGCTCCCTGACCTTTGAGATAGGCCCTACTTGAGCATCTATAGCCCAGTTGGAGAGAGCCCACAGGAAGAGTGTGAGGGAAGCTCTTCATAGGGGTAGAATTAGCAGCCACAGAACTGGAGTGAAAAGGCCCTGGAGGAAAACAATCCATAATACTCCTGGCAGTCCCTGTGCCTGTGAGTTCTATTATGACAGTCTTTTCTGATACCTTGTGGGCAAGGTGGTACCAAACAATGGTATTAAGGGGTCAGATTTCCTAGATGCTAATTCTTAAAGTCATTACTCACTTTGATATGTATGGAGTTCTGCTGGATAAAGTTGAAGTCTGACTTGTCTGGATAGCCATTTGACAGTCTTTTCTGATACCTTGAGGGCAAGGTGGTACCAAACAATGGTATTAAGGGGTCAGATTTCCTAGATGCTAATTCTTAAAGTCATTACTCACTTTGATATGTGTGGAGTTCTGCTGGATAAAGTTGAAGTCTGACTTGTCTGGATAGCCATTTGTGCTCAGTCTATGATGGTGGACTCCTTTTTCTCAGAGGGAGTTCTCACTCCACCTGATATGGTAACCCTCAGGGAAGACCACAGAACAGACCATTTCCTGGTAAGAACACAGTTTAGCAAATCCCACCTTATGGTAAGGAGATTCTAGCAAAATGACCTCTAATTGTACCTAGAAATTATTCCCTCACCTATAGGATAATTTCCCTCTTGTGATAGGACCCTGTGCTACTGCATGTAAATGAGGTACGATACCAGTACATGTAGATTAAGTATCCTGGCACCCCTAGCCCCATTGAATCAAACATGTACATCCTCAAACCCCTCCCCACTGCTCAAGGTTTATAAATAAAGGCTGGCTGGCATATTCTCATTCTCTCTCTGTCTCTGTCTCTGTCTCTCTCTGCTCATCATTTCTCCACCATAACTGAGACTCCATTTATGCTGGGGAAGAACTGCCCCACTGGCTGCCTGGTGGTCACACAGTGAAGGTGGAACTGCCTCGGCAGGCATCATTGCCCCTAGCTTGGTGCTGACTGACAGTGAGGCCCCTGCCTGGGCCTGCATCTCACCGGACCTGCCTTCAGGCTGATCTCTGGCTTCCACATGCTTCCCTGCTATGCTTAGCCCAGGAGAAAGGGCTGTAACACTTTGGTATTATCATGAGCTTGTGGAGCTCCTGAGTCTCCACTACCATCTGCTACCAGCAATTTCATTCTGAAAGAACTAAACTGTAACACTGGTGGGAACTCATTTTTCCACTTCCACTGGTGAGACCGGGAACCTGGCCTGATGCCTGGACCTCAGGCCTCACCCTGAACACTCGAAGCCACCCCTGAGTGAGAAACAGGACCTTGGGACCTTTGATCTTGTTCTTGTTTGGAAGCAAGTAGCATCTGGACCCATCCACCATGCTCAAGCTCAGGACGCTGAACGACAGACATGTTCTTCATTTGATGGTCAAGTATCTTAACAGGTTAGTTCCTGAAAGTGGGCGTATATTTTAAGCCTGCTATGTGGTCTGCTCTTTTCTATTTAGTAACTACTCACTGTGCATTCGCAGTTTAAAATGAATTGCGTACATACATATTTTCTCTCTGTGTTTGTGGAAGGTGGGAATTTTGATCAGGAGCTGTGTCTGATGTAAAGGCTTGTCACTGTTCATTATTTGTCCATGTACACATGTAAGAGACACATTCAGGAACAGCTGGATCCAGAGGTTCCGGCAACAACATCAGCCCTCATCACTTTTTCCACCTCTCAAGTTGGCTTCCTTTTGTTCGGTCCCTTTCTGGCACTGGGTTCTAATGTTCAGAAGTTAAGAGAGCTGCTAGAAACTTCACACTAGCACCGTTGAGCTCCAGTTGCATGGAGAAGTGTGGCTTTTTAAAGAGGAGTTCCAGTAAGACTCCTGGGCCTACACTGGGTAATGGCCTTCCCCTAAAGCAGTCCTGGAATGTGGTTAAGTGAAGAGCCAGAAACATTTCTGAAGCCCATAGGTTTGGTTATCTTCTTCCAAATACTTGTACAGAGGGGCAGGAGGCTGAGGCCTGAAGGGAAGTGAGATCTTCTAGCTAAATCCAGCCTTTTCCCTGCAAGGTGGTGCTGCCTAAGGTGACTAACCGGGGAGGCAGGTTCGTCTTTAGAAGGACCAAGCCTTTGCTGCTACAACAGCAGACCTGATCAGAATACATTTTAAAAGACATGTGTGTGTGTGTGTGTGTGTGTGTGTGTGTGTGTGTGTGTGTGTGTTGCACTACAGAACACAACATGGCACTAACTTAAAAAAAAAAACAAAACAAAACTCCATTAGCTTTTAAGGTTTTAAAAGCAAAGGGTTTTGGTCCCTTGTTTTACTGCATTACTGTTCACTCTGCATCCTACTGGGTTTGAAAATTATGGTGATATTGAAGCAGATGATTAGGTGGGAGAAGAAATAGCAGGATCGAAACAACTGAAAGTAAATTAGCAAAAAAGCCCTTACATCACAGGCCGATCGGGAGTGTGAGGTCATCAGGGGCCGTGAATCAATGCCAGCAGGGTAGAAACAAAAGAATTTTCCTGAGATTCCTGGGCTTTGTTTTCATCTCACATTGTTAAGTGAACCGAATAATAACAGCACAAAAGGGAAAACAATTTTCAAAGCCAGCCATAATTGTGTGGTTCCCTAACTGTGCAACACCCTGGCTGAGCTCTGAGTGGTCTCCTTGTGTCTGCTAAACAACTGAGTTGTGGGGCTGCAGGGTCTGGTGAGATGGCTAGGTATCTGTGTGCTTTCTCCAGGGACACGGTGATAGAGGGAACGGCAAAGTTCATGCGCCGTACCTGCAGGTTGTGAGGTTCATCTCCGTGATGGTGGTGGCTAATAAGGAGTGTCATCTCGACAGGATCTAGAATTACCTAGAAGATAAGACTCCCGGAATGAGTCTGAGAGATTGTCTACGTTAGGTTAACTGAGGCAGGAAGAACCACCCTAACTGAAGGCAGCATCATTCCCTGGGCTGGGACCCCAGACTGTATACAACTGAGAAAGCAACTGGCCAACACCATTCATCTCTTTCTGCTTCCTGACAGTGGAAGCGATGCTCCCAGATATGTCCAATGCTCCTGCCATACCTCCCCCAAATGTAGGGCTAGGAGCCAAATAAACCCTTTGTTTTAGGGTTTCTACTGCTGTGGAAAGACACCATGACCACTACAACTATCATAAAGGAAAACATTTAATTGTGGCTTGCTCATAGGTTCGGTGGTTTAGTCCACTATTGTCATGGCAGGAAGCATGGTGGCATACAGACAGACATGGTGCTGGAGGAGCAGCTGAGAGTTCTACATCTGCATTGGCAGGCAGCAGGAAGAAAGAGACACTAGGCCTGGTTTGAGTATTAGAAACCTCAAAGCCCATCCTCAGTGACACACTTCCTCCAATGAGGCCACACCCACCCCAACAAGGTCGCAAATCTTAATCCTTTCAAATGCCACTCCCTGTGAGCCTATGGGGGCCATTTGCATTCAAATCATCACACCCTTCCCTTCCTCCTCATTTGTGTCAGGCATTTTGTCATAGCAACAAGAAGCACAACTAATCCAGAGATAAAGTGAGAGGGAGAACAATTCCCAAAGAGGTCCATGGCTGGATCCGCTCTGGATAGGTGTGGTGGCTCCCTCTAAGCATCAGTACAGTGCTGTGGAAGAATACTGTGGCTAAAAGCATTGTCTGCAACCGAAGGGCCACTTTAAACCCGTATTAGTCAGCCTTTGTGATGATAATAAACACCTCCCAAGTCTTAGCTGCTTATACAATATGCATTACTTTATGGTTCACAGTTTGTGGGTTGGTTGTTGCTCTGCCAGACAAGTGAAGGCCCTATGTCTTCTCACTCCAGGACAAGGTGGAAGGAACTCCATGTGTGCTGTGCCCAAGACAGAGCCCCAAGGCTAAAGGTAGCCAGTGGCGGCATGTTAGGCATCTCAAAGTCATCACAGGGACTGGCTTCTCATCAAGTCTGTATTCTACCACCAAGGCAAACAACAAGGCTAAGTCCAGAGTTACTGATGTGAGACCCTGACAAGACTGTGGAGGTTACAACAGACAGACCAAAGATCTTCCTCAGCCTGCTTGCTCTGCTGCTCACTTGCTGGTGACAGTGAATACATTATTTAAGGCTCAGTTTGTTTCATGGGAGATGATACTGTTTGCCTGTTTATAGGTTGCACTCCTTACCTTTCTTGGTAGTAATTGTGATGCAATACTCAACAAAAGCACCTTTTGTTGACACCTTTTACCCTCCTCTCTCTGTACTGGTCCTAGAGGACCAAGGTCCCTCTTACTCTTGGGTTCCCTTTGTATACTAAGGCCTGTTTCTGTGTATTTGATCTTTGAGCTATCTCACCAGACATTCTGGCCAGTCTGGGTAAGCTGTAGAGGCCTGGCCTAAGCACTCACTCTGCCTACTGAAGAATTCCATCCGAGGACTTATCAAAGTTATTTTGAGAGAATTCTCTGTGTTCTGCCACAGAGCAGATTATGCTAGTTTATTAAAGTGCTTCAGTAATTTTGAAAACAGAACTCTGTGTGACACAGTGTCTGAGACACAATGGGTATGACTGCCATTTTCAGGAGAGCGGGAGCAGAAGAGTCACAGCATGAGACGGGAAGTAAGCATGGCATCTTCCTGAAGCTGGTGCTCTCAGGGAGGATGCTTTCTTCTTCTGAGCAGGAGGTATTTATACTGTTGCCCTGTTCTTCCAGCTTGTGGCCGGACACAGCAGGGATGAAGGTCCTTGCCTGATGAGATAAGGTCCACTTGCAAGGCCTGTGCGCACATCTAGTAGGGGCCATCAAAGGCAACGGGGCCTCAAGTCCGGCCCCTCATCTAAGTAAGGCCCCCTGGAAGGTAGAGGTTGCCCTTAGAATAGGGACAAGATGGGAATAAATGGCTGTAGAAGGCAGGCTTCGTCCACCTCTCACTTTCCTTCTCAGCTTCACACTCACAAACCCTGAATCCTGGATGGACTCCAGAGTCTACTAGTGTTTCTGTCTTTGTGGGTCATAAGGGTTTTTTCCTTAAACCTCCTCCAAGGGGGGGGGGGGCGGATCTCAGGCCATGAGACAAAGGTGGGATATTATCAGGTGGCGGGGTGTGTGTGTGTGTGTGTGTGTGTGTTCTCATCATCCTTTCAGTGAGTAGACATTTAAACACACAATCTCCTAAAATTATATAAGATTTGTCACCGATTGTGTGAATCTGTGAGTTACAAATGTGATCAGTACACCATATGCCAAGCACAAGTCATGTTGGGCCAAAGGGACTCCAGGCTCTCTCTCTCTCTCTTTCTCAATCAGCCAACAACTAGCACCTGCCCAAGTGTTGGGATCTATCCAAAGGTCTCGTCATTCATAGAACATTCATGAACCAGATATAATCCCAGTTTCCAGGGAGCTCACAGCTTATTCAGGAAAACAAACAATTACAAGATAGCACTGCACCAGCTATTATACTGATATATCCTATCAGGAGAGCTTGCAGCTGAGTGGGCTGGGTGTTGTATTAGCCCAGTTATCATTACTATAATGAAATACCTGGGTCAGGGTGTTTTTAATAAAGAGGTTTATTTAGTTCATAGATTTAGAGACTAAAGGGCATGCATGGTCTGGTTATCAAGTCAACTTTGGTGAAGGGCTTGTTGGATGCATCAAATCTGGCAAAGGCATGTATGTGACTGCTGTGTGACTTTTCCTCAGGAGACATGAATAAGTGACTATTCCCCCCAAATACAGTGGGCTGTCAAATACATCTCAAACAAGTGTACCTTGATAGGCCAGTGAGTTTAATGAAGGTGACCAAGTGCTAGCCTGGCCACACCACCACAGAAGAGTCTTGATTCTCCTAGTAATACTTAGACACTTCTGTATTCTGCAAGGAGGGTAGGACTACTACCATTTGCCTTGTTAGTCTCATGCATCCACTTCCATGATTAAATGATGGTTGGCCTGCTCACGTGAGGTGTTATGTTCATAGCTGCTCTAATTTCAAGATGACAATGGCCATGGTATGCCTGGAGGACAGAGTTCAATTGCAAAGGAAGGCCATCTTTCCATCTGAGAAGCCAAAGACATTGGGAATCCCAAAGTCTCTTCTTGACCCAAAGACCCAAGGATCTCTAGAAGGCACATTTAAACTATGTCCAATCTATACCAGGCAGAATCCTAAAGAGGTCAATTTAGAACGCAGCTAAGGGTCGCCCAGGCAAAGGGAAGCACACATGCAAGGGTAAAGGTGACTCCACAGAGTGCCACATTTCCAGGGTCTTGAGAGTAGCTCCTGTGTACCTATCACGCCAAGGCGGCAGTGATACGTGATGGACTCCAGACAGGAGTTAGCCAGGTGGAGAAAGGCTCTGTGTACATTCTAAGGAACTTGCATCCAAAGCTGTAAAAACAAGCTGAAAAGAGACAGAGAGAACAACAGAATTGGGGTGAGGTGCTGGGGTGAGTCACGAACTGGTAAGCAGCTCCCTGTTATGCCCGCTGTGGCAGCGGGGAAGCAGCAGCAGTCATGAGCTGCTGAGAGGGATGCAGATCGAGGCCAAGACTGGTCAGACCTGAATGCACACTGCCCCAGAGCACCGGACTGCACAGGAGGAGGTTCATCAGCCACAGTGCATGACTCCACTTGCTCTGCAGACCTGTAAGCTTCTGTGTTGCCAATCTCCATGTCAACACGAGAGGGCAACAAGATGGATGTTTCTGAGTCCCAGGGTGCATAAAGCCAGTGCTTGGGTTCCCCATGTTTTCTCCATCACTTTTCTCAAGGGTTGAGTCCTTATTGTCCACTGCTCGGCACCATTTCACTCCAAATATTCTTGGGAGCACCTGTTTATTGACAGAAGGGAGGAGCAAGAACTGCCTACCCATATTTTCTAGGGGTAGGAGGGAAGAGAAGCTCAGAGGTGTAAGTGTACCAGCTGGTCTTATACCTCTTGCTCCAATTGCTTTCTCTCCAAGGAATCGCCAGGAGATCAATGGGGATGTGCCTGCCCTTGAGCTGGGCAGAGCCAGGATCTGATTCTTAAAGGGCTACATTCGGTTTTATTAAGAGATCAGGAAGTTGCCATGACATCATTGGGCTAGGCAATCACCATATAAGAAGGTTATTCCAAAAAGGAACACCGCTCCCCGCCCCCCCCCCCCCCCCCCCATCTCCCAGGAGCTCTCAAAGTAGGAGAATCAGGAACTTTGGCCAGGACTCCATCAGCCTCCTTTGATCATGATAAGCACACTAACTCTATTACACACACAGCATACACAGTACTACTGTAGGTCTTCTGCACATATTAAGTTATTAAATTCTTATAATTCTTGAAGGCCGCTAAAAACCAGTATCTTCTTTGTATTCCTCCCAATGATAAGCATGATTATTTCTGAGCACAGTTCCTGGACATTGCTGGTATCATGACTTCAGGGACTGGAAACCTCTCATTTTCTCTGCAGCTTCCAGCCCAGGGTTAAGCTCAACTGTAACGTCTACTGTCTGATCCTTAGGCTTGCTTGGCATCTGGTCGGCATCCATGTTGTGCCTGGAATTTGTTCCCAGCCTGGGAGTCCTACAGAGCCTGCTGTTCATTCTAGTAAAAAAATCTAGCCACGTGGCCTGGTCCAAACTAACTACAAAAGGCTGGGCTCCTTAGTGACTTCACCAAGGGAGCCTCGTGTTCTATGGGCAGAAAAGAGTGAGCTCACACTCATCTAACCAGGACTGGTGTGGGAAGTCTTGACGAACTGCCTGACAAATAGAGGACTCTCCTAGGACCCCATTGTGTAAAAGGCAACTCTGAGAACCCACTGTTAGGTACTGAGTTTTAAGGGCTGATTCTGTGCAAGCATCTAGCCTACTGGAAGAGTTGTCTCTGGGATAACATCACATTCCACAGCACAGCTAGGAAAACTATGGCTGATAACAACTAATTGATGGCTTAACACAAAGACATGATAGGTGTGCCAGTTACTCCCACATGATCATTACACATAGAATACAGGTACTAAAATGTTATACATTATAACTCATGAATATATGCAATCACTACATGTCAATTGAAACCTTTATTTTAAGACTTATTTCATGGGGTAAGGAGGAGAGGAAGCAGTTTTACCCTTGTCAGTCATCAACCCTCTTGCTTGAAAAGGTATTTATGTATAGAAAAAACAAAGAGCGACAAGAATTAACGATGAGGCATGGCCATGTTTGGCTATTTACCCATGAAAGCTAGTTAGAGAGCCATATAGGACAGCAGGCTGGTGTGGGACTTGGTAGAGCTCCAGGCTCCCAGAAAGGTATTAGGGGATCTCTTTGATGGACAGCTGGGTCAGGGAAAAAGAGGTGGCTTAGGGTTACTATTTTTGTGATTAAAAACTATGATCACGAACAATTTGGGGCAGTCAGAGTTTGTTTGTTTATTTATTTACTTTAGTTTTCTGAGACAGAGTTTCTCTGTTCACCCTTGGCTGTCCTAGACTCACTTTGTAGACCAGGATGGCTTTGAACTCACAGCGATCCCCCTGCCTCTGCCTCCCAAGTGCTGGGATTAAAGACTTGTGCCACCATGCCTGGTGGTCAGGGTTTTTTTTTTCCATTCACATGTCTGTATAACAGTTCATCATCTAAAGCAGTTCGGGCAGGAATCTGGATTCTTATAGAACCCAGCACCACCCACAATGAGCTAGGCCCTCCCACATCAATCACTATGAAAATGCTCTACAGGCACACCTGTGGCTTAATCTAATGGGGACATTTTCTCAATCCGGGTTTCCTGCTCTCAGATGACTCCAGGTTATATCATATTTGACATAAAATTATTCAGCACAGGAATACAGGATAAGATAGTGGTCAGAGATTTCAGGTGGGCCACGTCAGGAAGGTAAGAACCAAGAGGCTGTGAAGTCTATGGCTAAATATGGAGGCCCAAGGAAGTAACTATCCCAGTGTCAGCACTGGCCAATCACTCCAAGAGCTCTCAGAGCCTGGAATCATATTTTTGGACCCTCCTATTCTCCCTCCGCTTACCTCCCTTCCCTGTACATATTAACATATTGAATAACATTGACTATTAAATCCTACATGGCATCCAGCAAGTGCCAGGCCCCGTGTTAAACACATTGCATTCGCATTCTCATGGAAGACTAGCCACAGCCCTTGCTAATTTGCTAGGCTCTATGATTGGGTAGTTGAAGAGTTGACGAATCTGGTTTAAATCAATTTAGCTCCTTGTTGAAGGACGCACAGCTGAGAAGAGTCAGGCAAAATATGAACTCAGTGGTCAGACTCTGGAGCCCTGAGCTTCCAACAAGAAGAGACTGAGCTTGAGTCAGGGAAGAGTAAGTAGCCCAGGGCTCCTTCAGAAACCCAGCAGGGAGAGGCCCTTCTGGAAACTTCTTTGCAGAACAGAGCTCTGACCTGCTCTACCTCCCATCCCCCATTCCCCTCGCAGCTACTGACCTCTAAGTACCAGTAGGAAACTGCTGAACTCCAGTAGAGATCAAAGGCAAACTCAGAGCTCTTGCCTGCCAACCCACCCTAGCTCAGTCCTCTGTGTGGCAAAGGCCTTCAGGGAGACAGTGACCACAGGCTAGGAGACACTGGCTTTGCCTTCACAAGGACAGCACACATGTGGGCCTGTGTGGGCTATGGAAATTGAGCAATTTTTCACTTAAAACCATCTGAAAACAAACCTCAGTGTCTTCAAAATTATATATTCACAGAACATTTCTAGACTCTGGGATAGGATTAGATGGTAATGATTTAATTGATGGTTAAGTGTGTAGATAAAATGAGAGTGCCGAATCCTTCCCATAATTATCTCTCCAAGGAGCCCTGGCAGCTGTAATTACTGTCTGAGGCCAAAATTACAAACCAGCTGTAGTTTTAAGCAAACTATGTTGCAGGATCTTTAAGGAAAAGTCGGTCACCAGCAGCACAGGAGTCCCCTTAGGGCCAGTCTAAGAGGGAGCAGAGCCTTGGGGCCCTAGTCTCCCAAGGCCCATCACTGTCACTGCACTGCTTTGCTTGCTCTTCCTTGCTGCAAGAAATTTTTCTTCCTGCTTTTCCTTCTGCCAGGAAGACTTCTCAGATCAGTTAGCAGTTACTGACACTGTGCCCTAGAGGACAGACAGTGAACTCAATGGGGTGGGGCACTCTCAAGTCCACTCTGTGATGGTGCCGGAGCCCTTACAGTGAGGAAGACTGACATCGTGACAGTCCCAGGTCTGCCTGCCCGTTGTTGGTGACCCACGGGCCAATTAGAGTCCCTGTCTACATTTGGCCAGAGTAGACAGAGATGAGTGCCTCCAAGGATCCGGTGAGTGTAACCATGCCGAATTGTCTTCAAAGGCTCAGTTCTCGTTTGACACTGATGCAAACCATTATATGTTCATTCAACACCAACTACGGAAACCTGGAGATGACTGAGTTCTCCTGGTGTGCCTCTGGAAGCTGACGTTTGTTCACTATTTTGTAGATTCTCACCATTTTATACCTAAAATTTTCCTTAAAAAAAAAAAAAAAACCCTTAAAATTGATTATTCTTTCCACTTTGAATGCATAATGGGACATCTCTGACCTCCTTCTAGTCAGTGGTTAGGCTCATCACAACTGCTCTCTTCCTTGTTAGCATTTTAGGAATTGCTTACATGTTTAAGACAATGTTGTAGGTTCTATATGAAAGCCTAGAAAATACAATGATATGTCGAGTAGGCATAGCCCTATACCACGCTATTGTGGCTTTTGGGTTTTCCTGGACTTGACTTTGAACTTGGCAACAATCTGGTCTGAGACGTCAGGAGCTATATCTAGAGGCAAATAGTTCATGAGTAAGTGGACCTGCTAGAGTTGAAGGGAGTGGACAGTGACACGTCCCTGTCAGCCCTAAAGCCTCTAAGGCATTCAGCAACAGTTGAAGGGAGTGTACAAGAGCTCCTAACTTAACAGTTGGGCTGGCCAGGGACACACGTCCCTGTCAGCCCTAAAGCCTCTAAGGCATTCAGCATTCCTGGGGTGCTTTACACACTTAGTTTGTGCTTTTCTGTTATTCATTCAAAGTGCACCCCAAAACATGGCTCTGGAGTTCTATCCTTGCCACGCAGAACTCTCACTGGGTATGAATTACACAGACCACAGTACCAGGTGACACCAGAACTGTTCCTAAACACACTGTGCCTATTTAGTTATGGGGGTGAAATTAGCATTTGCCTTGGAGTTTGCCAAAGTGTCAAACTCTGCCAGTGTCAAGTTTCTGTCCAAAAATGTTTGTTTTATTAAAAAAGCAAGTCTTTAAATCCTATGGAGGAAGGAGGCAGCCATGATAAGCTAGCTGGCCACTGGTCAGAGGAAGCCAAGGACTTCCAACTCTACTCTCAAAGGGGGAGGGAGGTAATTTCAAGTGTTCTCCTGTGAGCAGGGATGTTGGAGAGTAGGATGGTGAGACTCTACAAAATGAATCCATTCACGCCACTCACTCAGTCTATCTTCTCATACAAACCATTTTCTCTTGGGAAGTAGAAAGCTTTCTTCTTATTGGATCACATTTTTGTTCCTCAGTGCATGAACTTTGGAAGGAACTGTTCTGTATTGGAAGAATGCATCCACCAACCCTCAAGAGGTTCTTGCGCTGGTATCAATGGCCAGGGGAGGGCAGCAGAGAGTACTAGAGTGATGGTAGCAGAGCTCCCTACCTTCTGCCCACTCCTTCCCACTATGTGCTCTTTGGGAGATAGATCCTTAGCATGGATGCAAGGATCCCACAATGGGCACCGACTATTTGCTAACACAGAGCGTAGTAGGACTGGAAAAAATTCCTGACAAGTATCTATGGAATCTTAGTGTTACACAGGAAGGAAATCATTTGAATGAAAACTGGAGAAGCCAGTATCCAGTGCTGGGATTGCTGGATGCAAAGAGTTGAAAGCCTGGATTCCCAACGAGGTAGGTTAGCATCATAGTGCTGGTTCTTTTCCCAGGTGAATCACAGGCAGAGCGGGGGATTTCAAGAAAAAGCTCCTTATCTTCCATTATCAGCAGAGAAAAGAGTATTGACAGCCATCTGCTGAGATATGACAGGCTGTAGTGGGGCAACAGGCATCAAAAGGTCTCTAGACAGACCACCTCTTGTCTGGAGAGGTCCTGTGGGACTTGCTGGTATAGGAAGCGTTTGAATATGTTCTTGACTTGCTGATGTGTGGCACCCATGCCGGCTTGAGCCTTTTGGGATCCCAAGATAGAGTCTCTAGTCCAGGGTAAATTTTGAGTGGACAGGGAGAGCCTGCTAGGAGGTTGGACAGGTCTTGCCAGGGAAGGAGAGGTGCTTTTAATGGTGTCACAGAAGGCAATTCATTTTCAGGGTTAGGCCTCTTTGGACCACAGTGTTTCAATAACCAGCAAATTTATGGCCATGAAATATAAGTGGAAAGTCTGACAGGGACCTGAGGAAGTTTTCCTTTGTTCCTATGTGAGAGTTACAGGAAGTATAGCTTTACCATTTCCTCTGGACTTAATGTCTAAAGTCTGATGTCACTTGTCTGATACAAAGGAAAGATGGCCACGATGTTGGTGTCATCGCTAGCTGTTGAACCTCCAATCCCTCAGCTCTTATCCCCTCTCTAGAGCTGTTGGCCAGATAACACATTGTCTCCTTGCTTAATCTGTTGAGTCTGAGAATTTCTGTTGTTTGCACTGAAAGTAACCCAACGACTATCTCATGGCTAAGCCAAGTTGAGGACTTGTCAGATACCAAAAAACAAAAACAAAAACAAACAAACAAAAAAAAACCCAAACCCACACACACACACACACCACCACCACCAACAAAAAACCAACCAACCAACCAAACCCAGGAAGTGTGTCTAGAATAACTAGCTGGCTCTCTGCACTAGGGCTGTGGCTGAGTTTGAGAATCTCTGTTCTTTACTGGATAATCCCTTATGGGTAATTTCAGCTCAACTCCGCACTGGCTCTTTAAGAAGTTTTCAACCTCAGATGCACAGCTTCCCAGGGAGGTAGTGCCCTTTCACATGGGTGACCTCTAAGTGGTCTGCTGACCTACCTGCTTGGACACCAGTGATGTTACAAGGCTGTAACACCGGCCTGGGCCGTTCTGCTCATTCTCTGTGAAGGGTGTATTCACTCACATTTCAGGTAACTGAGCTTCCCATCTTAATTTGTGATTTACTGGACACTTGTTTTAAAATTCTTTTTTCCCCATATCCAACCTAAGGTCATTCACTTCAAATCGTATCATGGATTATTGGATTCTGTTGGCTCCCTACTTTCTGACATCAGGTTTTAATGTTGACGAGGTGAGCTAACCCGTCTCTGAGAAATACTGCCCCACGTCTTTCTAAGATTATCTGTGTTCTTGGATAGAAAATGATTCCTTTTGTTATCTGAAAGCCAAGATAGTGTTGGAAGCTTTGTGAGCAGAACTCCAACAGCACAGAAGGCAATCCCAAGGTTCAACAGATGGAACTTTATGAAATCAAAAAGCTCTGCACAGCACAATTATCGGCAGAGCAAACAGCCCACAGGATGGAAGAAACTTTTTACCAAGTATACCCTGGATAGGGAGCTAATATCCAAAATGTATAGAGAACTGTAAAATTCAACAGCTAAACAACAACAAAGGACAGTTCTCAAAACGAACACAAACAGCCACAAACCATCACCTCCGATTATGGCTCAGCCCTCCAGCGTGACATGTGGAAGCAGGGCACCACCTGGATCGTGAATTCATCATTTTCTGGGCCGAAACTAAGCCAACCCAACTCTGCCTCTGACGGCACATCCATGCTCACTCCTGTGGGGATTTCTGTGCCCGCTAGAGGCAGCGAGTTTGGCCACTTTTAGCAGACTCCACGCCTTATTCAATGGCAGGGCAGCATCTTGCTTTGGGATCCTTTGGGTCCTCCACACAGTTAAGTTTGCTTCTCTGTCACAGTCTCTGTGTTTGTAGCCCCTCTCTCTCTTCTTCACTCCCTCCCCCTTTTTTGTACCCAGGTTGATCCTGGAACTCCTGAGCCTCCTGCCTCCACCTCTTGAGTGCTGGGATTATAGGCATTTGCCACCGTGCCCTGCTGCTTCATACATTTCTGCTGAGGAACCCAGGGCTTCGTACAGGAGGCGAGCACTCTGCCAACCGAGCTGCATGCGCAGCCCTCACAGTTCCTTCATGCGTCACAAGGAACCGTGATTGGTATTGATCTTTTTTAGCTGGTCCCCATGCAGCTTTAGTCACGCTGTGGGCCAGGCTCTCTCATCTGCTGCTTTTGCAGACGGGCTAGCTTTCCTCCAATGGGACGAACCTCATCTCTGCTTGTGTTAATTTTACTTCTTCCAGTATCTTTTCTACGCAGATCACCACCATTTAAGGTTTCATTTTTTTTTTTTTTTTCACCACAGCTAGACTGCAGCATCCTGTGTATAAACAAATGTCCAGGGCAAACACTTGTAATCTCCTTGGCTTCTGGAGATGCCCGAAGCCACACTAGTTCTGGTCAGTGCTTGGGCTGCAAGGACTACAGGGTCATTCATGCATGTTTAATATTCCCCTGGATGAGCTTGCTTGAGATGATTTAAATACTCATGATTAATAATAGCAGTGGCTTTTTATTTATTTATTTATTTGGTTTTTTGAGACAGAGTTTCTATGTGTAGCCTTGGCTGTCCTAGACTCGCTTTGTAGACCAGGCTGGCTTTGAACTCACAGAGATCCACCTGCCTCTGCCTCCCGAGTGCTGGGATTAAAAGTGTGCGCCACCACGCTCAGCTAACAGTGGATTCTTATAGAAGCTCCACAGAAGGAACCATGGCGGGAATGGGTGCAGGAATTTCCTTTGCAATCCAAGATAATCCCCAGGACCTCAGCAGCAGAACCTCCATAGTGTTTTGAACTGGCCTCTGCTTCTTAATAAAAGTTCATTGCTTTTCTGTCCTTCTTTTCCCACTTGGGTTCTTTATCCACTAGTTTATAGACAACTCTTCTCATTATATGTCTGTGATGCTTACAATTTACCTTTCATGGCCTATAAATGATCCTCAGTTCTCTCTGTAAAAATCTGATCTCTCGAGTTCTGGTTCCGCTGATGCCTCTTGGACACATTCATGACATTTCCAAGTTTGGAGATAAAACACAACTGTCACAGGGTAGCATGGTGTATTAGACTGTGTCATCAGTCACAGGGCAGCCCACCGAGTGGCAGCTGGAAACATGGCCCTCTTCCTCTGCGGCCAGGCACACATACTTTATAAACCATAGTGTTTAGGATGCTTCTTCAACAGGGAAAGGGAGGCCTGGCCATGTGCAGGGGAGCCTGAGCAGGTACTGTGGGTCACAGGGTCCAACATGGATTTGTCTCTCCTCTTCTCTGTGTACCGACCCTCTTCCACGTGCTCATATTCTCAGCTTCTCTTCTCAGTGTCGAGCTCGTCTTTTGGTATCGCTTGATGGCAGTTTCTGCGGCAGGGTGCGAACTCTACTCCCCAGAAATGCTTCCCTGGCAGTCTCAGTAGGTGTGGCCCAGTGGTCCTGAGCAGTGGTCCTGAGGCTGCCTCCTTGGTGGTATAGGAGATTTGAGATTAGACAGGGTGCTCTCCTTCACCAATCTACTTGGAGTCCCAAGCAGATTCCTTAGCCTTTTTTTCCTGGTTTCTCAAAGTGCTAGCATTCACATCTTAAACTAGATAAAGGTCTTACTCCATCAGCAGACTAGTGGATTGAGTGACTTTTCCTTTCCTTCTATGTTATGTACGTTCCTCATGTCTTTACTGGCCAATATAGATCTAACCTATGTGCACTTCCATTCCCTGCTGGTGTTTGTGCTCCCTACTGAACTGGGCTTTTACAAACATTTCTTTTTCAGACTGATTGCTTTTCTTTTCTGAGTGCTTTGGGGTTTGTCTCACTGAAACCAAGAGGCACAAGGGCCGCTTTATGCATGGTGGAGGTTGTCTATGGCACCAGCACGGGGCCTTTAGAGTTTTAGGACAAATGCTCAAAGCTTGCTCACAGCTGGACTTGCTGAACATAAATGGAAGTGTGAGCCTTGAACCGGACCTGGGAGGAGACGAGTTAGTAGGGACAAGCTTCTGGGTTGGGAGCTGACGCTGAAGCCAGAGATGGAGTATGAACAAACCCGTGACTTCCAAGAGTTAGGGGCGGGATGTGGGAGGGTACGGGATGCACCCGAGGAGTGAAGTTTCAAGTGCAGAGCAGAGCATGGGAAAAGAGATGGGTCATTCTAGACAATCCAGAGAGGGTAGATGAGAAAGTAAGTACAGGGTCTAGAGCAGTGTTTCTCCACCTTCCTAATGCCAGGACCCTTTGCTCATGTTGTGGTGACCTCCAACCATAAAATTATTTAGTTGCTATTTTATAACTGTAATGTTGCTATTGTTACAAATGGTCATGTATGTATCTGATATGCAGGGTTATCAGATATTCGACACACAGGTTGAGAACTGCTGGTCTTGAGGCTGGCAAAAGGCCCAGTAGGGCCAAAGTGGGAAAGAAGCCCTTTCGAGGCTAGACAGAAGAGGGCAGAGCTGCTTCCGTGACACTAGAGTGTGTAGTAAGTATACAGAGGAAACCCAGGTAACCAGGAAGCCCTGGGGGACAGGAGGCAGGTAGTGTCCCAGTTCCAGTAGCTGGGGGATGTCATAAGGGGACACTGCATAATGCTGGGTTCTTTGCTCCTGGGCTGAAAGAAGCACCCAGGGTACTTCCTACCACTTCTCATGGAACAGTAATATTTGCATATACCATGGAGGCAAGATGGCACCATGATGGGCCTGTTAGCGGGGCAGGGCATCCTTCATACAGTGTGAGAGGAAGTGGGCAGAGTTTCTAGGTAGAACCACACAGCAGGTATCCCCTCTTTTTCCTGTATCAACCCAGTTTCTCCCTTGGACTTTTCTCGTGTTAGCCTTGGCTGTCCTGGACTTGCTTTGTAGACCAGGCTGGCCTCGAACTCACAACAATCCCACGCCCAGCTGGGCTTTTCTTACTCTATGTAATGTTCACATTTCCTGCTTTTGGAAGGGAAAATCATTCCACTCTCACGACCCTTCATCCTTTTCTAGCTACCAGCTTATCTTCCACCTTCCTCCTTTCTGTCAGGACACCTGAAGGCGTTACCTATAGCCATGGACTCCACCTCCTTACTTTCTAAATCTCTCTCTCTCTCTCTCTCTCCAATCAGGAGGTCTCCAGAAACTCCTTTGAGACTACTTTCTTCAATGCTAGGCAACCAAAAATCTCATGTAGTCAGTCCAACCTGTGCTCAGAATGACAAGCAGTTTAAAGACAGCACATGATGCTGAGGAATAGTTTCATGTATATATGTGGGTACATGTGTGCACATGCATGGCCATGTTTATATCACAGATATTCATAGGCATGTGGGGGGGGGGTGAGAGGACAACCTCAGGTGTTGTTTGTCAGCCACCTTCACCCTTTTTTTTTTTTTGAGATAAGAGTCTCTCATTTGGCCTGAAGCTCACCATGCTGGCTAGACTATCTGGCCAGAAACAAGAAGCCACCTGCCTTGATTCCCTGGCATTGGGATTATAAGCACACAGCACCATGCCTGGCTGTTAATATGGGCTCTGGGGACCAAACACAAGTCTTTATGCTTTGAGGGCCAAGTCTTGACTGACTCAGCTACTTCCCCGGGCCATGGAACAATTTAAATTTATTATTAAATTGAGATAGAAATTTATTTGAGCAGATTTCAGGCCTTTAATTTGCATGACCTGCTGCGTATAGTGCTATTAATGTAATTGGTGTACCTCTCCCGGGACCATCCTTTTTCACCACCTTCTTGTTGTGACAGTCTTGTCTGCTAGTCCACATTCCTGTCCTCCTCAGGGAGCTATGGCAAGAGCTGGACCCTAGCAGTCTGAACTGAGGTCCCTTCTCATCACACTAAGGCCACAGCCGAGTCTGGAGTCATCAAACACTAGAAAGCAGGCCATCCCTACCAAGTGCAAGCGCTCTTAGTTCATGAAAAGCTTTTCAGCTCAGTGCTGAGCTTTCTCTCATAATTCTTGCCAAGGGATCCGGAGCCTAATTAGTCGTTGGTTAGCAGATTATTGGCACATCTTCATTGAAAGAAAAAAATAATAATAATTAGTGAACCAGCCTGCCACTGTTAGAGCACTGTGTGTGTGTGTGTGTGTGTGTGTGTGTGTGTGTGTGTGTGTGTGTGTATGTCCCTCCCTGCGTCCATGTAGGACGGTGATGGTTAAACTCTAAGTAATTGTTTTGAACTCAATGTGTCTTTGAGAGGGGCCTCTTTTTGAAGGTGGTGAGTACAACACACAAACCTCCTTAATCTTCCCCTTCTCCTATCGGTGGCTTCCCCCTTTTCCCAGCCTTTACTCCAGGCCCCTTCCCTGCTACTCTGTAGCTTGGTTAAGCAGCAGGACCATCCATCTGGCCAATATGGAGATCTGGCTATCATCCCCAACTCCTCCTTCTCTTTGACTTTCCATGTGTTGTTAGCTCATAACCCATCCAAGTCGACTCGCCCCCTCCGGAGCTGTCTACTTCTGCCTTTCGGCCTCAGCACACCCATCCTGACCACTGCTGTCATCTGTCTCCAGCCTGTGCCCATCTCCTCCAGATGGTCATCACAGTCCTTTTAAAATATCACTTTGAGCATGCTGCCGTTCGTCTGAAAGTCATTCCAAAGTTCTGACAGAAAGGGCATCCCACCCCCTTCTGGGTGTCATCTGTGCTCCCTCTCCCCCCAGTGGCCTGGAGTTCAGTCATTTGAACTGTCCCAGGTGCTGCTCCTTTCCTTTCTCGTCTCTGTGCCTTTTAATGTACAGATTTCTCCTTTTCCTCCTCCTTTCTGTTCAATAGGAGAATTCTTACCCATTTCCAAAAGCCTGTCAAATAGGGTCAGCATGTGTCTGGGTACTGGCCCCTCCCAATGGAGGCATGGGAACCCCCTCCACTGTGCTCCCTTACATGCTGTGAAAACACCAATCATATAATTGACTGTATTACATGGGAACAGTTTACTGTCCATCTACCTGCCCTGCCTCCTGAAAGCCAGCACTTAGTTTTCACCCCGTAGCTGCAGCACTCAGTGTGGGCCCTGGCCCCCAGCAGGAGTGAGGGAGACACGTGGAGAGAGAGCTCTCATAGCAGGTGGGGGCCTACTGTCAGTACAAATTGCCACTTCTTCCTTCTCTGGCTTTGCAACATGTTTCTTCAACGTCAAACACAGTTGGTGTCTCTATGGTGTTGGGCATCTACAGGTAAACCCAGCTCCACAGCAAAGGTAAAACAATTTACGTGCCCTCATGAAACTTTAGAAACAAAAACCAGCCTGCAGCATCCTATTCAGAGTTTTAAACCAAGGGATGATGTTGACTCCTGCTGAGTGCCTATGAAGCAAAGTCTGGAATTCTGGATTTTCAGAGGAAAGGCTAGAATATACAGGCCCCAAAATGTGTGCAGTTTTGTTATTTTGGTCATCAAAACTAGGGCGCTGCATGTGCTACCACTAAGCTATATACCCAGCCCCGTATGTACACACTCAACCGTGACTCAATTCCAGAGCTCCCTCACCAATGACCCATTCTGGACCAAAACTGCACATGCGTCTCTGAATGTGTGCATCCTTTAACTCAACAATTTTTGCACTGAAAATATTTACCATTGCTGTATATATGAAATTCATTTAATGATTCTGACAAGTATTCCTTTAAAGCTGAAATGAAAATGCAAAGAACATGCATGCACTTTTTTTATTAAGCCTTTAAAAAAGTTTTACAATTATGTATCTAGAGTGTCAAATATATTTTTTCCTTTTCTTTCTCATATATTCATTCTGTTTCTTTATTTCTTTGAGTGTGTGTGTGTGTGTGTGTGTGTGTGTGTGTGTGTGTGTATGCGCGCGCGCGTGAGCGCACGTGCGAAGTCTTGCTATTAGCTAAGGCTAGCTCAGCCTCCTGAGGGATGGGACTATAGGCACACAATACCATGCTCAGCTCAAATGTGTTTCTTGCTGTGGATCAGAGGCAAGCACAAGCGAGGAACAAATATACCTCGCTCTAATCCAGGTGTCATGGGGAACTTGTTCCAATATTGTGCTACAGCTTATGTTTTCGACACCAAAATCTCTGTGAACCACTGAAAACTCCAAAGGTGGGTAGGAAAAGGAGGGAGAAAAAGGGAGGCAGGGGGAAGAGGAGTAACTCTTCACGTCTCATCTGAGTACCACAGTGACACCATGGAGGACTAGCACTGAGGCGAAGGACATAGTGGAGCAGGCAAAGCACCCACCTAGCTGCCATGTGCAAGGCCCAAAGTTGGCTATCACCATAGGAAAAGAAAATAAAAATCTTAAGCTGTGTGTGTGTGTGTGTGTGTGTGTGTGTGTGTGTGTGTGCTGGCACACCCCTACAGTCAATCTCCACACTAAGGAGGCTGAGGCTGGGGGGTCGTGGGCTCCCAGTCAATCTGGGGGGACTGTCTCGAGAAACCAGTAGGTGGGAGGAGAAGAAAACCAAGATTTTCTAGGCTGGAAAAGGACAGAAACTTGCTGAGCATATTCTATTGCCAGATCTTTTGCCAGTCCTTTCTGTCGAATCACAACAGGTGTTTACAGCTTGGTGCTGATGCTCCTGTTGACAGGGGAGGGAGCCGATCCTCAGAGAAATCAGGTAACTCGCTCATGCTCAGCAGCGCTGAGTGGCAGAGCTGGCATGACACCCTTCCTGTTAAACACCACCGAGATGTCTAATTGGGCCATGGATTTCTCTCTGATTAAGTGATTTCATTTTCTCAATATCCTGTTGCTTTGACCACAGTAGTGCTTGCATGGATCTGTTTTACACATTCATATTTCAAATCAGACTTGAATGAGTTCAAAGAAAACCTAAACAGTTAATGGCTAGTTAATGGGTGAGGCATTTTATTCAGTGGCATACCCACTGGCTCGATGCCCACGCTCCTGTAAGCAGCTGTAATGAAACTCACTGAGTCATTTTAAAAAGTCAACAGAAGTAGGAAGGGGCCTAGTTGGGAAGAGAAAGGATTAGTGGGAGCAGGTGGGGGACAGGAGAGGGGTAATGGGAGAGAGTGTGAATGTGCTCAAAGTACATTATATGCATGTCTTAAAATACAATGAAACACACTACATTTTATATAATATATGTTAATACAAATTTAAACAATTCCATGCCTATCGGCTGGTTGCTGCTCTAGCACTTGTCTGTATCCAAAGTGTATTCATTCTCCAGTTTCCTCAGCCATATGGAAGGAGTCTTATGGCCCCACCCTACCCCAGTAGCCACCCAGCAAACAAATCCCTTTAGAACACTTAAAACCTAAAAACAGTAGCCATTTATTGCTCTCTGAGCATGGATGAGTTTAGAGTTAGAAAGAGCTTAGTGCTCAACTTCTCATTCCTTCTAGGATGAGCCTGAGTGCAGCCTGGAATCTGGTCCAGATCTATTGTTCAGTGGTTCACATTACCCTATCTTACAGAGTGCTTACCTACGGAGCTTATGGTTCTACCATTCTCTGAGGCACATCCCAGCCATGTAACAAAAGAGTGGCTGTAGCTTCTTCATTAGACCCTATGACATCCTTAGCCACAGGATCTTAACTGGCTTATAGTGATTTCTGTCAGGCGGAGTGGGCCTCAGTTTTAATCGGAAAGCAGCTGGTTACCCCCAGCACAGACTTGCCACTATGGCCTGGAAGGTCAGGGGTGTTGCACTCAGGGTCTACAGCGGAGGAGACTGTTGACGTCTTCCCTCATTTAGCACTGTGGTGAGACCCCAACACTATTTATAGGGTCATTTCTAGTAGCCACCCTGCTCAAGCTCTGCTACTAAGGGAGCTCTTACTTATCAGGGCAAGTGTCCAGGGCACCCGTGAATCCCACCAGAATCTGTAATGCTGAGGAGGTTATATATCTGTGCTTGGGGGCTTGAGAGAATTATCGGCTTAAAACAGTAAGAGGAACATCTTCCTGACAGAGTAGTCCTCAAAAACTCCCATGTGAGTCAAAACTCCTTTTCTTCCCTATTATTCCCCCTCAAGCAGCAACTGGAGCTGAGAGTGATTCCCCTGTAACAAGGAGAGGGTTGCTCAAGGCCTTTGCTAGTAACTCTTTTATGCCCACTGCTATGTGGAAAAAGTAAAAAAGCTGGAGCTAATGTGGATGGTGCGCCATGAGTAAGGACTTCATAGTCTGCCCTTCTCAAACAGAGACTCAGCAGAGGTGTGTTTGATTTTCCTCGGTTACACCGAGAGTACAGGGCTTCTCTCAGGCGTGATCTCTTTCTTTTTCAGTCCTGATGAGATTTCTATCTAGGTAAGCCAGTATTCACACATGTTGGCTTGATACTTGATGCCACACCTTATAAACAGTAACATAAGAACCTGCAAGTGGATATTCTGCAACTTCTATGAATACAGGATTTAAAATGCAGTTGAAAGATCAAACTCTACAGCCTCCTCATCTAGAAACCCAGGTATGGTGATGTCACCCTGCAGACTCAAGGAACAAAAAGAGGGCCTGCTTTCCTACGGCTGCACTTCATGCTTTAGGGTTACGTGATGTCATCTTCCATAGCCAAGAGGCCTTGGTTGTCAACTCGTTCTTGGAGAGAGAAGCACTCTTGCACAGTTCAATTCTACCACCAGAGTGACCCAGCCTGATAGGCCAGGATCCTCTAGACAAGATCCTACCCAAGTCCTTAAAGTTTGCAGTGAAGAGGTCTTTTGTCCCCTTCTGGGATGTCAATTGCACTATAAAGAGATTTACCCATTACCCCTGCAGAGAAGCTTCTGGAGAAAGGACGCAAACCAGATGATGCTCAGTACCATGTTGATGAATTCTGATGTGTCTGTATCCAGGGCAATTCCTGTCTTTTCTTGGCAAGGAGGGTCCCTTGGTCTTTCAGGCCAAGTACCTTAGGCTAGATCATCTATGGGTTGCGGAAATTTACCACCCACAGTTCTGGAGACTGTGAAGTCCAAGATGAAGGCTCTGTTGCTTCAGTGTTTGGCAAGGGCTGTCCTCTAAGACTTCATGGCCACACCTTCCTTGCTGTGCCTTTATGCGGTAGGCTTCCTTTGTGAGGCCCCAGCTCTGCCGGTGGGGCAGAGACCCCCTCACTCAATCATTCCCCACCTTTCGATACCTAACTGGGGATCTGATTTTAACAAGATTTCTTTTCTTTCCTTCCTCCCTTCCTTCAAACAAATATTCAGACCATCACAGAAATAAAATGTTGATAAAGCCCAGAGAAAAACACAAACAGATGTGGCTTTCTTTGGATCCAAATTTCCACGTCCCCTGCAGAGACTTCATTAAGCATTAATAACAGGAAGAAAAATCCAGAATGTTCCCATTTTATAATTTGTAGCCAATCTTAATCTTTTTGGATGACATTTACTTGCCTGATTGGTTTTGTGACCTTTCTCTCGTCAACTGTCAACCTGAACATTTATTTATCAATATTAAGGTACCTTCCTAAGCGGGTGCCACTCAGACCCTCAGCCACATAGAGCAAAACCACTTTGATGTTTCCTGTCTCATACAGGGCTTGTTTTGGACAGTTGGAGTGTGATGCACCATTGCACAGCAGGTGCCTGAAAGTTGAGACTGCTTCACGTAATTGCCAACAATTTGTGAAGATTTCCTTGGTTTTGAGAAAATCCTCCTTTAAGATACTCAATTGCAAATGTTAGCAAATATCATGCCCTGGATTTTACTTAAAATGGGTTAAAAGGTGTGATCCTACCATTCCTGATTGCCAACTCTCAAACCATTGAGATTTATTTAAAAATAAAGTGACTTAGCCAGGCATGGTAGTGCACGCCTTTAATTCCAGTACTCAGGAAGCAGAGGCAGGCAGATGGCTCTGAGTTCGAGGCCAACCTGGACTACAAAGTGAGTCCAGGACAGTCAAGGCTAACACAGAGAAACCCTGTCTCAAAAAACAAAAAACAAAAAACAAAACAAAACGTGACTTGAATAAAAGATAAAGTTACTAAAGATATTGATATTAAAAGTAATTTTCAAATTTAAATTACATATCTGTGTGTGTGTGTGTGTGTTGTGTGTGTGTTGTGTGTGTGTGTGTGTGTGTGTGTGTGTCCCACATACAGAGAGCACCTGTGCCTGTTCCTGACAGCATGCATATGGAAGTAAGAAGATAATTTGCAGGAGTTTGGACTGGGTCTCTCTCGCCCTCCCTGTCACCCCCCTGTGGTTTGGGTCCCAGGGATTAAACTCCGGTCATCAAGCTTGGTAGCAAATGTCTTTTTCCCAACTTACGACATCTCACTGGCTCAATTTTCACTTTCATTCTAAGTCGATTGGAGCATTGTGAGGGGGTGCTGTGGAGAAGAATGGGTGCATGAGGGAGCTGAGAAGCTGTGCCCTCCTCAAACTAGGGAGCAATGCTGTATGGAGAACTTTCTATAGGCCCCTCAGCTCCATGCATGAATGGAATCCGCCCCACGCCCACCCCCCTGGAAAGCAGCACATAGAAACAGAAGAAAAATAGTGTTTTTTTTCCCCCTAAACTGTAAACAATATTGGTGTATCCTGAGAGTGGAATGTCTTTCTGTCTTTTTATTAAATATTCCTTACATATACATTTATATTATTATACATATATACAATAAACTACTTACGGCAAGAAGAACCATGCATGGAACAATCAGCAATTATCTAAATGTTACATTCTTAGTGTTTTGGCTATTTGTATTTGGCAGCCTTGAAGAAAACATCTTTCCTATCTTGGTGCGTCTAAAATTCGGAACGTAAATCAATCTCCATCACATCTTGCCGTTATCAACTGACAACATCTTTCTAGACCTAAAAACATCTTAACTCCTAAACAACTAAGCTTAATTGTAAACCTAAACTATCTGGTCTTCAACCCTATCAGAGACTTGAGAAGGAATAAAATTGATTATCTGAGTACACAGAGAGTGCAGGTTAGTAGCTTTCCAAATGAGAAGATGACAGAGACAGTTTGCTACCTGAGCAGTCATTCAAGACACTCTATAATGCTGGAGCATCTTCTTCAGCCTTCTGTCCCAGTATATCTAACAGACATATTTGTGAGGCAGGAACTATTGAGGACTTGCTTACCCTGTCTTGGCAGAGTTTGGCTGTCAACTCTGCTTGCATCCAAGTTTGCCCTTTTTAAGGCAGAATTCTGTCTGTGGCAGAAATGAGGACATTTTGCCCAGTGGTTTGTTTGCCACAGTTGAAGCCATCTCCATAAGGAGGTTCTTCGATGCTCATCATCCTCTGTGAGGTAGGCTGGGTGTGGCCAGGAGTTAAACTGTCTCATTGTCAGTGTTTCTTTAAAATAATAAAAACATTTTAAAATGCCATATTCTGTATGTCTCTGAGGTTTTTGAAGACCTTATCTATCTATAGAATCATGTCTATTTGTTGTACCTAAGATGTATATTCTTGTGATAAAAATAGACTAGTAATTGATATGACCATGATTTGATCAACTAACAATTAACTTGTATAACTTATTTATCCTAAACAACTTGCAATAGCACTTTCAAAGTATTGGAGGTAAACGTTATAATTGAGTTATATGGGCACAATACTGTATATTAGAGTAGAAATATATATATGTATGTTTGGAAAAATCTTATATTTGAATTCTATACCACTGTATCTAAAATTAAACTTATTTTGCATTTATACAAAAGTCTATACCAGTAAGTTAAAAAACCTTGTGAGTAACAATTAAGGCATTATGTTGAGGAGTAGATTCACTAATCTAATTCTTGTTCTTTCTTCTCTATATATTTCTATATTCCCCCTTCTTTCTTTTCAACCTCTATCTCCAAACCTAAGAATGGGAGATAAAGGTAAAGAGAGACATCCCTGAGTCCATCCTTGTTCTCTCTCTAATTAAGACCAATATAACTTATAACAAACTGCCATTGAGAATAACCTTCTATAGCCCAAGAAAGCAACCAAAAACCTACCCTACCCCCTTAAAAAATGGGGAGTTGTTCTCTTAAGGTTTCTTTGGCTGATTTGGGACAAATAACACCTTGGTAGGGGCCCAAATAAAATAGGGGAAATGGTTAAACAAGCTAGGAACAGCATTTGTGGTCCAGTTTCTAAATGTTGAGAAATTCCAGGCTATCAGCAGGTGGTACGGGTGACCTGTGGGAGGCAGCATTTGATTAGAGCATCTCCAGGAAGCTTCCTTTCTGGAAACAGCAGCCTCTCAGAATGACTTCTGTCAGGATGTTCCACTTTTGCTCGAGGCTCTTGGCCCAGGCAAGGGGCAGTACCCCAGATGATTAGCAGCTTAGCATCTGAAAGTGGTTCTTTCAGGAGTGACATAAATAAGATTAATTTCATTTGTGAAGAATCAGCTTGTCCTGTGTCAGTGAGTCTCCTCTGAATTCTGGAGACGTGGGAGGAGGGGAGCAGAAGTGCAAGTCAATTGTCATCCACCTTCTGTGTAGTAATTATGGGAACATAAGCCCAATGGGCAGAAGGTGCCATGGTTGGGTAATTTATGAAAGGTGTGTGTGTGTGTGTGTGTGTGATACTGCATCACATTTTAAGTCTCTATTGGGTGCTTTTAGTGCTCCTGTGTTTTGTTTGACTTCTATCTCTACAGACCTTTGAGAAAGTTCCTGATTTTGTGTCTTCTCTGAAAATGAGAAAATACTTAGCACCCTCTCTTTCTGTGCAGATAGTTCAATGTAAGAAGTAAGAGTTGCTTGTGAAAGTCTCAACTGTCTTGGCTTCACTTGCCACATCCTTCTGCCAGCAGGAAACCCCGGTAGCGCTTCCCTAACAAAACTGTGCCCGTCCACCCAACCGTATTCTGACAGCTTTACATCTACGGGCACAGGTTGTTATAACAGGCGACTTCATCCTAACCACACAGCACTGTAAGCTCAGCTTCAGGAGCTCCCTCAATGTGCATGGACACTGCTACACTCCATCCTGCCGCTAAAAAAAAAAAAAAAAAAAAAAAAAAAAAAAAAAAAAAAAAAAAAAAAAAAAAAAAAAAAAAAAAAAAAAAAAGCAAAAAAAATTACAAAAAAAATTCAAATGCAGGTTCTTTCTACTGTCCGAAAAAATTCCTTCTCTTTTCCTCTTTTTCATTTCCACAGATAGTGCATCAAGCCATGCCACTGTTCAAAAACGTAACTGAAATGTTTTCCTGGCTGGTGAGAAAAGCCAACTCAAGGGCTAATGTCCTTGTCACTCAGGGTACTGCTGCTGGCCACTGAGATGCCTGTGCATTCCCTCTGTGTTTTGGAAGCAGGTACCAAGTGCCCTAGCACCCAGCCAGCCACTTCACCTCGTGCTTCCCTAAGGATGCTCAGTTGTTTTGGATGCCATCTTAGTCGTCCTCAAAATGCAAAGCCATGGTGATTGTGTAGTAACCGGGAAGGGTGGAGGGGATGATGTCTGTTCATGTGCCTGTAAGTAGAGAAGGAGCAAAGCTTGGAGCAACTCAGAAGAGCCAGCTCCATTCAAACACCTGCTACAGAGTGGCTTCCACACCTGCCTACTTCTACTGTGGATTCTGCTGAATTGAGATTCTGCAGCTTCACGAAAGGAACCCAGTCGGCTCCGTTACTATCTCCTTTGTTTGCAAGCTAATCAGGTGTTAACCCACTCTCTCTGTATACAGGGGTGACCCTTTGTTGTCTATGACTCATGTCCCATGCACTGAAGGAATGCAAACTGAAGGCCGGTAGCACAGTCCACGCTCAGTCTCTCAGAGAGATGGGCCTTATCTCCAAACATTTCCTTTACATGGTCAGGGGACACCTTGGCACCTGGGAGATAACTCACAGGTGTAGAAGAATCATACAACATCAGAAAGGGAGCTTCTGGAGGGCCTTAGGCAGAGTCCCACGAGGACATGCAGTGGCCTATCAGAGTGTAGGCCACACAGTGATCATGAGAGGTTTACTGAGCACTGTGGAGATGCATTTCTCATAGATTAACTCTGGGTCTGCAGTGAAGCCATGCCAAATCCCAGAGGGAGAAAGCCTGGGAGCAAAGAGAAGCGACTCTGGTTTACCCCATGTAGGAAACTATCATCAGATGGACTGAAGCAGGAACTAAGTGCAAAAGTGTCCCCTGGACTGTCACGAGCTACAGGGACAAGGCGGCAGCGGGCACGCAGCTGTACAGGTCTGTGATGGTGCCCAGGCTCCCACAGTTCCACGTGTCCTTTTCACTAACATTCTTTCTTGAGAAGTGTTCCTATTGCCTGCCTTGGCAATGCATAGCAACCTCCCCGACCGTTTAAGTCTCTTGCACCTTTGGGAAGCAGCTATGATCTTCCTATAGTTTCCCGGTCTTGTTGGTACCTTTTTCGAGAACTATACCACTTACACTGTTGATGGAGTGGGTTATTAGCTACCTTTCTCTGACTCAGCCTGGGAAATCAGATATTCTCTCCTGGGAATGTGTAGATTCAAGACTCCAAGTGGGCTGTTGAGCACTGGATAGAAAATACCTAGCAATGTTTTTAAAGAGACACTGAGGGAAGGCCTGGTAAAGGATGCTTGCTTTAGGTTCCTCACAGCACTCAATGTGTAACTTAATGGAGCCCGAGGAAGACAAAGAGGACACTGGTCATTCCACCATATCCTGTGCTATCATATTGTCCCAAGTAAGGGCTTAATCAGGTGATCTCGGCAGCCAGCTGTTCTGGCGTAAAACCTTTCTGGCCTGATGCATACATGTCTGTACAAAAGCTAGGCATTGAAAGAGGACAGATCCACACTGAGTACCCTGGTATATATATATGTATACATGTTATAGTTAAATAAATGAGGTCATTATTGCATCCTATGAATCAAGAAAAGAACTTTACTATATATTCTCAGTGAACTGTCTGTTATTATCATCTCAGAAAAGTAAAGCATGATTTAACCAAATGGCATCTGCATCTGGTTTCCCATAATTCCAAGTTTTAATCCAGACATTACATAGCACTTCACAGGGAAGCCATGCTAAACCTGGAACGACTGCCTGTTAATTTCCGAGGCTCTGGATGCAGGTCAACTTGACCGTCAGGAGGGTGTGGAAGGTGTGAGGACATGCCCAGATCAACACCATCTTATCTTGGATGCACAGAGGAAGAGGCTGTGATAAGGGAGCCTTTAGCACTCTATCATCTCCCACAGTCCCACAGAAGGGAGTCTTACCTCCCAGTTCCAGGAACACTTCTCTGGGTGAACTTACACAGCTTTTCGAATTAATGGCATTATGAAGAGTAAAGGGAGAGGCATTGGCTGACCTTTGGGTGAGCAGTGAAGCCACGCTGAGCCCCAGAGTGAGTAATGGATTTCTGAACTCATTGGTTCTGAACACTCCATCTGCTACATGCCCTGGCAATATCAGGGTATGTTTGATACAGCCCTGAGTAGATGGCCAGGGCTCTGCAGGAATTGGGGTTCATTAATAACCTAGTGCCTTGGCCCCTAGCAGCATGGAGTTTCTGTCAGGCCAACCTCCTTTCACATTAAATCCCAACTCATGTGTATCTTGTTTACTCTTCCATGTGCTCCATACATATGTGTTCACATGTACAAACACACACATGCACTAAGAAGCCCAGGATCCAGCAGTTTTTGATTTAAGAGAGCATAATAGCAGGTTTTCTTTGCAGTTAAGTTAAAGGAGAAAGAGAGTAGACCTTAAATCTGTATACTTGAGCTGCCTGAAGGGTGGTGGTGGGGCATGCTTCTAATTCTAGCACTTGGGAAACAGAGGCAACCAGGTCTCTGAGTTCAAGTCCAGTCTAGTCTACAGAGTGAGTTCTGGGATAGCCACAGCTACACAGAGAAACCCCATCTCTAAAACAAAACAAAACAAAAATCTGTATACCCATGTCCACCCTACCGCTGAGTAACCCACTCTTCCAACCTGGGAAGGCGCTCACTGGGGTTCCCAGCTGCTGCCATGAAAAACAACACAGGTGACATTTCCTTCTGTTACGGAGTCCCATCAGAATGGAGGACACACAATAACGAGAACTTTATTGCATACTGGTTAGATGCCGGCCAAGGAGTGGAATTTTTCACAGATTAATTTGATCTATACTTGGGTTACAGCTCAGTTATAGGATGTTTGCCCATCAGTAAAAATACCCTGGTCCAACCCCCAGTACTGGTGAGATTGGTGTGGTGGAGTCTCCACCCATGAGGTGCAAGGGGGTTTAGAAGTTCAAGTTCATCCTCCACTATACATCAAGCCTAGCCTTGGCTACATAAAACCTCACCTCAAACCACTCACCCCCTTAAAAGCCTTAATCTTTACAACTGCCCCTGAGAGAAAGGCAGTTATGACAACTTGACAGGTGAGAAAAGCCAAAGGTGAGGAAAACTCAGGCAGCACATGGCTGCAGGGCGGCGTGCACTTAGGTCCATCCAAGTCCAGCACACATACATCCCTGAACTGCCTGTGACTGCCTCCATCCACACAGTGCCTGACCAAAGCGGCCGCTACCTCCCGCCTTCTTTAATCTCATCTGGTACCATTGCCCTCATTTTGCCGGCTACATGTTTATTTTTAAAAGAGAAGGCAGCGCTCCCCCTCTGGAGACGGATCTAGAGTTCAAGACATGACTTCAAAGACAGGTGAGAGGCCACAGAGAAGGAGCGGCCTCGCTTGCCTTTCACATCAGGGACATAGGCATTTCATTTCCTTAGTTCCACTGCAACCATTGGGACGCGGCCATTGTATGAGCTGAGGTAATTCTAGCCACTGTACAAAGGACTCCCAAGTTTCATTACTTTAACCCTCAAGACATTTATTTCTTACTTATATAACTGCTGAACACAGGCTTGCAAAAAGCTGGGAGCTAAGGGTTTGAGGAGCACCCCCCAGGGACCAAAACAGAGCCAAGATCCTTCCCTCTAAAGCGGAAGAAGCCTCCACAGAGCCTCCCACCCCGGCTTTGTGGTGCCCCCATACCTAGAAAGTGGCCCTGCCTCACCAAGGCTTCTTGTCTGCCAAGGCCAGTGAGAAAGTCCTGCTTGGGTCAGGGCTCACCCCAGCCACTGTGGACCTTACTCCTGCCCCCTTACCTGCCACAGACTTTTGAAAGTTCTGACCACAAAGGAGAATTTAAGTCAGAAGTGACTTCTAAGAGTACAGGAGGTAGATTACAATGGCTCTCACTGCCACTCACCAGTGGGCAATTTACTAAGTCCACAAACGGGTCCTTTGAGAAATCCGCCAAGAGCCGAGGAAATGAGGCATAGCTCCCTGGCTCTTTTTCGAGTGGCTCACAGGTCTTGAGGTCTCCCTTAGGGATTAATTTTGATGCCAAAAGAGAGAGGTCTGTCTTCTACAGCCAGATGTAGAGATATATGCTCAGGAGCCTGCGAGTTTGGGGACTCTAGTCTAACAGTGGATATAACCAGAACCCTTCATGCTTGGAGCCCCCTTCTGTGCCATTCTCTCAAAGGAGGCATGCCCTTGTCCTCAGGCCTGGGTTGGAGTCTTTCCTCCTATCCAGTTGCCTGCATCTTTACCCCACTACACTCAGCTGACTGTCAAGGGCAGAGGCACTACCAACACTGGACAGTGACCTCTTTTACTCTCAGGGTGCCGATGCAGGCAGGGAGAAGCTGCCTACACTGGGAGAACAGAGGACAGTCCTCTGCCTGGAACCCACCTACCCTTGGCCAATGACCCCTGCTTGCTTCCCGGTGTTCTTCTCATTCCCAGCAGCTCAAGTCTCTTCTAAAGTCAGTGAGCCCTTCTCCCATGTGTCCAGGCAGCTAATCCTGTAAGCCACAAAGTTTATGTCTACGCACTTTAATGACTCACACTCCATTTCACACTCTCGGGCCAGTGAGATGGCTCGTGGGTGAAGGCTCTTGTTGTCAAGCTTGATAACCCGAGTTCAATCCCCAGGGTGCATCTGATAGAAGGAGAAAACCAGCTCCCAAAAGTTGTCCTTTCGTCTCCACACATGTGAACCACCAATAAGTAAGCAAGTACATAAATTCATTCTTCTGTTTCAAATTATCTATGAGAGCTACAAAAAGTGGACTTTCATTTTCACGTGTGTTTCATGTAGCCTCATGCCACGTGATCCTCAGAAATGCCCCTCAGTCAAAATTCGTGCTGAGAGAATGCCCAAATAAATGGGTCAACAAGCAAAGACAAACAGAAGAATGAATGAGAAGCGACAGGGACATGAGTGGACGAGGGGAACGCGGCAGGATGATGGCCGGTATGCGTTCTTCCCTTCTTTGCTAATAAAACCCTACTTCTAGTTAGGTACATAATAAAACGAATCTATTTATTACCTTCCTCTGAAGGTGGACACGTTCAAAGTCCTGTGGCTAAATAGCACGTAAGAAGCAGTGTCTTGGAAGATCTCAAAGAGAGCCCTGGGAAAAGCACTGAGTTCTTTTGACCCTCCCCTCGCTCCACATTTCCGTGGCATGAAAGGTATGCTGGTTTTGAGCTTAGCATTACCATGTGTATAATGAGGTCCATGGTCAGACCTAGGAGATGGGCTGGAGAGGCTTGGGAGTCTGATGGCCTTCCACCCCGAGGGACATGAGGATGGTCAGTAGCTCAAGTCCCTCTTACTGGCACCTTGCACATGGTCAAAATGGCTTACAAGGCCTTGGACAGGCCTGGGCCCAGTGACCTTCCTGACCACATTCAAAACAGGGACGCAGAGGTTCTTGGACTCAGAAATCAGATGGGAGAAGTCTAGGCTTCTGTTGGCCATGGTGCCACACCTCACACTGTGTTCCTTTCAATTTGCTGTATGTAAGGAAGAGAGAAGTTTCCTTTCTACACATTGTTGTTCGCACTTTGTTACTTTTATTAAATAAACCAGAACCTGATGCTAACCAACATAAGATTCACAGGCTAGGGCCAGAGGCATTACTCAACCTGAGGGTTCCCTCTGTCTCCCTCAGATGCCCTCCAAATGCCGACCCAAAGCTGTCAACATGGAGTCAGAATCTTGATCCCCTTAAAAGACATTAAAATGAAGGCTGGTTCCTGATCCAAATGTCCTAGGCTGGTGAGGGACTCTATCAAACCTCAGATTTCATGCAAGTCCCAATGGCCCTGGGAAGCATCACCAGGGACAGTGCTGGTGACAGAAGAGCCTGGCACAGTCATCCTGTTTAACAGCTTTGCATTTCAGCTGCAAAGCATGTGACCTACAGAGTGAAACATGTGGGGGGAGGTCTCACCTCCATCAGAGAGTGCCAGTGCGCGATGGGCTTCCGAGGGTATGACAGCATCTCACTCCAGTGGTCTCTGCCCAGTCGCTCAGCCTCGTTGCCTACTTGGCACACGCCGATGACCTCATTGTGACCTATACTGTGAAAATGGGCCACAACAGTTTTTTCTTAAAATTTTGGTATGCAGAAATAGAAACAGTGGTTCTCAACCTGTGGGCTGTGATCCCTTCGGGGTGTGTGTGTCATATGTCAGATAACCTACATATCAGATATTTACATTACAATCCATAACAGCAGCAAAATCAGTTATGAACTTAACTATAATTTAAAGAAAATTAATTTAAATTAATTTACATTTAATTAATTAATTAAAAAATTAAAAGACATGAAGAACTGTATTAAAGGGTCCCAGCATTAGGAAGGTTGAGAACCACTGAGTAAAAGCAACAACTCAAATGCCTGGAGGGAATTGAGAAGTAGTAGACTATTTTTTTAAAAAAAATCTCTAATTTAAAGCTACAGTCCAGGTTAGACAGCAAAAGACCTAGGGTACAGTATTATAGCCAATTTGGAAAATACAAGCGAGGGATAACAATCAGGATGTAATCTGAATAAATTATAATAAAATTTAAAAAACATTATAGCCAACTTTTCTAACAATGACATGGGTTCACTTGGCCCTGAGAATCATTGCTCAAAGAGCTCCTTGATATGTGCTAATGGTACCACTTCTGGATCTGCAGGCTAAGCTGGCCTCCAGATATATGGAATGAAATGGAAGAAAGACCTTAAGAAGGAGTGTGTGATGTAACACCCATTCAAATCCCCACCAAGCTGGCACGGTGGAGTCCAGAAGCTTGGGCGCCTGGGTCTTCCTGCTCCGTGTTCCATGAGAGACCACTGCCACCATCTTCTGCACACTCCTTTCTCTCTACACTCGGCTTTGGTTCGTTGAGCCAACTTGAGTCTTCAACTCTGACGGCCAACCAGCTTCTTTAACTTAGGGCTAATAGCCTAAACATTTTTGTGAGTAGGTCTCTACTTTGAGTCATTTTACTTTTTCCCGTATCAATTAAGAACAAAAAATAGTCCCTTGAAATAACTGGAGGGATGTGGGCTATCCTTCGACTCTTTGGGATAAGCTCTTTCCTCGCAGAAACTCGTTCCGTTTGTGTCGGAAGGAGGAGGAGGGGTGGGGATGGAATGTCTGGGATATTTAAGTCAATGCTCATTAAATCCAGATGCATGCAGAGGCCCTGTGGATACTGCCATGGATTTTTCCAGGCCAGATTCGTGAGTTTACTGGTAATTAAATTGAGGCACAGATTGCATAATCAGATTTGTTGCTGCAGGAACCTTGGTGATAGCTTGGGAAGTGCTAGCCTTGCCTTCCACAGCTGGTAGGCAGCATCCCCTCCTGGGACTTGGCATTATGGTGTTGTGTGTGTCCAGAGGAGACAGGGCAAGGTCCCTGCCCAGCATGGATTGTCACACTCATGGGCAACTGTGTCGGAAGACAAGGCATGCCTCGTGTAGGGATCTACTGGAAAAGCACCGAGGTCACCGAGACTGCTGTGCTGACATTTCAGAGGTAGATGGAAAAATTTTTTAGCTACAAATAATATTTGTAAGATTATATTAGAAGTCAGATTGATTTTTTTCATTTATAATTGTGCCCAGACCACGTGGGAGGTTTCTAATTAAAAAGAGACTCTGCATTTCAGTCTAATGACTGGTTTAACATGTATAATTCCCTGCTGGTACTTCCTTTGCATATTAAAATGACTGTTTTTCAAATCTGTCCTTTAAATACACAATTGGCTACAATGCAGGCTATAAATATCTCCTCTGCGCTGTATTAATTAAAAAGTCTAGCATCTTATACATTTTAATGTACCCTGTCATCCATACGGATTCCAGCATTTTCAAGAGAACATTTCTATGTTTGCTTTCAGACCTAAGTGGATGGAAATGATCTTTATTAAACACAGTGCAAGAAGGGAAAAAAAGATTGAAGTCATATATTTAGAAACATTGGAGGCGTGGCTAAAGTAATCATTCTGTGTTGTGGGTAGAAGCTTTCCATCCACTAAAGGAGCCGGGACTGCTCAATGGGAAACAAGACCTGTAGGGCTGTAGCTCTCCTCACAGATACCAGGAAGTGTGCAGAGGTGGGAAGGAAAGGGTGAAATGTGGGAGGGCAGAGGAGAAGAAAGAAAAGAAAGGGAGAGTGGAGAAATGTAGTCATGATGTGACTCCTTGTCATCTGTCATGCTGCTTTCCTTCTGCTGCCCCTTCAGTCACCCTGTGTCCAGTTGAGTATATGTCCCGTGCCTCCCTAGTCTGCCCGTCCTACCCCAAGAACAGCAAGACTGCACAGAGAAAGAGCTCCTGGCATCTCACCGGTCATAGTCCATGACAGCTATGGACAAGTGGATCTGATCGATGCTCTCAGGAGGGACGTCAAAAACTATGGCTTCATTGTAAACGGGATTAAGCGTGTTCCTCTTGGTGGATGTTTTCCTCTTCTTCAGTCGCCGGCCGTCACATATCAGTGAGACTTTCACGTAGGGATCTGCATGGGCACGAGAACAGGGCACTGTGAGGGCAAACGGAGACACCGGGTGCGCCTGGCCAGTGGAGGCAGACTTCCTTTCCCTGTTGGGAGACTAGAGTTTGAAGATTTTTAACTCATGTTTTATGTGGTGTGGGCAGCGACTACTTAGAATAATTAAGTTATTCATTCAAGAAAGAGCACAGGACACTGTCTCCTCAAAATTCATGAAATTTAAAAATAGGGTGAAAACATCTGTTACCAAATTAGAAAAAACATCCCAACCAGAATTGAGGACCTGTCTGCCTATGAAAGGAACGGAGATCCAGACATTTCCAAGGAGTGGAAGACTGGAATCAGTGCCCGGATGCTGAGATACCCATGGAAGTCTTTGCTTAACGATAGGGCCTGTAAGCAGGGGAATGCTGCTAGTTCTGTAGGTTCCTAGGGAATGCGGCAGCCTGCAGGAGTGGATGGCCCTAAGCTCTGGGAGCTCCTGGAAGTGTATTTGTGAAAGGAGAAGCTGTCCATTAATCAGTAAGAGGGAGGACAGGGGATGTTCATAGCATAGCCATGGCAGATAACAGCTGACCAGGCTGGCTGTGCTCTGGGTGAGGCATTTCTGGTCCCACTAGCTTCTCAATGCCAAGTAGCTCAAAAGGAAGTCCTGCATCTCTCGGCTTAACCACATGCTGCCCTGACCCCTCACCCCTTCCAGAAGGTACTTTAAGCCAGAGGGGCTGTATCTTTTTTTTCCTTCTTGGAACCAGCCTGGATAGAATGTAGAATATACCATCTTGGGGTAAATGCCAGTCAGTAACAAGCCTGCCATGCAAGCATAAGACTTAAGTTAGAGCCTACCTTCCATGTATAGTATATACAACTAGGCATGGAGGGTGGCATGTACTTGTAATCCCAGAGCAAGGGAAGTGGAGACAAGAGGATCCCTAGTGTTTGCTGCCCTGTCATAGCCTCACCAACAAGCTCAGGTCTCAGAGAGAACATTTATCAAAAATCAAAGTCAGTGATGGCATTTACTCTAAGATAGTGGTATATTCTATGTTACAGGCTGTTTCTAAGCAAGCAAAAACCAAACCAAAACCAAACCAAAAACCAAAACCAAACCAAAACAAAACTCTTGACTTGAAGTACCTTCCAGAAGGGGTCAGGGGTCAGGGGCCAGGGATCATATACTTAGGCAGAGAGAAACAGGGCTCCCTTTTTAGCTGGATAGTAGTGAGGGGCTGGTCAGGCTGAATAGGGGTGATGCCTGGGGAATGACACCAGAGGTTGACCTCTGGTTTTTATGGCTACACGTATACACAGGTACCTGTGTGTGCATGTGAGCGTGTGCGATCATGAATCAGTGTTCTGTGCGTTAGTGAGCACTTGGCCAAAGCGGGTATGAAGGTGCATAGTATGATTTGCATATTGAGACATTTTCGGGTCAGGGTTTACAATGTAAAGGTATATATGTTTGGTTCACTGAAAAAGACAAGTTATAGTTCACTTTCATAAGGAGTCAGAATCGTCGCCGATTTTCAATGAGCCCAAGACAGTGAAGTCAGAGGGAAGGCTTAACTGGGTAGACAGACCAGCGCAAAACATGCAGACTGTAGGCTGAGAGCCAATTATGGGTAAGAAAAGGCTCAGGATTCAAATAATATCACGTAGCATCTTAATATATCATATACGTTTATGGCCTTATACATATTAACTCAGTTAATACAACAACTTGATGGGCCAGATACTAATCTTCCTCTTGCTTTACAGATGAGAACTTGACTTGTCCAAGGTCACACGGCACCCAGTGGTGGCAGGTAAATGATTAAACCTAGGCCACTGGGTTTCAGAACCAAGGCACCACAACAGGAACTTTACAGTGTGCTGACTTAGAACCGGAAGGCGGACTGAAGGATGCCCCACCTGATGCGCCTGTTATGTCCATCGCTTTCAAGTTCCTGGCTTTTATAATGGTGATGGTTAGCCTCCCAGCCGTTGGAAGATAGCAGAGTGAAAACATAAGCTCGCCCAGATCCACGTTGTCCTGTTAAAAAAGCACAGACCGAAGCATCAGAAGGTCCTCAGCCCACGTGCGGGAGGCTCAGCTGCCGGGCAGAGTTAGAAAGAACAGTCTGTTCCCTTTTGTTCAGCTCGTGACACAGAAACTCCACTCTACACCTATGGAAGCACAATGCATTTTTAGATGGCGGCAGAACTGAGGAGGCCCGTCCACAGGAAGCCACCACACGCACAGCTTCACATAGCTTCCCATTGCCCAGAACACAGCATTCCCAGAGTGCCATGTGGCTGGGCGAATCTTGTGAGAATCAAGAGTTCACAGCACAAAGCCATGCAAAGAGGCACCTCACAGGGCTGACCACCTGAGCAAAGCGCAGAGACTCTGCCCACAACCCCACTCAGCTTCCTGTGGGCTTTCCAGCAGGGCTGCGCTCTAGCCTCTGTGCTTGCCTCGTTACACAGAGCTCTCAAATGAGCCACGCTGTTCCCACACACTCCTGCAGAGCCCAGTCTCAATATTCCACACTGCCATGCGTATCTTAAGAGTACTGCACGCAAGCAACCACTGTAGATCAGTAGCAGGCAGTTCCACCAGCTCATGGAATCTTCTAGCTCCTCATTAACTCTGGACAAGGACATGCATGAGCATGGCAGTGGCAGCCTCTGACCTCCTGTTCCCACATAACTGGACACACTGGGAGACAAACCGAGTTCTGTACAGCACCCACGCAGCGAGAAAAGTTTAGACTTAAGGGAGCCCTGTTGTCTGCTCCTTGAGGTCCCATTTAGGCCCATCCCTTCTTGAGTGTGTCTCAAGGAGCTCTGATTCCCTCTACTGGGATGCTGGGGAAGGCATCTCCTTGGGCAATATACAGCCAATCCAAATAGGTCGGAAGTTATGAATCTTTTTTTTTTTTTTTTCCTCAAAGCCCAGGAGAGTGTAAACTAGGAAGAGCAAAAGAGCCAGTTCATTTAGTTTCCATTTCTGTGAGACACCTGAGGTTACGGATTTGGGTGCCTGTGTCTAATTAATACGGTTTTATACTGGCAATGCTCTGGGGACTTGGGTTCTGGCCCTCAACATCCACAGCCTTCCCTCCCCTTCTGGGTTCTCGGAGGATGCTTCTATTTTTAGAAGTACAGATTCAGCTTCGGAAGGTCACCTTGCCAACCTCCTGCCTTGACTGCTTCCACGGGAGCAAGAGAAGGAGGAGGAGAAGGAGGAGGAGGAGGAGGAGGAGGAGGAGGAGGAGGAGGAGGAGGAGGAGGCGGCGGCGAAGTGATCTGTTTGGTAGCTAAGGCAGATGGATTGGTCTGTGTCTTCAAGCATTGCCTGGCTCATGCAAATAAATCACCTCACCTTGCAGCCGAGGCTGCCCTGGTTTCTGGAGGCTTGACCTCAGGAGACCTGGGTGGCCAGACCTTTCTCTGTGGGGAGAGGTTGGGGGCATTGTACAGGACTGAGGTTTTACATGTGGCAGGCTCCAGCTGTGTGTTCTCATCTGCAGGAACCTAACATTCTCTTTGCTCTCTATACCCCAGGCCATTCCTGTGTCCTTGACTTCTACTCTCCCTTTCCACAGCCCCTTGCTCTCCTATCCTGCCCAGAGAATCCCAATTTGAGAAAGCAATTCTCAAAGTAGCCAATATCATGGCCGCGAAGGTGCCATAATCAGTTCTTTCTGCATGTATTTCCTGAGCGCTCACACTGTATACCTCACCCTGAAAGGCTTGCAGTGTGAAGCATGCTCAGTTTTAAAAATACTTTAATTTTATTACACACGTATAAAACAAACTACATACACCAAGGACATGTGACAATCATGAGAATAATGAGTTCTATACATGTTACATTCATAGTGACTTGGCCATCTGCATTCGTCTCGTTTCAAGTAAGTGTTTTTCCTGTCTTGTTGGGTCTAAATTTCTTTTTCTTTTTCTTTTTTTTTATTGTCATTTGTAGTTTTTTTTAAAATTTTTTATTATTAATTTATTCTTGTTACATCTCAATGGTTATCCCATCCCTTGTGTCCTCCCATTCTTCCCTCCTTCCCCTTTTCTCCTTATTCCCCTCCCCTATGACTGTTCCTGAGGGGGATTACCTCCCCCTGTATATGCTCATAGGGTATCAAGTCTCTTCTTGGCAACCTGCTGTCCTTCCTCTGAGTGCCACCAGGTCTCCCCCTCCAGGGGACATGGTCAAATGTGAGGCACCAGAGTACGTGAGAAAGTCATATCCCACTCTCCACTCAACTGTGGAGACTGTTCTGACCATTGGCTAGATCTGGGTATTGTCCTTGGCTGGTGCCTTAGTTTGAGCGGGACCCCTGGGCCCAAATCTGCCTATCATAATGTTCTACTTGTAGGTTTCTAAGACCCTCTGGATCCTTCTACTTTGCTATTCTCCCATGCTTCTCTCATTTAGAGTCCCAATAGGATGTCCTCCCCTCTGTCCCAGTTTCCTGGTAAGTGAAGGCTTTGGTGGGACATGCCCCTTTGGTTAGTATGCAGATATAAGTGAGTATATACCATTTAAGTCTTTCTGCTTCTGGCTTAACTCACTCATTATGATAATTTCTAGCTCAATCCATTTATCCACAAATTTCGGGAATTCCTTGTTTTTAATAGCTGAGTAGTATTCCATAGTGTATATGTACCACAGTTCTTTGTTCATTCTCTACTGAGGGACACTTAGGCTGTTTCCATGATCTGGCCATTATGAATAAGGCTGCTATGAACATGGTTGAGCAAATTTTCTTGTTGTGTGCTGGAGCATCTTCTGGGTATATACCAAGGAGTGGAATAGCTGGGTCTTGAGGAAGCCCTATTCCCACTTTTCTGAGATAGCACCAGATAGATTTCCAAAGTGGCTGTACTAGTTTGCATTCCCACCAGCAATGAAGGAGTGTTCCTCTCTCCCCACATCCTCGCCAGCATGTGGTGTCCCTTGAGTTTTTGATCTTAGCCATTCTGATGGGTGTAAGATGGAATCTCAGAGTTGTTTTGATTTGCATTTCCCTGATGACTAAGGAGGTTGAACATTCTTTTAAGTGTGTCTCAGCCATTGATATTCCTCTGTTGAGAATTCTCTGTTTAGTTTCAAAGCCCCATTCTCAATTGGGTTATTTGGTTTGTTGGTGTTTAGCTTCTTGAGTTCTTTATATATTTTGGATATTAGACCTTTGTCAGATGTAGGGTTGGTGAAGATCTTTTCCCAGTCTGTAGGCTGTCGCTTTGTTCTCTTGACAGTGTCTCCAGCTTTACAGAAGCTTCTCAGCCTCATGAGGTCCCATTTATTAATGGTTGACATTAAGGCCCTGGGGCTGTTGGTGTTCTGTTCAGGAAGTCGTCTCCTGTGTCAATATGTGCCAGGCTCTTCCCCATTTTTTCTTCCAAGTGACTTAGTGTCTCTGGTTTTATGTTCAGGTCTTTAATCCACTTGGATTTGAGTTTTGTGCAAGGTGACAAATATGGGTCCAGTTGCATTTTTTTACACATAGACCCTCCAGTTAGACCAGCACCATTTGTTGAAGATGCTATCCTTTTTCCATTGAATGGATTTGGCTTCTTTGTCGAAAATCAAGTGACCATATGTGTGTGGATTCATATCTGGGTCTTCGATTCGATTCCACTGATCAACTAGCCTGTTGCTGTGCCAGTACCAAGCTGTTTTAATTACTATTGCTTTATAGTACAGTTGAGATCAGGTATGGAGATTCCTCCGGAGCACCTTTTATTGTACAAGATTGTTTTAGCTATTCTGGGTTGTTTGTTTTTCCATATGAAGTTCAGAATTGAACTTTCAATGTCTTTAAAAAATTGTGTAGGTATTTTGATAGGGATTGCATTGAATCTGTAGATTGCTTTTGGTAGGATGGCCATTTTTACTATGTTAATTCTCCCGATCCATGAGCAAGGAAGATCATTCCATCTTCTCAGGTCATCTTCAATCTCTTTCTTCGGAGTTTTGAAATTTTTTTCAAACAAGTCCTTCACTTGCTAAGTTAGAGTGACTCCTAGATATTTTATATTGCTTGTGGCTAATGTGAAGGGTGTGGCTTTCCTAATTTCTTCCTCTGCAAGCCTGTCATTTGTGTATAGTAAGGTTACAGACTTTTTTGAGTTAATTTTGTATCCAGCTAATTTGCTGAAGGTGTTTATCAGCTGTAGGAGTTCTCTGGTGGAATTTTGAGGGTCATTTATGTACACTATCATATCATCTGCAAACAGGGATAATTTGACTTCCTCCTTTCCCATTTGGATACCCTGGATCTCCTTTTGTTGTCTTATTGCCCTGGCTAGAACTTTGAGTACTATATTGAAGAGATATGGAGAGAGTGGGCAGTCTTGCCTTGTTCCCGATTTTAGAGGAATTTCCTTGAGTATCTCACCACTTACTTTGATTTTGGCTATTGGCTTGCTGTATATAGCCTTTATTATGTTGAGGAAAGTGCCTTGTATCCCCGATCTCTCTAAAACTTTAAACATGAATGGGTGTTGGATTTTATCAAATGCTTTCTCTGCATCTAAAGAGATGATCATGTGGTTTTTTATTTTCAGTTTGTTTATGTGGTGGATTACATTGATGGATTTCTGTATATTAAACCATCCCTGCATGCCTGGAATGAAGCCTACTTGGTCATGATGAATGATATCTTTGATGTGTTCCTGTATTCGTTTTGCAAGTATTTTATTTAGTATTTTTGCATCGATGTTCATGAGAGAAATTGGTCTGAAATTCTCTTTCTTTGTTGAGACTTTGTGAGGTTTAGGTATCAATGTGACTATGGCCTCATAGAATGAATCTGGTAATATTCCATCCATTTCTATCTTTTGGAGTAGCTTGAAGAGTATCGGTATTAGCTCACCCTTGAAGGTCTGGTAGAATTCTGCACTGAAACCATCTGGCCCTGGGCTTTTTTTGGTTGGGAGACTATCAATGATTGCTTCTATTTCTGTAGGGGAAATGGGACTATTTAGCTTGTTTATCTGTTCTTCACTCAACTTTGACAATTGAAATTGATCAAGAAAATCGTCCATTTCCCTTAGATTTTCAAATTTTGTGGCATATATGCCTTCAAAGTAGGATCTTATGATTCTTTGTATTTCTTCAGTGTCTGTTGTTATGTCTCCCTTTTCCTTTATGATTTTGTTGATTTCAATACTGTCTCTCTGCCTTTTAGTTAGTTTGGCTAGTGGTCTGTCTATCTTGTTGATTTTCTCAAAGAACCAGCTCTTGGTTTTGTTGATTCTTTAGACTGTTTTCTTAGTTTCTAATTTGTTCATTTCACCCCTGAGTTTGATTATTTCCAGACGTCTACTCCTTTTGGGTATTTCTGCTTCTTTTATTTTTTATTTTTTATTTTTTTTTTTTTTTAATAATTTAAGCACACTTATTTATTTGTTTCATACATATGCATGTTGGTGTAGGTGCCTGTACCACAGTTCATATCTAGAAGTCAGAGGACGACTTGAAGGAATCAGGTCTCTTCCTTTACCAAGTGGGTTCCTGGGTTTGAACTCAGATCCTCAGTCTTGACATGTGATTGCTGGGAATTGAACTTAGAACCTCTGGAAGAACAGCCAGTGCTCTTAACCTCTCAGCCATCTCTCCAGCACTCACCTCACTCTTATGAGTGTTTAAAAGCTAGCCAATTTTTTTTTTTTTTTGAGACAGGGTCTCACTGTATAGCCCAAGCTGGCCTGGAACTCCCCCCACCAGCCCCATATAGGACCATTCTGGCCTGTAATGCACAGAGACTAGGCTGGCTCTGCCTACCAAAGTTGGGATAAACTGTGTGTGCCACTATGCTTGGCGTTCCACACTCTGCTCTAATTAACTTTTAAGGTGTAATTTTTGTTTTACATTTTATTTTTTTTTTTCCTTTATTTTTTTTATTTATTTATTTATTTATTTATTTTTTTATTATTTATTCTTGTTACATCTCAATGTTTATCCCATCCCTTGTATCCTCCCATTCCTCCCCCCCCCCATTTTCCCATTATTCCCCTCCCCTAGGACTGTTCCTGAGGGGGATTACGTCCCCCTATATATTCTCATAGGGTATCAAGTCTCTTCTTGGCTACTTGCTGTCCTTCCTCTGAGTGCCACCAGGTCTCCCCCTCCAGGGGACATGGTCAAATGTGAGGCACCAGAGTATGTGAGAAAGTCGTATCACACTCTCCACTCAACTGTGGAGAATATTCTGACCATTGGCTAGATCTGGGAAGGGGTTTAAAGTGTACCTCCTGTATTGTCCTTGGCTGGTGCCTTAGTTTGAGCGGGACCCCTGGGCCCAAATCTGCCTATCATATTGTTCTACTTGTAGATTTCTAGGACCTCTGGATCCTTTTATTTTGCTGTTCTCCCATGCGTCTCTCATTTAGAGTCCCAATAGGATGCCTTCCCCTCTGTCCCAGTTTCCTGGTAAGTGAAGGCTTTCGTGGGACATGCCCCTTGGGCTAGTATGCAGATATAAGTGAGTATATACCATTTGATTCTTTCTGCTTCTGGGGTTAACTCACTCCATTATGATCATTTCTAGCTCAATCCATTTATCCACAAATTTCGGGAATTCCTTGTTTTTAATAGCTGAGTAGTATTCCATAGTGTATATGTACCACAGTTTCTTTATCCACTCTTCTACTGAGGGACACTTAGGCTGTTTCCATGTTCTGGCTATTATGAATAAGGCTGCTATGAACATGGTTGAGCAAATTTTCTTGTTGTGTGCTGGAGCATCTTCTGGGTATATTCCAAGGAGTGGGATAGCTGGGTCTTGAGGAAGCCCTATTCCCATTTTTCTGAGATAGCACCAGATAGATTTCCAAGTGGCTGTACTAGTTTGCATTCCCACCAGCAATGAAGGAGTGTTCCTCTCTCCCCACATCCTCGCCAGCATGTGGTGTCGCTTGAATTTTTGATCTAGCCATTCTGATGGGTGTAGATGGAATCTCAGAGTTGTTTTGATTTGCATTTCCCTGATGACTAAGGAGGTTGAGCATTCTTTAAGTGTTTCTCAGCCATTTGATACTCCTCTGTTGAGAATTCTCTGTTTAGTTCCAAGCCCCATTTCTCAATTGGGTTATTTGGTTTGGTGGTGTTAATTTCTTGAGTTCTTTATATATTTTGGATATTAGACCTTTGTCAGATGTAGGGTGGTGAAGATTTTTCCCAGTCTGTAGGCTGTCGCTTGTTCTCTTGACAGTGTCTCCTGCCTTACAGAAGCTTCTCAGCCTCATGAGGTCCCATTTATTAATGGTTGACATTAAGGCCTGGGCCGTTGGTGTTCTGTTCAGGAAGTTGTCTCCTGTGCCAATATGTTCCAGGCTCTTCCCACTTTTTCTTCTAAGTGAGCTTAGTGTCTCTGGTTTTATGTTGAGGTCTTTAATCCACTTGGATTTGAGTTTTGTGCAAGGTGACAAATATGGGTCCAGTTGCATTTTTTACACATAGACCTCCAGTTAGACCAGCACCATTGTTGAAGATGCTATCCTTTTTCCATTGAATGGATTTGGCTTCTTTGTCAAAAATCAAGTGACCATATGTGTGTGGATTCATATTTGGGTCTTCGATTCGATTCCACTGATCAACCAGCCTGTTGCTGTGCCAGTACCATGCTGTTTTAAGTACTATTGCTTTATAGTACAGTTGAGATCAGGTATGGAGATTCCTCCGGAGCATCCTTTTATTGTACAAGATTGTTTTAGCTATTCTGGGTTTTTTTGTTTTTCCATATGAAGTTCAGAATTGAACTTTCAATGTCTTTAAAAAATTGTGTAGGTATTTGATAGGGATTGCATTGAATCTGTAGATTGCTTTTGGTAGGATGGCCATTTTTACTATGTTAATTCTCCCGATCCATGAGCAAGGAAGATCACTTCCATCTTCTCAGGTCATCTTCAATCTCTTTCTTCAGAGCTTTTGAAATTTTTTTTCAAACAAGTCCTTCACTTGCTTAGTTAGAGTGACTCCTAGATATTTTATATTGCTTGTGGCTAATGTGAAGGGTGTGGTTTTCCTAATTTCTTCCTCTGCAAGCTTGTCATTTGTGTATAGGAAGGCTACAGACTTTTTTGAGTTAATTTTGTATCCAGCTAATTTGCTGAAGGTGTTTATCAGCTGTAGGAGTTCTCTGGTGGAAGTTTTGAGGGTCACTTATGTACACTATCATATCATCTGCAATAGAGGATAATTTGACTTCCTCCTTTCCCATTTGGATACCCTTGATCTCCTTTTGTTGTCTTATTGCTCTGGCTAGAACTTCGAGTACTATATTGAAGAGATATGGAGAGAGTGGGCAGCCTTGCCTTGTTCCCGATTTGAGAGGAATTTCCTTGAGTATCTCACCATTTACTTTGATTTTGGCTATTGGCTTGCTGTATATAGCCTTTATTATGTTGAGGAAAGTGCCTTGTATCCCCGATCTCTCTAAAACTTTAAACATGAATGGGTGTTGAATTTTATCAAATGCTTTCTCTGCATCCAAGGAGATAATCATGTGGTTTTTATTTTCAGTTTGTTATATGGTGGATTACATTGATGGATTTCCGTATATTAAACCATCCCTGCATGCCTGGAATGAAGCCTACTTGGTCATGATGAATGATATCTTTGATGTGTTCCTGTATTTGTTTTGCAAGTATTTTATTAGTATTTTTGCATCTATGTTCATAAGAGAATTGGTCTGAAATTCTCTTTCTTTGTTGAGTCTTTGTGAGGTTTAGGTATCAATGAGACTATGGCCTCATAGAATGAATTTGGTAATTTTCCATCCATTTCTATCTTTTGGAGTAGCTTGAAGAGTATCGGTATTAGCTCGCCCTTAAAGGTCTGGTAGAATTTCTGCACTGAAACCATCTGGCCCTGGGCTTTTTTGGTTGGGAGACCATCGATGATTGCTTCTATTTCTGTCGGGGAAATGGGACTATTTAACTTGTTTATCTGTTCTTCACTCAACTTTGGCAAGTGAACTTGATCAAGAAAATCGTCCATTTCCCTTAGATTTTCAAATTTTGTGGCGTATATGCCTTCAAAGTAGGATCTTATGATTCTTTGAATTTCTCAGTGTCTGTTGTTATGTCTCCCTTTTCATTTCTGATTTGTTGATTTCAATACTGTCTCTCTGCCTTTTAGTTAGTTTGGCTAATGGTCTGTCTATCTTGTTGATTTTCTCAAAGAACCAGCTTTTGGTTTTGTTGATTCTTTGGACTGTTTTCTTAGTTTCTAATTTGTTAATTTCAGCCCTGAGTTTGATTATTTCCAGGCGTCTACTCCTCTTGGGGTGTTTCTGCTTCTTTTTTTTCTAGGGCTTCCAGTTGTGTTGTTAAGATGCTTATGTGCGATGTTTCCAATTTCTTTTTAAAGGCACTTAGTGCTATGAATTTCCTCTTAGCACTGCTTCAATGTATCCACAAATTTGGGTACTTGTTCCTTCATTTTCATTGAATTTCAGAAACTCCTTGATTTCTTTCTTTATTTCTTCCCTAACCCAGGTGTCATTTAGCAGAGAGTTGTTTAGTTTCCACGAAACGTGTAGGCTTTTCGTTATTTCTGTTGTTGTTGAATTGCAGCCTAAGAGCATGGTGATCTGATAGGATACAAGGTATTATTTCAATCCTCTTGTATCTGTTGAGGCTTGCTTTGTGACCTACGATGTGATCAATTTTGGAGACGGTTCCATGGGGTTCAGAGAAGAAGGTATATTCTTTCTTGTTTGGGTGAAAGGTTCTATAGATATCTGTTAGATCCATTTGACCCATGGCATTGGTTAATGATGTTATTTCTCGGCTTAGTTTCTGTTTCAATGACTTATCCTTCAGTGAGAGTGGGTGTTGAAGTCTCCCACTATTATTGTGTGGGGATCGATGTGTGGTTTAAGCCTTTTTAGCAGATCTTTTACAAATGTGGGTGCCCTTGTATTGGGAGCATAGATGTTCAGAATTGTGATGTCATCTTGGTTGACTTTACCTTTGATGAGTATGAAGTGTCCTTCCTCATCCCTTTTGATTAATTTTGGTTGAAGTCTATTTTGTTCGATACTAAAATAGCTACGCCTGCTTGCTTCTTGTGACCATTTGCTTGGAATATTTTTTCCAACCTTTTATCCTGAGGTAATGCCTATCATTATGGTGAGATGTGTTTCTTGAATGCAGAAGAATGTTGGATCTTAGTTTATGCACCCATTCAGTTAGTCTGTGTCTTTTTATTGGAGAATTGAGACATTGATGTTGAGAGATATTAATGACCAGTGACTGTTCAGAGTCTTAATTTTGATGTTGTTTTCAGTCGAGCGTTTGTGTAGTTGTGTTTTTGCCATGGGATAGTTATCTATTTCCTGAGTAGTTTTGTTTGTAGCTTGACCCTTTGGGATGGAGTTTTCCTTCTAGTACCTTCTGTAAAGCTGGATTTGTGGATAGATACTGTTTGAATTTGTTTTCGTCATGGAATAGTTTGTTTTCTCCATCAATGGTTATTGATAGTTTTGCTGGGTAAAGTAGTCTGGCCTGGCATCTGTGGTCTCTCAGGGTTTGCAGGATCTCTGTGCAGGCCCTTCTGGCTTTATGGTCCTCTGCTGAGAAGTCGGGTGTAATTCTGATAGGTTTGCCATTAAATGTTATTTGGCCCTTTTCCCTTGCACGCTTTTAATATTTTTTCTTTGTTCTGTATGTTTGTGTTTTGATTTTTATGTGACGGGCAGTTTGTCTTTTCTGGTCAATTTTATTTGGTGGTCTGTAGGCCTCTTGTATGTTTATAGGCATCTCTTTCTTTAGATTGGGGAAATTTTCTTCTATGATTTTATTGAGAATAGTTTCTGGGCCTTGGAGACTGATATCTTCTCTTTCTTCAATGCCTATTATCCTCAGATTTCTTCTTTTCATGGTGTCATTAATTTCTTGGATGTTTTGTGTCAGGAGTTTTACAGATTTCGCATTTTCCTTAATGGTTGCTTCAAGATCTGTGATTGTATCTTCTAGACCTGAGGATTCGTTCTTCCATCTCTTGGATTCTGTTAGAAAAGCTCACCTCTGTGTTGCTAGCCTTCTTCTCTGAGGTCTCATGTTCTCGTTTTTCTTCTGTCTGTGTGTTTATCATTGAATCCATTTTCCTCTTCAATCTTGAACTGATTTTTTGATTTCTTCATCTGGTTGTTTGCATTCTTCCTGAAATTTCCATTCTACCTATGTGCTCTATTATGTCTCTCACCTGTCTGGGCTGCGTCCTCCTGCATTTGATTACGAATTTATTTGTTTCCTCCATTAATATCCTCATTACTAAGGATGTGAGGTCATTTTCTTGTATTTCTGTTGTATTTGAGTTCTCTGGGTTGTTTTCTTTGGGATAGCTGGAAACTGGAGACGTCATGTTGTTTTGGGGTTTTTTGCGTATGCTTTTACGCTGTCCTTTAGACATCTTGGTGCCTTTGTTTTTGTTGGGTAGCTTCCAGAGTTGGATGGAGGGAGTCTGATGATAGATTCACTTGTTTTCTCACAATTTCCGTAGGCTGGAAGCTCTGATACTTCACTGGTGTGAATGGCAGGAGGTTAGCCCTGTCGTTTCGGTCTCTCACAGCCAGTGATCCTCAGGTCCCCTGTGCTGTGGGTCCTGCAATCGTTCTGGGTCTCTGAATGAGCGTTGGGTCAGGCCAAGGTATCCACAGCCTTCTGGGCTCCCTGCCAAGTCCAGCCAGGGACACTGGGCCCAAACCACACTGCCGAGCTCAGCTAGATTCTCAGGGCCTGAACTGTCTGCCGAGCTCAGCTAGGGATTCTGGGCACAAAATGCACACAGGGTCCAGCCAGAATTTTGGGGGCTGGGACTGCATCACCAAGCTCAGCTAGGGGCTTTTGGCCCAAAAGTGTGTACTGTGGTCAGTTATTGACTCAGGGCCTGAACTGTCCGCCAAGCTCAGCCAGGAATTCTGGATTCAAACTGCACACTGTGTCAACCAGAGTCTTAGAGCTGGGACTGTGCCAAAAGCTCTGCTAGAGTCTCTGGGCCTAATCTGTCTGCCAAGCACAGTTAGGGACTCAGGCCCAAACTGCACGCCGAGCTCAACCGAGTCTCCGGGGTGGAATTGTGCACCGAGCTCAGCCAGGGACTCTGGACTCACACTGCACGCTAGTATTCAGCCAGGACTCCGGGCCTATACTGGTGGATAGTCCAGCCAGAGTCTTGGAGCCGCCAAGCCTGTGACACAGCTCAACTAGAGTCTACTGGGCCCAATCTGCCCGGCAAGTCCAGCTAGGGCCTCTGGGCTGAATCTGCGTGCTGACCTCAGCCTGTGTTAGTGCCCCAGAACTACCCGCTGAGCTGTGCTAGTGTCTTGGGCAGAATTGCTCGTTGATGTGAGCTAGTGCCTCTGGTGGAGCTGAGTGCTCCGCCCAGCCTGTGTCACAGCTGGAGAACTGCGGCTGTGCTGAGCTGGTGCCTAGGGTGGAATTGAGTGCTCCGCCCAGCCTGTGTCACAGCAGGGGAGCTGTGGCTGAGTTGAGCTAGTGCCTAGGGCAGAATTGCTTGCTGCACTGAAACAGTGTCTCCACGGCACTATACACTGAGCTGAACCCAGGACTCTGGCACTGAACTGTCCACCGAGTCCAGTTTGGGTCACAAGGCACCATGCGACCCAAATCCCGTCCAAAGTCCCCTCTCCCGCAGCAACTCCCACCGGCCACCACACTAATCGCCTCCACTGGAAGGCTCAGAGCTGCAAACCTCAGCCACTGCCACTGCTGCGGCTGTTGCCGCCGCTGTTGCTGCTGCCTCTGCCGCTGCTGCTCCGATCCGAGAAAATCCGCGCTCCTCCTCCACGCAGGTCCTCTGCACCCTGGTTACTCCGAACCATGGAGCACTCCCGCTGCCGTGGTGTGGGGACCTTGGTGTTCCTGGCTCAGAAATCTGTGCAATTCCCTGAATTTTTCACTGGAGCCTCCAAACACGGTCCACACTGCTCGCCGCCATCTTGGATCCTCGGGTCTAAATTTCTGAATGTGATTCAATATCTATCTTATATCAACTCTAATAGCTTAACTTCTTTATCTTGATCTAAAACGATCTTGTTCCCCAATCAGCTAAATTTGGTTGTAAAACTATACTATCTTGTCTTCAATGCCCCTCAGAGACTTGAGAAGGAATAAAACTTAAATTCCTGAGTGAACCAGCAGTGTGGGTCAGCAGCTTCCAAAATGTACAAATTGACTTAAGACAGTTTACTGCCTGACCAGTCACCCAATACACTTTATAACGTTGGAGCCTCATCTTCAGCTTTCTGGCCTAATATCTCTGCCAGACTTGTTCGCAGGGCAGGAACTATTGACCCTGACTTGGCAGAGTGCGGCCATTGACTTGAAGCACGCTCATTCTACTCCTGGCTCTCCAGCGCACAGTTAACTGTGGTGTTAGATTCCTTCTGCACTAAGCATGTGGCGTTGTGGTTTTCCCCCACCATGAATCCCATTCACAAACATTTCTATTGTAAGACGATGGAGTCAGGAGTTGAAAGGAAACAACAAAACTCTCAGACTAAAACCCATACTTGAATCTCAAAAACATGAATGTTAAACAAGTAATTACCAAAGCGAACCTTGTGTGTGTGGCTCAGTTGGTACAGCGCCATGAACGGTACCACCAAGAACAGTGGCACACTCCCAATACTTGGGAAGTAGAGGCGGGAGGGTCAGAAGTTTAAGGTCTCCGTGGCTACAAAAGGAATGCAGAGGTAGACTGGGCTACGTGAGACCACGCCTCAAGAAAGAAATCTTGTAAATATTTTCTAAAATTTTATGCATAGAAGTATTTATCTTTAAAATAACTATACAAAAATGACACTGGAATGTCAATGATGGCTCAGTGGTTAAGAGTGTACATTACCCTTACAGAGGGCCGGAGTTCAAGTCCCAGGGCCCACACTGGGAGGCTCACAACCTCCTCTGACTCCAGCGCCTGCATTCATGTGTACATAGTGACATGCTTGCACATGTGTTCACACACAAGATTTAAAATGAGTATTAAAAAGTAAAATGACAGTAAGATTCAAATATTGAAAGATTTAAGTAAAGCAGTGAAACATCCTCCTTTCCCATGTACTCTACCTAATGCTACTCTTCCTCGGAGTAACACTGTGGATAATCATCAAGGCATTCATTCATTCAATCATTAATTCATTCATTAATTCATTCATCCATCCATTCACCCATTCTTTTAGTTTTTATAGATTTATTTCATTTTATTCATGTGTTTTGCCTGTGTATATGGATGTGCACCATGTGTCCACAGAAATCAGAAGAGAGCATTGGGTCCTCTGGACCTGGAACTAGAAATGGTTGTGGATCACCATGTGGACAGCGAGAACTGAATGTGGGTCCTCTGCAAGAGCAGTAAGTGCTCTTAACCATTGGGTCATCGCTCTATCTCCTCATTTCCTTGTTTTAAGAACCCCAATTTTGGCTCTAAATTGAGCACTGTTCTCTCAGAGCCTTGGGGCTGAATCTGCAATAGGAATTCAGAGCCATCATGCCTTGAGGAGACACGAGCTTCCCCGGCGGTGGGCCAGGTGACCACTGGCATCTGATGGTAATGTTGCTTTCCTCCTATCAGCTGATGCAGCCTGGGGAGCAGGAAACTGTGGTTCTCTATGCGTTTGGATATGCCATGAATCAGTCCTTCCCAATCAGAAGTGAACATGCTCCCCAGAGGATATTTGACACAATCTGTAGCAACTTCTGATTGTCCCCTTTGGGGACAGGGGCCTGTTATTGACATCTGCAAAAGCATCACACAGCTAGGGCTCGGTTATCTAGTCCAAAATGTGACTTGTGCCAGGGTTGAGCAACTGATGTGTATAGGAGTGTCGAGATTCTTAGTATATTTTCTGGAATGCTGAGAAGAGCCAAATGTAAAGAAACGGAATGCCTGCCTTCTTTTTCAGCCAGACACAATCAGAATGTAGAAGTATCACTGGTGTGGAGTGCCCTGGAGGATACAAGAGGATGGGAAATGCCTCACTGACACCTGCTTTGTGGTCAAGTACAGCACGTCAGCAAAGCACACTGGGAAATTTTGTAAGTCTGCCAATCTGTAATCTGTTTTCTCTGACCATGCTTGCAGTGGTCAATGTCAATTGTATTTTCTGGGCTCGCTACTGCACTTTTATATTCTTCCTGAATTCTCCTAGTGAATTCCTTCCCTTCTCCATGACATTCTAGAAGGATGCTGCAGGAAGTATGCTAACCACAATATCCACTCCCCTGTGCTTTGATGGGACAAAGGATGGGTACATAGCCCAAGTGGGTTGGGTTTTAGAGTCATTCCTCAAATTGATAACTAAATATTAAAAATATTGATTTTTTTACTGATATTATTCACTAGAAGGTAGAAGACTAAAATTGTGTGGTTTCTGCAAGATGTATAGTAAACACAGAATAACATCACTTTAAGGTGACTTATGTCTGTTAAGGATGTAAATAGACATGCCAAGGAAATAACTAAAATAATACAAGGCATTGTGGCTAAAAAATAAAAATGAAATAATATAGGTATGTAAAAATAATATAGGTATGTGAATATAAACAAAAAAGGAGAAATAAATATGAAAAAGGGACAGGACCAGAGAGAAAAATCTAATAGAAATAAAAAACAAATTATAAGATGACAAACTTAAAGGAAACTATCTCAATAATGGCATTAGAAATAAATGATCTACTGTAATCGCAGCACTCAGGGAGGCAGAGGCAGCTGGATCTCTGTGAGTTCGAGGCCAGCCTGGTCTACAAAGAGGCCAGGACAGCCAGGGCTATAACACAGAGAAACCCTATCTTGAAAACAAAACAAATAACTGATCTAAATCTTTGTATTTACAAGTTCCTGATGCTTAGATACAGCATGACTAATTGAAGCTCAGTGAGAGCCTCTCTGCCTACTCAGACTTAGAGAAGCGGTGCCACTTCTCAGCTCTTCTTAGACTTGTCCTTTGGGGGACTAGTATCTAAACACAGAGTTGATAATAACAAAAATTCAATAACATATGGAAGCTGTGGTGATAGCCTAGGCCAATGAGCCACAAGGCTATGGAACTTCTGGTCATGTTTATTCTTCCTCCCAGTATCATATTCCTCAGTGTGACTGGCTCACCGAGAAACCCTGTTTTTATATCGCCCCTTTCAAAAATAGAAACCTTGTAAGAAACAGCAGAAAGTGCAATCCTAGTTGTGAGATTCCCTCTGGATGGCCTTTATCTTCAGCAGTAACAATTACATGGGGGGCCAAAACCGGATCCTGTTATAACGTGGCCTCTGTTAATGATCTGCTCATCCCATCTTTTTCAGGCACTCCGACTGTATTCCTGATACTACCTCAAGACATGGTAAAATGGACAAAAATATAAAGAGAGAGTGAGAGGCCCCCTTGCAGTGACAATCCTACTGATAATTAGCATGCACTGTTAAAGTAACTGTTGGTTGCACTTTATTTATAGGTATTAACATGATTAATTGCATTGGAAATGTGCCTGGAGGATGACACTTTCTGAGCTGGTGCTGGGACACAAGTGAACCTGCAGCCATCACAGGGTAGTGGGGGAGGCTGGTATCGACCCACACTCCCCTGCACCCCGCCCCCCCGCCACCCCATATGACATGTTCTCAAAGGATTCTAGGTCTAGTTCTCCTTAAGGGAGAATGTTCTTTGACCCTAAGAATGAACAAAGTAATTAACATCACACATGTGTAAGGTTTTTTTGGTCAGTAATGAATTTCTCAGCATTCTCTTATCCGGTCTTCTCTAGTTCCCTGGTTTAATATGATACTTATTAGTTGCAATATTTAGAAATCTAGCCCAGTCGTCTTCAGATCCCTGACAAGTTCTCTAACAGGCATCCCTATCTTAACTATGTTTACAAATGGAGCTCCTTTCCCTCACCTGCCCGAGCCTTCCTACCCAGACCGTTTCCATCTTAGAGTGGCAAACCCTCCCAGGGGCTGAAGTTAAAAATCTAGTTGTCACTGTATCTGTATTCCTCCTCTTCTCTCACATTCTCATATCTGCAAGTCATGTCATTTTTCCATTTAAAATTATCTAGAATCTTCCCCATATTTCCCTCTACAGTGCTACCTCACTGCATGGCAGCATCACTTTGTACATGAACTGCAGCACGGCTCTGCGACTCTGGCCCTCAGTGAGGAGTCACGTGGGGCTGATTCAGGCAAGGGCTGTCTATCTGGAGAAGTGATCATCGCATGTGACTAGGGCTTTCCCTTCGAAGGCTTCTGGGAGGTGGCTGGAGAGGTCTCACCTCAGCTGAGTACCCTTGAAGGCAGCTGCATCCCAGCGCTGCAGTGGCGGATGGGACTGATGATACTAACACTAGGAGGAACTTGTTGGAGACACTTTCCCTTCCTATAAGAAAAAAATGGCTTTGGAGACACTTTCCCATCCTATAAGGAAAAAAAAAATGGCTTTGGAGACACTTTCCCTTCCTATAAGAAAAAAAAAATGGCTTTGGAGATACTTTCCCTTCCTATAAGAAAAAAATGGCTTTGGTTGGTTTGGAATCTGGCTGTGTATCTGGCAAGCACTCACTCACATACTTGGGTGGTACCATCTCACTGTGAGAGAGCCGACTACTAGGCCCACAGCTTTTCTAGTACCAAAGGCAAATATTTTCTGTCATACTAGAGCCAACAAACTGGGAATATATACCAGAGCTTCACCACAGAGCTGTCATCCTGGATCCCAGCTGGCACAGAGAAGCCATCTTCCCAAGTATGAAAAACTAAGCCACTTTCCCAGAAAAAATCAAACATGGTTCTCTTCTCAGAGATTTTCCTTGGCTGTTCCCAAACCTTTCAAAAATCGTTGAGTATGCTTGCTGTACAAGCATGAGAACCACATACATGCACACTTGCACACATGCATGAACATGTATCCCTCTGCCCAATACTAGAACTCATTTAGTTAATAAGTTCATTTAAAAAAAATTTGCTGTCAGAGTAATGCCACTTCCTTTTATGACCACACTACTGGACTCCGAACAGGAAGCTTGCGAGCTTGTGTGGGCACAGTAAGTGTGACCTCACCGTAGTGTATGGTGAGTCTGCTCCTGAAATGTTGCGGATGATCTGGATGATTTAGCTTAGACAACAGTGAAGGCGAGTGAGCTCACACCCCAAGTGACCACCATATGCTAGTAAATGATTCAACAACCTGGGTTTTATCCAGTTCAAAAATTTTGTCAATAGTCTGGGAGAGGTAGAATTTGATATGATGAGTACATGGGAGTCCAAATTCAATGTCCACAAAAACCCTGACAGGTGAAATGTATAAAGCCCAATAATATACATTTATTAAGATAAATTATTGGAGGACCTAAAAAGTCAGTGGTACAATTTTGTTTTGTTTTTTTCAATACAGGGTTTCTATGTGTAGCCTTGGCTGTCCTGAGATCACTCTGTAGATCAGGCTAGCCTTGGACTTAAAGAGATTCGCCTGCCTCTGCCTCCCCGAGTGCTGGGCTTAATGGTACACATCTTAAAAATAGATGTTGCATGTGACAATCACAGGTTTTATTCTTTTTAAAGCCAAAATGTAATATAGTGATCAGAAACTAACTTTGCATTAGGCTACACCAACAGAGGCATAGCTCGAAGAAGAAGGCTGTGTGCATCACCCCTCTCCCCCACTTGAAAACAAATTCTTGGGGCTGGAGAGACGGCTTAGAGGTTAAGAGCACTGGCTGATCTTCCAGAGATCCTGAGTTCAATTCCCAGCAACCACATGGTGGCTCTCAGCCATCTATAACGAGATCTGATGCCCTCTTCTGGTGTGCATGAAGACAGTGTGCTCATATATATAAAACAAATAAATCTTTAAAAAAATTCTTTTCTGGGCATTGGGATTTTTGAGAGATGGAAGTAGTCGGAAGGTAAATGGTGATTAGAGCTGCAACTCTGCAAGAACCATAGGAGGAACAGCAAGAAACCGGTAAGCCTGTAAGCCTTAAGGGGGGGGGGGAATCACCAGGAAGCACAAGATTCTTGTTGGCACTAACATGAATTTCCATCCCACAGAAGAGGGGCTGGATTTGCTCTTAATAGTTCCAACAAGAAGAATTAGGATCCATGAGTGGGAGCCACGGGAAATCTATAATATTCTCTTCCATCATTACCCATGGGCTTGCTGTCTTTGAAAGCAGTGTGCTCGCCATCTGTTGGCCGGTCACAATGTGTTACTGAAGAATCAAGTATCAATAAGGCATTGAGCAAATGGGAAGGCTTTTCTCTCCTGCTGTCCTGATCCCCCGTAATCCCACGGATCAGACACAGACACAAGCGGACAGGTAATGAGGCAGGCAAACACAGGGACACGCTTAGCGACTTGATTCCCCTTGGCTTGGCTATGCACATCTCTCTTCTACCAACGCGCCTAGGTAACCTGTTGGCGCACTCCCAGTGCATTAGGCTGCTGTAAACAATGGAAGTGCGTTATTCTCCTTAGCAGTTACTTGATAATGCCTTGTCTCTATTTAAACATGTCCTAGAACATATCCTGAATTCAAGGGAGGGAGGTCCACCTGGGCTGAATTTGGTTTTGGGTGCATGTTCAATAAAATAAACTCTGTCTTCTGGGAAAACGTATAGGAAACACACAATTTGCCATCTTATGCCTATACATAATCAGCGTGTATATTATCAAAATCATGTGTCACAGGAAGGGGCATTTGCAGTGGGCAATCTTATGGAATTCAAGCCTGTCAATCAAAATGGAGAAACATGGCTATTATGTCCTTCACAACCAAACTCCTTTTCTTGAGTCCTGTAAAAGAAGATGCAAACAAATTACACCCCCGTTTCCTGAGTTCCTCACTCATACAGCCTGGTGTCATGACCGGCAGAGTGTCTTTTTTTTTTTTTTTTTTTTTTCATTTTATTATTGCTTTGCTTCAAGTTTTCTTGCTACTTTGCAATATGTGTGCATCTTTGGGACAATTCTTAAATAAAAAGTCAAGAACCTGGAGACACTTGGCCCGACAGTAAGAGATAGAAAGATAACGGATTTCTGCGCTAGGGCTACTCACGGCGTTATGAGAACCATGACTAAAGAGGTGTGGCTAGGTAGAGTGTGTGTGATTGTCTTGGAAGGAAAAGCTGGGATGAGGCCTGTTGCTTAATGATGTCAATTCATATCCTAGGAGCATAAAAGGATGGTGATGGGTAGCTGAGTCCCAAACCTTTGTGACTCTGGCAAAGAACTCTGGGACATCAGACTTTCTCCCCGCCCTCCCCTTCCCCTACTTTCCTCAACACTGCCTTCCTAATAGACACCCAGAGACTTGTGCATGATTCTTTTTCATCCTTCTGTTTTTCCCAGGGGTCATGTCTAGCTAGAGGGTCCTTGGATAAAACAAAGACAGCTGTTTTCAAAGATTAAAGGGTCCAAAGAAGGCTCTATATTTAATTTGAATGTTCAAAAACTATTCAGAATGGTTTAAAAAAAAATACTAGATCCTCCGATGTCAATAGAAAAAAAATTCACAAAAGTAATTTTAGATGAAAATTTCTTCTTATTTAAAGGCCACGGGAATCTCAGTGCATCCTCAGAATTGAGCACTGTGTGCTGGCTTGGTTGGGTACAACGTGTTTCACTGGCTTTTAAAGGAAACATTAAGATGTGTTGAAAGTGATTTTGAATTCACAGTGCATCCTCAGCATCTTTGTCTTTCTGAAACTTTCCATCTCAGAACTCAGGTTATCAAAACTGAAGGTGGAACTCTTAGCAAAGATGTCTTGTGGAGAGAAGCTTGGTGGAAAATGGATCCAGACCAACATGTCCGTGGTGTGCACAGTCACAAAGAAAGCCCACTTTTATTCTGCCTTGGATGTAGATTTTGCCCAATGACAATTAAAGAACATAGAGCTATTTTGCTTTTCAGTATTATTTGTGGTTGGACACAAGCATTATGCATCTTCCCTCTCTATCCTCATTAACAGCTCCTGTCCTAATCACAGGACCCTGGCAGCTAATACTGTATTCCTTATCTCAGATGTGTCTTTCGGGTTATTTTTAGATTCATTTATTTTATCTGTATGAGTCTTTTGTAGCGGCCAGAAGAGGGAGTCAGATCCTTTAGAAGTGGAGTTGGGGCTGATTGTGAGGATGCCACATCAGTGCTGGGAATGAAACTGGGGTCCTCTGCAAAAGCAGCAAGTGCTCTTAATCACAGAGCCATCTTTTCTGCCTCAAATGTGTTTTGATCACAATTCTTCTTGATCCTCCCTTGAAACAGTTTCTGAAGATGCACAGTAACTTACCACCCTCCATGCTCACAGACCTCATCACTTCACTCCTTCCTTAAACTCTCCAGTACATCCCAGATGTTCTTCTGTTAAGATCTAAACCTTGCCGTATGGCCTAGGAAAGGCTTCTCAGCTGGTCATTCTTCTAAAATGCACGTTTGTTTCTCCAGCCAGTCTGTGTTAAGTCTCACCCCACCACCCCCTTCTGCCTTTCATTCCGAGTGCTGTTACTTCTCCCTAAGTAACCTCACTTCCAATGCAAAAGATTATTTTGCATATTTCAAAAATTTTTAATTATTTATTTTTGGAGACAGTGTCCCATAGACCAAGTTGGCTAAAACTACTTATATAACTCAGGCTGGCCTGGAAGATCCTTCTACCTTACTCAAGTGCTGGGACTATGAGTTCATCACCATACCAAATTTTTCCTCCTCCTCCTCTTCCTCCTCTTCTTCCTCCTCTTTCAGTTTGCCATGTTATATCACTCTGCAATATTCAGAATGTCTCCAAGCCTGTGATGTCTGCTCTGGTAACTCCTTGCCCATTTTCCTACTGTCATATGAAGTTAATAGGGCTGGCGATCTGGCTCAGTTGGTAGAGTCCTTGCATAGAATGCATGAATCCCACTGGCTTTCATCCCCAGTACCACATAAAACCAGGCCTGGTGGTGGATGCCTGTAATTCCAGCACTTGGGAGATGGAGGCAGGTAGATTAGAACTTCAAGGTCATCTACAGCTATACAGCAAGTTCAAGTCCAGCCTGGGCTACATGAAATACTATATTAAAAAAATAGTTGTGAATCTAAGATGCAAAAGGCAAGAACAGTATATTCCTTTTGCCACATTGATCCAGGGAAGTGATCGAGGTTAATTAGCTTGCCCAAGGTCATTGGGCTACTTAGTGTGAGAGCCACACTCCCAACCAGGCAGCTAGGCAGCCTGAGTGAACATCCTACAGCTCCCTCAGGTGGGGGCCAACATTCTCTTTGAAGCTTGCTCTACTAAAGGGAAGGTGGTCACTTTCTTTAATAGTGAAGATTTGGGGGGAACTTGGAAAAGTTGATCAGGAGGGGAAGAAAAGGAAAAGAATATAGATTCTTCCTTTGGCCATATAATATTTCCACCCTTAGGAATGAACTTTTGTCTCAAACTTTATCATAAGGAACTGATTTTGCCTTCTCAACTAGAGGAGAAAAAGAGAGGAAGGCAGTACCTCAACTAAATCCAATTTGAGAACTGGGGCAAATGGTGCTTTAGCCAAAGAGGATCTACGTTTCATCAAAGCGCAACATAAGAGTACTTTTCTGTGTCCAATTTTCTAACACTATTGAGGGAAAGAGGAAATTTTGTACAATAAAGGGTGTTTTTAGGAGCTGTAATAAGGAGTCATCTTAGGCACACTTCAAGTAGGGGCCATCACAGACTGTGAGCCTGAACTCACCCCATGAACTAACATGCATCAGGAGTTAGCACAGCATCTGATACACACGTGTTAACTCATGTCTTCCCTCACCATAGCTAACAGGGCCTAGCACAGGGTGGGCCCATAGAAAACTAGCACACCAGTGATGAGTGGCAGGTGTCTCTTCAGAAGGGACAGACAGACTGATCAGGGACAGCTCAAGGCAGCAATGCCTCTCCTTAAAGATCCTCTACAGTCTGTTTTACAGTATGGATAAAGGAGACAGAAGTATGCTGAAAGGACTCTCCTTGCAGCAGATGTTTTTTTCTTCAGGAAGAATGACAAACTATCATTGTAAACCATCAGCCCACAGGCTGAGCCACTGGCCCACAGCCATAAAGTTGATCAGTGTCAAGAATGGATCTGCAGCATATTTCTCATCCATCCCCATGATCTCCATGTCTTCATTAAAAGATGATTTTTGAGTTATGTCAAATGATACTAGTAGAATTCCAAAACAAATGTCCTAGTTCAAATTTTCCAAGGTGACACATGTGGGTGGGGGTAAGAGCAGCAGTTTTTTTCATCCAGTACTCTGAAACACAAGAGACTTCCTCTTGTAGTTGAGAGAGAGAGAGAGAGAGAGAGAGAGAGAGAGAGAGAGAGAGAGAGAGACAGACAGAGAGACAGACAGAGACACACACACACACAGAGACAGAGAGAGAGAGAGAGAGACAGAGAGACAGAGAATGTGTGTGTGTGTGTGTGTGTGTGTGTGTGTGTGTACACTGAACCCAGAGCTTGAACATGCTAGGCTAGTCCTCTCCCATAGAGCTACCTAGCCCTTTATTTAAATGTACTTGCTTACTTATTTAGCAAACACTTGCAGGATATTTTCTATGTCCTAGACATTATACTAGGTGTTAAGAATGCAAAGAAGAGGAAAGAATAAAAATTCTTGCTGTAATGGAGTAGCCATGTAAACTGTCACTGTAGAGCCCAAGGAACAAAGCAACTCTATTATATTGGAAGAGTTGACTAATAAACTAAAGAGTGATCAGATCTGGTGAGGAGAAACGCAAGTTTAAATAGGATGACCAGGGGGCCTTCAGAGAAGGACCAAAAGAAGCCAAAGTTCAAGGCTGATGGTGACAAGGGAAGCAGCTACTTAGACAAAGTGGTTCTGGGGAAAGAGTGGGTCTGGGTAATGGCAGGAGGCTCATGGAGCTGGAGTGGGGAAGTGTGCAGTATGGTGGTAGAGGTGAGAACGGTGGGGAAGGTCTGGTCCACATCCTGGAGGTCAAGAGGAGCTCTGGCTTTGTGCTGTTCTCTTAAGACAGGTCATCGTATATCCCAAGCTGCCCTCGAACTCATTATTGAGGACGGCTTTGCATTTTTGATTCTCTTGCTGCCACCTTGTGAGTGCTGGGATTACAGGCAAGCGAGCACCACCACAGCCAGTTTATGTTGTACCAGGCACTGAGCCCAGGACCTTTGCATGCTAGGTCTCTACCGACTGAGCTCCATCTCTAGCCCAAGACTCAGGTTTTACTACGATGAAATTAGTGATACAATTCAACTTGAAGTGATCACTTCGGCTTCTGTATAGGTAACAGATTAAGGGGCTAGAACAGACAATTAGGAACATGTTTAGACATTCAAGTGCTGTTTTTAGCTAAGTTCTTAAGACTGTCTAAGAGTTTATAAGGTCTCTAGTGACTAAAAAGTATTGTTGCTTTAGATACAGCAGTGTATGGAAACGGGCTTCTCTTGCTTAGAAAGGGTTGTGAAAGGTGACTAAGAAAATATTCTCCCCAGGAACTCAAGGATGGCAAAGCAAGAAGACCTCTAAGTTTAGGACAATAGAGAAAAAAATGTAAGAGGAACCAAGGGTGGTAGAACATGTACATAATCCTAGCACTCGGAGGACTGTGTTTAAGGCTATCCTACGCTACATATTAAATTCAAAGCCAGTTTAAACTATAAGGTTTATTTTATTATTTTTAATTATGTATATGTGTGTGTCTATGTAATGGGTATATGCATATTAGTGCAGATACCTGCAGACTTCAGAGGCATCAGATCCCAGGAGCTGGAGTTACAGGCAGTTGTGAGCTACCTGATTTGGGTGCTGAAAATTGAATTCAGGTCTTCTGTAAGAACAAGAAACACTCTTAACCACTGAGAAATTTCTCCAGCCCCTGTGGTAAGATTCTACCTTAAAACAACAGAAACGAAAATACTAAGAGACTGGAGAGATGGCTCAGGGGTCAAGAGCACTTCCTGCTCTTCTGGAGATTCCATGCTTGGCTTCCAACATTCATGTTGAGCAGCTCACAACCACTTTTAACTCTAGCTCCAGGGGATCTGGTGCCCTATTCTAGCCTTTTAGGCACCTGTATTCATATCCACATACCCAGCCCCCCACCCCCCAATTTAAAAATTAAAAAAAAATAAATTAAACAAATTTAAAACAAAAACAAAAGAGACGAAGAAAGTAAGCAAGCTGTGAAAAGAGCTTGAAATGTTCAGAAGGAAGACTTTGTTTTTTTCCCCTTCTGTGCAGTCAGGAAGTAAAGGCTTTCCTGACTCCAGGAGCCTCAAGCCACCTCAGAGGAACCAGCCAGAATAATGTGTTCCTGCTTTTTTGTAGGTCAAAAATAGCATACCGTAAATTTTATGTCGTCCAGCTGAAGTCACAGCTCAAGGTGAGAACGGTGATGACAGTGGCCTCAGATGCTGCCATTACATGCCCTCCGGCTTAGCTGATGGAACATACCCACAAAGAAAATCAACTCCGAACCACGCAGGCAGCCAAGGATTCTGCCAAAGACTAAACTTGCAGAATCAGGTCCGAATCAGGTAAAGATGTGACCACGGGGGACTGTGGAGCTCAGCGCATGATGCCAACAGCACTACGGACGCATGAGATTTGAGGTGGAGAAAACTCACTCCAGGGCAAAAGAGAGAGCTAGTGATAGAGTGACGGGCGTCGTCAGTTTAGTTAAAAATCTGACAAAGAGATCATCATAACTGTTTTACTTCTTCCTCTCAGACTGGTCTAATCCTGAAACCAAGACGTGACAAAGACTCACAATATCAACAGTGCCACCAAAACAGTAACAAGCACAGTCTAAAGTGATAGGTCAACTGTCACAGAAGTGTGGCTGGAAAGTCCCACATATTAACTAATAAATCTATTGGTGTCACTATGCTTTGAGCAAGTAGGTTTATTTCCAGGCATATAGTGACTCAAAATCAGTGAATGAGGAATTTAATGAATCACATTAGTAGCTAGAGGAAAACCATTAAATATCTCAACAGAAAGATAACAGAGCCAGTGAGGTGGCTGGACTGAGTGAGGCAAGTGCTTGTCGAGCAAGCTTGAGGACCTGCGCTGGGACCCCAGCATCCATGTAAAATCTGAGCGTGGGAGGGTATATCTGTAAGCTCCACCCTGCAGGGAGGGAGCCAGCTGGCCCCTGGGGCTCAGAGACTCTCCAGCTGAACTTCCATGCTTTAGATTCAGTGAGAGACTTGTCTCAGAAACAAGGTGGAAGGGCTGAGGATGTGGCACAGTGGCAGAGTGATTGCCTCACATGTGTGAGGCTCAAGACTCAATCGCTACTACTACAAAAATGATGATGATGATGATGATGGTGGTGGTGATGATGATGGTAGTGGTGAGCAAAAGAGGAAGACAGCAGATATTGACTCCTACACACACACACACACACACACACACACAGAGAGAGAGAGAGAGAGAGAGAGAGAGAGAGAGACAGAGAGAGAGAGAGAGACAGAGAGACAGACAGAGAGAGAGAGAGACAGACAGAGAGACAGAGAGACAGAGAGACAGACAGACAGACAGACAGACAGGGACACACTAAGGTGGGAAGTAATCAAAGAAGCTATTATATTGCTGATGTTACCTTCTGGCCGTCACACACACTTGCACACATATGAACATGAGCACACATACAAATTAAAACAGAGGATAACGTATCATATATAATTTGAGATCCAGTCCTAATAAACAAATACAAAACTTAGTACAGTGACACTAAGGCTATCATCATTGAATTTAGGAAGCAGACCAAAATTCCTGCCCTTACTCTTTTTAAATAGTTTGGCATGTTCTATGAAATACTGTAAAATGTGAAAAATAAGTAAAACAAACATGATTTTAAAAAGCAGTTGCTATCTAATTATTCAAAGAGGCAATGAGAACTTAGTTGACAATCCAAGATAACCAAGTAAAACATTTTTGAAGCTAATGAGACAGGTGGCTAATTACAAGTGGGCAGAAATAAAGAACTCCTACAAATCAGAAGATAAAAAACAACCCAATTAAAACTCAACAACAAAAACTAAACTGTAAATTTAATAAATGAATATATAGGAAATGTTCTCTGAATCATTAGTTACAAAGGAATCACAATAACATGCCTTCACTAGAATGGACAAAGCAACAATGCCAACAGCAAACACTGGCAGAAATGTGAAGCAGCTGGAGCACATACGCACATCTGGAGCACACACACACATCACATCTGGAGCACACACACATGCAAATCTGGAGCACACACACATGCGCATCTGGAGCACACATGCACAGCTGGAGCACACATGCACAGCTGGAGCATACACGCACAGCTGGAGCACACATGCACAGCTGGAGCATACACGCACAGCTGGAGCACACATGCACAGCTGGAGCATACACGCACAGCTGGAGCACACATACACAGCTAGAGCACACATACACAGCTGGAGCACACAGGCATGCACAGCTGGAGCATACATGCACAGCTGGCATGAATATAAAGCAGCGTTTTGAAAAACCACCTTCATTTCCCTTTCTGTTTGATTGTTTTTGAGACACAGTCTTGCAAAATAGCCTAGGCTCTTTTAAAATGCACTACAAATAATCCAGGCCAATCTTAAAATCATAATCCTGCCGCACCTGGTATTACAGGTATGTGCTACCGTGCCATAACAAATATGTATAGTGTGTGTGTGTGTGTGTGTGTGTGTGTGTGTGTGTGTGTGTGTGAGAGAGAGAGAGAGAGAGAGAGAGAGAGAGAGAGAATATGAATATATATGTGTGTGCTAGTGCCCAGAGAGAGAGAGAGAGAGAGAGAGAGAGAGAGAGAGACAATATGAATATATATGTGTGTGCTAGTGCCCAGAAAAGGGCATTCAATCTTCCAGAGCTGGAGTTGCTTACAGGCTGCTGTGAGCTGCCTGATGTGGGTGCCAGGAACTGAACTCTGACCCTTTGCAAGAACAAGAAATACTCTTAACACTGAGTCCCCTAGTTTTTATTTTTAATAAACACAAATCTATCTTAGCACCAAGAAACTCTACTCCTAGGTGTTTAGTCAAGACATAAATTCTTGACTATACAAGACATATTTAAGACTATCCACGTAGTCACATTTTCTAACCATCAAATAATCAAAAACCAACAGCCCAAATTTCCAAGAGCAGAGAATGGAATAAGTTCTCGTATAGAGTATAACACTGCTCATCCAAAAAAGGGGAAAACCCCACAAAGCTACTGGTACATTCCACATCATAGCTGAGTATCAAAAACATCACACGTAGCAGAGAAACCATCCCTGTACATACACTCAAGTGTGAAGATCAACGGCAGGAAACCATGGGACCAAAAGTGAGAACATAAGTTGTTCTTGGAGAGGCTGAAAGGAGTAAGGGACCAGGCAACTCTCAGCAGCAACACAAATACTCTATACCTGGTTTGACATGAAGGACATGAATGTTAAATTCTTCAAACTGAACTAAGCACTGAAGATCTGTGCATTTTAATAAATATAATTGTGCTTCAATTTAATGGAAGGCAAACTATTTTAAAAAGGTAAAAATTTTACTTCTCAATGCCAGCAAAAAAAAAAAATATATATATATATGACAAATTTAAATAGAGAAAATTTATAAGCTAGGTGTGGGAGGCACATAACTAATCCTAGCACTCAGGAGGTTAATTAGGAGATTATGACTCCAAGTTCAACCTACCTACAGTGAAGTGAGCTCCACGTCAGCCTAACTGACAGAGTGACACTCTGTCTCAAAAACATTATTTTCACCCACAAAAAGGAAGATGAAGAGGGGTAGGGGGAAAAGCAGGGGGAGGAGGAGGAGGGGTAAGGGGAGAAGGAAGAAGAGGAAGAAAAGAAGATATTCTTGCAGAAAATACCAAGCACTTCAGCTATAGGATGTGAAGAAATAAAGTTGGTGCTGAATAGGAGGCTTCTTCCCTGTTGGCTAGTGTTCACAGTACCTGAAGGAGCTATGAAGGGTGTTGGAGGAAAAGTCATCAATAATCTTATCCACCTGTAAACCTTATGTGCTATAATAATGATGGGTATGGAAACTTTTTCCCATGGCTGTAATAGTGGCACAAATGTTATGAGGGTAACCAACTGCTTTCTGATGAAATTTAAGACCCACACGACAGGAGGAAACACATGCTTGGTGTCATAAACATGGCCAAGAACCCATGGGTGGGACGCTAAATGGATACAATACATACCATAATGGATACTCGTCAGCTAGTGTGTGCACACGCACAGTGGATAGTGGTTAACTCACATACAGGATAAGTTTCCATGAAGCACTCAGTCACAAACAGTACATCCCATCCCCCAAGGCTCAGCGATCATCAAGGAAGACTCAACAGAAAGACAGCTAGAAGTCAGGGAGGACCAGAGCAAAACTGTCTTCCTGACATGACAGGATTGCTACTCTCATTACATCACACTGGGTGTGGTTGTCTGAACATGACCTGTACAAGATCAAGCCAGTTACCACTGTAACAGGGATGGGCGAGAACCTCATGAGTTTCTATCCCTAGATGAAGGGGTATTGGTAAAACTGTTTCTAGGAAAGGGAGTGTCAGTTTCCTTGATGGTTTGACCCCTGTTAAGTCAACCATGTGGTGAGTACAGATGTAGTACAAATTGGATTGAATTTTTAATTTTTTAATTTTTTAATTTTTTTTGAAAAATTTTTTTTAAGATGACAAAATGTTGAGAGGAGGTAAAGGTTGGGCCTTGGAGGAGTCAGGGGGAAGTCATGGGGAGGACTTTCAGGAAGAAATAGGAAATGAATATAAAAAAAATACACTGCATACAAGTATAAAATTCTCAAAGAAGTAATAAAAATAGTATTACAAAGATTAGGGAAGGGTGTGGTGACGCACGCCTTTAACTCCAGCACTCAGGAGGCAGAGGGAGGTGGACAGCCAAGGCTAACACAGAGAGACCGTGTCTTGAAAAACCAAGAAAATAAAAGGGAACCTGTTAAGTTAGATGGTTAAGACAAATTATTATAAAACATATTTTCTATTATTGCTATTAGAAAAGTAAAGATTAATGGAAAAAAACTTAAAGTGAAAATAGCAATCAAAGTACACAGGTACTGACTACTTTGGTACATATTATCTCATAACACATGAAATAAAGATGTTATAGAGGAGGTGTTTATTCTCTAAGAACTAAATTCTACTGAACCCCAAACACATACTAATGGCACAATGTGTTTCTATTTACAGGTGTACATGGGTTTGGTGTACATGTGTGATACGTGTCTGCACATGTGGGCGCGCGTGTATACACACACACACACACACACACACACACACACACACACACACACAGACCCCTGCATGTATATGTGCAGGCCTGAAGTTGAAGCCAGGTATCTTCTGAGATCATGTCCTACTTTATTAATTGAGGCAGGGTCTCTCATTGAACCTGGAGCTCACCAATTCCAGCTTGTCCCGAGGGGGTCTCTAATCTGTGCCTCCTAAATACTAGAATTACAGCCATCTTCCACACTTGCCAATCTTTCATGTGGGTTCTGGAGATTTGAACTCTGGTCCTCATGGCTGTGCAGTAAGTGCTTAGTCCAATAAGCCATCTCTCCAACAATTCTAAAAAATATCTGAGACAGTCCTCACTCTCCCATCAATTGTGGAGAATGTCCTGTCCATTGGCTAGATCTAAGAAGGGGCTTGATGTTTACTGCAAGTACTGCCCTTTGTTGGTGTCGTAGTTTGAGCAGAACCCCTGGGCCCAGATCTGCCCATCATGATATTCTTGTTGTAGGTTTCTAGGGCCCTCTGGATCCTTCTATTTTCCCATTCTCCCATACTTCTCTCACCTAAAGTCCCAAAAGGATGACCTCACAACTATCCCAATCTCCTGGTAAGTGAAGACTTTCATGGGACATACCTCTTGGGCTAGTGACCAATTATAAGTGAGTATATACCATGTAAGTCTTTCTGCTTCTAGGTTAACTCACTCAGTATGAACTCTGGTGCCCCGTATTTGGCAACTTCCCCGTGGTGGGGAGGCCTGGTGGCACTAAGAGAAAGAATAAGCAGGCTACCAAGATGAGACTTGATAGTCTCTGACCATATAGTAAGAGAGGACGTCCCCCTTGGTCACAGACATAGGGGAGGGGAATAGGGTGAAAGTGGGACGGAGGGAGGAACGGGAATATACAAGGTATGGGATAACAATTGAGATGTAATCTGAAGAAATTAATTAAATAAAATTTTAAAAAATTCTAAACAATAGGCTCTCAACACTGTCTGTCATTCCAGTAAGTCCCACGACCAACATGCTTGGAATAAGAGGACGTCTGTTTAAAGACAACAATGAACAGCTTTTATATTCTAGTTATTTCCATATTTATCTTAATTTTATTTCACTTTTCATGCTTCTACATTGTGCCTGTGCCAAAACTTGAAAATATCTGAAATTGTTATATAGTAATATTGGTTGTTCAGTGAACGTTGGTTTATTTAGATAGGAATGAGCTAATGAATTATTTGCCAGAAGTTTAGTTAAGATCATTAGTTCATAATACACCGTGTTAACTTCTAATGGACTCACATTATAAAGTCAAGACTGTAGTTTTACACTGCAGCCCCTGGAGTCAGACCATCCAGGTTTGATTCCAAGATCTGTCACTCGCTGTATGAAACCACCTGACCCACAGAGGGGTTTTGTGAGGGATGCAGAAGACGCTACGTGCAGACTTCTTACAGGAAGACCTGGTGCTCACTCAGTAAATGTCAGTTCTTAGCTCTGCTGTGGTTCAGATGGGCAGTCGTTATGATCCCTGAAACAAAGGTGTGAGTGGGAGGGATGTTCTAAGTATGACTGCAAGGCAGAACTTCCCGAAGGGGAACATACATATGTCAGTTCACAAACAACAACAGTGAGGGCAAATAAATGCTAACAATTTTAACTTAAAAGAAATCTAAAAATTCCTTTAAAAAGTAATATCCGATGTAAGAATAAACTAAAGCTAAAGAGCAAGTCACATAAAAATGGTCATTTTTTAGAAAATATTACCCTTATTTTAAAAACCAAATTACATCAAAATAATCTTTCCAATAAAAATGTTTTTAAAATCATACCATAGTTTACCTTTCAAGTTAGCAAACATCACCATACCATTTTAGCCCATTATAATATTTTTTAAAGCCTGGGAGGGCCACCCTAAATTAAATAGTAACTGGAACATCTAGGAAAGACGCGTGAGGACAGGAGGACATTGGCCTTCCTTATGGCTAGGATACAGCAGAGATTGAAATGTCTATTAAGCATCAGGGACAGTTTCCATAAGCCATAGAACCACCACATGAACATTTATAATACAAACATTTACACCCACAGCAAAGTCAATTTAATGTTTATAAAAGAATGATGAAACTGGCATTTAGATGTGATTTATGGGAACACAAAATAGTAAATCTACACTGGAGAGCAAACTGACAAGGCACATGGGAAGTCCTAACATGTCTATATCAGAAATAATCCTGATGAAATAACCATGTATAAAAAATACACACATGAGAATTTATATCTTAGTATAAAGCAAAAAATTAGTAGTTAAATATTAATCAAGATGCGATTGGCTAAAGTAGATTATGGTACATCTGCATATGCAGCCAAACAGCAATAGTCAGAAAGCGTATAACCTAAAATGAAGATATGCATGTCTGTTAACTGACATGGGCAAAGTTCACACAAAGAACAAAGTGTCAAACTATGAGGACTATGCACAGAGTAACCTTGGGTTTGTTTGTTTGTTTTAAAGTGTTTGATTAAGAGAGAAATGAGAAGTTTGAGTTTTCCATCTTTAGTGGAGAAGACACAATCGACTGCTCTGTGCAAGTAGGAAGAGAATAAAGGATCCTAAAGGACCAGAGTGGTTATTTTCCCACAGAGTCATCTGTGCCCGTTTCCCACCCATCATGAGGATTTTTCTAGAATCTCCTTACTTTGTTTTCCTTCTGTTTTAAAAGCAAAACCACTTAGGATTGCATTGTCAGGGCTCTTCCTACGCCTCGCCTAGTGGAGTAAGGGTGGGATACTCCAGGGGCTTGGTCACCCAGACACACAGCAAGCTAAGAACCCCTGGCCATCCGTAAAGCCTGTTGGGGAGGCAAGCCTTCCCTGTCTGGGCAGAAGGTTCAGTTTAGGACAGATTTTTTTCTTTCTCTTCCCCCTCTAGCACTTGCTCTCTCATCCATCTGTCACAGCTGCAGAGTTCCCCAGCCATGAAGGGATCTGACCCCGAATTCTATTTTAGTCCTGGTGATGCCTGGCGTTTATCAGAGACATACGCAACTACCGGAGCAGCTAACTCTGCTCAGGTAGGTTAGACTTTTCAACTGGGTCACAAAGAGACCTTACATCTCTCCACATGAAACTCTCAGCTCTATAGCCACTTTGTGGCCAGGCTGGGCTGTGTGACATCACAGACACACACACAAATAAATGCACAGACAAAACACGCGCACACACACACAGATACACACAAACACGCACATATATACAGACATACACATGCACATAAACACACTCTTTCATGCACATATACACACACTCCTACACACTGTATGTGTGTATTTACACATATATGCATGTTCATATGAAATACAGAAAGGCTAATAAAGGGATAGTGAAATTTTCTAAACTAGGAAACTACTTCTGTCTCTGTCACATTGTTAACTTTTTCAAATCAGTATTAATTTTAAAGACAAAAAGATTTGGAGTTCTGCTACTTGTGGCATACGTATCAACTCTGTCAGTTAGGGTGAGCTATTTATCATCTGTTTCTGTGATTATAGAGTGGGAAAAACAGTGTTTTGTGGACTATAGAAAGTCATGTGCCTTCGACACTGGACGTTTGGCAAAACTTAGCTATTATTTCCCAATTGAACAGGTCTCCTATTCCTTCCCAGATCTCTGCTCATTTCTATCTATGAGAAAATGGCGTTGCTTTGTACTTCACAGAGAAAGTAGATGCCATTAAATAGGAACACATGTAACGCTGCCAGCATCCTTGCGAAGAGCCTTGTGCTGCCATCCTCCTTCCAGCCTAAGAAGATACATCCCTCAACTTATCTAGCAGGATGAATACTGCAGCCTACTAAGTGCTCCTGGAAACACAATGGCTTACTTCTGCCCTCCCCAGTCTTTAGTATTTCCTTTTCCAATGGAGCTGCTGGGTTGGGACTTTTAACATATACCCTGTAACTTAAAAATAAACCTCTTTGCTGAAAAGATGGCTATTTCCCAGCCTGTCACTTTCCTCATATCTGGCCAAAGTTCTCTACAGGATTGTTCGAGAAAAGAAACTTCATTCACCACTTCCTTATCTCCCATTCACTCCTCAGCTACGTCTATCTGGCTTGTGCAACCAGACTCTATCTGGACAATAAAGTGTTGGCCACTTTGCTGAACCGACACCCTCCATCCTCATCTGGATGTCTCAGAGGTGTTTGAGGGAAGAGATGACCTCTTCCTTCTGAACACACTCATTTATAGATTCCATACTTGTGTTGCTTGCTTGCTTCCTCCATGTTTTCCCATTCCTTTAAGGAAACTTTTATTCCATGCTCTTTTGATGTAAGATGTGTCCATGGCTTGGTGGCAGTCACGGCCTCCTTTTTATTCCAGATCATCTAGCATTCAGATCCTCCCCAAGTGTCTGGACCAGCCCTGTCTTCCATGTGTCTAATGGTCTCCCTGGCTTCACCCCTATAGTGACCCACAGAAGCCCCACCTTCACTGTGTACAAGAATTGACACTCTTCCATTTTTAAAGTGTATTACTCCTAGTATTCTGGATTCTACCAAAGGACTCATAACTTACCTGGATGCTAACGTGAGAAACTTTACTATCACTGTGTCCTTTTTAATGGGCTACTGGTGTTAATATAATAACAAAACACTCAAGTAGATTTGAGAAAGTCTATCTAATAGTTATACCTCACTCAGAAAAGTCATTCAGAAAGAAGAGATGACTCCAGGAGGCTAACAAGATAGTTAGGTAAAGCCAAACAAACTCAACACAATGATAGTTTGAACCAAGGTAGTAGCAGGGAAAATTCATACTGACTGTATGCATAAAGAGACATAAGTAATTAAAAGAATGGTTGATGGAAAGGAATAAGAAACCCAAATCCTTAATAAGAAATAAGTGAAAGAAAATACAGTGGTATTTGAGGGTTTTGTTCTGTTGTTGTGATGAAAGACCCTGACAAAAACTACTTTAAGGAGAAAGGGCTTATCTTAGCTCATCGTTCCAGTTTACAATCCATCAAGGTGGAAATTCTCAGTGGCAGGAGCTGGAGGGAGTTGGTCACATCACGTCCATCCACAGACAGAAGACAGTAATACATGCATAAATGCTAATGCTCAGTAGCTTTCTCCACTCCTATAATACAGTCCAAGATCCCTTACCAAGGGACTGATACCATTAACGGTGGTTGGCTGGGTCTTCCCACCCAAGCTGAAATAGTCAATGTAATTCCATCTCCCAGGAGATTCCAACTTTTGTCAAATTGACAATGAATACTGATGATCATAGTTGGTCATCCAATAAAAAGATCAGTCCAACATATAGCAAGTAAGAGATTACAGGCAAAAAAAAAAAAGTATCCCCCCTCAAAATATAGGAAGCAAACAAACAAATCCCAGCATGTTAACTAGAAGACAAAAAAGAGAAGATGCTGGACATAAAGTCACATATGTTCATCACACATGACTTTACTCACATTTTAAAGATGAAAACTGAAGAAGTTTAAAAACGTAGATCTGTTATTACATGATACAAGTTATAACATATATAAAATGAATTTGAAAGCAATGCAAACATCTGTATGTGGTCACCAAACTAAAAGCTTATGTTATATTGTTCAGCATGCTGATTTTCTAGCTAACATTCATCTCTTTTCTTCTCACCTAGGAGAACACCAGTTCAACACGCCCAGCTCATTCAGTTTTCTAGTCTTTCTTCAAGAGATAAACAGCGAACATTTCTGGCCAGTTGTATGTAGGTAGAAATCTACTGAATGACAAATCTGGGAATTTCAACTATTTTCCGGAGTTAAAGAAATAGTTGGGGGCTGGAGAGATGGCTCAGAGATTAAGAGCACTGGCTGCTCTTCCAGAGGTCCTGAGTTCAATTCCCAACAACTACTATAATGAGATCTGGTGCCCTCTTCTAGCGGGCAAGCATACATGCAGAACGTAAGTAAGTAAATAAGTCTTAGAAAAACAAAAATAGTTGGCATATGACTGTTTTACCTTCCACCTTCTAGCATCATCTTGTATGTGACACCATAATGCTTTTGGAAGGGGTGAAGCCATTTAGTGGCTATAAATTTAAAAGTAAGACTGTAAGATGGAGGAGCAGGTAATGAGGAGGGTGTTTGGCCTTAAAAATCTCCTTATCTGGGATGACCAGCCTAAGCTGTCTATTACTAGACTTCTTGGTTCTTGAGAAAAATGAAATTTTTTCTCAGTTAGCCAACCATAACATAAAGATGATGACATTTTCAACAGGAGAAAGAGGCCCTGATCCAGAAGATGTGTACTAGAGAGAAAATCAACAATTCTACGATGACAGAAATGGCTATACAATCCTCAGTTAAAGGATTACCTAGGCAGACAACATATGAGACTATAGATTATTTGAACAATACAATCATTAATTAAGCCTGATCCAGGAGATGTATATGTGACTGTGGATTTGATGATGGCGGGAAGACAGTCTCTGATTTGTTTAGATTTATATATGTACATAAGTGCTTCGCCTTCATGCATGTCTGTGCACCACTTGTGTGCCTGGTGCCTGAGGAGGTTAGAATGGGCACTGAATCCCCTGGTGCTGAAGCTATGGGCAGCTGTGAGCTGCCACATGGGTCCTGGGAACTAAACTCGATCCTCTAAATAGCAACAAGTGCTTTGATCAGCCGAGGCATCTCTGCTTCCTTAGGAACTATTATTAATTTTTAAATTAAGGAACCATAGTATCTGTAAACATGACCTCAGGCTAAGTGTGGTGGTGCAAGCCTGTCAATCCTAGCATGTGAGAGGCAAAAGCAGGAGGATGAGACTCCAGCCTCACACTACAGCGGTGACCCACAGATGACTCACCGTCACTTTGTTTGCAAGGATGTTTACTTTAGGTGTGTTTTACATCTATAAAAAAATAAAAAGTCTGTCAGGTGGTGGTGGCATGCGCCTTTAATCCCAGCACTTGGTAGGCAAAGGCCAGCCTGGTGTACAAAGTGAGTCCAGGACAGCCAGTGCTATACAGAGAAACTCTGTTTCAAAAAACCAAAAAACTAGACTTGGAAATTTAAAATGCTATTATAGGAATTAGAAGCTGCTAGTTTTTTCTGACAGGATGCAAAGGCTGCAATCAGGATTAAGACAATTGCCTCATGGGGGTGCTTCCTCCATCTTTGAGAGGTTATTTCCACTTGTTGACACTAACTACGGTAGTCAGTATCAATCCCCAGGCAGGGTCAAATGCACTGCTGGTGCTCAGCCTAGCCTTGACATCGCTGATAAGTAGAAAAGAAATTAACATCTTTGGATGACTTGGGTAATTTCTAAATCAAGGTCAAGGGTTGGAAGTGACCAATTAGGCTGGATGTGACAGAAAGATTTCATGAGCTCCTACTCTGTGTGAGACCCTGGCCAGGGTAAGACATAAGTTGTTCAGAGAAATGGGTCTCTAGGGACTTCTTGGGTAGAAGAGAAGACCCAGTAGACAAAGGCCAATAGTGTGCTTGTGAACTAGTTACACGAATACAGGAACTCGGCTTCCAGCTCCAGGTGACCTTGGCTAAGCTCCAATGAAGCCTTGACAGAGTCCTTTCTCTTGTCTTTTAACATCGGACAAGATGAGCTCGGAGGTCTACGGTTAAGTCTATCAATCTCACTGCCTCCTCTCCGCTCTTTAACAGAGCAATAACATATAAGAGATAACCCCAAGCAAGAGCTAAGCCTCTGTTTAACTGTCTAATCAGACCACAGCTGCAGAAGAAGCCTATGGAGGAAGGTAGGCTGACCTACGCCACATGCGTGTTTGTATTCCTCTATATGAGGAACCAGAGAAGAATCTAGAAGGAAGGTAGAATCTGTGTTGGAATCCAGAAGGCCAAGAGAAGAGAAAGGAGAAAGAGTAAAGCCTGTATGCATGCTCCCTATTTTTGTTTGGAGTGGAACACAGAAAGTGACAATTACAGCACATGCTGTAAGTGAAGAAGGGAGCTCACCTTTCTCCGAGGATGGCGAGGAGCAATTAGTATTTTAGCCCACTTGGAGGTCATGTGTGCCACTGCCATGTTCTACGTCTGGAATGCTTATGTCAACTGAGAAGCTTGGTGCCAAGAGTCCCAAAGCAGGGTTCAGGTAGGGTGAGGAGTGTGAGTGTGTGAAAAGAGGAGTAGGAAGAAAACATATAGAATGCACTCCTGTTCCTTATGGGCCTTCCAAAGACAGCAATGTCTACTGACGTCACCACTCCACACGCTCACTCCACCTTTTCTACAGGAATTCCATAGGTGAGTCTTCCTGAGAAACGTGATACTCAGAAAAAAATGGCACTAGAGCATTTCAGGAGGTACCGCCTGGCAGCACTGTGTCTGTGGGTGAGCGTTGGGGTGACAGTGTCAAGGAAGATGATGGGTGTATTTTGCATGGCACCTCCGCCTCCAAGAGCACATTGTAAAGCACAAGAGTGGCCTGGTCTGGGAGCAGCTTCTTACCAGAAGGCATCAAAGCATCCTGCTGAAGAAACATCAGAGGAAAGCATCCATCTGCTGGGACAAGTGGGAGGCAGGACAATAAGCCACTTGGCTTGGTGAGGAGCTGAGGAAGAGGTCACCTATCTGGCTGAAACCTAAACTCGGATCTGCGTTCCCACAGGAAACACTCTGGTATAAGTGTCCTCAGAATACGTCCCCCTACCTCAGTGTGTTTGTGGGGTGAGGGAGAGTAAGTGACAGGACAGGTGGGGAAGACAACGGGTTGATCCTATTAGTGTTTGCACACCAGACCTATGATTGCCAAAAGATCCTGATGACGTATGCTGGCAGCCAGTTAAAAATGCTCTATGGGGAAGCTGCTTAAGTTTACTCCAAGAAAAACAAGGAGCCAACAATGTGCCTCCAAGGAAGAGGGTAGCATGGTTTTTCTGGGTATCACTGTGGTTGCAGTGTAGGGAAAGACAACCAGTGAGGTGAGGAAGTGACTTTGAGCATATCTTTTAAACTTTTCTACTTAGGATACTTTTACGGCCAAGAACATTTTTATACTTTGGGTATACAGGCATCTGAAATGAGTGTATGAATCAAACATTAACTGAGACTAAATCATAGCAAAACCTATTTTAAAACAATTGTTTGGCTCACATACAAATCCAACAAAAGCAAATTTGCATAGTGTTATTTTCACATGATGAATTAAACAGACTGGTCTGGTTATGCATACCGACAATCCCAATACTCAAGAGGTGCAAACTGGAGCATCAAAAGTCAGCCTTAGCTACACAGAGAACCAGCCTGAGCTACATGAGACCCTGTCTCAAAAAAAAAAAAAAAAAAAAAAAAGAAGCAAGAAAGGGATGGAGGGACAGCTCAACAGTTAAGAGTGCTTATTGCTTTCCCATGAGATTTGAGTTTGGTTGCTACACCCCAAATGGGTAGCTTACAACTGCCTGTAACTCACACCTTCACGGATGCATACTGATTTACAAAAATGCATGTGTGTATTAATTTGTGTTTATCTAGGCATATAAAAAGAAATTAATACAGTTAACAAAATATACATGGAACATTTAGTGTTTTATTCTTGCATCCGATTGTATGTCATTCCTGCTTTCTCCATGACAACTGTCACATCTTCCTAGCTAAAAGCTATCTTTGCATTTTGGATCTTTGTGGGTATCCTATTTGTATTGCCTCTTGTGCTTTCTAGGTTGTCTTATCTTCTCTAATAACTTCACAATACATTATTTTATATTTAAAATATATTATTTTATATTAACCCCTGAGAACTAGGCAAAAATTTGGCATTGTCACCACAGGTCAGTTGAGTCACTGGGTATTCTAAAATGACACGAATATGAACCTTAGTCTCTCATTTCTGTTTGTTATTTGGGTCAAAACCAGCTAATGGCACCATATGTTCTCAAACTTTAAACTACAGATTCCGAGCATCCAGGATGCCAGGGGAACAGGTGCCTTACAGAGTGTGTTTGTTGAAGTCAGTACTGAGAGCTGAAGTCCCAACTTTTTGCTTACAGAGACCCTCTGTCATCCCAGCTCAGACGTTTAGTGCTCTGTAGCCCAGCTACCTTCCTGTCTCTGATTCGCACAGACAACAGTTTACAGAATCTCCTCTGTTTAAGCTGCTCCTGAAAGAAAACAAATAAACCCACTTTCTTTGAAACCATGTATGTCAGAAGTCTGCCTGAGGCAGAGTGCTCTACTCTGGGTAAGGTATCATAGCACTTTACAAAACCGTCTGTTTTCCAAACCCCTGAGGGTGGCCAATGCTTTATTAAGCTAGCTGGGACCTGGCCAAAGAAAACACATGCCCAACATCTGGGCCTCCCTGAGAACAGATGCATACCTTCTACTGTATCACCAACATCTGGGCCTCCCTGAGAACAGATGCATACCTTCTACTGTATCACCAACATCTGGGCCTCCCTGAGAACAGATGCATACCTTCTACTGTATCACCAACATCTGGGCCTCCCTGAGAACAGATGCATACCTTCTACTGTATCACCAACATCTGGGCCTCCCTGAGAACAGATACATACCTTTTGCTGTATCAGCTCACCCCAATCCCGCCTGCTCCCCTCTCCTTTTACAGAAACGTTTATCTCCCAGAAAACACAATCTCAATTACTGCCAGCTCCCCTATTCACAGGTTCTGGAACAGAGTTGTTGGCCACTTACTAGTTTTTTTTCCCCCCCTTCCACTGTCCTTCCTTATATGCCTGACAGCCACAATCCTGGCGATAGTTACTGACAGAACCCTCCCAGCCCTCGGTGGCAGCAAACTGTTGACAAAACACAGCTAGCTCAGCTCCATCTCAAGTTTCTACTTCCATCTTCACAATCGATGAAGATTCTGGAAAGTGCGTCGTTAATCCCATTACATCATCTTATTGAAGATGATGGCTGGTGTTTACAAAAGGAAATGCTTGCCCGCATAAAATCAATAACGACAGGGTAAGGCTCCGGGCGGGAATGGACAGTCTGGAGTTCCAGTGGTACACACAGCTCCCACACGGGCAGTGTCACTCAGGAGCTGCTCTCAAAAGTAGGCCAGGCTCAGTGCTGCACTGGGCACTAGGTAGCTGCCATCAGGCAGGCTGCTTAGAGACTCAAGGCCTTTTTTCACTGACTGTGGGAACTGGACCCCAGCTAGACACATCTCTGGTCAATTAGCACAGAAAGCACTCTCAAAAACATGACCACTGCCCCAAATGATACACTGGTAATAGCTCTCTAATAAAGATCTTGGGAATTGTTGGGTTTCTAGTTTCTTTCCCCACCAAATTTCATTTTGTTCAGTCATTAAGAAGTAGGCAATAGAGAAAAGAGAGAAAGAGGTAAAAGTCAGCCAGGCCACTAGAGTGCATTGTGGAGGTCCATGAAGCATCCCTGTAAGGCAGGCTGGGTTGAGCCACAAGAGGTACAGGAAAGAGGGATGGAGATTTATGGTCTATGGGGTAGACTAGTGCATGTAGGCAGCTCAGGCAGGACATGACTTTGGCCCTCTTTCAAACTGGTATTAATTTACATGCCACGCCAGAACTCATTAGCACAGAGATCAGTTCATCTGCCTGGTAAAAGGAGGCTAGTATTTTCTCTTCTGCCACTCAGATGGTCCAACGCTGTCAAAAGACACTTTGGCTAGTGAGCTCTCTGCTACCCGAGCTATGAGAAGTGACATCACTCTTCCTAATTGGCTTATTAAAGTACTGTTTCCAACCCTAGATAATGTTTTCCCTGGAAGAAAAGTGATTAATAGTCATTTCCACCTCCGTGTTACAGGACCATTATCGATCGACTCTCTGGAAATCTGTCTGGCCAGCTTGTTCCTTCTTCTCACTCTGATGTAGCACCTATTTGAGCAAAAACCAGACCTTGGGCACAAGACACTGGGGGTGGGCCCTGTTGGCACGAGTGACTCACCAGGTAGAGTGTAATGGGAACCACTGAGTGATCACCACAAGTGTGCAGGAATCCAGTCACATTCTTCAATCCAGAGTTGGTAAAGGGACTGGGAAAAGCAGGGCATGGTAGCTCGTGCCTGTAATCCTAGCACTTGGGAGGTGAAGGTAGGAAGATGGGGAGCTCATAGTGAGTTTGAGGCCAGCCTGAGCTACAGAAACCACATTTCAAAACAGTAACAAGAAGTAACCTCCATACCGACACACAAAGAGTGACAGGTGCTGTAACAGAAAACCAAAAGTGTAGGTTTGGGGACAAAGACCTTAAATAGACCTGTATTCAAACTTGGGATCACTTTTTGTTTGTTTGTTTCTTTTTGTTTGTTTGTTTTTGTTTTTCGAGACAGGGTTTCTCTGTGTTGCCCTGACTGTCCTAGACTCACTTTGTAGACTAGACTAGCCTCGGACTCACAGCGATCCACCTGCCTCTGCCTCCCGAGTGCTGAGATTAAAGGCGTGTGCCACCACACCCAGCTTTGGGCTCACTTTTTAATACTAGTACAAACATGCTGAATCAAGGGTCTCTTCCTGTCTACCTCAGTTTCCTTTCCTGTATAAAGGATATAATACCCATTTCATGTGTGTGTCAATTAACTGGGAAGCCAGGTGTGGCACAGAGGAAGTGTGGATGCCTTTTGTTTCTCTTTCTTGCTGTGGGCTTAAGAATCCTGGCCAGGCAGAAGCTCTACTGGGAACAGTGGAATCTCTCAGCCAGTAGAAACCTTTAATCCCGACTTCTGTTTATTTTTCTAGCAAGTGCATTCAGGAAATAACCTTGCCTATGGGTGGTGAGATCAGAGAATTAGGGGAGAGAAGGAAGCAGGTGGACTCTGGGAAATCAGATAATGGTGGAATAAAGCGGCCGGGTTCTGGGAATCGGAGGAAGCTTTGTTTTGCGTTTCTCACTGTGGTGGAGTCAACATGACACACCACTCACCACTTTAGCCATCTGTAAGTGTGCAGTTCAGCTGCTATTAGCACATTCAGAATTTGCGGCCATCAGCACTCTTCCTCTCCATTAACCTCATCATCCCAAACAGACACTCTGGAGCCATTAAGCAACCTTCCTGTCCCCCACCGCCAGCCACCCTGAAGAGGTTTTGAACTTGAAATTTCCTATTCTGAACCCAGCTGTGCATTCCTGACATCCCTGGAAGGCACTCCCTGAATGATGTAGGCAGGTTAGAGCCACACCGGTGTGTATGGCCATTCTTTCCGATGGTCAAGAGTACAGCTGCCCCGCTGTGGCCCTGGAATCCCTTCAGATGATGTTGGGTAAGAAATCAGGCTCCTTTTTCCTTTCTAACTTCAATGAAACAGACTTTAATTACTTCTTTAAAAAAAAAAAAAGCTAGACTGGGGGAGGGGAGGGTATGAGAGACAGAGATGGATGACATCAAGGAAACAGCATCTTCTGGACATGACAGGCACATGCACAAAGGGACTTCCAAAGATCGAGACAGAATGCACAAGACGTGTACAAGCTCAAACCAGACAAAACCTCAGCATGTGGAGGGGGAGGACCCATTACTAGCTGAGTAGCTATTGGCTTTTGATAGCTGCTAGGCGAGAGCGCAGTTTGTCTTTAATGATGTGACCTCTGGTAGGTCAATCATATACTCCAGGGCTAGTCTCACATGCAAGAATAGTAAGGCACCATGAACTGGATTTGACTGGGCAGAGAAAGTGGGAGAGGGTCGATGGGGGGTGGGGAGGGAGAGCTAAGGAAGAGGATTGGATATGAACAAAACATATTATATACAGATTAATAAAAATATTTTTCAAAAACCTGTTAGAATGAAGAAACACGCAGACTAGAGCCACAAAGCCCACAACTGGGCAGACACGACATCTAAGAGGCAAGGAGGGAGAGGCTCACTGCTTCTTAAAAAGGACCAGCTCAATTCTTAAGGGACATCCAGCCACGATCTGGAAACACAGAGGATTTTCTTTTCTTTCCTTTCTTTTTTTTCTTTTCTATAAAGCAAACAGGAGGTCTGATGGCCCTGATACGTGGGAGGGATTAAATGCCAAAAATAGCAAGGCATTAAGAATACGCAGGGAGTAAGCAGCTCATGAAGCTGAGGGCAGTGACACCTGGCATGGAATGCTAATGAGAGAAGAATTCTTCAGAATTGTGGGTCAGTGGGACCTTCCTCCAGTCAACCTAAGGCAATACACGTCAACAGCAGCAGGACTGTGGATCTTCCTCTCTGACCCAGTTTTTAAGAAGTCTCTGAAGGATGTCAAACTGATCTGCAACGAAGGAAACAAACTATGGTGAAGACAGATTTTTCTCACACTGCCCTGTTTTGAGTAAAGCCATGCTGACGGCCAGGTGACATTTGCATGGCCATCTGGTGACATTTCTTTTTGGGAACAGATTAATAGAGACCGGGGAAGGTGGCAGTGTTGGTACAGGGGCCAATACAAGATTGTCAGGTGGCTCTGTGGTGCTGTGCACATCTTTGAAGAATGTCCCCCCTTTTTTGTTTGTTTGTTTTTCTATGACAATGTTGTCATGCAATAATTATTAAATACTGACTGGATGGAGTGCTTCTTCAGTGAAGGTGGAGCATCTTTTAATTCTGAAAGTATTAATCAACATAAAGCGTAGGTAATAGTGTGAATTCCCTGTCATAAAATTACAAACCTCCTGCCTTGGTACTCCAGGGTAAGAATATAAATGCAGCTAGAGACAGTTTTCTCTTTATGGAATCACTCCTCCTGCAATGCTACAGAGCCAGCCTCCTGGCAGCATACAGTCCTTTTCTCCACGAGAGTGTATGTGTGTGCACATGCGTATGTGTCCATGTACACACACACACACACAAACACACACTCATACATCTCACTAGGGCCTGAAGCTACTGATTAGGCTAGCCTAGATGGCCAGAGCTACTAGTGTCTGCCTGTCTCCACCTCCTCAAATGCAGTCACCATACCTGACTTTTTACATGGGTGCTAAGGGTGGAACCTGGGTCCTCAGACCTGGAAAGCAAGCACTTTGCCAACTGAGCTACCAGTCCCTCATCTCTACCTTCCTCAGTTTCTACATATGCCTCAGTGCCCAATCCTGGGCCTATGCTTTTAAAGATCAAAGGCTTTGCTGGCCCTTGGCCCACTCCTCAGAGCTCGGCCTTCACTGAGTTTCTCGTCCCCATTTCAAGATGACAAAGAAATAAAATTCTCTGTTCTGCTTTCCACCTTCTTGACAAGCTGCTATTCGTGTGCCAACAGGAAAGAGGTGAAACTTTTCTCTTCTAGGCCAAGTGGGAGCCTCGCCTGCCCTCTCCTCCACTTCCCAGGACCTGCGGTGTGCCTTAACTGCAGAGATGCTGCAACCACTATCACTGATGCTATAAATGAGCTTCCTCGGTGCTGGCCCTATGACCGCGGCCATGCTCTCACTGGAAACGTCAATGAAGGCTATTTGAATGCAGTAGTGGCCAACTGATTGGTGCCCGCCTCTTTCCCAGACAGGAAGATCAGCCCCCACAGAGAAGGGAGAGGAGCTTCTTTGAAGACTCAATGCAGGACCTGGGAGCTTGGGAATACCTGGCTGGGGTGGGGGGGTGGAGCAAGACCAGCCCAGTCTTCAGGGACAAGGCAGAGAGAACGCTTGAAGGCACACACCTACTCTGCTTCTTTCAGTGTTTCTCAACCTGTGGGTCACGACCCCTTTGGTGGTTGACCTAACCCTTTCACAGGGTTCACATATCACATATTCTGCATATTAGACATTTATATTCTGATCCATGACAGTAGAAAATTTACATTTATGAATCAAAATATTAATAATAATGATATGGTTGGGGGGTTACCTCAGCATGAAGAACTATATTAAAGTGTCACAGCATTACGGGCGTTGAGAACTACTAACAGCACTCACAAATGAAGTACCATGGACAGAGGCTAAACCAAGGAAAGGCAGAACTTTAAAGATGAATATTTTCTTGAGTTCTTTATATATTTTTGGATATTAAACCTTTGTCAGATGAAGGGTTGGTGAAGATCTTTTCCCATTCTGTAGGCTGTCGCTTTGTTCTCTTGACAGTATCTCCTGCCTTACAGAAGCTTCTCAGCCTCATGAGGTCCCATTTATTAATTGTTGACATTAAGGCCTGGGCTGTTGGTGTTCTGTTCAGGAAGTTGTTCCCTGTGCCTATGTGTCCCAGGCTCTTCCCCACTTTTTCCTCTAACTGAATTAATGTCTCTGGTTTTAAGTTGAGGTCTTTAATCCACTTGGACTTGAGTTTTGTGCATGGTGACAAATAAGGGTCTAATTGCATTTTTCTACATGTAGACATCCAGTTAGACCAGCACCATTTGTTGAAGATGCTATCCTTTTTCCATTGAATAGATTTGGTTTCTTTGTCAAAAACCAAGTGAGCAAATGTGTGTGGATTCATCTCTGGGTCTTTAATTCGATGGGGAGACCTGGTGGCACTCAGAGGAAGGATATCAAGTTACCAAGAAGAGACTTGATATTCTAAGAGCATCTATAGGGGGAGGAGGTCTCCCTCAGTCACAGACATAGGGGAGGGGAGAAAGAGAGAAATGGGAGGGAGGGAAGAATGGGAGGAAACAGGGGAAGGGCTAACAATCGAGATGTAATATGAATAAATTAATAAAATTATTTAAAAAAGATGAATATTTTGGTGCAGAGGGATTATGGAAGGCATTCAGGATGATCTACTATTCTATTTTAATTTTTAAAGTCAGATTATTTAATAAAGGAAAAAGATACCACATTATTTTTGAAAAGTAAAATCCATTCTAAAGTTTAAAAAAACTGAAGTTAAAGTGAGACTGAGTTTTAAGTGTCCTAATTTGAAGCTATGTATGATGGTGCATGCCTACAATCCTTGAACTCAAAGGCGGAGGGAGAAGGACTGAAGTAGGTTTGAGGCACAGCAAGTTCTACATAGCAAGTTCTAGGTCAGACAAGGATAGAGAGGGAGACCCTAAAGGAAAAAAAAAACTAAAGAAGGAAGGAAGGAGTAAAGGAAAAGTGTTTTGTAGTTAAAATGAAAAAAACTCAGTGCTCAAAAGGTGGCTCAGAGGTTAAGAGCACAGGCTGCTCTTCTAAAGGTTCGGAGTTCAATTCCCAGCAACCACATGGTGGCTCACAACTATCTGTAATGAGATCTGGTGCCCTCTTCTGGAGTGCAAGCAGAACATTTTATAATAATCTTTTAAGAAGAAAGAAAGGAAGAAAGAAAGAAAGAAAGAAAGAAAGAAGGAAAGAAGGAAAGAATCCAAAGATCTGTATATTGCAGTATGGTTATGCTGTATTACGTAGCTAATATCCACTTATAAGTGAGTATATACCATGTATGTCTTTCTGGGTCTTGGTTACCTCACTCAGGATGATACTTTCTAGATCTATCCATTTGCCTGAAAAATTCAAGATTACCTTGTTTTTAATAGCTGAGTAGTATTCCATTGTGCAAATGTACTGTAGTTTCTTTATCCATTCTTCAGATGAGGGACATCTAGGCTGTTTCCAGATTTGGGCTATTATGAATAAAGCTGCTATGAACATAGTTGAGCAAATGCCTTTGTTATATGGTGGAGCATGTTTCGGATCTATGCCCAGGAGTGGTATAGCTGGACCTTGAGGTAGAACTATTGCCAATTTTCTAAAAAAGCACCAGACTGATTTCCAAAGTGGTTGTACAAGTTTGCACTCCCACCAGCAGTGGAGGAGGGTTCTCCTCCTCCACATCTTCGCCAGCATCTGCTGTCACTTGAGCTAAATGACAAAGAGGACCCTAGGGAGAATGCTTAATATTTTCATTCAGAAGGGCAAATAGAATAGACATCAGAAGTGGCTGAAGAGAAGGCACAGGACAGGAGCCTATCATAGAGGTCCTCTGAAAGACCCCATAGGATCGAAGCAGAAGCTGAGACTCATGGGAGTCTTATGGAAGAGTTGGGGGATAGATGGATCTGTAGGTGACAGGAGCTCCCTGTCCCCTCATTGGACAAGGAGACCAACAGAGCAAACAAATCTGCCCCCACCCACCGGGAGGAGGCTGCAGAGACTGATGCACCAACCAAGGACCATGCATGGTGAGGACCTAGACCCCCTGCTCAGATATAGTAGATAGGCAGCACAGCTTCCTTGTGGGTCCCATAACATGGGGAGTGAGAGGCTACCTCTGACATGGACTCTGGTGCCCATTTGTTGATTACTTCCCCCTGGCAGGGCATCTTTGCTGGGCCACAGAGGAAGAGGATGCACTCTTAATGAGACTTGATAGGCTGAGGTCAGATGATAGGGGAGAAGGGCTCCTCCTTTCTGAGGACTAGGGGAGGGGGGAAGGGGAAGGATGGAGGGAGGGTGGGACTGGGAAGAGACAAGGGAGGGGCTATAATTGCGATGTAAAATGAATACATCAAAGAAAAAGAAAGAAAGAAAGAAAGAAAGAAAGAAAGAAAGAAAGAAAGAAAGAAACCCAAAGAGACTACCTCTAGAACAACAAGCTCTCTGAAGGTGGAGGCATTGCAGACTCACTCAGCCCCCAGCCTTGACATGCCATTTGGGCTTCACTGACTTTGCTTGGGTGCAAAAAATACATTTGTCCTCTTCTCTCTGTTTAGGGCACGGGCAGAAGCACCTTATGAAAAGTGACTCCCCAGCTCCAGTCTAGCCCTGCTGCCCTTACCTTCCAGTAGGTTCTAGCCATGGCCTTCACCTACTGTTTCACACCTCTTAGGATGTGCTCTTGCATCTTAGTATGCAGAGAACATAGTCCCTACCAGCTTGGGGGAAAAAATACTCTCTCTGGTTTCTGTTCCACTCCTCCTGTTTGGACAATCTGGGCAAAGTGACTGAACACTTTTCCTGTCTTAGGATCTAGGGCTTTTTAAGCCTTTCTCAAGTGACATCAGATTGGCCTTCGACCTATCTGCCTTCTCACTTGCCTCTGAAACATCCCTCTAGTAACTGCCATAATATAGTAGGCCACTTTACTTCTTGGGCTGTTCCATTTCTGGTTTCTTTGAGGTCTCTTCCATTTAATTCTACACAGTATTCTTCAGAATTTGATCCCACACCTGCCTTTATCATTCTACATTTTAATATGAAGTCATTTCACCAATGCCTAGTATCCAAATGGTATAAACCAATGGATGATGGGAATTTATATTTCTACACTAAACCCTGCTTATATGTTAGCTCAAGTCCATATACTCATCTGTCTTTCATATGAATAAAAGACCTTGTTTTCATATTATTTATGTGTCTATTATGTGTGTATGTGTGGGTGCACACATGTAGAGGTCGGAGGACAACTTTGAGGAGTCAGTTCTTTCCTTGCACCATGTGGGCTCTGGGGATTGAACTCAAGTAGCCAGGCTCAATCAAAACTGGCAAACACCCTACCTACGTTTTACCTAAGGGCAGGTACTCACTAAATACAAGATCTTTCTTTAGGTTGTTCATGCTGGAAGCCAGAAAAATCACCCATCTTTGACTTTTTCAAAATCTGACATTAGATCAGTCTTTTGGAAGGGGGCTTTAATGATGCAATAGTTTCCAAAATACAGAATTGAGCAGTGAAGACCTGGTCTGTGAAAGAGGCTGAAAGGTGAAAGCGGGTAACAGGGGCTGGAGAGATGGCTCAGAGGTTAAGAGCACCGTTTGCCCTTCCAGAGGTCCGGAGTTCAATTCCCAGCAACCACATGGTGGTTCACAACCATCTGTAATGAGATCCAATGCACATACAGGCAGAATACTGTATAAATAATAAATAAATCTTTTTTTAAAAAAAAGAAAGAAAGAGGATAGCAGAGCTCAGACCTAGAGTTTCTACAAGACAGAAATGCAGGCAGAGGGTAGAAGGCTCCTCCAGCTGAAGAAATGGTCTTGGGAGTCTACAAAGACAAATCCAGCCAGAGTCGGAAGGTCAGAGAACCAGCCAGAAGAAACATGAACCACCAGAGGGCCACGGTTGAGGAGAATTGAGGAGGAAGCACTCAACGCACTAGGAAGGCTCAGTATTTTTAAATTTTTAATTTTCCAGTTGACTTTATACTTGATGTAATCTTAATAAAAACTTCAAAAGATTATGTATAACTAAGCTGATTATAGAATACATACAGAAATGCAAAGAATACAGGAAAACCAAAACAATTCTGGAAAAGTAGGGCAAAGTTAGAGTTCGCAGTCTGCCTGAGTTTAGGACTTAACAGATGTACAATTCAAATACTGTGGAATGGTGATAAAGAGATAGACTGAAAAGGAGTAAAGAATAAACTATATGATCAACTGATTTTCCCCAGAAACATTAAAGGAAATCATGTGACTAAAGCATAGCCTTGTTGAGAAATGTTGCTGGAACAACTGGACAACACAAACAAAAAAAATTCCATGCCTCATACTATCCCCATATATCAAAATCAGCTCCAGTGGATTAAAGTCATAAATGTAGCAGGTAAGAATATGCAGCTCCAAGAACAGAAAACCACACTATATGAATCTGGATTATATAAAGATTTCTTTGACACACTACTAAAACAGCACACTGAAAATAAAGATGAGGTTAGTAAAACAGACTTAACAAAAGTAAAGACTTTGCCCTTCTAAAACACAATGCTGAGAGGATAAAAATATAAGTCATAGCTTTGGAGAGAATGCTTACCCATCAGACATTTGATAAAGACAGACATCCAGTATATATAAAGAACTCTCAGAGCTCAATCATATCTAACAGACAAAAAAAAAAAAAAAAAAAAAAAAAAAAAAAAAAGAGTTGAGCTGACATTTCATGGAAGAAGAAGAGATGGTGATTATGCACATGAAAACATGTTTGGCAGCATGTGTCACGAGGAAGAGGCAAAGCCACAGTGGGCTTCTCTTTCACATCTTTTAGAATGTCTTAAAATTTAAGGACAAGTTCCTCAGTGACTGGTGGGGACACACTGATCGTGTGAGTGAGTCAAAACCAACAGAACTACTATGGTAATCGGTCTGGCAGTTTCTAAAAGAATGGGACATATGCCTATGACATGACCCAGCCATCCTGTTCCTAGGTAAGAGTGTGAAAAGAAGGTCTGCATAAAACATGATACTTATGTCAACTTTATTTGTAACATCCCAAACTGAAAATAAACTAGTGCTCACCCACAGGGAAGGCCTTCCAGCAGCCAGTAGCCAGTAGCAGGGAAATCTTTGCAATTTAACTGCACTGGGCAAGAGGAGGATGGAACTACAGATGCACACATCAGGATGGATAAAGCTCTTGATAATTATTCTGATTGAAGATGTTAAGGCACACTCTGTATGAGTCTGACTTACATAAAAATCCTGGAAAATGCATACTAATCCAGAGTGACAGAAAACAGATCCTGTTGCCTAAGGGCTTGGAGATGAGTGTCAAGCAGTGGAGGCACTGGGGTTACAAAGGGACACAAGTGACTTTTGGGGTAATAGATATATTCATTATTTTGATTATGGGGGATGTTTTCACAAATGTATACACATGTCAACTATTGTAAAATCGCATACTTCAAACATATGCACTTTATTATATGCCAGCTATGCCTCAGTAAGACTGCTTTGACACACATTTAGAATCTGCCACTTTTCTCTGTGTCTATGAGCAGCACACCAGTGAGAATTACTCTCTCCTTCTAGCCTTTGACAATAGGCTGACTTTTCCTTCTCAGACCAAGAGTCTATTCTGCATGTGGCCATACAGTAATGATTTAAGATGTATCTATTCATGTTACCGTGTGGCTTAAAATCCTTCAAAAATGACTCATCAAGACCCACATACTTGGGTAGGCTCCTGGGAGTATAGAGAAGTGACTCTAGCTAAGACTCCTAGTAGCAGGGGTCACGGATGCTGAAGAGGACACCCTCTAACTAGAAACAACTCCTAGTGGAGGGAAGACAGCACCAACCCACCCACAAAAAAACTATGTGCCAAAATTTACCCTGCCTCTAAGATGCGTGGGGATAAAAATAGAACAGAGATTGAGGGAATGTCCAAACAATACCTGGCCTAACCTGAGATCCACCCCATGGGAGAGAGACAACCTCTGACATTAGCAACGATACTATGCGATGCTTGCAGGTGGGGAGCCCATCAGGGCTGTCTTCTGAGAGGCTTCACCCAGCAGACTGAAACAGATGCTGAGACTCACAGCCAAACATGGGCAGAGTGTAGGGAATCTTGTGGAAGAGTGGGGAGGGGGATAAAAGGACCCAGAGGGGATAGGAGTTCCACAAGAAGACCAACAGGGACAACTAGCCAGGGCCCGGGGGGGGGGGCTTGCAGAGACTGAACATCCAACCAAGGACCGTGCATGGACTGGACCTAGGCCCCCTATAATCCCAATAGGCAACTTGGTCTTCTTGTGGGTCCACTAGTAAGTGGAGAGGGGGCTGTCTCTGACATGGACTCCGTTACCTGTTTTTTGATCACTTCCCCCTGGCTAAGCTGCTTCACCAGGGCATAGGGAAAGAGGATGTGTTCAGTCCTGATGTGCTGGGGTGGGCTTGGGGGGGTTCCTCTTTTCTGAGGAGTAGAGGAGGGGGGATGGGGAAAGAGGGAAGAAGGGTGAGACGAGGAGGAGAGGAGTGAGGGTGAATAAGTACATTAATTAATTAATTAGAAAAAGACCCGAACACTTGTTCTTGCCTACAAGACCCTCCATACTGACCCTGTTTGAGTTCTAGTATCTCGTCCTTCTTTTTCTCTTTTTTTAATCACCCTGCATGATCTGCTCCTGGACTTGACAACACTGTTCCTGTTGCAGAGCTTTTGCAGGCCCAGTTTCTTTGTTGGGGACTTCGCCCTTACCTAGGCAAACTCCTGACCCATCTTCTAGTCTTTAATGATAGTTCTCCCAAGAAGCCTGGCACACTCACTGGCATCTCCTTCACAGTGCCAGCCACACGAGCAAGTAACCTGTGTGGCTTACTCATGACCTGTTCCTTCCAAGTGTCAAAACAATAGAGACCATTACACTGTCCCTGGCCAGGGTGCTGCCTCCACGCAAAAAAGCAACGAATAAAGACTACAAGACGGAACCAGAACTCACTTTCTGACCCAAAAGCCACTCCTTGACTTCCAATATAGATTGTTTTTCTCAAGCCACCTACGCAGAAACCCATCCATAGGTGTCCGACATTAGGGCGTACTTTCCCCTGTAGTGATTTTAGGTTTCAACCTGGTGAATGTTGCGACATACAGTAAACGGCCTGTGGTGTGTACGGCTTAGCAAGCAAAAGTGCTGGCTGTCAGGCCTGAAGACCTTCTTACAGGCACTAGAGCACACACACTGAAAGGAGAGAATAAGCTCCCACATGTTTTGTCTGACCTCCACATGCATGCCATACTACACACACACACACACACACACACACACACACACACGTACATGTGTGTGTGTGTGTGTGTGTGTGTGTGTATCTCCCCACACAATAGAAGGCTTCAGGTGCAGTTTTGGCATGTGTAAGGCCCTGGGTTTTACTTCTAGCACAAGGAAAAACTGAAGGGAGGCCAGGGGAGGGAAAGGAAGGAGGAAAAGGGAATGGGGGGGGGGGATGGAAGGAGAAATATTATATGTTAACTAGGCTTCTAAGAGAAATGTTAGTGATGTGTGGCTGAATTTGTAGGTCAGCTGGACTGTTTAAAAGCCAGTCAAGCTCAGCTTAATACTAACATGTATTCTGGGCGTTTCACCTTGCGCCAGTTAACAACGGAAGAAACCAGATGGGGATGGGCTCTGCAAGAAACGAAGCCTGACTGGCCACTGACCCAGTGCTTCCTGTCTTTAGCAGAGCAATGGCCTAGATTCTCCATGTAAGCAGGAGAGTGGGGCTGGGGAGATAAAGACTGCAAACATGACTGCTTTCCAAAGCATCTTCCTAAGAAACAGCTCTCCCCCCTCACTCCCCCACCATGTTTATTTAAACTCCCCTTAATTAGAGCATTTCAGCATGCAGGCATAATCCAATCTGAAGGAACATTTCCCTGGAGAGCCATCTGTCAGAATTAGACCACACTTAGCTACTGGACAGTAAGGCAGTATTGTAAATACCACAGACTGCTTTGATTCTCCAAAGGCTCAAAACTCATTTTCCAAGCAAGTATATGCCAATCCTGGGGAGGAGGCTTTCCGTCAGGAAGCTGGCTTGCTGTTCTGGACAGTAATGCTTCCAAAGGTAGAAGATCATTAAAGCTTGTCCCAGGGGGACGTTCTACCTGACTAGTGTCACCTTCCTTCAGAGATGAAATTGCTGTCCTTGACAAATCTATTAAGTTCTCCTTGAGTTGTTTCAGGATCTAAAGAAGTTTTTCCATGCAGCCCATGTGCTCAGCCATGGGATAACAGAACGGTGGGAGGGAAGCTGTGTGGAACTCAGTCCTGTTTCCAGTCTCTGACTTAGGAGTAGCCAACTCATACTTTGATACTCACCCCAAGGCAAGCCAACTGGCCTAGAAGAGTATGGGGTGGGAGGTGTGACAGGGGACATCTCCATCACTTCCCTCCATTTCAGAGGTGATCTGAGACACAGTCCCTCCTGTGTCCTCTTACTCCTTTCCCAACTTTCTGTCACGCCATCATTGTGCCCTGCCTGGATCTTGTCAAGACTGGCATGCACACTCCTTCAGAGTTCTTATAGGAAGCTCACAGCTCGTGCTGCCTTCTGAGAATTCCTCTCAGCTCATGGGAGCCATCTTTAAAATGACTGGCGAGTTCTGTCCTCTCCTCTCTAGGTGATGTGTAGCCCCCTGACCTCAGATAGGGGTACCTCTGTTTTGTGCTCCAGTTCTCCCAGACGTCAGCTAGCCCATCATCTACCTTCCCCAGTTCTCTACCCTAACCTCTCTAATTTCCACTCATTTTTACTGGTTTCACCAGAGTGGAAAATAAAAAACCACTTGTGCAAGAATAGCTGTCAATGCTAGAGATATAGCTCAGTTGGTAGAGTGCTTGCCCAGCATGCACAAAACCCTGAGTTACTCCCTAGCTCTTCAAAAACCAGGCATAGTGGGATACATCTGTAATTTCAGTACTCAAGAGGTGAAGGCAAGATCCGAAATAAAAGGTGCCCCTGGGCTCCACCAAGAGTTGCAAGCCACTATCATTCGGACATATAAGACCCCCCCCCCCCACACACACACAATTTCCCTCCCAGCCCCGGCTTCCAAGGAGTCCAGTTTAGGACACATCAAGTATATTGGAACAATTTTCTTTTTATGCTTCTTTCATCCACACACACATTTACTGTGCTAAGTCACAATATTTGCCCTATTAGAGAAAAAGTCAAAGACATAGGTATCAGTGGATTCAGAATGCAACTAATTCAATATAATTTCATTAATTTTGTTTTTTTTTACCTTTCAAGTATAGGGGTACTAGAAATATACAAGTAAAGGGATAGAAAGAATACAAGACAAAGTAAGCAAAAAGCTGTGTGATTCTATAAATACCAAAGGATACTTAAGGGAGAAGATGTTTCTGAAAGACAGAAAATAATGACAAAATTTTCAGTGAGCAGAGCACTGGCTCAGAGGATAAAGTGCTTTGAGTACCAAGGTCAGTTCCCCAGTATCCATATGAAATACTAGGCATGGCAGTGCACACTTGGTACCCCAGCCTTGGCAAGTACAGAGAGGAGGGTCCTGGGAGTTCAGTGGTTAGCCAGGCCAGCTAACAGGTGAGCTCCTGACAAGAGAGAGACCTGTTTCAAAAAACAAGGTAGATGGCCTGAGCCTGAAGACCTGAGTTCAACTCCTGGAACCAACTCCCAAAAGCTGTCCTCTGACCTCTGCAGATGAGCTGTAACATGGACACACCTCCCCACCCGTGTGGCAACAAAATAATAGTAAGTAAAGTTTAAAAAAAAAAAAGGTGTAGAGAAACAGAGGAATACAGTCAACATTAACCTCTGGTCTCTATGTACACACACACACACACACACACACACACACAGAGCTTAAAGGACCAGAAATAAACAGGTGCTATTATTATTATAACTTTAAATATATATGAAGCAAAAGCTGATGGAACTGCTGATAAGGAACTGAAAATCCATCACCACAGTAGGAACTTTCAAACCATATTGTATCAATAATTGGTAGGTGAGACTGACAGAAATGTCAGTCACCGTGAGAAGGTAAGGTGGTGACCTTTGCAAATGTACCCAGCACCTTTATAAAATCCAACATGTAAAAGAACACAAATAAAATACGAGCTAGTAAGACATCTAGAAAGCCAATCATGCTATCTGTTCACATCTGCACTAAGTTACAATAGTCTACTGGAAACAAAACACAGAACATTTTTAAAATAACATGTAAGAGTCACATTTGACATCAGAAAGATGAAAACACAAAATACTGGGATTTGTGGACATGTGGCTGTCGCATACTTCAGAGAGAATGCAAAGGCTTGACTGTATTTGGTTTGTTGATATAAAAGTCTACTTCAGGGGCACCAGCAAGTTAAAAACGTAAAATATGTAACACTTATATAATTCCTGATTTTGTCATGGCTCTTCTTGCTTAGGTAGTTTATTGTACATGTGTAATAATATAAATGTGTATGTAAAATATTTAATAAAAATAAAGAATTATGAATAAATAAAAATTAATTATGTCTCATTTGGGAGGGTAGGGTACATGGCAGAAAAGATTTCTCATAAGAGGCAATATTATATTATTATAGGACAATGAAGTCTCAGGGTATCTTTACCTCAGTTTTAATACATAGAAGAAATCTTGTGGTTTCTTCCAGCTCAGTTTGGCTTTGGAACTTTCAAGACTGATGGTCATTGTGAAATTTCAACTGTAGTTTCTACGTTAGGACTCAGATTTTGTAATTCATTTGCGTATTTCCGTTTCCTATTGTCTCCAAAAGACTTCAGGAACCCCTTAGAGGAACCTTTTCTTGGGTAAGCAATGTATGGTATTCATGAGATAAGATACCAGTTAGCCACTAATTGGAATGAACTACATAAACATCTTCCAAGTAACACTATGATGGGTGGATCTGAGCCCAGGGGTTCTGCTTGATCAAAGGCACCAAGCAAGGACAAAACGTGCAGTCATCATCAAACCCCTACCCAGATCTAACCAAGAGACAGAACATTCTCCACAGTTAAGTGGACACTGGGGACTGACTTTCACAGGATCTCTGGTGCCCCATATTTGGCCATGTCCCTTTGTGGGGGAGGCCCAATGGCACTCGGAGGAAGGATAGGGGACTACCAAGAAGAGACTTGACACCCTAGCACCATATTCAGGGGGAGGAGGTCCCCCTCGGTCACAGTCATAGGGAAGCGGATTGGGGTAAAAGTGGGAGGGAGGGAGGAATGGGAGGATGTAGGGGATGGGATAGAACATGAGATGTAGGGGGCTGGAGAGATGGCTCAGAGGTTCAGAGCACTGGCTGCTCTTCCAAAGGTTCTGAGTTCAATTCCCAGCAACCACATGGTGGCTCACAACCCTCTATAGTGTGATCTAATGTCCTCTTCTGGCCTGCAGGTATACATGCAGGCAGAGCACTGTAGACATGATAATAAATAAATATTAAAAAAAAGAAAATGAGATGTAATATGAATTATTTTATTTTTCAATAAAAATGTGTTAAAAAATCTTCCAAGTAAAATGAGCAAGATGGCAAAAGAAAAATACTGTATGATTTGACTTACACGGAATACATAGGTAAGCAAATTCCTAGTCAAAGAAAGCAAAATAGAGGTTTCAGGGGCTGTTGGGTATGGGACTATTATCTAGCATCTGCTTGGGAAAGTGTTTTCAGTAACATAGCAGTGATGGTTACATTCATATACATTATGAATATAATTTGTGCCCCTGAACTGTACATTAATATTATTAAAAAGGACAAATTTTACGACATAGTTATGTTTACTGTGATTTAAAGAAACTTGCAATTGCAACATACCAAGCCTAGTGAACTGTATATTTCAAGTGGTACACTGTATGGTTTGTAAGCGATATCAAAATAAACTATTAAAAAATTAAGAAAAAAAACATAAAAGAAGGTCAGATTTGGCCATTTTTCCAAAGCTGAGTCCTACTTTTTAAATCTATATTTTTTAACAGTAAATGGTTGAAAGTTACTAAAGAGGAAAATACTTGGGAAATAATGGGAAAATTGAATTAAAAAGTAGAAGACAAAAATAGAGTAGAATAAGCTACTTGATGCCCCGAAGAGCCTTGTGATGCTGACTAAGTTCTAGTGGTGCTGACCAAGAAGAGGAGGAGGAGTTACTACAGACAGACAGCACAGAGCGGCTGGGAAGAACTGCAGTCGATGCATTGAAGACAGATGGAATAAAGTCTCAAACAAGGCTAAACCACCAACCAGTGTGTTAGGAAAAACAAGAAAATGGCATTGGTCTCCCAGCCTTCAACGTAGCTAAACAATGTTCTTCAAAGAAAACACGTGACTCGAACATGGCAGGCCACGCTCCACTCAACACTGGGGGAAACATGACTTGATATGAACACACAATCCTCAGAGAAGAGGAAAAGATACAAGGCTCCCTAACGTGTTGGTTACTTTTTAAAGACATGTCCTATGTGGCCCACGCTGACTTGTAACTGCTTCACCCTCCCTACTAGTGGGATCACCTGGGTGTGCAGCAATGCCTAGCTCTACGACCCATCTAAAAGGATCATATAAAAAACCCAGATTATACATCTAGCTGAACAGAGATCAAGAAAACAAATTACAGCTGGTTTCACTCATGAGTCTAGTTGCAAAAATATGAACATTGTAAAACCAACTATCAGAAAAACACATTTGCACACACATTCATGTATACCTGTTTATGAAAAACAATAGATCTAGGTTTTCAAAAAAAACCTAGAGAACAGTCACATAACATTAAAAGATAAAAGATGCACTTCACAGGCTTAGTGCAATGGATTCGGAAAAATCATAACTGTAATTTTGCTACTGCTAAGAATCGTCGTGTAACTATCTGATATGCAGAATATCTGATATATGACCCCCTGTGAAAGTGTCATTCAACCCCAAATGGGTCACAACTCACAGGTTGAGAACCACTGATCTCAAAAGTTATATGCTTTGCGTTGTCACAACAATCATGTTATCATGAAAGCTCTTGGGGTCTTCCCTGTAAGAGGCCTGGAGAGTCACCCCCTTTGCTTCAGGCGTTCCATCCCACAGCTCTTTCTGCCACTTCTCAAGCTAAGCAGTCCGGAGCAGGGTGATTATGTGGCTGATGGGTAATGAGTAGAAAAAAAAACTGCAGGGTGAGAGTCGGTGGGTTCTAGCAACGGCACAGTCAGTTAACCCAGCACTGGCCAATTCCTGACAGCCACCTGGATGGATCTCAGCTTCCAGGACAGCGACTGTAAACCAAGGGTTTTCGGTAGGACTTTCCCATCCATGAGATCAGTGAACCAAGCAGTCCTTAGATGTTTAGTCTCACACATGGTGATATCCTGAGCTGGTGTTATCAGCTTGATCAGCCAGTTGCCAACCTCTTCTCCCAACTTTGCCTTCAATGAGGTCCTGGCAATCTGAAATCAGGCATTCTGTGAGTAGTTTCAACCCAAGAATCAGCAAACGCTACATGTCAGCTGCTCTCCTTTCTTTCTCCCTTGGCCCTGACCTCCAGCCTGGTGACACTATCTACCAGCATACCTTTAGATATGACACAATTATAAAAGTATATGATCATTGCTTGCGACTTGAGACAGAATGGGGCAATTTACACTCAAATGTGCCTGCTTTACCTGCATCCAACCATGCAGAACACACACGCTGGACATTCCATGCATCCTTTCCTGTCTGGGCAGAACAATGCACTCACCTCTATCAGATCTGGAAATGGTATGATGCTCATGGAACACATAGGGAAATTTCTAAATTTGCCACTACAAATTGCTGGGAATGGCTTAGTCAAGTAAAGTCTGATGACAACACAGGCTCTAAGTATTTAAAACTTTAAAGGCCTATGTTGTACCATGCCCTTTTCTGAACTGCAATCTATCCATATTGTCAGAAAGCGGATCTCCTATCTACTGTCACCAGGTGAGAACCATGGCATCCTTTCCCAGGAAGAGGTTGAGGTGGCCACAGAAAGCCTCTAAGCCACCAGCCAAGAAGCAGACCACCAAGAAGGAGACTTCTGATGCACTTCAGGGAGCCAGAGGTATATGTGGCGGGCAGGGGCTCTCTGAAATGCTGACCTCCCGCCAGGAACTCTCCTCTTACTCTTGACTAAGAAAAACCCCCACCAAAGTCCATTATGTTATTACTGATCTGGTTTCTGGGGCTGAGAGCAAAACCCGTCATTTTGTACTCAATAATTTCAATTTTATTCCTCTCTCCAGAGGAATAAAAATGTAACAGAGATTAATTGGTGCCCAGGTTCACCACTACATAACATCCTCAAGTCCAGTGTCCCTAGAGCCCCACCAAATGAGTCCTTTACAAGAAGATTCATTTTATTCACTATCTTAATACAATAAAAGATGGTCTTGAATTGTCATGTGGTGCACAACTTTAATCCCGATGCTCACAAGGCTGAGGCAGGGGGATTGCCAATGCTGGGCTAGCCTGGTCTATACAACAAGAGCCTATCATAAAAGAAAACTTAAAAATCGCCCTTTTAGACACTATTCTAGAGGTGGGGTACAAGTCAGGAACTTGAACTTGGCTTTTGCACTGAACAGCATTCTCAACAAGGGAAGAACTAACAAGTGCACAGAACGGACAAATGCACAGAAGAAAAGAGCATGCGTAATGGTAGAAGTACAGAGTGACAAGGAAGGCAGATATCAGGAGGACCTCCCCAATCCAGGACTCAGAAGTTCATCTTTAAGTTGGGGTCTAAAAGCTTGGTAGGAGTTAGCAGGCAAAGAGACAGAGGCAAACCAAGATATTCTATCCCGGGAACTAAGCTTTCATCGTGACTGCTGAAAGTGGCCCATCCAGCTGCTACCCAGCTATGAACCCCTGGCTGAATCTCCTAATGGGGCCTCCATCCAAGCTTCATCTGCAGAATGAAGAATTTAGATGGTAGAACTTGTAGAGTTTTATTAGATGGCAAAGCAAACATAATAGATGGTGTTCAGTTAGTATAAGTTAAAAAAAAAAAAAGCCCAACTTTTTTTGAACAAGCTTCAAGCAGTACAGCAGTTTCGATTATTAAGGCAAGTATTCACAGAAACTCCTTCAGGTAAGAAATAACACTAGGTTATAAAATCCTTCTAAGTGCACAGCAGCGCTAATGAGGCAGAAATAGAATTTTTCAGTGACCAGAAACAATAACTATGAATCCACAGAGGCGATTAAGCCCTGGAGCTGGGGCTGAACGGAAGGGGGTGTGCTCCGTGTTAAGCTCCTGGTATTTAGAGGACTGTGAGACAGCCCTGCCTAAAGCTGGAGTCCCAGAGCCTGAGGGTAACATTCTGAAGAGATAAATGAGTCAGGCAGATAGTGGGGCTTCACCTTGTCTTGGACTTGCCCTAGAAAATGCAGAGAAAACCAGTTTCTAAACAATAACACAAACTGCCAACTGCCCAAAACTCTAAATCTCAGGATTTAGCTTAGATTGTTCCAGGTTGGCAATGTGACTAGGCATCTTATAGACACCATGTGAAGTCACGGTGGGAGGAATGTATTTTAAATGCACACATGGAGATTTCCATAAAGTTTCAAGCTGGATAAACTTACAGTCACAAGTAAAATAGGCAGTAACACCCATGAGCCATTAGCTAATGGAAATGCCACGGGAAAGAACCAGATCAGTTACTGGAGCCATGAGCAGCAAAATACAAAAGCGACTGTATTTGGAACAGTGAAATACATACATACCTGCATATACATATGCATGCATACATATCTATACATGTGTATGCATATTAACGTAAAAAAGAAATGGAAGCATATTGAGGGGGAAAAGAAATTATTAAATAAATTAGGCAAAGATAAAAATATTAAATAGTGGAAAGAAAGAAATGGCTAAGAATTTTCCAGAACTGACTCAAGAAAAGATGCTCAGATTCGGGGGTATATTCTAACCATGACAAAGAGAAAGCGGTGCCTCAGTGCCAATGCTATGATCGAAGCACACAACACTAAGGAGGAAAAGAAGAGCCAAAGATCAATAGTGAAGGAAAATTGACAGTCGAGGTAATTAACGGCAGACTAAATATTGACTTATAAAAATGGCGTTAGGAAAGAATAAAATGATTGCTTCACATTGGCAAAATAAAAGAAACAAGAGAGTTTAATTCACCTAAATTTTTATTCCCAGAAAAGTACCCTTCAAAGAGGAATCTCAAAACAAAGACACATTTGAGAGCTGTGGGTTTGACTTGAATGACTATGGACATCCCAAGAAATAGACATTCCAGTTCCGTTCTCTTCATTTCTGTGTTGTATGACCCTCAGAAGAAGCCAGACACCACGGGAGCTTTTACAGCATGAAGAGAGACAAGTAAAAACCTCAAGACCTCCAGGGGCACCAAGCAGGAGTGAATGGAAGGTCCAAAGTAGTCCTCCAACTGATCTTAAGTACAGGCTCCTAGCTTCCAGAGCAAACAGGAAGAGTGCACAGCACTCCATGCACAACTCACAAGCATCAACGCAGCACACCAGCAAACTGAACTCAGCAACGCACGGAAAGGGCGGCGCATCATGGCAAGTTTGGATTAATCTACGAACAGAAGTGTGAATGAAAACGAGGAAACTGATGAACATAATTGATCATAATAGTAGATTAAAGGGGCCTCTCAAATCATAGCATTTGAGAAAGGGACAACCATTCATAATGGTTCTGAGTTCAGTACACTTCTTATTTGAAACAGGGTTTCACTATGCAACCCAAGTTGACCTCAAATTCATGATTTTTTTTTTTCTTCAGTTTCTTGAGTGCTGGAATTGAGGGTGTGAGATACCATCCTTGGCAGAGGAATGCAACCTGAATAGGATGAAGGCGTCTACAAAATACCTCTAGGAAAAACTATACGCTATAGGAATATAAGGACATTCTACTAAAATGTGGAACAAGTCAAAGATGCATGTTCTAATATTTACTGTTTCATACCCTCCTGGATATCCTACTTCGTATATTAATCAACAACAACAACAAAAAACCAGAGGGACTAAGCAATAAAAAGCATAGACCAGAAGGCAACAAAGCCATCATAATTCATACATGATAGGTTATTTACAAAGAGAATGCAGAAGCACCTATAGGAATTAAGAATTTTTAAAGACAAACACACAAAGTTTCAGTTATATACCTGTAATAGTCAGAAACGCTGTTTTAGAAGTTAACATTTAACGTAACAAAAATGGGTATCTAATGACAAATCTAGCAAGAGTCTAACAAGACCTTTATGTAGAACCACAACACCTGAAGGCAAGACTTTAAATAAAGACTATATAAAAGGAAAGAACACTATGAATAGATAGATGTAAACTTCTCTTACACTGCCCATTCTCTCCCAAATCAGACAGGAAGGAACCTTTGCCATGCTAGGCCAATGCTCTACCAAACCCCTCTAGACCACAACACGTAATGCAATGTTGGTGCTGTACAAATGTGCCACAGATAGATATGACTCTATAGAAAGATAAGGCAGCATAGTTAGGTAAGGTCTTCAAAAACCCCAGAGACATGCAGAATATGGCATTTAAAATGTTTGTATTATTTTAAAGATTCACCGACAATGAGACAGGTTAATTCCTGGCAACACCCAGCCTACTTCAAAGAGGATGACACACATCAAAGAACCTCCTTATGGAGATGGCTTCAAAAGTGGCAAACAAGCCACTGGGCAAAATGTCCTCATTTCTACCACAGACAGAATTCTGCCTTAAAAAGGGCAAGCAAGTCCTCAATAGTTCCTGCCTCACAAATATGTCTGTCAGATATATTGGGCCAGAAGGCTGAAGAAGATGCTCCAACGTTACAGAGAGTTTTAGGTGACTATTCAGGTAGCAAACTGTCTCTGTCATCTTCTCATTTGGAAAGCTACTAACCTGCACTCCCGGCATACTCAGGTAATCAAGTTTATTCCTCCTCAAGTCTCTGATGGAGTTGAAGACCAGGTAGCTTAGTTTTACAATGAAGCTTAGTTGTTTAGGGGTTAAGGTGTTTTTAGATGTTTTAAGTTGATAATGACAATATGTGATAGAGATTGATTTACATTCAGAAATTTAGATGCACCAAAATAGGAAAGACATTTTCTTCAAGGCTGTCAAATACAAATAGCAAAAACACTAAGAATGTAACCTCTGTATAATTCCTGATTGTGTCATGGTTCTACTTGTAATAGTTAATCTATTGTATAAAACACCAAGAATGTAACCTCTATATAATTCCTGATTGTGTCATGGTTCTTCTTGTTATATAGGTAATCTATTATATATGTGTAATAATATAAATGTATATGTAAAAATTAATTAAAAAACAACAAAAACCCAAATGCATTAAAAAATATTTTCAGTTGAACTTGAGGATTCAGAGTCCCTGGGCAGACTACAGAATTGTATCAGCACGTGGTTAAGACAAATTGAAAATGAAAGGGAGAAAATACTAACCTTTACAAAACTGTATTTTCCTGTAATCTGGTTATTGTAAAGTATCAATAATATAAGATCCCGAAAGAAAGAATTTTTCTGTTTGAAACTGCAGCTCTACGAGTTATATTAAAAAGTCAAGTATCAGCCAAAACTAAACTAAGAGAAGGCTAGATCTGCTTTTCTAGATGTTGCGGTGAATTCTGGACTATGAGTAATTGGCAAACCATGCAATCTGAAGATGCACAAGGGAAAGGAGAAAGAATCCAGACACAGATTCTCCCCATATGGAAATGCTCCAGGAAATGCCTTATCTACCTAGAAAAATAAATGTGGATGTGCCACAAAGTGAGCTGGAGTCCAGTCCTGCAGTGTAACGGTGGACTGGGGTGGGTCCTTTGAACAGTGGCTAGGTTTAGATGAAGCCATGAGTGTGGGGCCCCATAGTGGAGCTAGTGTGCTCCCTCTTAGGTGAGAGCTCGGGCCCTCTTCACCATATGAGGCCAAAGAGAAAGCAAGGAGGGAGAGAGCCCCATCAGAAGTGAGCCTTGTCGACACCTTGGCTTTAGACTTCTTGGGCTCCAGAACTGTGAGAAACCAATGTCTGCTAAGCCTCTCAGCCTATGGGATCCTGTTATGGGAGCTAGAGCAGAGCAATTCAAGATGCTTCTGTGTTACATGATAAAAAAAAAAATCCATTCTGGGAAGACAAGTGCGTGTGCGTGTGCGTGTGCGTGTATGTGTATGTATAACAGCAATTTAAAAAGTAGGCCAGAATTGAGAGAGGGAGAGTTGGTGGTAGGGATGTACACAGACGAGTTAGAGGAGAAGAAAGGAGAAAATGATATAACTATATTTTTATTTCAAAAAATAAAGATGTCAAAAGTTTAAAACCTCTGACCATGCAAGGCAGCATCCTTCTGACATCCCAGCAGTGGCAGGAATATCATTAGAACTTTGAAGCCAACTTAATCTACTCTCTATATTGAGTTCATGGTCATCCAGGGACACATGGTGAGACCCAATCTCCAATACATAACCAAACACATGCCCCACAAACTTTAAAACTTCCGATAGAAAACACAGGAGAAATGTATTCACGACATACTAAGACTTCCTAGCTGAGCCACACCAACGCTACCTTACAATGGAAAACATTGGTATGCTTTACGAGAGTAGGTTTAAGAATGAACTCCTATCAAAAGTCACCATGGAGTCTGGACAGATAGTTCAGTGGGTAAACGATGAGCCTGGACACCTGAGTTCTACCTGTAGGAGCTGGATAGTGGCATGCATCATACTCCTGCAGGGAGAAGGGGACAGGCACGGAATTATCCAGTAGCTCAAGGGAGACCAGCCTAGAGCATGAAGCACAGCCGCAAATCAAAAAGGGACCCTGCCCTAATTAGGTGCAAAGTTAGAACCAACTCCGCCCAGCTGGCTTCTGACCTCCACTCTTGGCACATACACCAACCCACTCACCCCTTCACATGCAAATAATAAAGCAAAAAAAAAAAAAAAAAAAAGTCGCCACAGAGTTGATACACCCCCCCCCCCCATGAACTGACAGATGAGACTATAATGCCTCGAACACAGGCTTGCGTACAGATTATAGAAAGAACCTAGGTCAACACGGAAGAGAAAACAGCAGAAGAGTGTGCGGAACAGCACTGCATAAGAAAGCAAGCTGGAATGACGAATAAACAATAAAAAGATGGTCAACCTCCGCTGCCAAGAAAACAACGCAGTCTTAGGGTGCTTCGCGTGGACACACAGACACGTTACCTAGCCTGAGGAGAGCAAGAGCTGGTGAGGTGGAGGAGCAGCGGTGGGGGAATCTATCTGAGGAGCCGCTGTGGAAATGGCCTTGTAACTACTTGGAAATGTTGAACACCTGAAAACGGTGGCGCCTATGAACCAACAGATGGACACAAAAGCATCCTGTGTTATGTTATTCAGAATCACAAAAGCCTGAATGCCGTCAACAGAACAATGGAACAGCAGCTCCGTTCTTAACAGTGGTTAAGAACACTTGAGGCTCTTGCAGGGGCCCCAGCCCAGGTTCAATCCCCAGCACCCACATGGTGGCTCTCAGCTGCCTGCAACTCCAGCTCCAGAGGACCGGATGCCTTCTTCTGACCTCCAAAGGTTACAGACACAGACATGCATGCAAACAAAACACAAACAAAATTTAAAAAATATATATATTTCCAGAAAGAATGCTAACTTGTCATGTGTTAGAACAGTGGACTGTCACATACAGTTAAAATACACAAACCACATTCCCTGCGTTCCTCTCTATTGTTAAATGTTATAATTCAGGTTGAGGGTAAAAAAAAGGCTAAGTTAAAGAAGAGCTGTGAAAAGCAGGAATAAAACTTCAACCCACACGTGTCACAATATAAGTAAAGCTCAGGGTAGTGAAAGGGGTTATGGGCACAGGACACCAACAGTGAAAGCACTGGTGTGTTGTCTTCTTCAGCTTGTGTGTTCATGCCTGCTCATTTAAATATTCATTCACTGTTCTGCTGGTATAAATTATATTATACATAGGGAATTTCACGCTTCTTCATTATAAAAGAAAAACCTTAGCGAATCTCAGACCACTGTGCTCAGTTTCTGGACACAGTCACATCAACAATTATGACGCCGACTATGACGCAGTCTAATTCCACTCAGAGGGCCGCCCCTCTCCTACGGCTATCATAAGCCTGGGTAAATGCTTCTCGATGACTCTTTTGCAATTCGGAAATTTCCAACAATGATCCAGAAATTCCTAGTTCTGGGAGAGGGCTGCAGTGGTATTGCTCCTGAGGCCAGAAGGTCTCTGTTGCCTGCCATTCTACTCCTGTCTGCAAGAACCTTTTAGAGGAGACCTTTCCACCAGGGACCTGCCTCGCCTGCACTGTGGCCTGCACCTGTGCATATGGTGCTGCTCTCTCCACAAAACCCCTAGATGGCAACTTCAGAAGATCCCCACTGAGCTCCATGGCACTTCTCCGCCTAGTCTATGACTCCACTTGCCAGAGCATTACAAAGATTGGCCGGTGTGAACAACGCCTTTCTCCCCATCTGGCCCTGAGATCAGACCTCATCACACCTTAGCATCATGCCCGAAGGTTCTATACCCACACGGATCTGGTAAATGCCCTAGAAGAATGTGCTAACTTGGGGACACTCATATCTTACTATGAGCAGCCAACTATTTTTGTTTGTTTGTTTTTACTGTTTCAACAGTCACAGCAATGCTGATGTTTCTCCACACGTTTTTTCCATTAATTAATGTATTTATTTACTTTACATTCTGAGCGCAACCCCCTTCCCATCTTTCTTAAGCCTCCTCAGTTGCCTCCCTCCCGATCTTGGCAGCTGGGATTTGAAGATAATCCTTGCTCTCCCCAGCATCCATTTTTAAGTTTCCAAATGTTACAGCTTTTCAAGATGAAGAGGTTTGTTTCCTCCCCCATCAGCCCACATCACTTTAGCTTTATCTACTGCTATTTCCTACACCTTCTCTTCCTTCCAGATGTGAAGGAGGCCACCTCGACCCTGGCCACACTTTCCTTATGTGAATAACATGAAAAAGCTAGCATGGGTCCTTTAGGGCTCTCGGAGACAACTACTAAAGATGCGAGGGAGTCCCCAGGTCTTGAACGTGTCTGAGGATTGCAGCGCACCATGGGGTTGGTATTTGGTCCTGGGTAAGAGATGTGGGGGGTCCTCTTCTTGGGCAGAGTGAGTCTTTGACTCACTCAAGGCTCAATCACAAGTCACGCCAGTGCTTGAGCAGGACAAAGATAGTGACACTTGGTCCCTTTGGATGCCAAGGTGAAGAGGGCAATGCTGGCTTCAAAGCACACTAATCACCCCAGGGAATCTGATCAGGAGAAAGAAATACAAAACTTGAGAACATCAGCTCCCCAGTAAAGTCTAGTTTTCCTCAGTCTGGAGCTTCAGAGCGGTTCAGCAGGAGTGACAAGAATGTAAGTGTGGTAAAAGCATCCCATGGGATGCCACGTTTGAAATATAAACATGGCTACACAGGATCTCTGCCTCCTCTCCTAAGTCCAAAGTGATGTCTGACCTTCTGCGGATCAGTTTTGCCATCTTTCCAGACTTAATTCTGGCTTCTGACTTTTATATTTGGAATTATGATACTAACTCCCATGCTCAAGGTGAAAACTAGGGAGCTGATCCTGGAAGCACTGAAGAGCCAGTAGGGGAGCCCAGGCAAGGACTTGGTGCTGTCAATCAGGCAGGGGACTTTCCGCAGTAGAATACAGTGAACAGGATGCCAGGACCCAGTTAGTACAACCTGAGACAGCATTTGAGAAAACGCCGTGAGGACTGATAGAGAACAGCTAAGGAAGAGAAGTAAGAAAGGGATTCCTTTAGCGTTTTATTCTTGTATATATCAAAGTCAGTGTTGATGAAAACCTATCCCTCCAAAGACACAAAGAGCCCCTAAAGACAGAAGAACATCAATGCAAATTTTTATAGTTTGCATCCAAATAACATAATGCGTGTAAGCAGTCGGATTTCGTGCAAACTAAGAAGCAACCCCTCCCCCTCCCTCAAATGAAGGAATGCTAGACTCACGTTGGTGACATACTCGATATCCTTCCAAAGGATGCACTCCCTGGGGAAATCAGCCAAGTCGAAGAAGTGGTCCACCACCACTTGACCGATCAAGTCATGGCGAGAGAACCTGTCGAAGTCATACACAGAGAAGTGAAGCTTCCGAGCCTCAAGGTCATTGTAATGAACGGGAAATAAAAACACCTCATCAAATATGGGGTTCAGGGTCTTCCTGTGAACTTTAGTCTGGTGTTTTGTTTTCCTGTCAGGAAGCAAGTAGATCTTGACGTAAGGGTCTGAGGTCCCAGAGAAGTCCTTGGCGGGCAAGTTGACGGCTTTGTGGATCTTCACGATGAGCTGTTCCAAGTCACAGTCGTATTTTAAAATGAAGTTCAGTTTCCCGCAGGCTTTGCTGTTACTCCTCCTCCCATCGTCACTGTCCAGGGACCTCTGCTTATACAACTCTGGTTTAATTCTACCAATCCCCGTCAGCTGCTCCTGCCTCTGTAGCTGCTGGATATTAAAGTCTGGGTTGGACAGGTTGAGTTGTCTTCGGATTGAGTTATGCCTTAAATGAAGAGCAGACACAGCAGAGTTATAACCTCATTAGCTGCGGGCCTTTCAGAAACCTGCGCCTGGAACAGCAGCGCACTGCTATACTTTGAGAAGAGCTTATGTCTGTGGGTCCTTTCTTTCTTTTCCCTTTCGGCCTAAACTCAGAGTGCTCATCATGTAAGCAATGCGTAAAGCTGCTCTCTACAACTTGTATCAGGTAATGAACTTATGAACATGTGATCCAAGAGCGTGATGAAAGGTTTCCACGCACCTTCTACATGATCTAATGTGCTTTAAGGCCTGTCTGGCTGGTAGGATGGGAAGGTTTGAGTGAACGAGCTCCTTTAAGAAGAAAAGCATTTACCTTAGATAATAGTCCCACACTGAAATAGTTGGCTATTTGTTGTGATAGGGAGAATGCATCTTTCTCAAGCTAGGCATGGTGACTGATGTCTGTAATTCTAGCACGTGAGAGGCAGAGATGGAAAGATTACCGCTGAGTTCAGAGCCAGCCTAGGCTGCAAAGTGAGACCCAGGCTCAAAAACCAAACCAAACTAAACATGTCTTCTTTCTCTAAATTGCATGAAGTTCTCTACCACTAGCTTGCAGCTCTATAGAGACACAAATTCTTACTGGTTCAGACAAAATTATTTTATGATAAGAATATAGGTTTCACTACTGTAAAGACTTGTGGGACTGGGTATGTCTGCTTGCAAGGGATTGTGTTGGTTGTGACTGGTACCTGAGTTAGTACAGAGACTGTGCCTTTTGCTGTTCCACATGGTGGCCAGCAACCAGATTTCTTTCTAAAAATGTATTATTTATTTGCATGCGTCTGTGCATGCGTGCATGTCTAAGGGTACACACAAAAGCCAGAAGAAGAGGGCATCATATCCTCTAAGCTAGAGTTACAGGTTGCTGTGAGCCACCCAATATGGATGCTAGGAACCAAATCCCAGCCTTCTGAAAGAACAGCAAGTGCTCTTAACTGTTGACCCATCTCTCCAGGCCCATGAGGCTTCACTTCTGAAGTAAATATTGCTGACAAAAAAAAAAAAAAAAAAAAAAAAAAAAAAAAAAAAAAAAAAAAAAAAAAAAAATTAAAGACGAGCTACCATAAATTAGAGATAATAGTTGAAAGAAGGTTAGATCCTGATAACAGCACACTAGACTTTGCTAATGGAGTCTAGTCTTCATCTATAAGCTTTGAGTTAGAAGTTTCTATAATGTTCTCTTTAAATTTTGTCTTATCCGAGTCAGTCCTAATAAGGAGAAAGAAGCAGTCATTACACACAATGCTGGTTATTTGTTTAACTGCTTTTTATATGTGGTGCCAGGGCATGAAGTCAGGGCCTCCCACATGCTACATAAATGTTCCACTAACTGAACTTAACATCTCAGCTTACTTTTTACTTTTAGATAAGCTCTCACACATGTTCATGGATGCCCTTAAACTTAGTTCCAATTCCACCAAGGCCCTGAATTTGTGATCCTTCTACATTACCCCCTTGTAGCCCCAGTAGCTGGCATTATAGGTCTCACCACCAACAGGCTCAGAATAAGGCTGTACCAAAGGTTACTTTTTTTTTTTTGTTTTCAACTCAGAGTGCACAGTCTGTATGCTAAACATCTAGTCAATAACCTGAATTAAAATAATGTCTCTAGTGGAAAGTGACAGGGACAGCTGAGCTGTCTCTCGGGGATTGGTGAATAGCTGAAGAGGCAGAGTAAATATGTGCATGTGTTTTCCTTTCCTTCCTTGAGACTGTCTTATGAAAGAATCATGTGAAAATGGGATTTACAGACCCAAGACATGTTGGAAACGCTTCTCCTTTCTACAGCTCAGATGCTGTCATGCTGAACATCCCTATCCATCCCAAATAGCCTCCTGGTCACTAATCATCCACATAGCACCCTAAGATTGCTATCACAGGCTGTCACTTGTACCTGTCACACTCAACACAGTCCATACCAAGCAGACATATGTCTGGTACGAAACTTCCAAGTGTGCAAAGACTGTGCAGTCTGAAGGCAGCTGCTGTGGATTATAGTTTCTTCTAGAGAAATCCACAGTGTTAAAGTTTCTTTGTATCTAATGATTTAGGGGAGGTCAGGAAGGCAGGAAATGCTTTTAAGTGATGAAATTGGCTGTCCATTAGTGTAGCCAGGCCATTCCCTCATCTAGAAGTGGAGGCACTGTGGAGCTAGAACAGAGCCTTAAGCCTGCTCAGCTGTCCTGTGTGTGTAAGAGGGACTGGCACAGAGCAGCAAGTACCCTGCAGTACACAAACCAGAAGGGGGTGATGGTACCAAGCTCCTTTTCTCTCTCTGCTATTCATCTTTCTTTTCAAGTTTGATCCAGAGGTCCATACTTCAGCCAAGTCATGTTATACCATTCTGGCCAAGGACTAGTTAGTAGGACTAACAGGTGATAGCATGGACCATTTGGGGTGCTCTTTAGTTAGTGGTACTGTTTATGTAACAAAAAGTGCAAAAAGTGGTCTTGGGATGTGGTTCAGTTGGCAGAGGGCTTACCTAACATGCACCAAGCACTGGGTTCAATCCTCAGCATCATCTAAAGGTGGGCACGCTGGTACATGCCTGTCATCCTAACACTCAGGAAGCAGAGGTTAGGAATCTCCTAAGTTCAAGGCCATCCTTGGCTCCATGGCAAGCTACAGGCCAGTGTGAGACAGCCACTGAGTGCTTCCCCTCAGGACTTGATCCTGCTCAGGCAACAATCCTGTGTCTGCAGCCAGCACTGGGCCCAGCCACTGTGGCCTGGCCACTTTCTTCCTGGGTTTCTGCTAAGCAGACTCCCTGTGCAGAGCAGGTTCTGGTTGTAGCATTATCATAGCAAAATTTTGTCCGCACCCTTGTCTGCAGAACTAACAACCTCTGGAGCACACTTATTTAAATTTAAAATAAACGGAACTGGCTACTTAACTTCCGGTCTCTTTAGACGGGAAATCTGGAGAGATTCATACTTCACATTCAGTTTTTCCTATCCACTAAGGGACTGCCAGAAGGGAGAGGGAGTGGGCTGGAGAGGGCATTACTGAGAGATCTGCTTTTTAAAGGCAGAAGCAAAATCTCAATCCCTGAGAATCTAACTGGGAAGGAAGGCACTTATTCCAAATTCCAAAACAAATTCGGTCAGTAAAGTGCTTGCCTTGAATATACAAAACCTGAGTTCGGGGTCTGGAGCTGTGGCTCGGCAGTTAAGAGCCCTGCTGTTCTTGCAGATGACCTGGACTTGACTCCCAGCACCCACAGCTAAGAACCTTCTAGAACTCCAGCTGCAGGGGATCCAACATCCTCTTTGACCTCTCCAGGTATCAAGCATGCATGTGGTACAATACATAATATACAGACAAAAATGTTCACATACAGAAAATAAATTAACTTAAAATTTAAATTAAAGTAAAAAGTAAAAAAAGAACTTGAGTTTAACCTCCAGCACCTTTAAAATTTTTTTAATTTAATTTTCTATAACCAAAAATAAAAGCTGAGTGTGGCAGCACACATTCTTGATCCCAGCAATGGGAAGATGGAGACAGGAGGACCCCTGGTACTCAATGGCCAGGCAGCCTAGGCTGCTTGTAGAGTTCCAGACCAAGGATAGACCCTGTGTCATAAGAAAAGGTTGTAGACAGGAACAGTTGAGGTTGAGCACCAGTGCACACACAGACACACATACAATAAATATTATTCTAAAAATCAATCACAAATACGAATATCACACAACAAATGTTTTACATGTTAATTCATTCCTACTAAAATTTCTCTCCAGAATTACTAGCAGGAAAACAGTTGGAAGCAAAGACTATAACTGGGTATGAGAGCTCTTTTCTGCCTGGGGCTTCTTCCAAGAGGCAGACAGAGTTTATTGAAGTTGCATGTGTTTATTTCTGTGTATGCAAGTGTGTCTCTATCTGTATGTGTCTCTGTGTTGCACACATGTTTCTGTTTCTCTCTGTGTGGTGCATACATATATATATGTATGTATATGTATATATATATGCATGCTTGTGTGTGCATGTGTGTTGTGTGTATGTCTGTGTGTACATGTGTGTCTCACACATAGAATAGAGAAGTGAGAAAGAGCCAGAGAACCGGTGTAACTCACAGCTTCCCTGAATAACAGCACTCTGTGAGCTGAGAAAACAGAGCAGGGAGGTTGCCCAGGGACACAAAGGAGAAGATGAGGTAGAGGAAATGAAAAATCAATATTCCATAGCTCTCATGGGCTACTGAGATGGAAGCAGGAAGAAAAGGCAAGTCTACAGGAGAAGAGGAAAGGCAGAGTAGTGTTATGACCTACACGCTCCGCACACGGGTACAATGGCTCTGAACGGTCTCCAGTGTAGCATACAAGAGGCTCCCCAGGGAGGGTCTGGACTCGTAGTGTCTTGGAGTGACACTGGGACACTGAGTGACTGTGGTAAGGAGGACGTTGTCTAAAACACAAAATTCTACCTTCAGAGTAGGTCTGGGAGTCCAGTGCCCTTGGGATTTAATATACACCATGAATGAAGAGAGGTAAGTGGGGCTGGAGAGACTGTTCAGCGGTTAAAAGCATTCGTTGCTCTTCCAGTACAGTTCCTAGCACCCACGTTGTGACCCACAACCATCTGTAACTCCAGTTCTAGGGGGTTCAACACCCTCTTCTGGTGCCTGTGGGTACCACGCACATGTACAGTGCACATAGATACATGGAGGCAAACACGCATACCCACGCAGGTGCGTGTACACACACACACACACACACACACACACACACACACACACACACACACACACCACAGGGAAAGGTAAGGTCCAAGGACGATGGTTGGGGGAATTTGAGAGACAGCCTCCTCTGTAAATAAGCCACACCCTGGTGCTGACTCGGAGAAGCTGGCTACCAGGGTTGTAGCTCTCTCTCTCTGCTTTCTCCAGCTTCCTTTCTTTCTCTCAGGGCCAGAAGATGCTATTTCCTTTCATACCAGGCCAGGAAAAGAACTTAAAGACTGTCCTTAGCTACTGAGACCTGAGTTGAACTTGGAAGATGTCTGGGTTCAAAGATACGTAACACAGTTTGTACAGCACTTTTCCTGTGATATCCTTGCAAATGCACTTTCATGTCTGAAGGAATCTGGGCCTTAGACTCAGTCCCACCCCTGGGACAGGACAGGGAAAAAGCCCAGGGGCAAAGGGGCTTTTCTTCCTCCCCTTTCCTTCAATGTGAATTAACCAGTCTCAGCTCTAGGATCAGTGCCTGAAGCAGCACAAATGCCAATCATTTCCATGAAACCGGAACAAATAAAGGAAAGAAGGTGTTACTGTACTTGACGGACAGAGGACAAACCCAAACAGTCCTGTGGAGGTCTTGAAGGTGTCACCTGGCCCAGCGGGCAAAGACTCAGTTCTGAAGCCCAATAGGTGGGAATAAGTACTGAGTACAGGCTAGAGAGTCTGGGAACAGGAAAGGATGAAAAGGCTCTGGCTCAGAAAATGTTTATGGAGGAGATGAAAGTTGAGCTGGCTTTGCCCCATCTGTAGTCTCTTCCAAAGTTACAACCGGAGCCTCCAATAGGAAAACAGCTGAATTTTCATCAAGGTCTGCGCTCTCCTTCTGGCCCCAGGAACATTGGCCAAAGCTCCCCACTAAGCCTCCTGTCTAGGATCCAGTGCTGAGGACCTTCAGCATGTCTTCCACTTCACGTTTCCTGCGCAACCATGGGTGAGGACACTCTATATGTTCCTACATCTCTGTGACCTCATCTTAGAGACAAAACCTCACCTACTTGCTCCTGGGCTTCAGAGGCCAACGGGAAAAAAGAGATGCAAGCTGAATTTCAGAACTACCCTCGTGGTCAATAAAGTACATAAACAAATGAGATGGGACCCCATTCTCCTCTGTAACTCTCTGTGATGGAGAGATGAGAGTTGGCTTGTTCTAAACCAGACAGACAAGGGATGCCCTTGGACAAGGGACACACCAACACACTGCAAGGGAAGGAAGAAGTGGCATTCTGAGGCTTTGGGGGTTTCTCTCAAGAGTGAGATTACGATGATGAAGGGACCTGCTTGGGCACAGTAGAGGAGTTAAGTGCAACCAGACACACTGACATCTGGCTTGTCCCTGCCCACTCACTCCCAAGTCACTCAGGCTTGAAACCTTGGTGCTGTTTTCACATACATTTCTCTTACTTAAGTATCTTTGATCAACCATCTCTTTCCATTTCCAATTGCACCCAGATTACACATGCCGTCACCACTGCAGGCCTGAATTTTTCCCCCATGCCCCGTGTTCATGGATCCAACAGATGTTTCATATTTCTTTTCTTGTCTTCTTTTAAGATGTTACAAATTTCTAACAGACTAACCTCTGAGACAGACTTGTTTCCACCTGTGTGACTGGTGCTCTTCTTTGGGTCCTTTGAGCAGAGGGTTATTTTTTCTTTGACTGCTTAAAAAAATATTAGTACCCACTATAGAATTTTTCACACAGCAGATGTTTATATGCAGGTTTGGAGTAAATACATCACTGCCATAGATGTAACCGCTTCTCATAATTAAATACTTGTCAGGGTTGCATGGGAATTCAGGGTTCTAAGCAGCTTCCAGTTTCAGACTTGTCCACTTATTAAAATCTAAAGAAATATCTGTTAAGAGTAATACAAACCCTTTTTGCTTTCAGTACAAAAACAGGGCTTAATAGAAACATGCCACTCAGGGCTGAGGAGACAAGCCAGTGATAGAGCATTTGCCTAGCATGTGTGGGCCTCTGGGTTTTATCCCAGCCACAGAAATAAGAATGCTACATAGACTTATGACAACATTGGCCTCCGTACTCTTTACTGGGGTGGCAGCCAACAAAGGGATCCAAATGCGAAGGCTGATGGTTGGCTTCAACTTCAGTTCCTGTCAGTGTGTTTCCAGGACTCCGTGGATTGCTTACTTCAGAGATAAGGTCAAAGGTCTACATGGGCGGCTCTTAATAAGTGTGGATGCCAAGGTGAATGACTTCCCGTCAGCCTCACACCATTATAGAACCAATGTATCTATAATTCTGACCTTTTGCCATCGTTGTCAGAGAATAAGAGAAATGGGGCCTGCTACTGGCCAGTGTACTCTGTCAGCTATTCATAGAAAAAGTCTGCTATTCCTGGAGCTGTACCAAGGCGTAGATATAGAAAAGGAAAAAAAATATATATATATATCACAGAACAGTCTAGAGGAAAAGTACAGGTGCTAAACAAACAAATTGGAAACAGAATTGAATGTTACAAAGGAATAAAAGCAAAAGGAGAAATGAGAATAGGAGGCAGCAGAGCAGTGGATCTGAACCTTCCTAACGCCGTGGCCCTTTAAACAGCTCCTTATGTTGTGGTGACCCCCAACCATAAAATTATTTTGCTGCTACTTCATAACTGTCATTTTGCTACTATTATATAAACCATAATGGAAATATCTGATATGTAACATCTCTTGTATGCAAATCCTGTGGAAAGCTTGTTTAGTTCCCTAGAGGGGTTGCAACCCACAGGTTGAGAACAACTGCGGAAGAGTCTAGAACACATCCTTCTCGTGGAGTGTCTGAGCCCCCTGAGCAGAGACATTTAAGCTAGGACATTAGTGGTGCAAAGGCACACAGGAGGGGCTGGAGTAGAAGGAAAAGCATCCCTGGCTAGGGGAACAGCCGTGTCAAGGACTCTGGCTAGGCAAGAACAAGCTCATTACTGGAGGGAGCCGGGGAGGTAAGTGGAGAGAGCTTGCTACTGAGTCCAAGTGAACAGTAACCTCTAGAGCTGTGTACCACGAAGGCCCTGGCAGGGAGAAAAGCTATGCTGACAGATGAGGGGCCTTCACAGAGCTGATGAGGAGTTACGGTGTGACCAGTTCAGTTGTTGTAAGTGCAAAGTGTTAGGCAAGACACTGGAGGCTTTAAAAAGCTTGGGCCTTTATGATGGGGGCATGACTCAAGAAATGGAGTATATAGCATTTTGGCTTCCTTCTACTTTGAGGATCTAGGGAATTTCATACATTCGAGCTTTCTTAGAAAGCTCTGATATTGTAAAATTCTGAGGAAAGTAAGACATCCACATTCCTAACATATATGGTCAACACTTCAAGAAAAGTCTTACCTACTTGGAAAAAAAAGTAACAGAAAAATTTGGGTTGTTGCAGCAGCAACTGAATTAACAAGATGCAGAATTTTAACATGCTTGGCCTTGTGGGAACAGCAGACGCCATGCTGACGAGCAACAGTCTTAGAAGATGAAGCATAGCTCATCATCCAATGGCAAAGGGGTGATCCCAAAATCCCCAGGGAGGAGAAGCCAGGTGAGGTGGTGATCTCCTACGTAAACATGCCAGCAGAAGCCACGCCAACCATGGTGACAAGGAGAGTGCCCTGGGCACTGGCTGTCTGTGTGCACGGGGCTTAGGATCCGCCCTGGACATCACGCCACAAGAAATAACAGTGGCAGGATGGAACCAAAAAGACAGGGAGAAAGCAAAAGACACAAGGGGATGAAGGCAGAGGGCAAAAACAAGAAGGGACGAAGGTTCTGGGCCATCTCAGCAGAGCCCACCCCTACCTACCTCTGCAACCATGGTACTTCAACAAAGAATGTTACAAATAATTTAGAAGGCTGTGGATATAGCTCAGTGATGTAGCTCAGTAACAGAGCGGTGCCCAGCATTTCCAGGCTCCTAGATTTGGTCCCTAGAGCTGTAAGAAAATAACAGTCTTCAACAAATAAAGAAGTGTGTGTTTGTGTGTGTGTGTGTGTGTGTGTGTGTGTGTGTGTGTGTGTGTGTGTGTGTGTGTGTGGTGTGTGTGTGTGTGGGGGGGGTCTGTGTTGAAGTACAGTAGGGTCCTTCAAGCATATAAAGACATCATCTTCATCAGAGCAGGTGTCATTACTTGTAAAAGTTCCCTAAAATGGAGCTCCTTAACTATTGGGGTTCCCTCATTGAAGGAGAGGTGAAGAAAGGGCATTGGACCCTTGCCTAAGGTTCCTGCCCCTCCCCCTGCAACTTCTGGCCATTTGTATACAATCTGATCTAATTCCCCGTGACCTCATGGGTCCTAGGAGTATGAGGGAATGCAGACTATGGCAGGTTACCTGAGGCAGTGGTGCAGGAAAGCTCCCGCTATGTACTTATGGATGTCCTTGTAGATGCCAGAGTGAGACTTGCTGCTGCTGCTGCTGCAGCTGCAGCGGGGTTACCCATGCTCCTGTAACTAACCTTGTTTTCCCACGTGAGACAAGGATGGGATTATACCTTGGCTTGTTGGCGGTGTTGCATAAGGAGAGAGCTGGTTGACAACTCCCCCCAGGGAAAGAGCTCCCACGGCATGCTCTCCTTCCATCTACTCCCCACCCCACCCCACCCTCCACATTCTTCCAACATACTTGCTAATACATTTGAGGATCACGGTATGATATACTGCTAGAAAAAGATATGTATTTCCAGAAAGAACCCATGGAATTATGTCAGTAGTAATTTAGGTATGAGTGTTTTAAATGTATAACAATGCAAAATTGTTAATACTGGGTCAAATGCAGCCGAAAAGCATTTAAATTGCTAATGGCAGTCCAGCTGTTAACTGAACCCAATTTTCACCGTTTCAAAGATAATTTAATTGCATATCTTCAAATCTAAAATAATCTGAATATAAAATGCACTTTAGAGGGATTAGTCTTTTATTCTTCTTTTTTTTTTAATTTCTTTTACCAATTTCCACAAATGGGATTTTCTCTTTTAAACACATTTCTTTATATACAGTCTATCTAAATATTTTCTATGATAAACCCTGTTATAATTACAGAGAAATCATCGATAGTTTGCTAGAGTTATATAGGGCAGGATGCACAGATTAAATCTAATAAGAACTTCAAAAAAATCTTTTATCATATGTTATATCCCAAGTGCAGTTTCCCCTCCTTTTCCTCCCCTAGTCTCTCCTCTGCCCCTGTTGCCCCTTTCCCCCCAGATGCTACGACCCCACCCCACCCCGTGTGCCCATACTGCCTCCCCTCAGAAAAGAGCACACCACCCAGGGACATCAACCAAACACAGCACAACAAACTACAATAATACCAGGCACATACCATCACACCAAGACTGCACAAGGCAACCTAGCAGGGAGAAAGGGTCTCACAAGGCAAAAGAGTCAGAGACACTCTCCACACCAACTGTTAAGATTTCCAAAAGAACACCAAGCTACTCACTCAGCCATACATAACATATATGCAGGTACAGGCCAGTAAGAAGAGCAGGCGACTAATAAGAGCATTTTTTATCACTCTGCACCTGTGAGAATCCAGACAGGAGCAGCTGGATGCCGATAGAACCAAGTGTGAAACAATCTGGAGCAGCGACACACATGAAAAGCACCAGGTCTTGGGGACACTAAAAAGATCGCATTACAAACCAGTCACACTGTGTGAATGCCAGGGTGGCATCGACTCTAGTTATCAGAAGAGAAATCCTTGTAATAAAATCTGAGGATTTCTTATAAATCAAATGGCAAACAACCAGCCACTTCCTTAAGGAGGATTATTTTAAGTTTTGCTCTTTAATACAGAACTGGAAATAATGCTAAAATAAGTTTCTGGAAAAAAAAAATCAAACTATATACTGTCATATTCTATCACACTTAAGGGGAATGAGAGCAGGCTAGGATAAACGTCATTACTATTCTTGTTTCTAGAGAATAGAAAGATATTTCTAAAAATATCCAAACTATGTTCATATTTTAAAAATAAATAACTGTACATGTTATTCCCTTGGCTATCACTCAAGGTAATCTTTTCATTTAAGAAAGGTTGATTCCTGTGTCTTTTTCCCTAAAATCTCTTACCAAAAATTAGGTTTTCTATCCAGTGGTTAGAACTGGTTGCTTAGATTCAAATTTACCTCTGCAGAGCCGTGGTGTTTCGGAGAAGATGTGCCTCCCGCTCAGTGTAGAGCCTGAGCATCCTGGGAGAGCTATGCTTCCAGTGACAGTGGCGGTGAAAACAGTGATGTGGAAGGCAGAGGCCAGTGTTGCCAGTGCAGTCTGTGGCAGCATGTGGTACCATTCAGCTACTAGAGAAGCTGAAACGGACACATCTGGAGGCTATGTAACTTGTTCAATGCCACATAGGTCAATAAAGCAGTTCTTCACAGCCTGGCCCACACAGACTTTTAATCACTGTTATTCATCTACTGCTTAAGAACACACAGCATCCGGACAATAGAAGCCCCACTCCTAGTAGTCTGCAATTATTACAAAGCTTGAGGGTAGACCAAGACCTCCGGTTATAGTGTGACATCTAAAGGATGCCAGGATAGATCAGGAATTGTATGGCTTTAGGAGGAGACCATAAGAAAAGTAGCTAAGCCGGGCATGGTGGTGCACGGCTTTAATCCTAGCATTTGAGTCCAGGACAGCCAAGCCTACACAGAGAAATCCTGTCTCAAAAATAAAATAAAATAAAATAAAACAAAAACAAAACAAAATAAAAACAAAGAAAACAATAGAAAGAAAAAAAGAAAAGTAGCTAAAAGTCAGATTGTGGTATCCAGATCCTGACCTGGGTACATACCACTGTTCCTCCTTCTTAATCTCTAAAGATCTACTCTAAAATGAAAATAATAATACCCATGTCAGAACAGTAAAATTACACAAAAATAATAAACATATGATGTGGGAGTAATGTTAGCCATAACTTTTATGGACTCCATGGAAACTAAGCAAAGCATTGGGCCAGAGTTTCCCCCATTTTTATTTTTCTGGGACCAAGTGGCCATCTAGATGGCGATCTGACCCTCAGCTAGTCGAGAACATCGCTGGCAAGAAAGGGGGTAGGGTGGTCCCTGCCTTGAATTCATAGGGGAAGAGGCATTACTGACCGAACCGATGGCGTTGGTTCCGTGACTTGTCGCTGCACACGGACGGCATGGGCACAGTTCTCTTGGCCACCGGGCTGGGTGGAGAGGGGAATGTCAGGGGACGTGTGGCTGATCTTCATGGAGGAGTCGGGGCAGGGCGTGGGTGGGTCTAGGAAGTCCTCGCTGTTCTCCTGCTCATTTGTTTCTGTGTCTGTGTAGTTAAGAGGCTCTTGGTTGTTGTCTTTGCTACCAGAAAACAGGCCTCGCTCTCGCCACGGAACCCAGCACAGTTTCCAAGACACGAAGAGAGAGACACCAAAGAGGGCAAGACCACAGGCGGTAACCACAAGGGTTAGCAGGCTCACAGAGATATCTGCAAAGAAGAAGAGGAAGAAGAAAAATTCAGCGCGATGTTGTCTCTCAGAGCCGCCCGCTGTGCAGTCCAGGCAGAACGACCATCTCATTCACTCGTTCTGAAGGACAGGCTGGGAGATGCTGAAGTGGGTACCTGACAATAAGGACTCAGACATACGCCAGAGGCTCCAAGAGCAAAGGGAGGAAAGACTACAATGCATGCAAGCTGGGGTTAGAGACAACAAACCACCATGTACTTAAGGAGACGCTGAGTGCCCCCTGCAAGTCAAACGAGACTCTAGCCGACAGGAAGCACCTATCATTAAAGTTTTCCGGGAAGGTAACTTTTGCCTGTCTTTTAAAAATCACCCTGTCATGTCAAAGAGCCATTCAATTTAGGAATTAAACCACATTTTCTTTCTGTGAAGGTTTTCAGGGTCTAAGTTCATGTGTTTAGTGAGCGTTGTAGCCTCATGAATACCTACCAATTAGGTCTTCAGAAGCCAGACACTGGCACAGTTTCAATTTCCCCAGTAGTATATCCTGGGGCATCTATTCAAAAACAAGAGTTTTTTTGTTTTGTTTTGTTTTTGTTTTTGTTTTTAGGTGAAACAAAACACAGGCAAGTAAAGTTGGAGAAATGTCAATATGTGATGCGTCTTCAAGCCACTTACCACAGCGAGGGCCATAGGGTAAGCTGCTGGAGGGGAGCTGTGCACAACAGAGCTATCCCACCTCACCCAAGACGTGCCGGTCCCAGGCTCCTTCACCCACTCCAGTCCATCACTGACTCGAATGCAGCTACAGGGAACATTTACCAGCAGCAGTTCAACAGACAGCAAGGGAGAAAGCACGGGCTTCAGTTGCCATTAGAAAATCCTAAACTGAAGCTGGTGCTGATGCCACCATGGAGGTCTGCAGCCATGCCATGAAGGGGCGAGGACAAGGCGGTACAGCAGGGAAAGGTGGAGACTGTATGTGGCCCACAGGACCATGGCCATGCAGTATTTTAAAGGTAGGACCACAGTACCACGGCCACACAGTATTCCATAGCTGGGACCACAGTACCACAGCTGCGCAGTATCCCATACCTATGCTCATATCTTTCAAGGCAGAATGCAGTCTCATCCAGGTTCCTGCCTCTAGACAGGGTCAGAGAGACTGAAGCATGCCTGACACCATTACTTTAAAGGATGGTCCTACATGTCCACTCTGTGTTCCAGAACCCCAAAACTCTCCCCAGGTTTTTCCTCTACTGGTCACTTTTAAAACCTGCAATGCTCCCACTAGAATATTCTGAATTTCCATTATGTGACAGACTACGATAGGCTTTGGAGACACAGTGGGAGGACGGACTTCATACCTTCGTAGGTTCACATTCTGGAGAAATCAAAAAAAAAAAAGTCAGTGCTCACAACTGTTCTGATTTGTGGCAAGTTATATTCCTGATATGACCTACACCACTCATCGACTGAATAAAGCTGACCAGCTACCAGGCACGTCTTTTACCATGACTTTGATTATTGTTTCGAAATGTTAATAGTTTCATCGTGGGAACTGTTCTTGAGAGGAACCAGCTGCCAGGCTGCTGGTGGATCAAATGGATACCCCATGCCTCCCAGCCAATTTGTGTTGTAGTCAAACAGTATAACACTTCTGCTTGTAACAGTGAGATTCCTGTTCTGGTGCTGTGATTGAGCTCAAACTCTCACTGAAACAAGGTAATCAATTTCCTAAAAAGAAAAGCATCATCACTAAGCAACACCAAGGAGCTTCTGGAATTGTTGTAGAAAAGCCAGCCAGTGCCAAACACTTAAGACAAACCAGTAAAGGGCCGCTAATCAAACCAAGAATGAAAACTCCCAGGCACAGGGCTGGGGATGTAGCTTCGATGGCAGAATGCCTGCCTGGTATGTGAGGTCCAGGACAAGATCTCCAGCACTGCATAGCTCATGGCGGCACATGCTTGCAATCCAGGATGGTAGAGGCAGGAGGATCAGGAGTTCAAAGTCCTCCCTGGCTACAGAGTGAGCTTAAGGATTGTTTGGTACGCCCCGCCCCACCCCCACCCCCGGGGGAAAAAAATCCCCAGGTAGAAAGATGGGGTAGTTTTGGGGGATGGGTAGGTTGTATAGCCAGTCGAGGCAAAGTAAAAGGTATTGGGCATCTTGCTTCATAGATCCCTAAGATAGGGAGGACACTTAAATCTCACTCAGAAAGGAAAATACAATAGACAGTGGAAGTGGTTGGAGAGAGGGACAAGGAAGAAGAGGGTGGTGATAAGACAGGGTGCAGGGGTGAGGGGATGGGGGGGTGGGAGGTAGCTACAGAGGGCTGCAGAGAGAAGAGAAACTGTGGGGGAGGGGATGTCTGTGACAAGCTGGAGACCTAAACCCTTCCAGACCTAAGTCTCTGGAAGGATATGGGGTGACTCAAGCTGAGACTCCTAGTAGCAGGGGGCACGGAATCTGAAGAGGGCACTCTCTAACTAGACAGGACTAGTGGAGGAAGGGAAACACTAACCCACCCGCAAAAACTTTGACCCAAAATTTACCCTGCCTACAAAATGTGCAAGGATAAAAATAGAGCAGAGATTGAAGGAATGCTCAACTAATGCCTGGTCCAAGCTGAGACCCTCCCCTACCCATGGGAGAGAGCCAACCCCCAACACAGACAAGGACACTCTGCTATACTTGCTGACAGGAGCCCATCATAGCTGTCTTCTGAGAGGCTCCACCTAGCAGTAGATTCAAACAGATGCTGAGACTCACAGCCAAGCATTGGGGAATGTATAGGAAGTCTTGTGGAAGTGTCAGGGGGAGGATAGGAGAACCCAGAGAGGACAGGAGCTCCACAAGAAGACCAACAGAGACAATGAGCCAGGGCCCAGGGGGACCTGCAGAGACTGAAGCATCCAACCAAAGACCATGCATGGACTGGACCTAAGCCCCTTCACAGATGCAGCCAATGGACAGCTTGGTCTTCATGTGGACCCCCCCAGTAAGGGGAGCATGGGCTGTCTCCAACATGGACCCTTTTTCCTGCTTTTCAATCACTCCTCCCCTGGCTGGGCTGCCTCTCCAAGCCATAGGGGAAGAGGATGAGCTCAGTCCTCATGAGACTTGATGTGCTGATGTTGGGGTGGGGGGGGGGGGGTGGGGTCCACTTTTCTGAGGAGTAGGAGACAGGGGAATGGATGAAGATAGAGAAAGGGAGGGACCGGGAGGAGATGAGAGAGGGGTTACAATCGGGATGTAAAGTGAATAAATAAATTAATTAATTTTTAAAAAGATTATTAACCCTGGATTATCCAGGGTAAACAAGACACAGGACGTAGGAATTTCGTGTGGTGCTGGAAGAATAGCTCAACAATGAAGATGTTTGTTTTGCAGTCATGAGGACAAGATTTTGGATCTCGACACACATATAAGAAGCCAGGCATCCTATACTCATCTCTCATCCAGTTCTGAGGGAGCCGAAATAGGAGTATCATTTGGGGGGCTTCCTTACTTGCTGAGAAAACATGATACCCAGGTTTGGGGAGAGACTGCCAGAAAGGAATAGATGGAGAGTAATAGAAGACATGACACCTTCTTCTGGTCTCTACACACATGCATATGCACATATGCATACATATTCACATAAGGGCACACACGTGCGCGCGCGCGCGCGCACACACACACACAAGATTAAAAATGAATTCAACATGACAGGCCAGGTATAGTGACACATGCATCTACTTTCTGGCCTCAGGAGGCAGAGGCAAAAGGAACATCATAGTTACATACTAGCCGGGTCTTTACGGCAGGTTTTGGGGCAGCCAAGGCTACATAGTGAAAAATACTGTGTATAACTAATTAAATAAATAAATAAATAAATCCCATGTGAGCCCTGAGCTCATTTGTCTTAGCACACAACCTCTCAGGATTCCCCTGGGCATAGACAACATGTCAAATAACACAAAGCCCGCACCCTCTTTCACTAGCAGTCATCTGGCCTCTGACCCAGTTCATAACATTTCCATCTTGCTGAATGAATTCTAGGCTATACTTTCCAAAAACCAGCTTGCTCAGAAGTCCAGTCATGGAGCGAGCACCATGAGAGGAGAAAGCTTGCCTCCCTAAACACTGAATGCCAAGCATTTCAGGGAATTCCTGGCATAGATATGGCCACTTGGTAATGATGAAACTCATCCGGGAAGCTCTGTAGCCGCTTGCTATGTAAACCCTGAATTATAGAAGGTAGGGCTGTGGCCCTAGAAGCCCTGGAGCTTGCTACAATCTTATGGATTCACAGCCTTATAGGGGCGTGTGTGTGTGTGTGTGTGTGTGTGTGTGTGTGTGTGTGTGTGTGTGTGTGTGTCGCACACACAGTCATTACAAACAGCAAGAGTAAATTTCTCATATTTACACAAAGACAACAGGTGAGGTTGCAGTGCTTCAGAACACCAGGCAGGATGTCAGAGAGCAGCGGTGGCCCGCGTGACCTCACCAGGCTCCAGTGTCCATTACATGTACTTTTCTCTCTTACCAAAGAGAAGGACGAATCTCTAACTCCACTCCCATCTCCTTCTAACTTGACCTTAGCAAAGGGCTGTGGGGCTAGAGTAGTCAGCACAGAATCAGAGAACTTTTTAAAGAGATAGTTTCTTTCTCAAGTTAGGGGGGTAGGTATATGGTAATTTGCTTTATAAGCTTTAACTTATAAATATGTTCATTACACATATTCATTGGCATTTGGGCATATTTTAAAGTAAAGATGGAAAATAATATTGGTAATAAAATATAATGAGATGAGTTTTCTAAAGAATAAGAATAGAATTGGTCCTTTTGTCCATGGGTCAAAAAAAAAAACAAAAAAACAAAAAAAAAACCAAAAAAAACAAAAACAAAACAAAACAAAACAAAAAACCTCGGATGATGGTTCGGGGCACGAAAGAGGCAAACCCTGCAGTTTTCTGAAGGCTGGAAGTGATACAGGCAAGGGGCTGTGTAAGCACGTGCAGTAAGATCTAGGTGGCATTTTCTCAAGGGTGGAGATACGAAATGCAAAGCCCTGCAACTTAACCACCACACATGGTGTACTGCAGTGGTGTGTCCCTGCACACCAGACAAATGTTGTAGCAAACACAGCATCCCAGCATACAAGTGTTAAAGGACAGCTACAAAAATGTAAAAAGTAGAAACTACTGTTAACTGAAGAAAAAAGCCAATTCATCTACGAGTTGTGTATGGACTGAGAAACAAGAGCCATTGTCATAGCTGCCGCTCTGTTGCTGGGTGAAACACAAAGCCTGTCACCGAGTGACACACCGTCTAATCTTCCACAAACAGATGAGCCTATGGGGCCACTCTCACCCGACCACCACAGGCCAGAAGGAACAATGAATGGAAGCAAACAGGAAGAACAGCACCGCAAAGGACACCAGCCTACCCGAGGCATCAGGATAAATGGCCCATGACGTGAACCAAGTTAAAGCAAGGGACAACCCATGTCTGTAATGAGATTTATGAGATAACAGTGTAAATTAAAAAGCGTGGATGAAGCAGTATCAGCAAAGAGGGCCCTGAGGGTCCCGTCAGACCTGGGAATAAAAGTAAGACAATTCCCCAAATAGAGCAATTCAGGAACACAACAGCTAAGGAACATGGTTGAAGGTAAACCTAAACCAGCAACAACAAAATCCTAACTCAGAAATATAAGCAACCATAGAGGGTATTTCGCCCTCAATATTTAAAACTACTGAAAGACTAAAACATAGAAAACGCAGGGCGGGGAAATATTTAAGTTCCTTAAAACTGAAGGACAAGTGGGTAGAGAGCCTCCCGGCATCTAGAATACAGTGCTATGATCTTAGATGCTTTTATTGTGAAATTTAAAAAATAGCTGGGTGTGGTGGTGCACGCCTTTAACTCCAGCACTTGGGAGGCAGAGGCAGGAGGGTCATGGTTAGTTCGAAGCCAGCCTGGTCTACAAAGTGACAGCCAAGGCTACACAGAGAAACCTTGTCTCGAAAAACTGAAGAAAAAAAAAAAAAGATAAGTTGAGATAAAAATAATAAAGACAGGGGAGTTGAAGAGATGACTCAGTGAGTAAACTTCCTGTTATGCATAAGGCCCTAAGTACGGAACCTCAACATACATGTAAAGGCTGCATGTGGTCATGTGCATCAGTATCCCTAACACTGAGGGGATGATGCAAGGACAGTCAGATCCCCAGAGCTTACTAGGCAGGGAGCTTGGTGGAATCAGTGCACACCAGGTCAGGAGAGAACCTGCCTCAAACATAAGGTGGAGAGCAATAGCAGAAGACAACCAACATCAGCCTATGGGCTACACACATGCACGCACGCACGCACGCACGCACGCACGCCACGCACGCACACACACTTATTGAAACACTAAGAAAGTAAACAACTAACATCAACCCATGGGCTATACGCATGCTAACACACACACACACACACATACACACACACACACACACACACATCAAAATACTAAGAAATTAGAACCATAATCAGATTTACAAGAAACTATATACAAGGAAATACATGACATTTCTGAAATATGAAATATTAAGTGTGTAAGGGGGTTCAAAAATACTTTTAAAACATGTCAGAGAGGCTACTTCCATGCATCCACGGCCCTTACGGATCAGCGTAAGAAATGAAAATGAAACATATATACAGAGAAATTTTCATTTAATGCAAGAGACCTGTAAAAGAAAACCACAGCACAGGAACTGGGCAACAGTCCAGAGAAGAGACAGCCCTGCCTGCAGCAGGGATTGGATTGAGCATACGGTATACTAGCCAGTTAGCAAATGTATAACACTGGAAATCTAGCAATACTGGGGGTTATTAGTAACTCATAAGCATGATCATTGTATTATGATTGTGTCGGAGGCAGGTGTGGAACCATTCTGGCCGATGCAAAGCCTGGAATTGGCTTCAAATTACAGACCAACAAGCGTTGGCTAGGATTTGATTACTGAGTTTTGACATGTGGACTTCATAATATCATTCTCTCTACTATTGAATGTTTGGCGAGTTCCTAAAGGAACATAAAAATGTAAAAATGCTTTGATGGAGGAAAATGTTCATCTGTGATTGTTAACCTTAGACATTCATATTTAATAGGCCTTGGAGGGGGTCCAAAATCTGTATTTTTAACAAGCATCTCAAATCTTAGATGACTTAGATACACATAGCTTACTGATCACAATGAGTGATTAACCCCTACATGTTAATTCCTCTGTGTGTGTGTGTGTGTGTGTGTGTGAGAGAGAGAGAAAGAGAGAGAGAGAGAGAGAGAGAGCGTGAGAGAGAGCGAGAGAGAGAGAGAGAGAGAGAGAGAGAGAGAGAGAGAGAGAGAGAGTGAGAGAGAGCGAGAGAGTGCTTTTAGAAGACACGATGCTTTCCTGACCCTAAGACGATTATGTCTTGAGGACCTAATACAGATAACACCAGGAAATTCTGTTAAGAAATCAGGCCACGAAGAACTTGAAGACATCACATGGTGCCTTGCAGGGTATGTGGTAACGTAATTAGATAAAGGAAATAGGCAAGACCAGACAGCTCTGATGATGAGATGTTAAGAGTTTCAGTGAACAGAGCCGAGGACATTCTGTAGTAGACTGAATCCTTAGCATCATATTTAATGTAAGAATTCCTTTATCAACATCCCTTTCATGCAGCTACATTTAACACTTCATTATATATATATATATTTCATGCAATGGACTTTTTTTTAATACTGTTACAGTTTAAAGAGATAATGTTACTGTGAGCCTAAAACTCTTCTCAAAGCAGTCTATTCCAACATAAGTGAAGAGGAGACAAGAGAAGAAGGGAGAATGTTGCTTTCAAACATCACAACCCTCTGGAGATACGCAGTGCAGAGGAACTCTCCTCTGCACCTCAGTAGGCTCCAGGGCATCTTCGGAACAGCACCCTGGAGAAGACACATGAAATAGATTCCAGGTTAAAATTAAATGCCTTGATGTTAAAATGATTGAACTTGTCTAGAAAATGCAATCATGCAAAGGCACTGCTGTGTAATTACATAGTAGACACCACAGCACAGCAGTTAGGAGCACACTTGCAAGTCACCGTCCAGATATGCGCCTCTGAAGTGGGTGTGGCAGCATACTCCTGTAAGCCCAGCACTTGGGAAGCCGAGGCAGGAGAATCAGAAGTTCAAGGCCACCCTTCACCACACAGCAAATTCAAGGGCAGTCTGAGCTGCGCGAGACCCGGACTCAAAGCAGCAACAACAAAAGTTATTTCCATCTCAACACTGTTTTATAACCTTTGGTTAAGTTCTCTTTACCTTCATTTGTCATAGTAATATTGTTGGTCTCTCCATCTTGGAGTTGTCTGTACTGAGTACTCAGACAATTCCTCGTGCTGGGGATGGGGGGTGGGGGGTGTGGGGGGAGCGGGGCAGGGGGATAAGAGTGCTGTGTAAGCAATGGGACTCGAGTTAAAATCCCCAATATCCATGTAAAAAATTCTGGATATGGCTACAGCTGGGATTGTAGAAACCCAGTTTCAGGAAACAGAGAAATGTGGATCTCAGGAGCTCAGTGGCCAGCCAATCTATCCACAACAGTGAGCTTCAGGCTCAGTGAGAGACCCTGTCTTAAAGGAAAAAGGCAGAGAGTGATAAAAGACACCCTGCTCTAGCCTACACACACACACACACACACACACACACACACACACACACACACACACACCATACACAAACACAGCCAACATTCTTTTTTAAAAGGAAAGTTAGTAGTGCTAAATCAGTATAGATTATTTTTTCTAGATATGTCTCAAGGTGGCTCCGTGTTCAGACCTATTATTGCCACCAGTGAGTGATCACTGCAGTTAAACAGTAAGGACTTTATGAGGTGGTCCAGCTACCAAGACACACTGAGAGCCCGGTCAGTAGCTAGTGATTGTTGAGGACCACAGAGGCGCTTCCCTCACACGACTGATATATGTTAAGGACTAAACCAGAAGAGTAAAAGAAAACCAGCCCTTGTTCTTAAAAAAAAACTACTTGCCAGGAGAATTCCTGTAGTAGTAGCACCAGTTCAAGGCATTCCTAGATGCTGCAAGTCAGGATATGGAACCAAACCTGGGATTTAGAGATGACTCCCCCAAACACTAAGGCAGAAGTTGGTATCTAGAAATGAAAGTGATGGAACTGTGCAGCGGGTGGGTCCTGCATCGGGTGGGTCCTGCATCGGGTGGGTCCTGCAGCGGGTGGGTCCTGCAGCAGGTGGGTCCTGCAGCGGGTGGGTCCTGCATCAGGTGGGTCCTGCATCAGGTGGGTCCTGCATCGGGTGGGTCCTGCAGCAGGTGGGTACTGCAGAGGTCTGACACGGGTGCTTAAAAAGATCTACGAATGGACTGTTAGGGTGATTCTGATGACAACTGAGAAAAAGATTGCTGTTCAAAGGCTCTTCTTGCTGAATCCCTAGGTGACATGACCAGACTGCCGGCAGACCCACGGAGGTAAAGACTTTTCTCATGATGTCTCTGATGGCCGTGAGGATGGTCCTTGTGTGGTGTAAAGAATGTAAGATGGCTTTGTGGAGGACAGAACTTGCAAACAACAAAATGAGATATTTAGCTCTGGCTATTTCTAAGTAAAGCATCGAAGGCATGGCTCTTCCTGGCTAAAGGGTAAGAGAAATAATAGAAATCGCCTGAAGACAAAGTTACTAAGCAAAGAGAAGCTACAACTTCAAGATTTGGAACATTCTTGTTTAAGGTAACGTCTCTATCCTTTGAGAATTCCACACAATGTATTTTGGTTATATTCATCCCCTTCTCCCAACTCCTCCCTCACCTCCTTACCCACTCAACTTCATCTTTCTCACTCTCACACTCTCTTCTTGTAAACCCATAAAGTCCAGTTTGTGTTGGCCAACTCCCCCTAGGAATGGTGTCTGCTTTGGAGTGTGGCTGAGACACTGGGTGCCACTCCATTGAAGGAAACCGCCTTTGATTTTCCCAACAGCACTCACACTGCAATAGTTCATAAGATTGGGAGGGACTTCATGGCCACCTATCTTCCTCCATGCTGGGATTTTTGTCTGGCTGGAGCTTGTGTAGGCCTTGTGACTGCTATCACAATCACTGTGGGTTCACACGGGCATTATGCTGCCCTGTTGTGGTCTGGAAAACACTCTTTAAGTCATCTACCACCTCTGGCTCTTAGTGACCTTTTAACGCCCTCAGACCCCTGAGACTTGAGGGTAACGGTATAGACATCCCATTTAGGAATGAGCATTCCAGTGTCTCTTATTCTCTGTACACTGAACAGTTGTAGGTGTCTAGATTAATTACTATTTACTGTGATAAAAAGTTTCTTTGCTGAGGATTGAGAGATGCAAGTCACTAGGGGTCATTTTATGTCTACCTAGCAGAATAATAATAGCAGGGTTTATTTAGCCACAGGTTCTTAGCCTCACTCGGTGTCAGGTACTGATTCCGTCTTGTGGAGAGGACCTTAAATCAAATGAAAAAGCGACTGGCTGCTCCCTTAACATTTGTGCCACTGTTGTACACAGTGACTGCCAGGACGGTAGTTATTGGAGAACACTGGGTCCACAGCTGGGCGGGGCAGCTGGGAGTGTACACACCATCATTAGTGAATGATAGCCAGTCGGGATGAAGCCTAGATTTGGACAATTCTTAGTCTTTCCACGTGGCAGAAAATAAGAAAGCATGTTGAGGACACAGTGGGTGCGGCTAAGCAAGCCATGAACAAGGAATTAGTAGATTGAAGAGTCACAGACTAAGACAGAAGGCAGACGAGATGAGAAGAAATGATGGGACAAGACCACAGAGTTAGTCTTATGGGGCCAGGGAAGGATGGCTCTGGAGAAGACAAAGATGGCTAAGCCAAACCTCAGCGTTCAAGATGGGAGTCAAAATCTTGCTTTTGATAAGTCAAATGGCCTCCACCCAGAGACACATGGGTAAGGGGGGAGCTGGAAGAACCCCGGGAATACAAGGCACGCTTAGCAAAACTGGGGAAAAGGTTTCATGTGCCCAGAAGAGACGGATACCCCTGGGGCTTCCTGCATACCCAGACCTTAGCACAGTATGCCTGAAGGAAAGAAAATCTAACCAAAGCAGATTCTCTGTGAATCTTAACATCTCATGGAGTTTTACCTTGTAGTTTGTGCTTAGCTGGGATTTGATGCCTTTTCTTCTCTGTCTCCTCCTTTTGGAACGGACGTCTCTGTGCTATATTGTGCTGCACTGTGCTTTCCTACCCTATTTTTGTTCTATCACTACATTTTGGAGCCTTATGATGCTTGGTTTCATTGGTTCACAACAGCAAGGGCCGTGCGCCTCGGAGTGAGTTACCACCTGAGTCCTACCTGTAAATGATTAAGCAACAGGTAGATGACATTCTGCATTTTTAGACTTCAGAATTAACACCCAAATAGGTTGAAAATTGGGGGCTTTGGAAATGCAATAAATGTGCTTTGCAAGTGAGAAGGATATGAATTATAGAAGACCAGAAATGTAATACCATAGGCCACATGGTTCTCTCTTCTCAAAATTCATATACCATCCCAAGTGGGGCAGGGGGGTGGGCAGGAAGCAGGTGGATTAGGAATTCAAAGTCATCTTTGGTTACACAGAAACTTCAAATCAGCCTGAGCCATGGAAGACCCTATTGCAAAAACAAAAAACAAAAATAAAAAAGAATCTATGTATTAAAATCCTAACTCCAATCGTAATGGTGATGGTACCAGAGGGTGTAGCCTTTGAAGATGTGAAGATTAGTCCCCTCGTAACAGAATACTCTGCACCCCATCCCCCAAAACACACACAGAGAGAGGTTCCTCCCTCCTTTCATCTATAAGACAGCCATTTGTGGACAAGGAAGCAGACCCTCACCACACACCAACCCTGCAGGCTCTCTGGTCTAGGGCTTCTGGGCCTAGAACTGAGGGGCATTGTGGTTCATCATGAATAACCTACCAGTCTGTTGTTTTCTGCTACAGCACTCTAGACTGACTAAGACCAATAAGCCAAGTCCTACACATACCCACTTCTCAAATAAGAGCAAATCCAGGTCATCTGATTATGTTTTTAAAAGATCACCAGGAGAAAATAACGGCCAGGGCTTCCTACTGTGGCTGTGCAGGTTGTACGGTGTGTCTTAGTTACTGATCTTTTGTTGTGACGAGACACCATGAACAAGGCAACTTATAGAAGAAATCCTTTAATTGGGGGGCTTGCTTACAGTTTCAGAGAGCAAATCATGGTGGGGGCTGTGGAGTCAGGTAAATCTACGGCGGTCATGGTGTGGACTGTGGAGTCAGGCAGGCGTGAGGCTAGAGCGTTAGGTGACAGCTCACGTCTGATCCACAAGCAGGAGGCACAGAGCAAGAGACTGGGGCCTGGAGGAGGCTTTGGGAACCTCAAAGCCCACCCCCCAGTGACAGGCCTTCTCTAAACAGGCGGCATCAGAATCCTTCCTCAACAGTCTGCCAACTGGGAACCAAGCATTCAAACCCCCCACACACAGGTGGCCAGGAAAGAGCTTTCATATTTAAGAAACCTAGACCTGGCCTTGCACCATTTATGCACCACTGTGACCACGGCTAAGTCTTTGCCTCGCTACGGTGTCTGCATCTGTCCTAAAGGACCTGGGCATGACTCTCACACATTAAGTGGGTCTTGTGAAACCTGACAGCTGACCTTGAGCTCAAAGGACCGTCGCTATCCAGGGCGCAAGTCATCATAATAGTTCCCATTACAACCAGAAGTCAGAGTGCTATCCAAGTGGAGGCTACAATTTATGGCCATTCCTGCTTTTTATTCCTGCAGCAGACATGAGATTCTCTTAGCACTGGCTCACGGTGAAAATTGCAAGGATTAAGGAGCATTAACGAGGGCCTACGGGGGGCCCATTATTAAGGTACTAAGCCAGGTAAACAGCACACAGCTGCCTTAACTCTAAGAAGCCCGTGAGGAAAATGGCTTAGAACATGGACTCAGGCAAATGGCGTCAACTGCTTTTGCCCTCCCTCCTGTTATTAATGCAGAGCATGGTCTATCTGTAACCAGACCAGGTCCACAGAGTCTTTCCTTAGAAGGCTGCCCAAATGATTGTGCCTGTGTAGCTAAGCAGTTGGCCTAAAATTAGCACAGGGAGACATGTTCTTTTGCACCTTTAATTTGCAAAGTGTTGTTTCATGGGTGTGACCAGCTCTTCCTCACACTGACATTGCCGCCTCTGCCTCGGCCAAATGGGGCTACACATGGGCTGCGGCTGCAGGCACTTGTGGCTGGACTGCAGCACCTGTGTTTGTAATGCCTCGCTCCCAAAGCCTGCTGTCCTACTGTCTGTAACAAGAAGGCTTGGCCACCAAGGTCTTTCCCTTTTGTGTTTCTACCCTGTTTGTACTTGCTTTAGACATTATTTGGCTGGGGTGTGGTGTGTGTGTGTGTGGGGGGGCTCTACTTATAACACCTTAGCCCCTCACCTAGTTGGAAGGAAATGCTTGTAGAATCTACAATAACTCCTTCATTTCTGCTTCTGAGTTTTTTGAGACGGAGTCTAGATGAGACGTTCTGGCTGGCATAGGACTATGTAGTTAGGCCCCGTCACTGAACTCACAACCCATCCACCTACCTCTGCTGGGATTGCAGATTTGCACCGCCATGCCCAATTCCTATGTTGTGTGCATACTGGGAATCTGGCCCATGTAGAACAAACAGAAACATTCAGCTGGGCTAGACTTATTGATATGTAGATGATCCGAGACAGAAGGGGACATCTGCCTGAGGGCTGGGGAGGAAGCATCTTGAAACACAATTTAAGAACAGGTGGTGACAAAAGGACAGGCTGAAGGGGTCAACAGCCTTCCTTGGTGTGTCCCCAGGAAGGTGCAGGCCCACCCCTGCCCACCAGTGTCCTAGAACGCTAATGGTGAGGAGCGAGCATGTACCCAGAGGCGGGATATGCAGCTGTCACTCAGCAACTGCTGGCTGCCTCCAATAGCATACAGCTATTCCTCACTTCTCCGCCCCTGGGGAGAAGGTCCTCTTCGCCTGGCTGCACACCTGTCCCTGCACAGCAGCTCACCACAGCGCTTCCATTCTGTTCCCTGACATTTCTTTGAAGTTGGGGCCTTCTGCGTTGGTGCAATAATTCATAGCTCCCACTGGACCTTTTCCCAAGCTTTTTCAGTCAGGATCCTCTGCTAGGCCGGAATCGGCTCTCGCTTTGATCCAATTTTTGTTCAAATCTCTCATCTACACTGGGAAACAAGATCAAAAGGTTGCTGACAAGCACCGTTCCAAACTAGTATTTAGAAGCATCTCATAAACTGAAGTCTGCCGAGGGAATGCTTCCCCTCTTTGGATCTGCCTGAGGACCGAAGCTTCCCTAAACGAACACGACCACTTCTCTCAGCCTTTCGCCACTCAGCAAGCGAGAGGATGGCTTGCTCAGAAAGCTCAGACTCAGTCCTGCCTTCAGCTTCTATCTGGCACCTGCCTACCTGCACAGGGCACGGCGTGGCCCTGCGGTGTTTGTTTTCGTTTTAGATTCCAGAATTAAGCATTCTTTCCCTTTGGGTCCTTCTTCAGACCCAGGTGGACACTTTCCGAGCAGAGACTTGCCTCAAGGCATCTGGCGTGGCTGAGAGTACACTATGTCCTTGCTTTCCGCTGGCTGGGGCTCTGCTGGTGTGTCTGGACAACCCACAGCTTCTGTTAGTATGAATGGAGCGCCATGGGACGGGGAGTTAGGAGGAAACAATGTGGAGATTGAATGTGGGCTTGACTTAAACTCCTTCAGAGCTTCCTAATTCTTGGAAGAGCAGCCCCTGGTGAGTCCCGGGGCCCTGGGAGACCAGGAGCCAATGGATTTTACGCGTAAGTAACTGAAGGCTATTCAGGCTTTAGCTGCCTCACAGTTCTGGTCGCCAAATATTGTGTTCTTTCAAAGTACAAACTTAAAAACACATCCTATAATCACGTGACTCCTCATTTGTACATGGCGTTCTTTCTATTCAAAGGCCCTCTTGTAACAGCTGCTAAGGAAACCCTGTCCTCACACTTCAATGGGAGACACTGGAAATTCCACCATCACTATCACACAGACCTCCACTCTCCTCACAGCTTCCAGTCATCCCAGCCTGACCCCTCTAAACTGCATCCCAGGCTCCCCATGCCTTTTGCTCCAGTTAGCTTTAGCCAACAGGAAGTCCTAATGGGAAACTAGACGGCTGGGGGAAGAGGCCAGCTAAGATATTCACCCCCTCAGCTGCCTTCTTCTTGCCATCATGTCATGTGTGTCCTGCCGCCTTAGCCATAGCTCTTGTAGGTTCTGCTCTATACACAGGCGTGACAGCTCCGGAGAACTCATTATCCCTCAGTGGGTCCCTTGATTCCCGACCTTAACACTGCAGAGTCCTCATACTAAGCTTCCCACAAATTACCCAGTTTGATCACGCTGCCAGCGTCTACCAAGACCCAGACTATTTCACTGAAGAACTGGCTATTTTCTATCCGGGGCCCTAGCACCAGCCACCTAGATAACATCAAGGAAGCTGTATTCTATCTCGAGAGCCCTACCACACCAGACAAAGCATACTCAGATGGAAGAGCCTTCCAGGCCTCATCTTCTCAAACAAGAGTGAAAATTTCCATTTCTAACATATCTCTACACCCCAGCATGGCATCAGTTCACAAGACACGCTCTTGTTTGATAGGTGATAAAATTATAAGCTGTACAGAATTTCTACTTTGTAGCTATTCTTACTCCATTAAAAATGTGTCTATGGGAAAGAAACTTCAAAAAATTCTGTACAAGTTTGACTATATATATATATATCCATCATTACGATCACCTGTTCAGATTGGAGATGGTGATATATGCCCAAAACCCCACAGTCAGCTGGGAGGCGGAGAGAGTAAGATTGCAAGTCTGAGGACAGCCAGGGCTTTGTAGCAAGTTCACAGCCAGACTAGGCCACATGAGCCTCCATCTGCAACAATAAATTTACTCATTCTCATGACTGGAAATGATACAACAATTCACTCTTTGCCAGATGCTTAATGCTTCGTGTAGCAATAACCCGAGGGCCATGGGCCATGGAGATGGAGATAATTTCTTAAACCTAGTTCGCAACGCACTATGCGAATCATCTCTCAAGAAGATGCTATGTTACTGGAGGTACTGTGACGTCTTCAGAAGATGCTAGAGGAATGATATCTTCAGCGGAAGCCTTTATGGACAGCAGATGTCTTCCAAGAGCCTTGTTTCCGTGGTCAAGACTCGCCTTGGAAGAACTAGCCCTCAGAGATTTCCCAGAGGCTAAGGGCAGGAGATTCCTTTCACATTGCTCTGCACTTTCCCCATTTGGCTTTAACCCTAGTGCACGGCTACCAGCTAGACAACATCCCAACCTGACCCTTCCAGTGTGGCCTCCAGCCATACTTGTAGGTTATGGAGCTGCCTGTGCCAGAAGCAGACATGGCCCACTGATAACTGGTTACAAGCTGTGTATTTCATTACCACCTTTTCTCCATAAATGGCACGATGTGAAATCAGTCTCCCTTTAGCCATATTTAATGCTACTGAAATGCAGGCAGTATCTTTCCAATCACTCATTTTCCTAGCAGTATTACTAAGTGAGTGACCACGATAAGATGAAGAAATATAGCAACTGTTGTAAGGAGCACCAAGCAGGAAAAGAAGAAATGGCTAAGATTTCAATACTATTCCTGAGACTAACGGGAAGGTACAAGGATGCCAGCTATTCTCACAATGTTCTTGCAAGGTCTGCCCTCGATGAGGTGCAGGCATTCCACATAACAGGCAGTGGGCAGAACTTTAGCTGTAAGCCGACATTGACAGTGTCACTTAAGACAGTTTCACACTCTCATGTCCTTTTATATCAGGTAGTATTTTCTACATTTAAAATAATTACATAACATACAATACATAACATACATAACATACAATGTGGCATCTAAATATCTTAAAGCCCACAGGTTGGTGGCATTATAAACAGTCCCTGCTCCTATGATTATCCCACACTGGATCTCCATACTCCTTAACTGAGCTCCTTTAAGCACTGTAGCTTCTGATATTACTAGAAGACACAACCTCCCAGCAAACTCCCGTTTCCTCTGGCTCTGACAGTCTTTCCTTCCCCTCTTCCACAATGTTCTCTGGGAGTAAGTATGGGAGTGTTTTAAACATGTATCCTTTGGGAATGGGCCTCCATTTGAAATAACGGGAAGACATGGACTTGTTTGTTTGCAAAGTACTGGGATAGAATATGTCGGTGACAGTTTAAGAAACATAAGATTCTTCCCATACAAGAAAGCAACAGCCAAAGACAGAGTCAATGCAATCATAGCAATATGCTCAACTCTAGAGAGCCTCTAACTGAAAACTCTGGATGCAAGCAACTGAATTCTTCAACTGGTGCAAGAGTGAGGACATAAACTCTTCCCATTTCTATGGGCTCAACACATGTCATAGCTTGGTAATGAATAACAAAATCACAATCCTGTGACAGATTAGCTCAGATTCCAATTGAATGGGAAAACTCCTCACTGTGCATGTGTATGTGTACACAGTCTATTGTCAGTCTATTGCAGTATGGGGAGGATTAGTAAGAAGCTAAAATTAGGCAAGGCTAAATAAATATGATTGCTTTGTGAAGACTCACAGGAGTGAACTGAAGCCTGCCCCCTTCCACTCATTAAAAAGAAAAAAACCCTGTACATATATATTACTTGGATTATAATTACATTTGTAAATAAATGTACAGAGGTTAAATTACTATACAGACAGCATGCTTTAAAACAAGAAGCTGAACCATTGCAAATTCTGACAAATAAGGATCACATAGTACCCAGAGAGGCGCTGTCTTGGGAAACTGCAGCCAGCAAGTACAGAAAAGTACCTGTGAAGAGTCTGAAGCCCTGTCACAGGGTGCCAGAATTTGGGCCACTCAGATGGTCTGGGAAGGGTCCCTGAGCCCATGAAGGCGCACAGCACCCAGGGAGGTATGCTCGAACTGTGACTGCACCACATGCCAAGGGGCGCCATGAGGCCTGAAGCACATAGGTTGCCATCTGACTACTTGTGTGCATCCGTAAACTCCTACTTCCTTTCTACCTGGCTGTAGAATATTTAGTGGAAGCCCTTGGCTGTGGTCTCAAATTGTCCCCTGGTCCAGAGGCATGGATCAGCTCCATCAAGCACATAACTTTTTCTTGCAGCCGGTGTGGCCACTGGAGAGAAAGACAGAGAAATGACATCAGAACTGCTCAATGCTCACAAACGGCTTCCACCTGTTCTCTAGCCACAGGATGGCTTTTGTTTCCTCTGATATTAAAAACGTTCGTTTTCTTACTTTATGGTGCAAACGTTTATTACAATATTAAAAGAGAAGCTTTGTTACTGCAATTAAGAACCAGTGGACCTCAGGGCAATTTTTACTTGAGGTAATATCCAAGGGCCTGCAGCAGGAGAGCTTATACGGCTGAACTAGAGCCAAGTCGCTGGGTCATAGCCAGTGTCCACAGCAGGAAAGAACAATTAGCAACTTGAAGCAATTTCATGTTTACAGTCATTCAGCAAGCTAAGTTCTCTGTAAATAGGCCCCCATGCCATACTTACAGGGATCAGTTCAGAAAATATTGATAGAGGCCAGATACCTACAGTGGGACATTCAAGAATACCTCAGGAAACGTTCTCAGGGAGATTAATACAGTTATTTAACAGTTCGCATACAAGAAGAACAGTAAGAAATGTATTGCCCATTCTGTGGCTAGCCAAACTTCTTTTAAAGGAAAAAAAAATCCACAGTGCTGTTTTACAAAGTGAGAACTTTCATAGAGATTGTGGCTCACATCCTAAGATCTTTATATGTGGCAGAGAGCTTCAAAGTTTGAGTTCCTGAATGTTAACTTTAATTCTATATACAGCTCTCACAAAGAGCTCCACAGGAGCTACAATGCCATCAAATACTAATTGCAAGCTATAATGTCCTATTATAGAACAGGTACAGAAATGGGAAAGTAACAAACGGCCATTGCTGTATTCACAAGAGCTTGTGGAGAGAATAAAGACATCAAAAACCAGTTTGGCTGAAATCAGTAGGATACACCACGAGAGAGGTACCTCCCTGCGTGAGAATATCTACTGATAAGAAACACAGAGCCAACAAATGGTTTAAATCATAAATAGTCTCCCAGACGTGGCAGAGGAAACTTCTCTGTTGCATCCAACTCACCTGTTTGGGAATCCCTCTCGACTCTGGTGTCCAAGAGAGGGGCACACTTGTCAGATACTGGATAGCTGTGTTTGTGAAAATATAAAAATGTACCCAAGTATTTATTTGTGTCCCTGCATAGTAGCAGGGACAAAATTCTGCCACATATCTTATACGTTCAGAAAACTTGCTTCTATTCAGTTAATGTGCTATAGCCAGCCCACAGAAGCTCATAAGGGCCAATTTTCCGGAATTTGAAAAGCTGGTTATTAAACACTGGCATTTCTAAAGATTAAGTTACATAAACTTCTAATTAAACAAACAACACTAGAAAGGTAATAAATACACACAGAATGACTATTTCCTAGTACTTCTTGCTGTACATGCTGAGTGCCTATGATGTCTGTGTAGTGGAAACACTAGCTACTGACATGTAACCAGGTATCTCTTCCCAACCTCACCTTTGGCAGTACCATTCGAGGAGCTTGAAATGGGCCAACACAGAAGCATCAATGCCAATGGAATGGCAAGCACCAAATGTCAAGATTTGATTTATTGTTCTGATAACAGTCCATGAGTGACATCTTACTAAAGTCTTACAAAAGTAATTGGAGATTTCAATATCATAGATAAAAGCTGTTGCCATGCCTGTAGACACTACACTGGGAAATGCATAGAAGATTGAAGGTATTTTCTTCTAGGATTGAAAAAAACAGTAATGTTTTAACAAACAGGTTGCTTTCGTGGATAGCCAACAAGTGAGGTTTTGACATGTGCTGGTGTTTCACTTGGGTCTTAACACAAATGAAGCTATTAACCAGTACATATAGTGGTCCTACTCTCCTTGTTAGTTGCAATCAAATGTTGCTATGGAAACAGGAGTTTAACAAAAATAAAGGAAAGCTTTCTGTGCGGTTGTAATTATTGTACTACCAACTGTAATATAATTGATAACTGGAATGTGTATTTTAGTATGAGTTTTCTTTCATATTCTTTATACAGGTGACATTTATTATGAACTTATGGGGTACACTTGCAATACACTTTTTACTCTGGACAGATAGTTGTTCCATAGGCATTAATATGCCACGCCTCCCAATTCAGGAGGTGGAGGGTCTGACTTTCCTCCAGAATCACATGAAACAATACTTCTTCTCCTATCTCTACTGCTCTTTAAATCTTTAATGAAAAAAAAAAAATCCCATTTCAGGCACTCAAAAGACTTGCCTCTGTAGCGTTTCTTTGGCAGCGTCAACGACTGTCACCAGATGGCAACAGGGCTGGGTATGGCCCAGTAGCCCTGGGAAGTTAAAGAGATGTAGAGGAGGATCAGATATCTCTGAGTCATAATCATATGCAAAACAAAACAAAACAGAAACGAATCTGTTCGTGAGACAGCTAAAGAATCCGCACACTTTCCTATCTGGGCAACTTTCTTCATGGCAAATAATTTCATCCTTCAAGTAAAGTTACTAAATGTGTATGGGCTTGGCAGCTGCTTCAAGGGCTTGTTAAAGGTCGACTCCTGAGCCAAGCCTCCAGAGATCCTGGTGCTTAGTAAGGCTCGGGAATCTCCATTTTAAACAAACGCTCCCAAGCCTCGCTAAAGGCAGGGAGTGGCTTGAAACTCACAGGGAGAAAGGCACTGTTATGGCACACTCAACGTAAACATGGCAGGTTATCTACACTCCCCACTGCTCTCCTAAGCCCACTCTGGTCCCATCAATCTGGCTATTAAGAAGCCATCTTCCTGCTTCTCTGGCATGAGCCTCACCTCACCCACCCAATCCTCAACAAAGTTTCTTTGTTCCTAGCTTAAAAAAAAATGTATGGTGGCTATCATAAACAGATTTATGAAAAATCTCCCTAATCAGGAGGGACAGGGCCAGAACAGAAACACAGGGGGTTCCCTATGACTTGGTTTGAATCTGGAATACCTTTTTCACATGCTCATGAGCCATCTGCTAAGTTGGCTTAAGACTTTGCCAGGGATGGACACAGAGCTGACAATCTCCCATTTCTAGACTTCGTGTATCCATCACTGTGAGGACTGGGCTTGGTGCCCGACTCTATCTGCTAGTGGAACTGCTTCTAGTGTATGCCTTCTAGCACCTGTCACAATTATTCTCTCTCCCAAGGCAGGGAGATATCTTCTTTTTCGGTTTGAACATAAACTAAAATAATAACATTTCTGACTATTCTTCAGATGTTTCCAAAACTTCAATTATTTCTAGCTATTGGAATTCCTGAAAATATCCTGAAAGTTCCTGGAAGTGTAGCCAGGCCTTAAGCCTTAAGCTAAATCAAGAAAACTACCAGTAAGTGAAATTTCATAAAGAGTCACTTTCTAGGCATCGGAGTTACAATTGGTACAGTGCTTGCTTATCATACGCAAAGCCCCAGGTTTGATCCCCAGCACTGCATAAACTAGGCGTAGTGGCACATGCCTGTGATCTCAGCACTCAGGAGAGGAGGGTCATTGTCAGGTATATACCAAGTTCTTTTCTGGGATGCAGAGGGTCTCACAAATCCTATCCCTGAAAGGGGAAAAAGAACCCTCTTCTATGAACCACACTCCAGTGGTGGTGTGCGCCAACCTGGGAAAAGCGCAGATTCAGCTCTTTAGGCACTTACGTGTCCCCAACACAATCTTGCAGAAACCCAGGGCTCAGTGAAACAAGAGTTTTAAAACCACTACGCAGATGAAGGCGCTCAGCACTTTCAGCTAAAGCTTAGAACCTGCTTTTCTTTGCCATCTAAGTAACTTGTCACATTCCTGGCTTTTAACACGTATACAGCACCCTTGGCACACTGCCTTTCTTGGTGAGTCTTTACACACCACCGTGACAGAACTGTTCAGCTGAAAATACTCTCGGCATGCTTTTCAGGAAGTTGGCGATAAAGTACTGCAACAAAAACATGTGTCTCAACACTGAAAACTCAAATCTAGCAGGCAGTCTGGGGGAGGAGGCATCAACTTCCAACTAGACATACAGGAAGCAAAGTTACTTCCGCACTATAAACGTCCCCCATGAGAAAGCCCTTCAGGTGTATAACAACAGAGGCAATCCTTCAATGATCTCTCTGCTTCCCCATCTCATTCATAATTTCCTCAGGTATCATCGACTTGTGATGAGGAACAACTTCTGAGAAATGTATAGCATACAACACATAACAAATTCTCACTTTGCAAACAACTCACTTTGCAAACAACTCTTATCTTTGGCGTTTCTAAAATGCAATTCTATGTTCTACCTTGATGACAATGACCAGAATTCAGCCAAAACCAAAAAATCTACTCAGACAATTCACTCTTCTTACATCTATTCAACATTTATCAAGCCCCTATTATGCTTTGAGCACTGGGTAAATAGGAGGAATAAAAAGATGCAAATATGCATTACATTTCTTCAGCAAATTCCCAGGTTAAAGAAGGTGGTGGCGCAGGCCTTTAATCCCAGCCCCTGGGCGTCAGAAGCAGGTGGATCTCTGAGTTCGAGGCCAGCCTGGTCTACAGAGTGAGTTCTAGAACAGCCGAGGTTACACAGAGAAACCCTGTGTTGAAAAATGAAAACAAAACCAACGGACAATAAAAACCAGAAGGAAGCAGATAGGAAATACACGGACAGAAGAGCTGCTACAAGAATCGGAAAGATGGGTGGACAGAGACTACAGGGGACTCTGAATCAGTGGATTAAGGGATGTTCAAGAAAAAAATGAATGAGAAAGGAAAAGAGGAGGGCCAGGAGGACCAGTGTGGGCTGAGGGGCAAGAAATCACAGGCAACTCAGTGTAAAACGAGGAGTGTCACATAATGCAACCCGATCAGCCTAGCATTTCTCACACAGAGCACCGTGGTCTTGGTCCTGCCGCTCACTGGAGCCACTAAAGAGTTTTATAAAGGGAAGCAATGAGTCACAGCTAGTTCTCAGAGTCTACTCTTGGCTCCATGAGGACAGATGTGGGAAGCAGGGAGGGGCTTCAGTAGCTCAGGGAATGGTCTGATGGAGTGAAATTGGGTGACAGTCGTAGGAGTGGAGATGGGAGACAGATGTGAGGAAGACCTACAAGGTGAACCCAGTGCACACAGGTGGTGTCAATGTGAGCAGCTGTGGTGGTAACGGTAAGGACGCTTCTGCAATGACTCCCACTTCACGATCTGAGTGACTGGGGGTGGGAGTAGTGTCACCGACTGAGAGGAGAAAAATACAGAACTGGGGGGGGGGGGGGGGAATGCCTTACCCATTTACTTAACGTTTGAGTACCATGAGTTAGTCTGGGCATTGTGAGCACACTGAAGGAGATAAACGCAGTTTATTTCCTAGTGGGGGAAGTGACACAGTAAACAGGACTGTGTAAATGCTGATATATGTTCTTTGAAGAAAAAGAAGCCAGGCAAAGTAAAGGCCCGTAAGACCTTTCGAGGAAGTTAGCTATTGAGCAACGGAGCTAATTAAAGAGCAGTGAGACACATGGGACCTGTGAGGTTGAGGTCATGTTGTATCGCAGGTCAATCTGTCCAAGTGGAGATCTAAAGCTCAGGAGAACCGAGGCTGGAATACGGATTTGGAACTTTCATTATATCCGAGTCTCCCAATTCTTGAGATGGGAGAGGACAACTTGGGAGATAAACCATAGTGAGGAGACAGGAGGTCAAGTTTACAAAGGGGCAAAATACTAACACTTATGGGGCAAGTAGAAGAAAAGACACCAATGAGAGAAGGAGATGGGATTCACCATCACACAGCTACTGTTGCTACAAGGCAGCATTCACATTTTAAATGCAGCAGCATTCTGATGACTAAAATGTGCCCCCCTCCCCCCCCCCAACGGTCTCTCAGGATGAGCAATTAGCAGGTCAATGGTGATTGTAGCTGGTGCAGCCTCAGGAGGGGTGGGGGTGGGAACTGAACTGCAGTGGTGTGAAGGCGGAGGAGGAGGAGACTCTGGCAGCTGGAAGGAAGATGCCTTTTGAGCTGTGTGCCACCGCACCTGGGAGACTATCTACAGGCCCAGAGCTTGCCAGTCTGCAAGAAAGAACTGAAGCCATGCTCTCTGACAAAGTGCACATAACTGGAGCAGAGCGCATGCTCACTGTGCCTGCTAACCACGCACAGCACTGGCTCCAGGGAACCAAGTCCAACCAGTGACCCCCGACAAGAGCTGGGCAGAATGGCAAAGGTAGGACACCTATCATTTCTTCCTCAGATGCATTTATAAGGATTTTCAGGAAATTATGCCCAAATCTGTCTGTGTGATCACTGGGAGATGTTGTAGTCACAAAACAGCATTTGAGGAGCTTTTCCATGGAAAGGGAGCTGGGACCCTATGCTAAGTTTGCTAAGTATGTGGTTTTACATATGGGTGTTGCATCCTGTAAGGGAAAAGTCATTCCTCCATCGCCCCAGAAAGCATTAGCACCACAAATTCAAGGTCATGCTCAGATGCATGTATCAAGTGGGGAGAGGAGAAAACCTAACACATAATGGAGAGGAGGGCCCAGGAAACAGGGAGGAACTAGCCAAGCACACTAAAAACATAAAGAAGGCAAACTCACAGAGGTCTGGGCAAAAATGCAGCAATCGTGGCAGAAGTGAATAACATAGTTTTCTGAATGAAAATTCCTAGAAAGATGCTGTGATGACAAAGGCTGACTGACTGATTAGAACTGCAGTGATACACAAGTGTTGGAACGCTATAAGCCCAGAGACAAATTATCCTGTGCCATATTCAACTCCTTAGTAGCCATTTCCTGCCACCTCTGTATAGGTAACCTACCATCTTTGGGTCTACTGAGTGGATTTTTATAACGCAAGGAACAGACCGATAGCTTTCACTACTGCAGCTGCTACGAACGTTGTCAAGCAGCATCTGAGGCCTATAGCAGAGACCCTTCAACTTTGACATTCCCACCTATCTGATCTTCACATCAATGTGAAAGTTTCTTGACAGATGACTTTCTTTTGTTCTGTTATTGTTAAAAAAAAAATTATGAAACTTTTGCCATGTTAGAGAACGGAATTTGGGGTAACCTGACTCTCAGTTCTTGCTCCATGGTCACCCATATTTGGCTCCAGAATAAACTACCTCTCATCTGCTTTGAGGAGAAAGCTGTTTCTTATACCTACAATCTAAACAACAAACCCTGAAATATCAGAATGAGGGACCTCACCGCAAGCAAAAGAGAAGTAAAGTCTGGGCTAATCAAAGGCAGCTTTACATAGCACAGTATGCAATAAACATATCGCAGGACTTTATCTCAAAGGGCAGCAATAAAAATAGACTCCGAGGGTTTTTAGACAGAGCCAACAAGAGAGCAAAATGATGTCTATTTCTGAATTTAGGTGATGTGGAGCTCTGCAAGCCCAGAGAGCGAGTCCACTCAGGTAAGACTTGAGTGCTGTCTTCCTAGCCCTATTCGCACAGTTCCCTGATACCACCATCAGGGCTGAGATTTGCCTAGAATGGCACTTCTGTTCCTTGGAAAGACGCCAACCTCTGAGTTCCTGTAATCAACTTCTGGGCGCTGCGGGCTGAACGTGTCCTGTCTTACTCCTCACAGAACATGTACGCTGGGCTCCTTCTCCCACCTCCCTCTGTTCTTGTATTCTGACCTCTCCTGGAACATATAATTGAGCCAGGATAACTACATACATAAACATGTGAGGGAGGAAGGAGGAAGCACCAGAATCTTGTTCTTAAAGGGAGAAAAAAGCTACAACGAATGCAATTATTATTATAATTTTAAAATAATACTTTAACAGCTCTTTTATTTTAGACCTACCTCTAAAAGTCCTACACACTTCAAACTCTTTATTTCTGGAACCCAACCCAATCTCTGTCCACCATCCCTGTCCTATCTTCATATTAAATATGACCCAGATTCCTAGGTAGTAAGCCCCAATCTGTCTTTTTTTTTTTTCCGAGACAGGGTTTCTCTGTCTAGCCTTGGCCATCCTGGACTCACTTTGTAGACCAGGCTGGCCTCGAACTCACAGCGATCCGCCTGCCTCTGCCTCCCGAGTGCTGGGATTAAAGGCGTGTGCCACCACGCCCGGCTCTCCCCAATCTGTCTTTATACCTTTCTCCTGTGGATTCAATCACAAAATAGACTACTATTAAACATTATCATACAATTCAAATTCTAACGTGACACCCACAAGACTTTTACATGGCTTTCTGGCCTGTCTGTTAGCCCATAAGCAGGCCACAGTGTCACTTCCCAGTCTAACTCTTGTCAACCTTAAACTTACTCAGGTCCCTCCAAATACTTTGCCTGATAATTCCCAACACTTCGAGGCTGATTTATTTCCTTTTTCCCCCTTTTGACACCACTCCTTCCATGTTTGGGTTAGGTGCCTCCTATCACACCACACTTTCTTTTACTGCACTCAACAGCCATGCTTGTTATCCACGCTATCCAGGACAAACACCATGTCCTAGACACAACAGCTCCAGCACCATGGACAGTACCAAAGATGATTCCTGTTGTACAGGAGGACTGCTTTATTGCATGACTTTGCACTTAGGAAAAACAGCAAATGCTGCAGTAATGGTGCCACTAAAATCCCAATGCCTACACTGGAGTATCACCACAAGTGCAAGGATAGCCTAAGGTATACAGCAAGACCTTGTCTTAAGAAAAACAAAAACAAAAAAAGCCTCTAGAAAACCAACAACAACAAAAAAATAGTCAACAAGTTTGGAGGGCAGAATAAAGCAAGAATAGGGTTAAGGAGGGAAAAAAGAAGACAAATGATTAGGCAGAGGCTAAAAAGGCCAGTGGAAGACAATAAGAAGGAACAATGAAGTAAAAAACAGAAATAACAAAGGGTGTGCTGGGAATTGCTGTGTGGACCGTTAGGAAGCAAGAAGAGTGACCACAGACATCAACTGATCTCTGAGTGCCACACCCTGTCTCAAACACCCACTCTTCTGCACTCCTCACTGTTCTACCCTAGATGCTACTCTCATCATGCAGAAAATAATGTTGAGACACTTTGACATTGGGTAACTCTCCTAACACCGTGAAGCAGTATTCGAACCCAGGTTACACACACTGCCTAGCACATGTGCTCTTTATTGGAGGTGTTTATCTAAGAAGTGTACACATAGGACAAAGGCAGATCAACAGTAAAATGTTCCACACTGCCGTGGGCAGTGGCCCATGCCTTTAATCCCAGGACTCTGGAGTCAGAGGTAGGCAGATCTCTGTGAGTTCTAGGCCAACCTGGTCTACAAAGAGAGTCCAGACCAACCAAGGCTGCACAGAAAAGCCCTGTCTTGAAAAACGGAAAAACAAACAAACAAGCAAACAAACAAACACACCACCTTTCATACTCAGTATTACACCCGAACATGTGACTTTCCTTATTTCAGCTCTTGCTCTGCCTCAACCTAAATTTCTACATTAACTGCTCCTCTGAGAGAAAGCAGAGTCACCCAAAGTTAACAGAAACCAGAATCCTGAAAGGGGTAATGAAATAGGAGCAGCCACTCCTCCCCAGGCCCTCCAGGGTAATTTGTAGTGTGCGAACCTATGGGGACTGAGGCCATGTCTGTATGTGTGTTGCTCTCATTGTCCTGCACTACAGATCCAGATGGGGAGAGGAGCACAGCTATGCTTAGCACAGGCCAGTAACCCACACAATACTGTCCAACGCTGACCTTTCTCGTTTTAGCAATACTGTCAAAATGTTAACACCTAGGAGGGCAAGGCATGCAGTAGATACGGCCCTCAAGCAAGGCACCTACCGGCAGCAAAGAAAAAATCTTCTTCAGTTGACATTTCAGATGGGTCTGGAGCTACAATATATACTGCATTGTTTTACACTGGGGAAAAACGGTTCTCTAGTCTTTTCCAAACTTCTGTAACAGTAAAACAGCTTTGTCATGACAGTTAGCACTCACAGATGTGGGAAAGGAGGGCTCCGCCTCCAGCCGAACAAAAGCTCACACAGTGGCTATTATGCCTCAGGTTTCCACATTTATGTAAGTCTTCCATCTCCAAACAGAAGCAAAGTACTTAGAGACAGAGCCCTTTGCAACCTTCCCTCAACCTCCCTACGCTGCATCAGGACTCTGTTATAAGGCTTTGCAGTTCTCAACTACAATAGTCATCCTAGCCGATGGCACTGCGCACACGTGTGTGTAAGTCACCATAGCCGATGGCACTGCGCACACGTGTGTGTAAGTCACCATAGCCGATGGCACTGCGCACACGTGTGTGTAAGTCACCATAGCCGATGGCACTGCGCACACGTGTGTGTAAGTCACCATAGCCGATGGCACTGCGCACACGTGTGTATGCATTCCTACTTCTTGTACATGCAAGCATCAAAGTCAGCACCCTTTGATGAAAGCAGATTTTTTTTCACAAGAAATTAATTTTAACTGATTCAATTCACCATCTAACACTGGTTACCAAGGAGACCAAATAGCCAGAATCACTTAGCTCCAACTTGCTTGTTAAATCAGAAGATGTTAACAAAAAAACTGTGAAGAATTATTATTGTCTAAATAATCTGGCCAGAAATAGTGCCCCCTCCCAATGTTCTCAATCCCTGAACCCTACTAAAAAATATTCCAATCTATAATAATTACCAAGAATGTGCAAACATTTTTCCAGGATTTGAAGTTAAGTGATTAATATGGAAGAAAATGCCCACTAATGGTTTCACTTTCGTTCACTTCCGATAAAGCCCTGACTGAGAATGGCCACTGATTTGATCTTCTTATCTATCTCAAAGCAGACGATTCTCCCTGTGGCAGTTAATTGAGCATTCAGGTAATCTTGCTGAGGCTGACCTAAATCAAACAGCCCGTATCTGTGTGTTTAGTAATACCAAGCATTTACCAGATGAGCCTAGAACATGCCTCTGAGGGCAGAGAATTAAAATAAAAACACTCAAAACAACAACAACAACAACAAAAAAGCACACAAAAGACTAGGAGCTGTCTATTCAGTGTCACTGCAAAGAGTAAGGAAAATTTTAGCATTTTCTTTCCAAAAGACAGTCATGTTTCTTATTAGCAAGTGCATTTCTGCAAATTTAAGAATGTGAATTCTCTGTTATTCATTGCTACTAACATGTCCTACATGGTGGTATGACTTCATTTTGTTTAGAGTATCTTCTCCAAAAAATGTTTATGTTATAGTTGTCAGAACCTGCCAACTTCCTGATTTACAGTTGTTAGTTCCAGGGTCATGCGAAGGCTTTGTATATCTTAAATATGACAGAAACGGGTAGCTGCCACCCAGTCTGCTTCTCCATTTTTCCAAAAGAGCAGAAAGCATTTGTATCTGAAATTGTACTTTTCAAGCCAAAAGACTTCATTTCTCCACTTTCCCATAAGTAGGTAGGGCCACGTGGCCGAATCTGACCAATGAGATGACAGCAGGAGGCTGAGTGGGACTTCCGGAAAGGCTTTAACGGAAGAGTAGGACCTGGAAAGGTGGCTCAGCACCTGCGAGCACTTGCTTCTTTGTAGAGAGTTCTGGTTCAGCTCCTAACATCCACATGGTAGTTAACAGCCATCCTTAACACAAGACTGCTGCTCAGTGATTACAGAACCTCGCTAACACATGGCACTAAGTCCTAGTAAGCATCACTGCTATTGTTATAACTGCTGCAATCAGAAGCATCCTTATCACATTCAGATACTGCCTTCGCTTCAGAGAGTATTTTTAGATATAATGCTGGGTTTTTATCACGTACTTTCTTGGCACCACCTGAGATGACAGTGTTTGTTTCTCCAAAAACTTAGCGACTGTGAATGAGATAGCTTTTCACATCCACTGCAATGACTGTAATAAAAAAGACAGGTAATGACAAATGTTGACAAGGCTTTGTTGAAATGAGAATCTTTGTACACTATTGGTGGGAATATAACATGCTGAAGTCATCTTGGAGAAGAGTTTGGCAGCTCATCAAGATGTTAAGTGTAGATTTACAATATGACCCAGAAATCCTATTTCTAGGTATACAACTAAGAGAAACGAACACATCTATATAAAAACCTCGTACCTAGGGAAGTGGGGAGAAGACTCAGTCAGTAAGTTGCTGGCCCCACAAGCACAATGAGTTGAATATGGAAAAAGCCAGGCATAATGCTGTACAGCTTTAACAATGCCAGGGACGTGGGAAAGGGGGTGTGGTCCCCAGTTGGTGGAACTGTTTGGGAAAGAGTGAGAGTTGGGGCCTTGTTCAAGCAGGTATGACACTGGGCATGTGCTTTGAGGTGGACCCTGGGAGAAGCTCTGAGAGTTGTATGGAAGAGTTAGGGGATGGAAAGACCCAGAGGGGTCAGGCGTTCCAAAGGGAGACCATCAAGGCTGGCGGAACTGGACACAGGGGGACTTGCACAAACTGACGCACCAACCAAGGACAATGCATGCAGAGAACCTAGATTCCCCTGTTTAGATGTAGCCAACAGGCAGCTAATTCTCCACATGGGAATAGGGTGACTGCTGCTGAACATCTAACATGCACTCTGGTGCCCATGATTTGATCACTGCCCTTTGGCAGGGTGGCCTTGTAGGCACTTGCAAAGAATAAATTAATTAGTAAAATTCCCTTGCACTTGAATGTTCCAAACAGCATTATGAATAATACCACCAAAATGAAAAAATGTCAAAGACTGGCAAATAGATAAGTAAAACACAGTACAACCATATAATGGAATACTGACAGCAGTAAAAAGAACTAATGATGTCGGGCGTGGTGGCACACGCCTATAATCCCAGCACTTGGGAGGCAAAGGCAGGTGGATCTCTGTGAGTCCGAGGCCAGCCTGGTCTACAAAGTGAGCCCAGGACAGCCAAGGCTACACGGAGAAACCGTGTCTTGAAAAACAAATAAAAACAAACAAACAAACAAACAAGAATTAATGATACAGACAACATGGTTGGACCTCAAAATTATGCTCAAAGAACCTGGCACCACAAGCTCTTATGTAATAAGGCATCCCTTATCTTTAACATCGAGAAGAAGTAAAGTTAGAGATGAAAGAAGTTGTTTAGTGGCCTCCTGAGGTAGGAATTAGCAGAACACATATGCAAAGAACCTTTCTGGGGTGATGGGAATTTTCTAGAACTGAGGTATACTGATGATGCTTGGACAACTGTAGATTTATAGGAAAGAACTAACTTTTGTACTTAAAGGGGATGAAGTGTATAATGTAGAAAATATGCCCTAACTAACACTTTGGTTTGAGATGGGGTTTTACTGTGTAGCCTGCCTGGCTTTGAACTGATTGTAATCCTCTTGCCTCAGCCTTCCAACTACTAGGATTACAGGTTTGCGCCAGCATGCTCAGCTGCACATGTATATTCACTCCTTTGAAGTTCATGCTTCCTTTCTCTGGTCTGGCCATGTATTTACCAGTTTTTAAAATGCTTCCTGGACACTACTTTTCTCTTGGTGAGTAGGAGCTTCCAAAAGTACATCCACCCTCTAGTTATTTTGTCTATTGGACAATCAATTCTGATTTTCATTGGTTATAAAGTCTCAGCAAACTCAGTTTTGCATATTTAATTGTTGCTATGCTAATTAAAGGTTTATGGTTGCTAAGTTTTCACTGTTTATCATATTACTTATGAATAATAAATAAGTTTTATGTGATGACATTCTTTGCATAGTTTACTATAGGAATAATAATTCAATTAGCAAGAAGCTTTGTCAAAAAGAACAGATAAAGACAACATAAAATCCATAAATAATTTTCGCTTGTAATTTAACACAGTTAATGACACTCTTTTCTCAGCCCTGAGTCAGGCACTAATTCTCCTTGACAACTCCCCATGCTTCATGAAGGCCTCTGCTTGCCACTCACGTCTGTCCTAGCCCCTCTTCTGCATCTAACCTGCTGACCATCCACCACCTACACCCCACAGTCCTAAGACATCAGTGTCTATGTGCGAGGGTGCTCCCACGCTAACTTCCCAGCTCCCGTAGACTGAAGCACAAGCCATAAAAACTAAAAGGTTTTTTTAAAAAAAAAAAAAAAGAAAAGAAAAGAAAACAACCTAACAGAAGAGAGTTGTGACTTTAATCTCTATCAGTTTGCTGGTGGATCCTCTCAAACTGAAACTGTGGGGATTGGGTTACCCCAAGAGAAGGCGCTAACAATCCACATACAAATGGCTTGAAGTCAGTGTGGGTTAGAACCAATGGGTATTTTTTGTTTGTTTGTTTGTTTTACCAAGAACATATGGAAAGAAACACTTTGGGGTATTTTCTGGACCTCTTTGTAGACTCCCCACAATATGAATTTTAGCACTACAAAATTAAAGCAATACACAAAAAGGACTTTTAAAGCCCTAGAATAAAAATGACCTATAATTTCTGGAGATGACAGTAACATGAGCTCCAAAGCCACAGTTCAGGAAGAAGAGACTGAAGAAGAGCTGACAGATTGTTTCCACATTCCCTCAGAAACAATCTGGGGAGCCTTTAGAGCGAGCTCAGCCATGCTGGCATCTGACATCTGTAGTTCTTGAAAAAATAAAAATGAAAATATGTTTAGCCTAGGATTCTCTGAATCACTTTATTTCCTGAATAAAATGTTAAAAGTAGTTCTCGTGTGGCTTCCTCAATCCAGTCAAATCCAGTCTCTGCTCCAGGAATATTTCTGGCAAGGAGAAAACATCCCAAGATGATTTCAAGCTTGCAAAGCTCAAGCACTGATGTCTTCTCTAGCCTTCTGGCCCAGAGCTCTTGCAGCCAGATGTACTGAATGGTCATCCCAAGTGACGCAGATGTTACTCGTGATACATGCCTAGTAACAAAAAAGACCAAAATTCTCCTTATGGCTGGGGCGTATCAGCAGCTACACCCTAAAGCTAAATTCCCTACAAAAATTTTCACTCAGGTTGCCAACAGGGCTGTGCTTCATAATCAAAGGTTAACTTCCAGTGTGCTTTTTAACTTATCAATTTCGGATAATAAATGCATTGGGATGCCTATATTCTATTTTCCAATATTTTATCAAGGTTTTGTGTAGATGGCTTGAGCATATTTTTCTTTTGCAATTAGGCTGCAAAAGTCATTTTGCCTCATGAAGGCCGTTAATGGGTGCCATTTGCAATGCTGACAGTTCATCAGGCTCAGGGCACAGATTGTTCAGGTGCCATGCTGATGGTTCTGACTCAGCCCACAAGGGCTGTGCCTTCAAAGATTCCTGGGCCTGGCTCTGATGGCCAACCCAAACACAGAGAGAACCATTCCACAAAACCTTTGGATGGTGAAGGACTTTAGACTTCATTGATATTCTAACTTCTTCCCACTGGCCCTGGACACCTGAAGTAGGTACCATATATGTCTTTGAACTTGATGTATTTTAAATTAGTTTTATGCTGGGCGTAGTGGTGCATGTCTTTAATCCCAGCACTGAGGAGGCAGAGGTGGGTGGATCACTTTGAGTTTGAGGCCAGCCTGGTCTACAAAGCAAGTCCAGGACAGCCAAGGCTACACAGAGAAACCCTGTCTCAAAAAACCAAATAATGATGATAATGATGATGATGATGATGATGATGATGATGATGATGATAATAATAATAATTATAATAATTTAGTTTTATTTATATTGCACACAGAATATTCCTAACTTGAAGTAGTAAGCCCGATACATCATGTGACTGCCTTCTCAGGTACAGCCACCAGACACTCAGACATCAGGAGTCCTTTATTTTAAATGAAATTACTGGTTATTGTACCTCTTAAATATTTCCTAAGGTATCTGTCTACTGCCATAAAAGGGTCCTTTAACATTTCTGCCTGATAAAAAAAAAACTAACTTGATGTTTTCTCTAAAATCTCCCAGCTTTAACTCCCCTACTATATGACTGACTACACCATTGCTCCACAACTGCCCATCCCTGTCCCAGTGGCTGGCACTCTTAGGCTGCCTCCCCATTCCTAGCTCACTTGCTGATTTGCTGTCACAGTCCTTAAAGCCACCTTCACCACAATTCCTGGTTAATTCTTTATCTGTGTAGTCATAACACTTCCCAAACCCTAGAATGGTGGTTCTCAATTTTCTTAATGCTGTGGCCCTTTAATACAGTTCCTCACATTGTGTGACCCCTCCAACCATAAAATTGTTTTTGTTGCTACTTGATGACTTAATTTTGCTAGTCTTATGAATCACAATGTATGTGACCCCCATAAAAGCATTGTTTGACCCACACACAAGTTGAGGATCACTTCCCTAGACTCAGTTCTTTGACCTTTTCTCTTTCAATAACTTGCCCTCCACCCGATCTTAGAACCTGTTATGGCAAAAATGCCTTGGATCCTGGTCTCACCAAGAGGGGAGCATTTCTATCACCTTATAGGTAAAACCTCACCCCTCCCTCTCTTTAATACAGTCCCAATGTCCACCCCCTGCCAAAGCCTATGAATGTTTAATCTTCTATATCTTTAATTCCTCTCTTTTATTTTATTTTTTTAAAATAGCATCTCCCATAGACTCACTACATATCTGGGATAACTTTGAATTAATCCCCCTGCCTCTACCCGCCAGTGCACTATGCCTGGTCTTACACCGTGCAGAGGATCATGCAAGACTTCATGTGCACTAGGCAAGGACTCCACCGATTGAGCCACATTCCCAGCCCATCCTAATGCTATTACGTGTGCACTGTTTTCTTCTTATCCTGATGAAATTTCAGCCACTCTCATCACTGCATGCTATGCACTCTCAACATTCTGGCTACTCTTTCATTGATATGCATATTCACAATCCCTGTTTAAACATAAGTATCAGGGCAGCAAGACGGCTTAGAGTAAGCCTGATGACCTAAGTTTGAGCTCAGGGCTCAGATGGCCAACATATTACCCACACAAAATGAAAATGCCAGAAAAAATGAACAGGAATCTCTTCACTGTATACACAAGCACAGCTGAATGTGGCAGGAGAGTAACACACACCCAAATGGATACACTTCACCGAAGCCCGTGATCTCGGACGTGCAGCAGGGCCTCAGCACTGGCCAGCATTCACCTCACCCACCCACTCTCCCACTCTCCTGGGCAATTATTCTTGCACTCCTGTTTTCAAACGTCCACAACTTCTGACCCTCCATCCCTCTCAGAAGCTTTGCTTGGAGGGAAGAATAATCACAAGACAAATGGTTATGGAATCCCTTCCCCACATCTACCAGCTGTGTCCACAGACCCTGCCTGGACTCCTTGACAGAGAGTGAGCTGCTGAGAAGCTTATCTCCTGCCCAGCGGGTCACTCCTCTCTATTTGTTCTTCCTTCTCTCCGGCATACAAATGATTCTCTTTGCTTTAAAAGTCATCTTTTGAATATTTGCTTCGTTCCTGTTTACAAAATTGGCTTTTTTTTTTTTTTTTTTTTTTGTTAAGTTTTCTCCTCTCTTTTTCTTTCAGGAAACTGCTTAAACACTCCCCAGCTCTGTTTTTCTCCCAAACCACTCAAAGTAACAAATGAGCATCCACGTCATTCAGCAGACGGAGGACATTCCGGAGACAATTAGAACGTGAGGGTGGACGGCTGGCAGGGTGGTTCAGCAGAAGAGTGCTTGCCGAGTGCGCAAGAGACCATAGGTTAATTACCAGTACTGCTGAATAGAACGCATAAAGGCAGCGTACACACAGTGTTGGAATTAGAACCGTGTTTAAATAGGCCCACGACAAACTGGGCATGGTAATAATGCACACCTATAAGTTCAGCACTCAGGAAGCAGAGGCAGGAAGAGTGAGAGCCAAAGCCATCCTTGGCTATATAGGCTATACAGCCTAGGCCACATAAGACTTTGTGTCAGTCAGTCAGTCAGTCAGTCAGTCAGTCAATCAAGGCCTGAGAGAATGAACGGTCAAAGAGAGGAACTCTCTATGAGGAACAGGGCCTCAGGTGATACTGACTCCATAAAACCTTGAAGTTGAATTTCCTGGTCTCTAGAGCTACAAACAAACAAACAAACATTTGGTGTTTAGCCATCCTTCTCCCCCATCTAGAGTACAAGGTGAATAGACTAATACAGTACACCCATCTAATTGCTTGGCTTTAAATGTTGCCCATGTGTCTTGGGCACCTAAATATGTTTCTGCTTCTTTGAGACTACTTCCCTAAACTCCAGGACAGTGTATCCAACTGGCAACATGGGGACATCAATCCAGCAGCTCTCCAGTCTGTTTGTTAGTCACTGTCCTGGATAATTCCTATTACCTAAGTGCTGTTAGCTCTCCCAGCCTAAAACACACAAACATCTCTCAAGTCTCTCACCAGCAGCCATTTCTCCATTTATCTATTGTTTTATTCAGAAACGGTCTTTGCGTAGCCCATGGCAGCCTTGAATCTGTTGAGGATGACCTTGAACTTCAGATCCTGCTTCCTCTACCACCCAGGTGGTAGGATCATTGGAGTGTACTGCTTTATCTAGTTTATGAAGTGCTAGGAATTCCCAGAGTTTCAGGAGCCTTCTAGCAACTGAGCTACATACTCAGCCCTATGAGCACACCCTTCACGATGGTTCCTAGACCCCACAACCTGCCTGCCATCACCTCCCTGCCCTTACACTCTGCTGCCCTCCTGACCCCACTGATCCCTGGGCATGGCAGGCATGCTCCTGCATCAGGCCCTTTGTCCCCTACCTGAATACTCTTCCTATTGATGCAATGTCTTATTCCCACATCTCCTTCTGACCCTGACTCATAAGCCACTTACACTCTTTCCATCTTTTTATTTTTCCTTAGCACACAGTGATAACTAACATACCCTGTAATTAATTTCTGTACTGTACTCCCCCCACCCACTGTGACTGTACCACGAGGGAAAAGGTGCCTGTTCTGTGTTTGTACACTGTTACTGTACATACAACTGCACAGATCAATGTACAATACTCTAAATATCTAGCCAGTGTATATGGTCATAAGGTTCTATGACAATGTTGGTCAATAATGAACCACGTATATAACGTATAATGAAGAGAAATATTCTTGTGTCCTGACTGCATAAAAAGGCCATGGTAAAAGACTGGTCTATACCATCAAACCGGCATGAGTCTGTGTTTGCAAAACAATGAAACTGCCGGACAGCGAGCTTCTCAAACCATATCCCCATCACTGCACCTACGACAGAGCCCGGCACAAAGCAGATGCTCAATAAACGTGATGCAGAACGAATGGCACCCTTAACATCCTGTGCACTTAACCTGCATCGTGACTCCAGAATAGTCTAGTTAAATAGTGAATCTGAGCTGGGCATGGTGGTGAAGCAGATTAAAATGACTTTAAAGCCAGCATGGTATACACGGTTTCAGGCCTGCTTTGGCTACAGTGTAAGAGCCTACCTCAAAAACAAAACAGTAACAACAAAAGGAAGTGTATCTTCCCATGTGGGTCTCTAGATGAAAGCCCTTCAGGGGTTCTGACTGCCATGGCAATGCAAACTGAACTGTCTATGACGGTAGGCATAGCCTGGAAGGGTCAAAAGCAAAGTGTGCATGGCGGAGGGGGTAGGAGGGTGAGGGGGAGGGGAGGGGAGGGTGCAGATATGAAAAGGAGATAGCCTGTGACCTGTACGCATCCAACTCAATTATTTAAAGAGAAACGCGCCTATTACTTGGCAGTTCCCATACAGAAGGGAAAGGTTATCTCTACAGCTCGGCTTTGAGGGCCCTGGGCAGGCCCCCACCCCCCCCCCCTGAATGCTTACTCCCTTCTGGATTCTGTTGACACAGAGAAAACATGCTGTGTGTGTCCATGGACCAGGTGACTGCAGTGCAACCAAACATGTAGCCTTGTCACTGTTGAATAATGAGGCAAGTTAGCAAAACGCCACCATTGGCAATGTCAGAAGTTTTATCAGGAGCCCAGGTGTTGAAACCAGATGTCTAAGCTTGCTAACGGCAGTCTGTACCACCACGATAGGTAATTATGTTTGAGTTTCACCATACTGGGAATCTAAAATTGGAATCATTTAACAGAAGATTTCCTGTCTGTCAGGACCTTACCTTGGACAAGAAGGAACTGCCAACTGGAACATGGCTTCCCAAGAGGACACAAAAGACTGGCAAAGCTGCAATAGAGAATTCCTCTGCAGAAAACTTCCTCCTCACTCTGCCGAGAATGGATCCTTTGTACTCACGGTAGCTTAGAGTACTCAAAGGTTTCCTGTCAGTGCCCAAGCCCACCTCCCCCCATCCCCACTCCTTTTCCCTCCCTGGACTCTGACAATGGCCCACAAGGACTTCCACCATGGACCCAGGGCTTACTACAATCATCTCATCTCTCTGCCTTCCCAGCATGCACTGCACTTACTATTACAGAGGATCCATCCTCTCCTGTTTTATGTGCTCTGAAATTTCCTAGAATGTCCACCCCACCCACAAAGAGACTTCTCTAAGAAACCTTTAAAGACCCACTCATGCCAGCTAATTACTTTTCTTTTCCTGCACTGTATTCAGTGTGTGGCTCCCTTCCTGCCTTTATTTTATTAATTGCAGTTATTATTTTATCTCAGTTCCATAGGGAAAGTAAGCTTGTCTAATGTGTCTTTCAATTACTCGTGCCTAACCTGGTACATGGCACTTAGCAGGCAATCAACGAGTGTTTCTGAACTTAATTTTCATTAGGAAGAAGTGCTCATATCAGTGTGGCTAACATAAGGGCGGCATGACATAAGGGTGAAATGGGGTGAAGTTAAAGGTGAATTATATAATCCTTTCGTGTTCATATAAATAAAAGCATTATTTAGCATTGCAAGAGGGTGTTACGATGGATAGGGAGCATAAGGTCAGTCTCGGTAATACAGTATGTTCAAGGCCAGCTTGGCCTGCGTAATAATCCATAAGAAACTAAGTAGAAAGGGGGGCTGGAAGGGCAGCTCAGTGAATGATGTACTTGCCATGTAACCGTGAGGACCTGAATTCGCATCCGCAGAGCCTTTGTAAGGCCCTGTGTGGGAGTGGGTATCTGTGAAATGTAAAGCAGTGAACAAGAGGAGACCCCGAGGGCAAGAATAAACACCAAGGTTATCCAAGGTTGTCCTCTGACTTCTCACACATGTGCCTGCACTCACATGCATAAACAGTCACACATGTGCATCATGCATGCACGTGCACGTATATGCACGCACACAAAGATAAAAAAAAAACCAGGACACACAATACAATGAATTTTGTCAATCTGAGTTAATTAAGTCACTATACTGGTGCTCCATCTATGAGCTAATTTAACAGAACTTTTGCATTTTAATAAATGCTAATTTGTAAGAAAAGCATCAAGATTCTAAAACAAAACAATACAGAACAAAAAGACAAGACCCAACAACATACAAATACACACTGACAAGAAAAAACAGAAAACTCCTCTGAGAGGAACTGCTTAACTAGGCCTAACATAGTCAAAATACTCAATTCTACCAATGACGAACTACAAATTACAATCACCAGGTAGCTACGTCGACCCTGTTGACTCAGCAGCCTTCTACTCATGGTGTATCTCCCACTGAGAGTGAATTTACTCTGATATGTAACAAGACTAAATGACATAGGTCCACTAGAAATCAATTTAAGCTCATTATTATTTCAAAAACTCCTCAAATAAAAGCACAGGAGTATAGATAGAAATTATTAACATACTAGAAAAACCACAGAAGCACCACTGGGCATGGTGACACATATCCATAATTGCAGCATTCTGGAGGGGAGGCAGGAGGACTGCCATGAGTTAAAGCTTAGCCTGGGCTACACAGTGAGTTTGAGGCTAGCCTATGCCACATAGTGAGACTTTGTCTCAAAAGACAAAGACTAACGAAAAAGAAAAATAGAAAGGAAAAGAGACAGAAAAATTAAAAGATAAAATATATTTTTAAAATGACAAAAGAAAGCCAGGCATGGTGGCGCATGCCTTTAATCCCAGCACTCGAGAGGCAGAGGCAGGTGGGTTGCTGTGAGTTTGAGGCCAGCCTGGTCTACAAAGTGAGTCCAGGATGGCCAAAGCTACACAGAGAAACCCTGTCTCACAAAACCAAATATAAGCGAACAATAACAAACAACAACAAAAAGACAAAGTAAAAAAGTTATATTCATTCTTTGGAACATATATAGTAATCACAACAATAATAATTTAATAATTATAAATGGATAACAATCTTAGAAAATTCTTTGGAACATATATAGTAATCACAAACAATAATAATTTAATAATTATAAATGGATAACAATCTTAGAAATAATGGTTAACATTTACTCACTATTTGTTATAAGTATTTGATATGAATAATGATATACCAAGTTTGCTTGCCAGTCTAATCAAATGAAAATATAGGATGCCCAACTCAAATTGAATTTCAGAAAAACAGCAGCTAAGTACTTTGTGTAAGTATGTCCCATGCAATATTACACGTTGTTTATCTCAAATTTAAATTAAACTGGCGTCTAGTATTTTACCTGGATCCAGTAATTAGCAATCCATTTTATAGATGAAAAAACAAGAATACAGAGGTGAAAAGGCTTACAGCTAAAAAAACCAAAACAATAACAACAACAAAAATACAAAACCTGAAAAATGCTACATCTACAAAAAAAAAAAAAAAAAAAAAAAAAAAAGCAGAGTAGAAATGCTATATGCAAGTGATTTCAAATAGGAAAACAACAACAAACAAACCCCACGTGAGACCATGGACCACCACTGAAAAGGGAACAGGCAGGGAAACCACAGCCATGTTACCACCTACAGATACCACCTTGAAGATACCAGAACATGGAGCTGCAGTAACAGGACACTCCCATTTTATCAGAATACACAGTGAAATCTCCTGCTCAAGGTCACCAAACTGTAGGATTAGATTTGGACTCTAAAGCTCTTGCCTAGTCTACTTTATTATACAGCTTTCCTTGGATGCTTTCCTTTTTGTTTTGTTTTCTTCTTCATTTTGGCTTGGCATTTAAAAAAATGCTTACTGCTCTTGCAAAAGACCCATGTAGACCTATGTAGTGACTCACATCTGCCTGTAACTCCAGTTGCAGGGCCTCCAACACTCTCTTCTGCCATCCAAGGGTTCTTGCATGCATGCGCTACACATAAACTCATGTAGACGCACATACACACACAGAAATAATAAGGAAATGTTTTCTTAAGTGCTGTCCCTACCAGTGTTTACATACAACTCTTGACTAAAGACACAGTGGCACAAACTTTAATATCAGGACTTTGGGAGCTAAAGCAGGAGGATCAATTTGGGCTTGAGGCTCAACTATGGGGTGAATGCAAGTCTAGGCAGGCTGTATTAGAGGTCAAGGCTCTGTCTTAAAACACAAACAAAGAAAGCTGGTCCTGGTGGCACAGGCCTTTAATCCCATCACTCAGGAGGCAGAGTCAGGCAGATCTTTGTGAGTCCAAGGCCAGTGTCCGGTCTACAAACTGAGTTCCAGGTCAGCCAGAACTACAGTGACATCCTGACTCAAAAAAATCACAACACACACACACACACACACACACACAAATCCCTTTGTCTAGAGGCACAGCTCAGTTTCTCAGTTTGCCAACGGTTTGTCTGCAAGGCACACAAGGTCCTAGTTCCATCTCCATGCTCAACAAATTCATGGGATAAAATCTATGCACTGGCATGCCTGAAGGCTTCAAACACACCTTCAAAGCTGCTTCTCTGAGTTTGCTTTCGTCTAAAGTCACATTCCTAGAATCATCTCATGAAATACATGAGAAGGAAAGTGGAAACGTGATCGCGCTTGCTTGTAGTCCTATCACGCAGGAGGTGGAGCAGGAGGAGAAGGAGTTTAAGGTCAGCCTCAGCTTGGCCTACAGGAGACCACTGCTCCCCTCAAGGGAAAAAAAAAAATCAAAGTCATGATACATAGTGAGAGCTCCAAGGAAGATGAATTACCCTTGGGGAAAACTGAGTAATTCAAGTTGTGACTTCATTCAGAATTGAGAAATACACACTCCACACTTATCCTCTCACAGCGTGACCGCTCTCCCGACTTAGTACCCTTTTTTATGCACCTGACTTCTGAACTTGGTCATCTGATGAACACATAAGTGTATATTTCTTCTACGCCAACGACATGGGAACCACACCTGCTCACACATGGAACTGCCAGCATGCCTTCCGTGCCACACAGGAGAAGTCCCTCTACCCTCAGCTTCATCCTTCCTTGAGACTCTGGCCCACATCAAAAAGTCTGTGCCTTTGATTGTTTATTCTGAGGGAGGCAGCTGGCCAGAGGCCTGCCTGTGGTGCCAGCACCAGGCTCTGCTTTTGTTTTTCTCTCTTGATAATTACCTCCTGACTAAACCACTCACTGGCCTATGTAGAGGGATCCCACAGAGATGAAAACACACTTGTTTAAATGAAATATTTATGAAGAAACCCTAAAATGCCACTGAAGTGAACGCAAATTAGACTGTCACATGATGTATATCCAATATGCTACTTACTCCTTGGAAGACTATTTCCTCATTGCAATTAATGTTAATTCTTAAAAATTAACCCTACTCTGCATAATCACACCAGTAACTATTCCTAAAAATCCAGTATTTTAAGGATTTTTTTTTTTTTTTTTTTTTTTTTGAGACAGGATTTCTCTGTGTAGCGCTGGCTGTCCTGCACTCGCTTTGTAGACCAGGCTGGCCTGGAACTCACAGTGATTCCCCGGCCTCTGCCTCGCAAGTGCTGGGATTACAGGTGTGTGCACCACCTCGCCCAGCCTTATGGGTGGCTTCTGTTTTTTACTATCTTGGAAAGTTTGACTTAAGAGTAATATTTAATCACAATGGTTATCAAGATTTCCCCCTAAAAACTATATTTAATTTGTATTTTCTACACATCCCTCCTGGAGTTCACAGTCATTCAACACAAAGTTTTAGTAGTGAAGAGCCTACATTCTGGTCCTTTAATAAAATGGTATTCAAGTAAGGTTTTTCTCAATGTGTTTTTTATTTGTCTGTTTCTCCAGTCCTGGGGCAGGGTCTCAGGCAGCCCAGGCTGACCTCAAACTCACTATGTAGCCGAGGCTATCCTTGAACTCCTGATTTGGTATCTCTATCCACCAAGAGTTAGAAATACATGATGTATGTCACCACACTCAACATTTAATGTACTTTTTCCCCATGAAAGTGGATGACCACAATAAAGTCTTATGATACTTAGTAGAACTCCTCAAAATAAAAATTTGGCAAAATAATGTGAAAAGCAAGTTAGGAATCAGTTGACGTGAATATTCGCCATGCAAAGGCAACAGTCAAATTCCCCTGGGTTTCTGAATCATTTCTTCATACTTCTGGAGTCAGGAAATGTGAGCTGAGAAGAGTTAGGTGGATTCTGCCTTCACCTGTGGTCACAAGAGCTGTCCTCCACCTGACTGCAAATCAACCAAGGAATGTAAGGACTACACTTATTCTAGGTACCACCACCCCAGGACTCCGCTTTAACTCGGCTAGGATTCAGCCCAGTCACTGTTGGTCTCTTTCTTCCTGCTCGAATCCATAAGTATTTCTAATATGCAGCCAAAGCTGAAAGGCGTGGACACGGAGCTTTCCATAATATACAAATATTCTGCTGAAAGGAAGAGGCACTGATAGTGTGACATTAAAGCTCCACTTCACACCTCAGCTGGTAAATATTTTCTAGGCCTTTCTTTGGTACATACAATGAAAATATGCAGGAAAAAAAAAACCTCTAGAACATGACAGTGGACCATGAACGGAGATTAACATTAAATAAAGAATTCATAACCAAAATGCTGAGGTGACTATAACCACAGACAATTTCACCTATACTTGGTGGATTTATTCCACTGTACACGCTCAGAATAGAGAAAGCAGGTGAAAGGGGTGGCTGTTCAGAAGTATTTAGGAACTCTCCGCTGAGAATGACTTTTGAGTTCTCAGTGAAGTCAGCGCTTTGTGTCAAAGGCTTCCACATCCATGGATTTAAACAACTTCCGATCAAAAATGTTTGTGGGAAAAATATGTCCATATTGTCCATAGACCGTGCTTTTTCTTTCCATTGGTCAGTAAATAATACAGTAGTGACTGACAAGTGATTTACATTATTAGGTATCAGAACCAACAGATTATTCAGAGTGCATGGGAAAATGTACATAGGTTACATGTAAGCACTAAATCAGTTTGTATGAAGGGCTGACTATCCCTGAACCAATGTCCTTCAGAGACTGAGGGACAACTGAAAATGTGACAAGACTGATTAATATGCAACACTGACTTAAGTCCAACTGTTTGTGTCAGTGGAAACTGTGGCCATGGGCTAGCTTAAGTTTCTGCATCTCACTTTCCCTATATATACCAATCATTTTAACCATGCTTCTTGAACTTGAATGCACCAGTGCGTCACTTGAGGATCCTGCAAAAGTAAAGATGCAGTAAGTGTGCAGCAGGACAAATGCTCTGAGCAGCAACCTCTCAGAAGACTGTGAAGACTGAACCAAGTCAACTGACCTAGATGAGGCATCCATGAAATCCAGTCACTGTCCCATGGAACAGAGAAAGAGAATGATAAAACACATTTGAAACTAGGAAGCGGATCTCAATATCCATTCTCTCCTAGAAACAATGGGCACGGAGTTCTGACTCTTCCTTCCTAACAGACAAAAAAGCAGAATTGAGAAAAGGAATGAGACACCCGCGATCAGTGAAGTCAAGGGCGTAGCTCAGTGATGGAACAAGAGGCTGTGGGTCCAATCCCTAGCGTGACAACAATAGATCAATGAGGAGACGCTCAGAACGCTTTCACTTTCCCGGAGGGGAAAACCCTGACACCCCAAATGCACCTCACAACTAGACAGACTCCTTGACAGTCTATCTGTCACAGACTGAGCATGGTGACGTTAGGGACCATTCAGCTGCAGGACAGCTTGCCTAACTGAGGCATGGTGCACTCAAGTTACATACAAAAAGCTAGACACAAAAGAAGAGCATCCTTCCTGCTCTCCCTCCATACTCCAAGCCTCGTCCTAAAAACTGCTGCTCAGGAAATGGAGTAGCTTAGGTGGGAAGGCCGAGAATCATCCTCAGCTCTTTTCGCCCCCAATACCTCCTGTCAACAAATATTAGTGGTGGTGCCTGCAAAGTGGTCCATTATCATTTTCTCTCGGCACCTCCACTAGGCCCATGCTGAACTTGCACCCCTTCCTGAGTTTCTGAAACAGATCACTAACACATCTGTTGGACTTTACCTTTGATCTTCTATAGTATTTTCTCAGCACAGCCACCTGGCTGACACCTCTCTAACAGCTACTAATGTTCATATCTCATTTGGAGTAAAAAGTAACATCCATCTAGTAGTTTACGAGACCTCACGTGATCTGCCCTAGCCTACCCTTGACCAGGGGGTTCCTACCATGCTCCACCTCCAGCCACCCTTGAAGTCAGTGTGTCTTAAACCACAGCAGCAATGCTCCTGCCTCAGAGCCTTTCCATGTGCTCTTCTGTTGCCTCAAGTACACTGTCCTGTCCTGTGAGCCAGCCTTTCCCCATCTCCGAGAAAGGGAAGGAGGATTGTACCTGCAGTGTCACTGGGCTGGGAGTTACTTGTTTTCTCCTTTTATAACTAAAACCTTTCATGGAGCTTGAGAAAACAGCTACCACGGGGTAGCCATGGCTAGGCATCAGGCATAGAAGGCTGGAACATGCTATTCATGGATTCTTTCACAGAAAAGGAAGTCACCCATTTACAGAGAGGACTCTCTGGGGACCCATCAGGGCAGCTGAACTTGGCTGTTTTGGGTCACACTATCCAACAGCAGGGGCACTGTTCACTTAGCATTGTGCTGTGCGGCCTCCTCAGCCACACCGCTCTAGGGCACTGTTGGTTTGGACAAACAGCTTCAGAGGAATGGACATACTCATGCAATGTATGTAAGCAAGGTGAAGAAGGGAGGGAAATGGGGTGGGGTGGGGTGGGGCGCATCTGCACTGAGCAGAAGTGCCCTGAAGGAGAGGGTGGCATGCTGCATGCCATCTTCAGCTGTATCTCTTCCCTTCTTCTGCCTCACGCTCAGGCTACTTCCTGACACAATGGAAAGAGCCAGAGGGCTGGGAGCTACCTCAAAACCATGTGCCCTAGTTTAAGCAGAGCAAGGCTTTCAGGAAGCCAGGGAACAGCAAGGCAGTCTCTCAAAGCCATTCCCCAGCCCAGGAGCCACAGTTCCTTTCCCGAGGAGTATTCCATGGGACTCTTCCTCCAGGCTCACTGAGTGTGGGAACTGGGAGAATCTGGGCACAGGGGAAGCAGTCCCTGCATTAAACGGAAGAGGGAGAGGACTGACCAGAAGAAGGTGGCATGTTAAAGCCCAATTCAGAGTCAGGCTGCATCCCCTTCTCTGGTAAAGCCGAAGATGACAGCTTGTCTGAGCTAACAAGGAAAACCTGCCACACAGGGGCAGGAACAGAGAGAGGCGTTGCCACCAGCATATGCGCTTTGGGGAAAATGTGTTAATAATAGGCTTGGACCTGATATGTAAGCACGGAACACCCCACCCCTGGGGCATCTTTCTGTGACTCCTGTTGGTAAGGTGAGGCGCTCCCATTCATCTCTGTGGTCTGTGAGGCACATTCTTACTCAGCAAGCAGCCACACACAGGCTGGACAACCAAGCCTCCTGGGGAATGACTGGAATCGGTATTTCTCCTCCTAATTCTCCCCTTTGGAGTAAGGCATTAGCGATCTTTTGAGAGACTTATTAATGTAGCCACGGGCATGAAAAAAAATGGAGCCTTTGAGTACAGAAAAAAATGTGACAAACTTTTAACACCTGCCTTCACCACACACATTTAGAATATCCTATTAAAGGTAGGCTATTTAAGTCAGCTCGCTCCTCTTTGAGTCAAGTAATTCCCTATCCTTTGTAAATGTATTTTATATAATGAACTGGCTTAAAATGAGAAATATTTGCACTTAATAGTTTGCATAGCAATAGCTTATCGCCAATGTTTACACACAGGAACACTGAAGGTAAAGGTCCTTGTCTCATACCATTTTTAACAATCCAAACACAATATGCCTCTTAAATTTTAAAACACTTACTTTGGAAAATTATCCAAGAATAAGAGTTCTCCAGCTGAGAAGGTGCCCAGGAAACATCAGAAAGGAGTGCATCTTTTAGTGGCCAGTGGTGAATAAGGAGACAGTGGGACCAAGGGCAGTTGGTAAAAGCAAACTGCTCAAATAAAACGGCTTTTCTGGCCTTAATTGGTCAGCTGCCACAGTAAATGAACTTTCCAAAGTTAGGAGCCTCACAACTTTCTCTAAGACAAACAACTGCCTGCTGCATGTGGCACAACCAGCAAGCCCACCACTCTAGTGTGCCAGCCTGCTGCAGAGGGACAAATTAGGAAGCAAGGCCTCAGCGCCTGCACACCTCGAGACAGGCAGGGAAAGGGTTCAGGCCTGCCCTAGACGTGGGGCTCATGGGCCCGACCCTATGCAAGTCCTTGACTGGCCTTTCTCACTCTAGAGTCTCAAGAGGAACCCAGCACTCAGGCTGAGCAGCTCCGGGTGGGAATCAGCTGCAGCTCGGCTGTCCCAAACTCCCAACTTCTCAGAGTTTCCTTGGCTCTCCGACCCCTGTCCCAGCTCCCAGGCCTTTGCGGCCTCCCCTGGCTCCGGGGCGCCGGTGGGTGAAGTGGCGGGCACAGCTCGGGGCTCAGGAGCCGCCCCCAGGAGCCGAGCGCAGGTGGCGGGCGTGGTTCCTCCAAGCTTGCCCCAACCCACCCTGGCTTGGCCTCCGCGCAGCAGCCTCCGCCCGAGTTCTCCGCCAGGTTCCCGCATCAGGCCGTGGTGCGCTGCTTTTGGAGACCTCTTTGGGCTCAATGGTCACCCCCTGCCCTCCTCCAGTCTGCGACGCTCTCCTGTCTCAGGCCCTGGCTCGGGCCCCAAGTCCCCATCTCAGGGCCCTCGGGTTGCGCTCGGCGGCGGCGCTTACCTGGGTCTCGGAGCCGGGGTCTGGCACGGTCCCGCAGGTGGTAGATGAAATCTTGGCAGCTGTCGTGCTCCAGGGCCCCTCGGGCACAGAGCTCGGCCAGCAGCTGCAGCGCCTGGTGACAGAGCGCGTCCCTGGCCCCGGGCATCGCCCCCCCGCATCCTCGGACCGCGCCGGGCAGGCGGGCGCGGGAGAAAGCCCTCCGCCTGCCAGCTCAGAGCCGCCGCCGCCGCCGCCGCCGGCCGGTCCGAGCTCCCCGCCCCGAGCCGCAGCGCCAGCCCGGCCGCCCTCCCACCGGTTGCATGCAGCTCTCCGCTAGCCGCTCGCTCGGGTTTTCTCTGTCTCCCGCGCGGCCCCTCGTCCCTCCCCCGGCGCGGAGGGGAGGAGGCGCCGCACAGCCCAGCGCGCCTCTCCGCGCTCCGCCCGCTACTCGTGGCCGCTGGGGGCGGGGCCGGGTCAGGGGTGCTCGAGGCGGGTGCGGGGTGGGAACGCTGGGGTTGTAGAGCCGGCTCACCGGGGGCGGGGGCCGACCTGGGTCGGGGGCGCTTCCCCGCCGCAGAGGGAGCGCCTGATTTCACCCGGGACCTCGCGCTCCCTTCGACCGCGCCCAGGATCAGGAAGTGCGAGCCGGTGCGCGTGGCAGACGCTCCTTGGCACCCCATTTCTCCGCCCAGATGCAAACCTAGCATCCTTCCGGCCTCTGGAGCCCCGCGTGGGTCCAAGGCATGTTCTCAGTTGTACGGATCGAAGGTTGGAAGGTAGACCACACCTGCCGAAGATCTCAGTACCTTTTTCGAACTTAGAAAGCGCGGTCTGAGCAAAAACCGCGGGCCTAGGGATGTCACGCGCACAAATGCGGGATTTGGAGACAAGATTTGCCAACAAAGAATGGATCTCCAGCGCACTGGTGATTTGGAGAAGGTGGAAGCACTGATCATCAGAAAAGAAGACAGAAGCATGAACTCTGGGAAAGGCGGCCAAGCTCCCCAGGAGCCTCGCAGGACCTGATTGGTTTTCTAAGAAGCTGACTGGAAATGCAAGGCTTGCCAGCATTTCTCTTGCACAGGAGACAGAGGATCCAGAATTTGTGGATGTTTGGAAGACCTCTGTCACCTCTCATCTGCCCATCTCTTCAGTTTTTTAGGCATTAAGCCCAGAAATAACCACAAATTATTGAGCTTATTTGTATGCTCAAGGCACTGTGCCACAGTCTTTTGTATAATTTCATTTAATTCTCTAGATAGCTTTGAACGTGTGTGTGAGACAGAGAGAGACAGAGAGAGAGACAGAAAGAGACAGAGAGAGAGAGAGAATCCCCACACTGCCATTGTGAAAAAGCAGACTCAGACTCAGAAAGGTGGTATTTGTTCAAATTCTATATAAAAAGGTACTGCTCTCTCCTCTCTCTCTCTCTCTCTCTTTCTCTCCCCACCCCCCCCCCACCCTGCCTCCTTCCCCCCCCCCCACCTAACTCCTCTTTGCATTTATATAATACTATGTCAAACTTCAATCTAGAGCAGTTAACTAGCTCTGTGGTGAGCAGTGCTGGGATTGGTGTTTATTCTGGAACAATAGAGACTGGACAGCTGTAGTTATAAAGGTAACTCTAGAGAGCTGTGAAAAAGCACATAGACTATTTTTACTTTATCCCCCCCCCCCCACCTTTTAAACTTTCTCGTTAAAAATTAAGGCATAGGGCTGGGATGCAGATTAGTTGGTAGAGTGCTTGCCTACCATTCCCAAGGCCCTGGAGTTCATCCCTAGTAAACCCAGGCGATAGCTAGCAGAGTAAAGCCTGTAATCCTGGCACTCAGAAGGTAAAGGCAGAACCAGAAATTCAAGGTCATCATGTAACAATTATGAAGTAGCCTGGGCTACACATGCCTCAAACAAACAAGCAAACACAAACACCTAAGACAAAACCACACATTGTGAGAGAGGAAACCAGCTGAGAAGGAGCCCTTGGGGGAGACTGAGCAGGTGTTCATCTTCCAAAGGAGGGGACAAGGGGGTCGGGAGTTGGGGGGAGGGGGGCTGGGGGGTGGGGGGCATTCAACAGAGGAGGTGGCACAGCACAGAGAGGAGGAAGGTGTATGAAGAGGGGAGGTGCAAGTTAAAGCCAGTAGCAATGTGACTCTTCTGCCATGGGGTCAGAGAGTAGCTGAAAGCTGTAAGCTCAGTTACCCAATGGCTGTGAGAGATTAAGATCCGGTAGGGGAGGGGAATAATGGGAAAATGGGGGGGGGAGGAATGGGAGGATACAAGGGATGGGATAAACATTGAGATGTAACAAGAATAAATTAATAAAAAAAAAAAAAAGAAAAGAAAACAAACAAAAAAACAAAACAAAACAAAAGATCCGGTGCCAGCCTACGCCAGACTAGAGGCAATGGCTAATGCCAGCAACACTCAAACTTGAAAGACATTTCAAATATTATTAACCAGTAGAATCTGAAAGAAACAAAGGCATAGATGCCCCAAGAGCAGAATTGAGATCTTAGCCCAAATCTATAACCCCTCCCCACCCCCAGTCCTCAGAAAGGTGGAGGCAGGAGGATTTATTCAAGTTCAGAGCCAGCCAGGTCTCCACAGCAAGTTTCAAGCTAGCCAGAACCTCACAGTAAGACTCAAAATGCAAAACAAACAAAATAAAAGTTTACACTTTAAGCCAGAGAACAAATACATTAAAAACAAAAATCTCCTCCCAAAGATTCAAAAGCATTACCTGGGACATATGTGAGTCTCTAAGGGCACCTGAAGTGCTAGCCTAGAGCTGAATGAGAGGAGTCTGTCAGTCAGTCATTAGTGAGAAAAAACAAAAACAAAACAAAAACTGAGTTGTCACATTGGAGGTTACTCCCAGGAAAAGCTGGGCATGGAGATAACTCTGGCCTTTTAGCGTGACTCAAAAAAAGGAATGAAAAGTAGTAATTAGAAAAATTAGAAGGAAATTTACAGAAGTTCAAGGAATCTCAGAATTCTCTGGCAGATTTTTTTTTCCAAATTGAGTTGTTTACCTTTAATCAAGTTGTAGCAAACACCTCTCCTTGGACTTAACATCCACTCAGCAAGAGGGATACCAATGCTTAGCACTGAAACGCTAGCTAACTACCCGGTGCTAGTGAAACCTAGCTTTGTGGAGGAGAACCTACAATCACCAATTTTCTAAACCAACATAATCCCAAGCAATCTATAAACATTGGTCCTTCTGCCCACAGACAAAGTGTAGTCTTCACCCCCACCAAGGAAACTTCTCTTTGCACCAGACAGAAACCACTACAGAGAATCACAAGCAATAAAAATGCAGAGTTGTGGAGCCCAGTCCCAACAGATACAACTCCGAAACACTCACACACCTAAGGCTCAGGGAACAGTACAGAAGAGGGCCGGAAAGAGTGTAAGAGCCAGGGGATTGGAGAGTTTGCTGTAAGAGTGTGTCTCCTAGTAACATTAGAGACTGTGCTCATAAGGTCTTACCAATACGACCTCCCTAATGTGAGCTGAACAAGGATGTCACCAGTGGACATGCCAGACTGAACAATGGAAAGTCCACTAGGCCTCCACCGTACACAAAAAAACTAAGGGCAACTGAGGAAGGCTGAGAGCAGGAGAGGTAGTCCCCCCAGGGAAGAGCACACCAACTGGTGGTCCAGTGTCAAACAGTCAGGCCTGAAAACTACATACAAGTAAGATTATATTATATGTTATGTACATATATGCATGCACTAACAATTAGTGAAAAAGAAGCCATGAATTTGAAGGAGAACGGGAGAGATAGATATATGGAAGGACTTGGAGGGAGGAAAGGAAGTTAAGTTATATTCTCAAAAACAAAAAAGTACTGTTTTAAAAGTGAATAACTTAAAACTGCACACACAGACACAAATGGCCCACAAAACCATCTCCTTTTCCCTCTGAAGGTTTTATAATGCAGTTATTAACTAGCCTTCTACTATTACTTCAATGGCTGAGTTAGGTGAACAGTTCTGAGATCATTTCTCCACCATTGATGAAGATGGATTGGCCAGTGTTAGGGGTGATATTCATTTAGCCTTCTGAACTTTCTGGGCAGCTCCAGCAGCCTTCTTGTCCACAGCTTTGATGCCACCCACAGCAACTGTCTGCTTCAGGGCACAAACAACAAAATGAGCCACGGGAGGATAGTCAGAGAAGCTCATGACACACATGGCCTTGAATGGGATCATGTCAATAACGGCTGCACAGACCAGATTCCAAGAATGTAGGGCCATTTTCCAGCTTCTTACCAGAATGGAAATCAGACTGACTTTTCTCTAAGCTCAGCAAACTTTGATGTTATGTGAACTGTGGGACAATCCAGTAGAGGGGCACTGCCAGTGCTAATTTCACCTGAATGGTCAATCACCTGAGCAGTGAAACAACCTGCTTACATTGGTGGGTCATTATTGTTATTTCCAGCAACACTGTCGTATCTAACATCTCACTGAAGACCACATTGTCCCCGGGAAGAGCTCCGCTCAAAGCCTCGTGGCTCATTTCAACAGACTTTACTTCAGTTGTATGACACTGACTGAAGCAAAGGTAACCAACCACCAGGTTCTAAGACACCAGTCTTGGCCCACAAATACCACTAATTTCTAGACATCCTGGAGGGGCAGTTGCAGACACAGCAGTTGATGAGTTGGTGGCAGGCTGTAAGGCAAAGCTCCCAGCAGCGTAGCTCTATCCACACCACCACCATGAGTAACTCCCATCCCTTTAACCAAGGCACATTGGCATTTGGATCCCACATGTTATCACCATTCCAACTAGAAATTGGTACAAATACTACTATGTTAGGGCTATGGACCAGTTTCTTATTGTAGGTGCTGCTGGCTTCTGACTGTAAGGTAGCCCCACGGAATCCACTTTGTTGACACCTAGCTATTTCTCGCTGTGTAAGCCAAAATGGCACGCTCACAGCTTTGCCCATTATTAAAAATGCCAGCATCAAACTCACCAACACCAACACCACAATCTGTAATTATGCTTTTAATAAAGTCATTGTGTCCCAGGGCATCGGTGATTGTCACATAATATTTGCTGGTCTCAAATTCCCACAGGGAGATGGCAATAGTGATACCAAGCTCATGCCCAGATTTCAATTTGACTAAGACCCAGACAGACTTGAAGGAGACTTTCTCATCTCAGTGCCAAGCTTTTCAAACATTTCAGTGGATCTTTTGTCAAGTCCACCACATTTGTAGATCAGATGGCCGGAAGTGGTGTACTTGCCCCAAATCTATGTGTGCAATGACAACAATGTCATTTTCTTTTATTTTCCCATTTTGGTTTCAGGTTAGGAGTGGTTCCTGAGACACTCTCTTTCTGATGGCAAACCCTTCACAAAACAAAACCATTTTAAAAATAAAATAAAAACAAGTGTCTTTAGGATCAAACAGATATTAAGACATTGAAGAAGTAGAATAGTTACTAAGCAACCAGTATCTTGCAAGTTAAATGTTTGTACCTGGAGTTTGTCAGATAATACCAATATATGTACAATAGAATTGTTATTTAGATTGCCCAAAGCAATACATTTAAATCCATTAATGTACAAGTAAATGCATTTTGAACTGTGATGTTAACTATAATGGTGTGTGTATGTGTGTGTGTGTGTGTGTGTGTGTGTGTGTGTGTGTGTGTGTGTATACTTATGATTAGATAAATAGAAGTAGATAAAATCTATTTGATAGTCTCAGATAGCCCAGACAACCTTGAGCTCACCATGTAGCCAAGAATGACTTTGAACTATGATCTTTCTGCAACCACCAACAGAATTACTGGTGTCCTCCACCATGCTCAGTCTTGTATGTTTTTCTTGTTGCTGTTTTATGTCTACTGTAATGCACTTGGTACAAAACACATTTCTTAATCTGTTATTCATAGCATCCCAAACTGGGAGATGTCATGAGCTACATAACATTCTCATTCAAGAATAGACTATAATGAAACAGAAAAAATTCCTATCACTCAAGTGATGTCTTAGCTATAAAAGTGTTACAGCCCACTGCATTGCTCATCTTGGCAATGTTGGCATAAACAAACCTACTTGTATTGCCAGTTACGTAAAAGTATATGGTGCACAATTATGTATGGTACATAATACTTACCAAGTATAAAAATGACTGTTACTAACATATGAATATAGACTATTTCATATCATTTAGGGCTTAAATGCTTCTTATTAAAACAGTTAACTGTCACACAGTCTTGAGGTGGGTCCTTCAGGAGACATTCCAGAAGAATGTACTGTTAGGATAGCAATGACAACTCCATGCCTGTTACTCTTCCAATACATTGACATATGAAGTTAGAAGCCATGATATTGATAACCATGACCTTGTGCATTTCAGCTAAAATGCACTTTTGTATGTCTTTGAGCATCATAGTAGGTTCCATGCCAGCCTGACTCAAAAAGAAAATCACTAAAAAATGTATAATATTTTCTGGGGAAGAAAAGCTATCAATGGACTTACCCAGATGTTGACCTTGAAAAGTTATAGACCTAGGGAAGAACATAAAACTTGTGTTGTACTGAATAAACATCAAGTACGTGTGTTTATATCAACAGATTAATGCTGTTCATCGCTTTGGTCAGAGAAGCTTCTGTTTACAATAGGCAGTGGTTAGTTAATGCAGAAACTCATAACTTGCCGAAGTGCTGGGAATAAATCACCATGAGTGCTCATCTCTAAGTGAAACATCTGTATCACCCCCTCCAAAGTTCAAGGAACATCATGGAAGACAGGGAGGAAAGAATCTAAGAGACAGAGGATGGATGAGGTGCTGTGAAATGCTATCTTCTGACATGACCTGGCAACTGCAACCTTAATGAAATGTGGTCTCTCTCTTCTCTCTTCTCTCTTCTCTTCTCTTCTCTCTCTCTCTCTCTCTCTCTCTCTCTCTCTCTCTCACACACACACACATATACACACACACACACACAGAGGTGGAAAAGAGCGAGAAATAAAAGAGGAAATAGTTGGGAAGAAAAATGGTTCAGTAGGAAAGAAGAAAGGTATGAGAGGCTAAATAGCAGGAGGAACAACACAATTAATAAACATATAGGTATGCAATTGTAGAAGAATACATAAATACATTTAGAAACAGAATTCCAATTCCTGAGATTCACACTGGCCTACAAAATTATCTCTTTAAAAGTATCCCAAACAAACTGGGCACGGTGGCATATACCTGTAATCCCAGCACTCAAGGAGGCAGAGGCAGGTAGATCTCTGTGAGTTCAAGGCCAGCCTGCTCTACAAAGCAAGTCCAGAACAGGCAAGTCTACAAAGAGACACTCTGTCTCAAAAAACTAAAATCCAAAAGCAAAGACAAACAAAAAATATCATAAACTTACTCTGAGATTTAATTTCTACTGCAACAGTATTCTGGGGTGGGACAACAGAAAGGTAATTTGGTTCAGATATCTCAGGATGGAATTAATGTCATTATGAAGGGATGAATTTGGGCCCCGTTTATTTCCTTGTCTTTTCACCTATTTCCATGTCATGACAGCATGCAGGCCCTCACCTTCCTCTTGTACTCCTCAGCCTCCAGAATAGTAAGAATTGCTGGTAATTAGGAATGACTCAGTCTTACCATGTGTGATGGCACATGTCTGTAATCTTGGCAGGAAGGCTGAGGTCATCTTAGGCTACTTGGGACTATGTAGTGAGCCAGTGAATAAAGAATAGACTTTCTGTCTCAAACTGCTGTCACAGCAGCACCACACTGAACAAACTAGAGGCACCATTGCTGCAAACAATTCTGAAGAGGAAGCTTAACACCTTTTGGTTTGCATGCAGAAGAAAAGCACCTTTAGAAAAAGACAATTGATAGCAGCCATGCCATTCTCTGGGTGATGTCATTATAATGGACAGTTCTTGAGCATTTGTCACATGCCCTGCACTTTATATACATTAGTACACTTGATTTGTGTTATCCCTCCGTTTTATTTTATTTTTCTTAATTTTTTATTTTAATTTTATTAATTTATTCAGATTACAACTCAATTGTTATCCCATCACTTGTACCCTCCCATTCCTCCCTCCTTCCTGCTTTCACCCTATTCCCCTCCCCTAGGTCTATGACCGAGGGAGACCTCCTCCCCCACTATATGGTCATAGGCTATGAAGTCTCATCTTGGTAGCCTGCTTATTCTTTCTTTGAGTGCCACCAGGTCTCCCCACCAAGGGGAGGTGGTCAAATATGGAGCACCAGAGCTCATGTCAAAGTTAGTCCCCACTCTCCACATAACTGTGGAGAATGTCCTGTCCATTGGGTAGTTCGATGTTTACTATTGTATTGTCCTTGGTTAGTGCAATAGTTTGAGCAGAAACCCCTGGGCCCCAATCCACCCATCACAATGTTCTTCTTGTAGGTTTCTAGGACCCTCTGTTTCCTTCTATTTCCCCATCTCCTATATTTCTCTTACCTAGAGTCTCAGTAGGATGACCTCACATCTATCCCAATCTCCTGGTAAGTGAAGACTTTTGTGGGACGTGCCTTTTGGGCTAGTGCCCAATTTTAAGTGAGTATATACCATGTGAGTCATTCTGCTTCTGGGTTAACTCAGCCATTATAATCATTTCTAGTCCCATCCATTTGTCCACAAATTTTGGGATTTCCTTGTTTTTAATAGCTGAGTAGTATTCCATAGTGTAAACGTACCACAGTTTCTTTATCCATTCTTCAACTGAGGGGCATTTAGGCTGTTTCCAGGTTCTGGCTACTATGAATAAGGCCGCTATGGACATGGTTGAGCATGTTGTGTGGTGGAGCATTTTCTGGATATATTCCAAGGAGTGGAATAGCTGGGTCTTGAGGAATCCCTATTCCCAGTTTTCTGAGAAATCGCCAGATAGATTTCCAAAGTGGTTTTACAAGTTTGCATTCCCACCAGCAATGAAGGAGTGTTCCTCTCTCTCCACATCCTCGCCAGCATGTAGTGTCACTTGAATTTTTGATCTTAGCCATTCTAATGGGTATAAGATGGAATCTCAGAGTCATTTTGATTTGCATTTCTCTGATGACTAAAGATGTTGAGCATTTCTTTAGGTGTTTCTCAGTCATTCGATATTCCTCGGTTGAGAATTCTCTGTTTAGTTCTGAGCCCCATTTCTCAATTGCATCCCTCCATTTTATATATGAGGAAATAAGCGCAGAGAGATCTAGTAGCTCCTCCACATAGCTTTGTCCTGACAGCCAAGATTGAAATTGAAGTCTGTCTGGCTCCAGAGCTCGTGTTTTCTTTTTTTGGATGTTGTTCATTTTTGGTTTTATGTGAAAGAGCCTTGTGTAGCTGAGGCTGGCCTCAGCCTCCTGATCCTCCTTCCTTTGCTTCCTGAGTGCTGAGTGCTGGTGTTACAAGAGTAAGTCACCCACACTTAGATAGAACTTGTTTTTTATGCCGCACTGTTGCTTACCTTCAGGGTGAAAGTACCTAGTATCTTTACTCTTCACTTGAGACTGAACATCTCGTATCAACTTGTTCTTTGCCAACTACATGACTTCATTTACTCAAAATCCTTTCTGAAATGTGACGCCTAAGCTGACCCCAGCATGCCAGTGTCATTCAATATTTTGGTGTCACCCAGCATGTGGTGCTGTGAATCCTGCCTCCGTTGGGCCTCAACCTTCGACTTTGTTCTGAAGCCCAGTTTTTCTGGCTACTTTTATTGGGTTCTTTTTCCTTCCTCCCTACATCTTCCTCCCTACATCTTCCAATCTCCCAACATAGGTAGAAGAGAAAGCTTAGGGATGGGGGAAAGAGGTGTCAATATCGTTAACTACTTTTTGCTGCTTAGGGGAGTCTTCTTCAAGTTCCTTGGGTCAAATTTGATCTTTGTTGTCAGCACATCTCCAACCAGCAACCAACCAGCAATAAAACTCAACGAGCAACAGGAATAGGAGCAGCAGGACCTGGAGCAGCAGCCAGGCCACTGACTCTCTGGGTTCTGGCATTTCTCTACCCTCTGAAGAGTTCCCAGAATTCCAGATGTAAACTATCTTCAGCTGGCAAAATCACACCCCTGCTAGAGCACAAGGCAAATCCTAGTTAGCTGCTGTGGACAATCTGAAGCTGCTCCATATCCCACAAAACATTTCTATGTTTAAAAAAACAAACAAACAAAAACAGAAAAACAAAACAATAATAACAACAAAAAACATTCTCACTACATTGCTTGGGTGGCAGTCCCTTGGATGCAGCAGATGAAACCATCTATCTTTCATGTTGCTCATTGGCCACACCCCGTTATCCACCAAAGAGGTGATGCCACAGATGAGCTCTCAAGACTCAGATTCCGTTCCGGAGGGAGTGGTTTGGGTGCCTAACGGCAGAAGTTCCATCAATCATCGTTTTCTGCTGATTCAGTTATTTGCCAGATAGTTGCTTTATTCAGAAGGAAGTGAGAGCCAGAGCTACCTTCTAATGATTAGCACTGCCGTGGCGTAGTCACAAACCTCCTCCTCCTTCATTCTCATCCTTACCTCTGAGCTTGACATACAGTTCACCTTGACCAAGAGGTTTGCAATGACTTGGAGCTCGTGTTCTGTGACAAGTGCTTTCTCATTTTGGTCATTAGTCTCTTTTGAAAGCTGTTAGCTTCATCCTTTCTTGTTTGGGCAAATTCTTCTTGAGATGAAGTGGAAGCAACTGGGAACTTGGTAGCAACCACTTCATCCATTGGAGTGTTCTCATTAGCTATTACTCCGAGTAGTGGAATGCTCTGCTACCTTCAAGATGCTTCTTCCTCCGACTGGACTGTGGGCTTCTCCTTGGTTTTATAGCTGATGACTCTAAAGTTGTACCTACTGTTTCTTTCACTTTAAAGAAAGCAGAGTCTTATTAGCTCTATCATTTAAAAAGCCACATTACGGTAGAAATGACTGTAAAAGGCCTAAAGGCAAAGCCCTGGGCTCCAGACCTGGCATTCCTTTGCTGTGCCTTCTCTGTGGTCATATAAGTTTGTATTTTTTCATTTGTTCATAATGAGGCCAGCGGAGAGAGAAGAGGTCAGACTTCTGGACCTCATCTCCCTCTGCCACCAGGTTAAGAAAAAAATGTTTCTTGAGATGGAGTCTCAAGCAGCCCACATTGGCCTCAAATTCATTATGTACCAGAAGATGACCTTGAATTCCTGATGCACCTGCCTTCTCCAGCTGGGATTACAGTCTTTAATTTGTTTCTGCTTTATGCTGTTATGGAAAACTAACCCAGGACATAAAAGCTGTGTGTGTGTGTGTGTGTGTGTGTGTGTGTGTGTGTGTGTGTGTGTGTGTGTTTTAACACAGTGCTTGTGTAGCTCACGCTGGCCCTAAACTTGATATGTAACTGAGGATGACACCCAAGTTCTGGGATTACAGGCATGCTCTACCACGGCTAGCATTTCCTATCACATTTATTTATTTTCTCAACACCAGTGTTTATTTTATAATTTAAGATTATCTCTCTTATTTTTTAGAATAATATAGTTATATAATTAAAATGTTTTGAGAAATTTGTAGTATTATGTTTGTCTCATTTCTACTCCTACTTATCTTCTCCTTGCAATTTCTCCTATACACATTGGCATATCGACTGGCATTTTAATTATGCAAATCTTGTTAAAGCAGCCATATTGTTGAGATTTCATGAATGCAGTTTTCAATCACACGTAGAAGATAATCATACAGCAGACATTCTGGACCTCTGGTTCCTACAATCCCCACCCTTCTTCTTTGATGGTCCCTGAGTGTTAGGTCTATAGGTTGCAAAGTAGATGAATCAACTGGGATTTGGTACCTCACCATCTGTTGTTCTCTGTACTTTGACCAATTGTGGATTTCTGTAATGGCCTCTGTATAGTAGAAAGAAACATTTCTCATGAGGAGAGAGAACTATACATCTCAGGAAAGTCTGGTGATCACGATCAGAGTTAGGCTTCAGGAGTAGAACCCCCCAACCATAGTATTACATTATTATTGTTGTTGTGTTGTTGTTTGGTTTTGAGACAGGGCTTCTCTGTGTAGCCTTGGCTGTCCAGGAGCTCACTATGTAGACCATGCAGGCCTTGAACTCACAGAGATCTGCCTGCCTCTGCCTCCTGAATGCAGGGATTACAGGCATGTGCCACCACTGTCCAGCTAACCTAATCCCATTTAATCAATACAACCAACATCCAGTGAATGTCTATTAAATGCAAATGCTTTTTAATATAACTTCTGTATTGGACTTTGAATTCCATGATTAATAATCTTTCTTCTTATATCGCACATGAATTAGTTATGCAAAGTCATTGCTATCTTACCTCAAAAAAATATGTATGTATATATATATATATATATATATATACATATATATTTTTTTTCCTTTTGGTATTATTCTTTATCCATATTGAAAACTGTTTTTGCTACCCCCTCTTAAGTTTCTTCTCATTTTATTTCCAGAAATATATCCTGCAAAGCATATCAAGAAGTAAAAGAGAATTTAAACTTCTAGAGGCTTATTTTTGTTATTTTAATTATTTTTACTGTCATTTTTAGCTCATGCCATGTGTCAGACACTTTTTAAAATGCTATGAATTAGCTCACATAATCTTCATAACAATTCACTGGGAAAGATATTAGTCACCCCCACTTTTCCCTAAGAAAACTAAGTTTGGAAATGTAAGTCACAGGGGGGCTTGGTGGCGCATGCCTGTAATCCCAGCAGGAGGTAAAGATGGAGGGAAATGGATCAGGCATTTAGAGCCAACTTTGGCTAAATAGTGCATTTGAGGTCAGGTTGGGCTACACACTGTCTAAAAAAACAAAACAAAACCAAGAAGAGGAGGAGGAAGACATTTAAGAAGCCTGCTCAAGTGCTCACTGCTAGTCTATAGGAGAGATGATGGCCTGTGTGACTTTCATGCCCTGCAGTTGAACACTCTTCCACTGTAGTAGAACCTTGATCTTGTTTTCTCCATGTGATGATGGGAAGGTTTGACGACTTGCATTTGTGACTTGTGTGCATCCATTTATGGGCAAAGCTCACCGAGCAACTGTGTAGCAAAAACAGTTTTCAGATAAAGAATAATACCAAAAGAAAAAAATGTATATGTGTATATATATGTATATATACATATATATATTTCTGAGGTAAGATAGCAATGACTTTGCATAACTAATTCATGTGCGATATAAGAAAGATTTTTTTTTTTTTTTTTTTTTGGTTTTTCGAGACAGAGTTTCTCTGTGGAGCCTTGGCCATCCTGGACTCACTTTGTAGACCAGGCTGCCCTCGAACTCACAGTGATCCGCCTGCCTCTGCCTCCCGAGTGCTGAGATTAAAGGCGTGCACCACCACGCCCGGCCTATAAGAAAGATTTTTAATCATGGAATTCAAAGCTATGCTTAATATGGCCTTGTTTTGTTTTATTTTATTTTATGTGCATGAATATCTTGTCCTTGTGCATGTCTGTAGACTATATGTGTTGTATTCAGTGCCCCAGGAGGCTAGAAGAGGGCACCGGGTCCACTGGGACTGAAATTACAGATGGCTGGGAACCTCAATGTGGGTGCCAGCAACTGAACCCACGTACTCCCTAAGAGCAGCCAGTGCTCTTCCCTGATGAGCCCTGTATTCAGGCTCCAATTAGCATCCTTTCCATCATTACTGCTACCAGTTAAAATCCTTAATATTATCATCATTTTGATTTTATAGTCTGGAATGTCAAAATTCTGAGGCCCCAGTTACCTGCCCAAGGTCATGCCACCACTAAGCTGTAGAACAGAGATTCAAATCCAGGATAAGGACCTCCAGAGACTTAAATTCAAGTGCTGAGCGATGCACCTCCCGGTGTCACGATTGCCCTACAAAGAGCCCTTCACATTTTTATATCAACTCCTGGGGACTTTATGATCGCCTTGGACAATCAAATATACATTCTAAATGAGTATTTGTGATGCCTAGGAAAATCGAATACACACTTGAAAATAAGTTATATATGAGTTCCAAAAGAATTGGTTAAAACCCAGGGTATTGCACAGGCCCAGAGTCACGCACTCTCTCTGTGTATTCTGCTCAGCCAGTCTCGCCTCTTGAGCAGCATTGCCTACTCTGGCTATCCCCTGCTGCACTTCCCCTCTCTTTCTGCAAGTCTGCCCCAGGCCCATAGATATTAAGCTATCTTCCGCCAACAAACAGATGCTCATCTCCCTATCTGCAGCTGTCAGATATCACACTTTGCATGGTACAGTCTCCACTAACACCCCCGGTTGATAATTGGGAGTTAAGTGTTATTCTCCATTGCTGACACAAAGCACTGTGCCCACTGCAGAGGCAGTAAGATGGAGTTCTGTTTCTGACTCAGACGTGAGTTGAGGACAGCTTGGGAACACGGACTCAGATTGCCCTGGGTGGGAGTGATCACCTGACTTTTTATGGTCACAGAACAGAAGAATGTCATAAGTCGGTGCATTTGAGAGGTGCATCGTGGAGACATCAGGGAGGTGGGCTAGAGCGGAGTGGGGACATCTGCGGTAGGTGGTGAATGTTCTCTGGTGCCTTTCTTAGCTTCTGGATTGGTGAAAGCTAGAGCTCTGTGAAGAAGACATTCCAACAAAACAGTTTTCCATCAAACGTCAGATTACACAGGGGAACAGTGAAAGGCCATTAAGAGGAATAGATACCCAAGATACTTTTGCCTCTAGACCTGAAACATTCAGTCTCTCTTTCTCTCTCTCTCTCTCCCTCCCTCTCTTTTGGTTTTTTGAGACAGGGTTTCTTTATGTTATCTTGGACTTGCTTTGTAGACCAGGCTGGCCTTCTGGCCTTGAACTCACAGAGATCCTCCTGCCTCTGCCTCCCGAGTGCTGGGATTAAAGGCGTGCGCCACCACACCTGGCTTAATTCTGAAGTTCTTATCGGTTAATCAGCCTTGTAGAATCTTTTAATCTTTAACACAGATTTTCTTCCGACCATCAGCTCACACCATGACACAGCATGTTTTCTCTGCTCCTATTTGGGGAAGGCTTTAGACAGCTTCAGGTCTGTCTCTCTCTCTCTCTCTCTCTCTCTCTCTCTCTCTCTCTCTCTCTCTCTCTCTCTCTCTCTCTGCCATCTAGTTGGGGAAGTCGTTTTTTGTTTTTTTTTCCTGGGCTTGGCCCACAGTGTTTCTCTGTCTGATTCTGTCTTTGTCTATGTTTCTGTCTCCCTCTATTTCCCTATTGTAATAGAAAACACTGTCCCTGGAGACACGCACAAACCACTTCACTCCCTAGGAAAGAACATTGGTTTCCAGGTAGAGTTAGAGTCCTTGAGACTCAAAGGGCACCGGCATGAAGCAAGGCGACAGCTGATTTTCCATTTCCTGAAGAATTTTCTAGTTAGACCTCCTCTGAGAGCATTTGGTCCATTGTAAGGAAAGGACATTTACAAAGTTCAGATAATGAAAGTTTTATGCAAATTATGAATGTCACTGACCTGAAGATGGCTTGTCTGGCTTTAATTAGGAGTACTGTCACACCTTTTGCATTATAATTTCAACCCGTATTGATTGAACGTGCCTTAGCTTTATTTTATTTCTAAAAACCCAAGATCATTATGTATCACGACTGCATCTTATTTGAACTAACTCTAGGTGCAGCCGTACATTACATTTGAGTTGTTTAGTTGTGTCACCTGAATAAAATAGTAAGAGGTAGTCCTGTTTATGTTTTTGTTTTAAGATGTTATGAGTTTGAAGAGAGATATTCAAAGGGTGATTTCACAGGATTTCGGGTTTTGTTTTCTTGTTTTTTTGGGGTTTTTTTGGTTTTGGTTTTTTTAGCCTTTGCCATTACATCTATGAGAAAAAATGTCTTGCAAATATTATTCAAGAAAGAAAAAAATAGATGGGTTTTCTAAGGTACTCTCTGCCTCAACTATGTTTCTGCTTCTTTTCAGTCTCCAGTGATGACTAGGCTTATCTGGAAGTGAAATTCACCTGAAGTAAATCTACCTGTGAGGTCAGGCACATGGGGAGTCGCTGGGGCAGGGTGGAGAGGCGTTGCCTTGGTTTGTTGTCTGCACCCTCTGAATGAACTCTTTCTGCTTCTGTAACTATCCATCTGGTGTCCAATTCCTTCTGAGGCACAAGAACTTGCAATTGCTCTGGAGGGGCCCGCTGAATGCTGCCACCCAGAATACCAATAGGTCACACTGACTGACACACCTGGAGTGATGAGTGTGTCTGTGCAGAGATGAGCAGTGGTCAGACTAAGGCAGACTCTCTCTAATGGAGGTTTTCATCTTGTTTTTAGTCACTGTGTAGGCCCAATCCAGGATCCAGAACCTTTTAACAAAGGCCGTTTCTTAAGTGCCTGCTAGAACACTTTGGAGATTTTATTGTAAAAGGCAGAGGCTTATGTCCTCGGCTCTTGTCTTAGCCCTAGATGGCTCACTCTGGGATGGTTTTTCTTGAGACCACTCATGTGTCTGTGGAAAGGCCAGCCTGCTATGGAATGGAGGCTCAGCCAGTCTACTAGAAAAAGTCCTCAAAAGCAGCTTTAGAGAAACCAAAGTAACTGCTGCCCCCATTAGATGCTCTTGAACAGGCCCAGATGAGCTGCTAACAGATCCCAAAACTTGGAAATTGTGGAACAGTCTTGCCCATTGTTCTAAGCAAGGGTGCAGCATCCTTCTGGGTCCTGCAAAGAAGAAGCCAGGGCCTTTCTTTACTAATCTTCCCAACAGGCCAAGACAAAGTGAACTGGAGCCTTGGTGATCTGACCCAACTGATGAAAACCTCAAGAAAGACTGTGCTGCCACATTCTGCTAAAAATGGAGGCAGAGATTGGGGGGGGGGGGGCGGAGCCAGTTTCTATTCAAGTCCAGACCTGGGGAAATGATATTCCATATCAAAGAAAGAGAAAAGAGCTTCAGAGATCGTTGGGAGCTCTAGTTCAGTTGAAAGAGTGCCTACCTGAAGATGAAGAGTGGCGGTGCACACCTGCAATCCCAGCGAACAAGAGGTACCAGCAAAAGGATCAGAAATCCAAGGTCACCCATACATATCCTCAGCTACATATCAAGCCGTTTGACTATTCACACCTCTGGTCCCAATCCTTTCCCTAAATCCACAAATGGTGAGTAGGGCCTAGGGTTACTGGACGCCTTTACCTGTTTTTCCTAATGTGGCCTCATTGATGAAATCTTCTTTGGTTTTAACCACTTGATGTTCCTTTAAAACTAATGCGTGGGGTTGAGTGGGGGCTGAGCCTTGCCTGCTGGAGCTACCCAAGCCTTGGCTTTGTTTTCCTCTGAAGTTCCTGATACAAGGACACAGCACCACGTCTGTTCTACTGCTTCCCAGAGAAAGTCCTGGGACAATGAGGGACAAGAACGTACAGTGTAGACTCAGGCTATAGGGACCATGTTTAACCAAAATAGAAAACTCTCCAAATACAGAAAGAAAGTCTTGGGTTTTTTTTTTGTTGTTGTTGTTGTTGGTGGTGGTGGTGGTTTGTTTGTTTGTTTTAATGGCCAGAATGCAAGAAAAGAATCCAGCAAAGCAGTACTTTCCAACACGAGACAGACAAGGAAGAGGATACTGCTGACTTAGCATGATCAAATGATGAGTCTCATCAAGGCCAGGCCAACTCTGCAGACTTGGTCAATTTAGTCTTTCCATAGTTACACTTCAACATCCCTTCCCTCTTTGTTCTCACATCCTACCTCCTACAAGGCTTTCTCCTCAAATCATTCCCACCCCCACTTTTTGGCACAGAGTTTTATGTAGCCCGGACCGGTCTCAAATAGTTACATAACCTACTGAGTTTCTGATCTCTCTGCCTCCACTTCCTGAGTGTTAGGAGTACAGGCATGTACCAGCGTGCCTGGTTTTTTGTGGTGCAGGGGTTTGAGCCTAGACCCTCATGCATTAGAGATACAATGCCATCCCAGCAATGAAATCAATTTACTGTTTAATCCACAGGTGGCTTCCAGTTGCCTTGGAAACTCCTGTTTGAGAGTGACACTGGATTCTGCTCCACCTGTCTCACTCCAGCTGGTACTAGTCTCCCCTCACTCAGGTTCTTTGCCTGTTCCCAGACAAATTAGACTGTTATTAATTCAGTGCTGTTTCCTTTGCTCTTCCCTTTGCTTGGGCATGTGCTGCTGTTGGGTCCTGCACTGTCTTCATATATCAGCCTGAAAAACACCTTGTCCAATAGCTTTTCATGGTGGCCAGATCTTGATGCTCCATTTCACACCAGCCTTTTTCCTTTGCAATCTTAGTGACTGTCAGAAACTATCCTCTATATCCTATCACTTATTTCTTATATCTACTGAACATCTTTTTGTGCTAGAAACTACTCTGGCTGTTGAGTATTTATTACTTTAGGCTTTCTGTTTCTTTAAAACTTTTATGCGACAAGTTCTTATGTAGCTGGCCTTCAGCTTACTATATGACTGGGCTTGACCTTGAATTGCTGATCCTTCAGCCTCTATCCCTCAAGTGCTGAGATTACAGGAGCTCATTACAACATCTGGCTACTTGTTCATTTCTTGTTTGGTCCCCACATCCCATCCCCTTTGCCAACTTAGATGTTTCACTTTATGAAGGTGAGAACTTTGTCCCTTGTGTCTGTCCTGAGAACCAGGCATCCAAGATTGCACCCAACATAACTAGTGAATAATTGTTAAACTGAAGGAAAAAAAAAAGATAATGAAGGACTACACTCAGATCTAGACAGGATGGGTACTCCAGAGAAGATGGGTTGGATAAGAGCAAGTGACCAATGACCTTAGGCATCTCATTAAGGTGATAGAATCCAAGAGACTATTCTGGATGTGGACAAACTCAGGAAAGGAAATAGAACTGCAAGGAGCCAGCAACAAGACAGGAGAAGCATCCGTGCAGATCAAGTTAAACTTGCCTCCACTGTCATCTTTTTACCTACTCTGATGAACACAGACCCAAGCTAGAAATGACAGCTATCATGGGTTGACTTGTGACTGCCCCTTAAATGTGCGACAACTTGGAATCTCAAAATGCAGCATTGTTCAGAAATTTGGTATCAGCATGTGTAATTAGTTAGGTAGAAAGAAATGAAAACATCCTGAATGTAGTATAGGCTGAGCAACCAGTGGCTTCTTCCTTACAGATGAGAGATGCAAAAAGAAGACACAGGCAGATATAAGAGTGATGCAGCCACAAACCAAGAAATGCAAAGGAATTGCCCAGAGCCACCCTAAGCTAAACAGCAATGACACGTTCTTTCCTGGAACCCCTCTAAAGGCCTCGAGGATACCTGGATTTCTGATTTGCACTTTCCAGAACTATAAAGAAAGTTAATTCAGTTTGTCAAGGCACAAACATTGTGGTAATTTATCATAGCAATCCTAGGAATGTACTATGGCAGTTTGTGTCATTTTTCTCTTTCAGAACATAAAGAAACTGTTTAGCGTCTCAGCCAGGCAAATTTAAAGGCAATAGCTTTCTCAGTATTTGGCAAGGAGCAAAAAATTTAAACACTGTTTGTTAAATGTCTGATGACTGAGGGGCCTAGCAGAATTAAAAAACAAACAAACAAACAAACAAACAAACAAACAAACAAACAAAGAAAAACCATATGAGAATCTCCAAAGAGTATGCCCACAAAGAATCAACAGTACCCGAGGAGCCTAACCTTTTCTGCTATCTCAAATGAGAAAGCCTTGCCCATGTGCAAAACTACACAAGAGTGGAGGAAAGAAAGTGCCAGGCCTTAAAAACAATTCTGCTACCCTCAGCTGAATTTGCATTGAGTCACTGTGACTCAATAGAAGTGAAGGGTCATCTTCTTGCCTACAGATCTCAAGATTCCGGTGGTGGGGCAGGTGGGTAGACTTTTTTTTTAAAACAGCATACTGTTTTGTTTAAAGCAAAGCTTTTAGGGCTGGTGAGATGGCTCAGTGGGTTGTGGTGCTTGTGCACAAGGCCCGATGACCTGAATTACATCCCCCCAGATTCCACATGGGAGTAGAAGAGAACCAACTCCCAAGAGTTGTCCTTGAAGTGTCCCTTACACACTTCGACACACAATCATACCAGCAAATATACACTAAGTAAAAAAAATGTAGCATTAATAAAGTCATAAAACAATGCAAGGGAGTAGAGAATAATTCTATCTAGAATTGGTCTACTCTCTGGTTGTGCCACCATAAGACTATCACTAAACGTCTATGATATAGGTGTCTCACTGGCAAAAGCAAATGTGTTTGACATGACAAGGTCCTCTTGGGCACTGACTGTCTAAAATTATCTGGGATCGAGTCTGTCCAATGTGGACTAGAGCTTCATCTCCTCTTTTAGGCTCCCATGGGACAGCAATAGTGTCACCATTTCAGTCCCAGTGGCCAGGATGCTGCCCTACCCATCAGAGGCATCAGGTAAGTGGTTGTAGATTGGCTGGTTAAAACCTGACCCCCATCTCTTTATTCTAATATCTCAGTGTGGTATGGAAGTCAGCACTCATAAACTGGCACAGTTCAACAAGAAGTTAAAGATAAATATTAGACATGAACCAAGAGCTAGCTATCCCTTGCCTGCCACCTTACCATCAAAGAGATTCATGAAGGGCTTTGTGTCCCAGTTTCCTTTTCTGAAGACAGCAAAGACCGTGACTTGTCATATTTTGGGCTGTGAGCCTAGGCTTTAATGGCAGAGCCATTTCTACAGCCCTGACCCTCACTTCTCTATGCTCTTCTCTGGTTGTCATCTTGACTCATGGCTGTCACACATCTGCATGTGCATATGTAACTTGAAGGTGTGAGAAGCGTGCATGAGGGCACACACATACAAGATATCTCAGAGAAAATGCTCTGAGTATGTGCTTACACACATTCATTAACACAGTGAGAGAGATGGGAGATCTGTAAGCCCTGAAGAATTCCCAGGCCAATCTCTAAATTTGGAGGCTTTTCCCTGTCTATTATGGAGCTTAACGTGCACAACAAGCATGAGTGAGTGTCATGCCTCTTGTTCGCCTGTACCTGGGCTGCCATTTCCTGTCACTATGAGGACAAAGTACCACAATGTGAACCTTTTATCGCTGCTGCTGTTGTTAGAGATAGTCTCATGTCTCCCAAGTTTCCTTCTAATTGCTTAGATGTCTAAGGATACTCTTGAACTCCAGATCCCCCTGCCTCTACCTGCTCACTGCTGAGATGATGGGCACATACCACCACGACTACTTTATGCAGTGCTAAGTGCAGAAGCCAGAGCTTCACGCATGCTAGGTAAGCACACTGCTAAACGATCTAACTCCATTCCAGTTCACTGCAATGCTTTAGATGGAGCCTCTCAGGGGCTTCTGTTAGAGTGCCGACAGGCAGTATACCAACACTGGACTTTCTGCCCTGGAGAGACAGCGTTCCAACCACCTGGACTGCTGTCTGGAAAGTTCTTTTGCAGACAGTTGTTTTAAGTTTATGTCTTTCTCTGCTCCCAGAGAGACAAGGGAATCAATCATTTGTTTTTCAAAAGTAAACAGAACCATAAAATGAAAAACAGTGCCCCAATAATCAGAATTTTGCTTGAGTTTAGGTCATACTTGCCTGAGTAAATATGCATGAGTTAAAGCTCATCACGGCTAAAGCGTAAGCAGGTCCAAGTGCAGGCCTCTAGGGACTATCCCCTGGGCATTAATATTAATATGAGGTTTTCATGGACACAAGGTAGCCTAATGTCATACCACTAACACTGTTTCTGGGTCAGGATGACTCCTGAGGCAAAAAGAACTTCTCTGCACTGCAGAAGCTTAAGGTTTCTTTTCTGGTCTACCGTGCCTGCCACCCTCCCCCAGCACTGGCTGTCTCATTGCAGAATTAAGTGTTAACACAGACAGAACCCATTTGTGGAGCTGTTGCTGTTCTAAGCACTTTGTAAGCATTAACTCATTGATTCCTCAACATAATTCTGTGCCTTGGGTGCCGTATTACTTGCATCTCACAGGCAAGGGCTCTCAAGGTGGAAGAGAAGGAATCATTTGCTGAAGACGAGACACAAACAGGAAGCAGAAGAGCTGGGGTTCAAGCCTGGCCAATTTGCATAGAGACAAGTTTATTAACTGGGGTACCATGCTTGTGATTGGCTAATCCACTGCTGTAAGCACCCTCTCAAAATAACTTTTTAAATGAAAAAAAAAAAAAAATCACAGCTTAAAATAGAACAGACCTTTGGCAATTACACTTTGCATATTAATTGACTGTGATGATTATAACAAGGCAAATATGGTGGAAATCACTGAATTTGTTGAATGGCTCAGAGGTGTAATAAAAAGTGTAGAGTTTTTCAGTTCCTGTCTGCAAACCACTTGATGTCTGGACACAAGCCTCCAGCTATCTCTCTCTGACTCTGCTGTGTTGAATCCTGGGAAAGCACAGGGAACATACTTAACGTGTGTGTTTGGGGCATGAGGGTTCCACACATGGTGGCTTCTCTGCTTCTGTGGTATGGTCCATATACAATAGCTTTGCTTAGGGCCTGAGGGATTTATTGCCATTATTTCCATGTGACTTTCTGTTTTCATGTTTGCATGTATTTATTTAATTTTAAATGCATATGTGAGTGCCTCCGTATATGTTTGTGCTCTATGCGCTTGAAGAAGGTGTCAGATCCTCTGCAACTGGAATTGTAGGTGGTTGTGAGCTACCTAGTATGTTCTGGGAACCAAACTGTGTCCTCTGTAGGAGCAGCAAGTGTTCTTTATTGCTGATTCATCTCCAGCCCTGCCTCTCAAGATTTGTATTTCTGGTTTTCAATGGCACCTTTTGCACTGTTATCACAGTCAGAATAAATAGCTTGCATTTTTCTCATACTCAGAAAAAAGAAAAGTTAGCTTTCCCACAAAGAGAACCTAGTACTGAGTCTGGTAACTTCCTACCCCTCCCCTACTCTCATAGGCAGCCCTCCTCTGGAGCTAACTTGTTTCATAAGAAACAATTGTGTCATCAGCAGCAGCCAATTTGCCAAATGACACCTTCCTTTCTCTCTGATGTGTTACCATTCCTGGAGTTCAGTTTAGCAAAAATCTGTGCTGAGGCCCAGAAAAGCACTAGTTATTATTCTTTAAAAAGCTCCAAGAAGAGCTACAGTAAGCCCCCAAGGGACTGCCATTTTTTAATGTAGTGTTTGTGTGTGCCTACATATGGTGTACAGTACACAGTATATAGAATTCATAATTCATGAAAAATACATTTAACACGTGATTACAAAGTGAATCATCCATATACTACTGCTCTCTTTTTTTATTGATTTAATGAACAGGAATTTTAAAGCATTATGTTTGTCCTGCCATCAGAACAGCTTTTGTCAGCTAGTCCTCTGACATTTAGTCAATCTCTAAGAGATAATGATGACGCCGGGCATGAGAGACTGAGTAGAGGTGTGGAGAATATCACAAGACTGTGAGCTGAGAACTGTGTGCAAGAGAGACTTTTGGAAGCCAAATATCATTAGATGCCATCTTTCAAGAAGTGCCGTTTATGCTGGCTTTGCAAAGATGAGCAGAAGCTTCCAGTGGCATGCAAAGTGAGGCCAGGCAAAGCAGGTCGCACGTGAAAAGCGAGGAATACTGAACGAATACTGAGGGACTGTGTATTGACCCATGTGGTTGTCTTATTTCTGCTGCTAAAAGAAAACTCAGCAAAGAATGTAAGAATGTGAGTTCTTTTCTCATTGTATATTTATTATTGTATATTTCATCAAACTATTGACCATGTTTTAAACTTAAAAAAAAAAAAACCAACTTCTTAGTTCCACAAATCCTTATGATAACACTACAAAGGATGAACTATTACCATCTCTAGTTTACAGATTACATGAAGCACAGAGGAGGTAACTTCCTCCTTAACTACAGAACCAGCATTCAGACACAGGAAGAGTTAATGTCCAGGAGTCCTGGCTGAGGAGAGTGAGTCAAGTGTTTGTGTCCAGACACACAAGCTCCACCTAAACAAAGTATCCATATGCAGAAAATAGAAAGAACTCCCACCAAGAAACAAAAGCTAAATCAATTAGATTCTTCTAAAGATCATAGAGCAGTAAACTGCAAGAACCTGTCCAACTTCCTTTGGATTCCATGATATCCAGACTCCATCAGCAACATAACTTTTTTTTTTTCATTACCTAGACAAATATTTAACGTCTGACAGTACCAATTGTTTTTAAGGACTTTAGGAAACAAAATTCTCACACACTGTATATGACAATTTCTGAAAGGAACTGGTAGGAGGTGGTAAAATTACAGCTATGAAAACGATAATCTAACATCTGTTTCTAGATGTAGAAATTAGGAGAAAATCTCGTTTGTGATACAACAGAGCCAACAAGAGCGTGAGTATCCACTACAAAGTGAGTTCTTTTCTGAGGGTTCTCTGAGCCCTGGGGGTGGGGGGGAGGGATTTGATGGCAGCACCCCTTTAGGGTTGACTGTTACAAGGTCAAAGGTCTCATTCTCTGCGTAACGTCTGGCTGTGGGTCTCTGTATTTGTTCCTGTCTGCTGCTGGAGGAAGCTTCTCTGATGATAGCTGAGCAAGGCACTGATCTATAAGTTTAACAGAATGTAATTAAAAGACGTTTTATTGCCCTGCTCTTTCTTTCTTTTCTTTCTTTACCTTTCTTGTTTCTTTTTTCTTCCCTCCCTCTTTCTCTCTCTCTCCCTCTTTTCTGCCTCCTCCTCCTCCTTTTAAGAGAGTAATATTAGGTTTCACCCTAAGTATTTGGGCTATGCTGTCTCAGGTTCTTGGTCACCCAAATAGTGTCAGGTAATGGTTCCATCTCATAGTATGTGTTTAAGTAAAATTGTACATTAGTTGGTTACTCCCACAAACTTTGTGCCACCATTGCACTAGCATACCTTGCTGGTAGGACACCATTGTAGACCAAAGGGTTTGTGGCTGAGTTGGTGTTTATGTTTCATTTTTGGTAGCATCTATAGTACTTTTTTGTACCAAAGACACTGGTGTAGGGCGAAGGCTCTACGTAGGCATCAACTTGACTTCTCCATGTTCAGTGTGCTGCTGTAGGTATTGTCCTTAGTAACAGGGTTTTGCTGTCAGTCTGTGAAGAACAACCTCCAGTCTTGGCAAGAGCCTAGGTTGTTTGGGGATTCCCATGGGACTCCTCTGGCCAACAACTGATTTAAATGTAAGCCAATCCCAGTACTGCAAGTTTCATTTGGTAAGAAGAGACGTCCAGTTGGGGCTCTGTCTCCTCTGTTGTTTGGTGATTTTGTTGAGATTGCCTTCACATATGTAAATCTTTCAGGAATCGTCTACTGTATTAGGTTTCCACACTACAAATGGCCCTCAATTTTAGCTTTCTCTCTGCAATATTCCCTCCTTTACTCACCTCACTTCTCTCCCTCCCCATTTGACCCACGTTCCAGCTCCCCATCCATCCATCCATCAGTATCTATTCTGTTTCTCTTTCCTAACAAGATCTGTCATTTCTAGCTTTTCACTCCTTACCTAACCTCTTTGGTTCTCTGGCTTGTAGCTTGGTTATCATTGATTTAGCAGCTAGTATCCACATAAAGTGAATGAATGCATACCATATTTGCCTTTCTGGGTCTGGGTTACCTCACGCGGGATGACTTTTTTTTTTTTTTTCTAGTTCCATCAATTTACCTGCAATTTTCATGATTTCATTTTTAATGGCTGGTTAATACTCCATCATGTAATTGTACCACATTTTCTTTATCCATTCTTTGGTTGAGGGACATCTGGGTTGTTTCCAATTTCTGGCTATTATGGATGAAGCAGCAATGAACACGGCTGAGCAAGTGTCTCTGTGGTAGGATGAAGCGCGCTTTAGGGTATATGCCCAAGAGTGGTACAGTTGGATCTTGAGGTAGATTGACTCCCATCCTCCTGGACAGTTATTCTTTACCATTGCTTATCTTTAAATTTTCTTAGAGAAAAGCAAAAGAAAGGGGAGGCCCATCTACCTGAAGGAAGGAAGTATACATTCCTCAAAACTCCCAAACATTTTAGGTCCTAATTACAGTTACACTGCCCACTTTTCACCGCCTCTCTGTCTTTGCGGATGCAGACAATAAAGCTTCTCCATTTTCAAAAGCTTAGGGTTATTTGCCCGGCCCTCTTCTATGGACTGTTGCATCCAGGGCTGAGGAACATCTCTCCAGAGGCAAATGCTCATTCGCTTGTGCCGTCTTATTGTTTTCAGAGCAGTTATCTGGAGGCAACGCTTGCCTTGCTTTACTTTTTATTGCATGCAGCAGCATGCTTCCCTGTGCTCGCACTTTTGGTGCTAAATCCACCCAAATTCCCAGTGTCACAGCAGCTGGCATCCTCATGTCTGTGTTTGGTGCTGTAGGCCCATTCTCTACTTGTACTGATGAGCTTTTTTATGGCTATAGAACATGGTAGGCTGCAGCAGCTCCAGGTTCAACCATTTGAACCTCAGAACTACAGGGAAAGGCTGGCCATTTTTTCTCAGTGTCTTATGGTAGCTTCAAGGAAGGGTTTTGTTTTTCTTGTCTGAGTCCCATGTCCACCCATTGGAAGAACTGTGGCTGTCAGGAGGAATGAGCATTGTGATGGCAGCATCCCCGGCTGATGAGTGCGAACAGGGCGATCTCTCAAATGGCAGAGAGATGCTACTACCAGACAATGAGGGGAGAATGCTAGGAATAAATGTGAAAATATTTTTATAGCAAAAGTCATCTGTACAATGCACCTATAACATTCTTAACTAGAATATTCACTTTAATTCTTCACCAGTTTATCCCTAGGCTTTAGTTGCCTGTGACTATCTGTTGTTCACATGGGTCACTGGAGAATTAAGAAGGGACTCTGTCTTTGATGGAGGTTGGCACAGCAGATGGATGTGATGGAGGATGGCAGTTACAGAGCTCCTGATAACAGCACAGAGACACCTGAGGCACATGTTACGGTAGGTGTGGGACTAGATGGTGACAGAGATGTCTTCAAGCATGAACTGGCCTAGAAATGGATGTCATATGCACTATTCCTCTCCCAAAATATAGAGAAAGTGAAAAGCCTGGCCATGTGGTCAGGGATGCTCCTGCTGGTATATGTTAGGGATTTCCTAGCAGGGTATGTCAGAAACCGACTGCCCCCTCTCAGCTTGTTAGTTTGTTTACTTTCCTGAGACAGGAGATCTTGCTATATAGCCTTGGCTTGCTTGGTACTCACTGTGAAGCCTTGAACTCATGGCATGCTCCTGCCTCAGCATCCCAAGGGCTGAGACTATAGTCATACGCTACAATACCCTGACTATTCCTGTTTTCATTTTCCTCTACCCGCCCCCTCCCCCCCATGCCCACTTCCCTGCTTTATGACGTGAAAATCATGTTTGAAGAACAGCTAACTCTGAGTTTGGGGGAAGGAATTCCATTATGTTGTTTACATGACTGAATATGATTAGACTTCACAGACGTGAGAGAATGAAAACCGTGGTGTTTCCAAGCAAATGAGTAAAAATGAGGGAGAGAAGGGACAAAAGACAAGCGTAGCAGTATTACAGAAAATCTAAATGACAGTTCGTACAAGTATAAAATATATTAGTAATTTCTCTTAACACACTATTTTTATTTTACTTTTAAGAATTTCATACATGCACCATACGTTTACCTCCCTCCGGCCCTTCCGCCACCCTCATGCTCCCGTCAGTTACATCATTAGCATTGTGACGGAAGAACCTGCAAGAGGAGGTTCCCTTTGCCTAATGGTTGCAGAGTACTCTTTTCCCGTTGGGCAGAACGTCATGGTAGCAGGACTTTGCAGCAGAAAAGTTTGTCTTTATGATGGACAGGAAGCAGAGAGAAGGGACCAGGGACAAGGTACCCCAGGACCCACTCCTACAACCTACCTTTTCCAACTACATCCCACTCCCTAAAGTTTTCAGAACCTCCCAACACCGTGTTACCAGTGGAAGTTGCTTTACCCGTGAATCCTCAGGGAGCACTTCAGATAAAATTCTTAACAGGAAGCTGTCTCTGTGGGGAATGTAATCCCTGGGAAGTACGTCGCAGGGACCATTTTCTGAGGCATCTTGACCTCTTACCAGAGTATCTGTGCATGATCCCAAGACACAGAAAGGCCTTCTGAAGACCTGAATACAGGTGACTTAGTGATTAGGCCCAGTCCCCATCAGGCATGAGGACTCTGAGGCTACAGGATTGGTATGTACACTGGGTGTACCTATATGGCAAACAATCTGTCAGCCTCAGCTGCACCCACAGTTTTTCTAATATATTTCCCTAGTGCAGCTTTAGGGCAGTGTCCATTATGGGCATGTCTGAGGCACAGCTGTCCCTCTGCTTGCTACCAAGTTCACAGCTCTCAGTCAAATGGAAGCATGAGTGGTCTTTTATTCTCCCAGGGGAAACATCTGCCCTCCCCGAGTGCAGCCATGCTGTGAAGAGAGAGATCACAGACTGTTGCTCTGCAGCCTGCTTCCTCGGGAGCCGATCACCAGGCAAAATGTCAGAGCAGCTGGTGCTCATCAATTCACCCTCTGTGATTCCAAATACCAATTACTACTGTGAACTCCTAATTGCCTCATTTCTAGCCACATTTTAAAGTAATTAATAAGTAATTGAGTAATGTGTTAATAATAGCCTTGATCATTTTTCTAACGATCAGCTCCCACATATAGTCATCTTTATGACCCGTGGGAAGCATTGCATCGCAGGTCATATCTTGTTAATAGGCCCCAAGCAATCATTTCTTCCTAGGGCAATTTGCTTTTCTTCCCAAAGCAGTACTGGGGGTGGGCATTCAAACTAAAGCTTGTCAGGCCTCTGAGAATTTTCCTCCTTCCCCCGCCCGCCCTATGCTTTCTTCTCATCCTATTTATTCTCCAGTTGAAGCTCAGATAGAGGTGTCAGTGTCCAGGAGAGATTTCTAATTTCAGTGAAGTCTTATCTTAGCTGTGAGATATGAAGGCATTTATTAACCTTTGGATTTTGATTCAAAGAGAAGGTTGGCTACTGTAGAACTACCCAGACCATCCCGACAGCTAGAGGCAAGAAGCAGAGAGTCAGAAATAGAACTCCAAATAGGTTGAAACTTGCTTTCATAAGATGATCATGAAGGGTTGAGATCCAGGGCATCCAGGCCATCTGGAATTGAGGTGAAGCACTGGGGGTGCTTCTCACTAACCTGTGGGGCTGAGAGCATAGGTACAGAGACACGGTCTCCAACTGTTGGGTGAGAGTTCAGCCTCGAATTAACTTCTCATTAAATATTTAAAGTAGCATCGTTTCTCATTGAAATAACTTCTCATGGAGTCTTTGCTCAGTCCTGCAAATGATATAATCGAGTTTCTGTGAGTGGCTCTAAATCTGATGACATAACAATGATTCTAATAGGATTCCTTGGCTTTTTGGCTAAGAAAATGTGTAGAATGTTAACCTATGTAATCGCCACCTCTATTCGTTTGCTTCTTATGGTTGATAAAAAAAAAAAAAAAAATGACCAAAAGAAACTTGAGGAAGAAAGGGCTTATTTGGCATGTGTGTCCACAGCACAGCTCATCATGGATGGAGGGCAGGAAGGTACTCAGGCAGAAACAGGGAGCCAGGAAGGGAAGCAGAGGCCATGGTGGAGCTCTGGCTACTTGGCTTGCCAGCCACAATTTACTCAGATTGCTTTTTTTTATACAACCCAGGACTACCTGTCCAGAGACAGTCCCACCCACACTAGACCGAGCCCTCCCACATCAACTATAAGTCAAGAAAATGCTAACACAGACTAGCCTACAGGCAAATCCAATAGGTTGTCTGGTTTTTGTTTTTTCCTTCAGTTGAGGCTCCCTCTTCCCAGATGACTCTATTTATGTTAAGTTGATTCCCCCAAAAAACAAAAAACCCTAACCATCCTAACTCCTTAGGCTGAGCACAAACAAACTCTGTACTGTAGATAAAGTCTGGTGTAGGAGGTTTATAAAAGGTAGTTCTGAGTTTGGCCTTGAACCCTGGGGAAAACACTCAGGAAGCCCTAAGGACACCAGAATCTGCCAAGGAAAGGTTGGGTGTGGGGCTCACACAATTGTGCTGAGGCTCCAGACTCTTACCGGGGCACAGAAGTTGGAATGGCCCTTAGAAGGTATCCTGAAGTGAGACAAGGAGTCTGGACCCTGATTGGTCTACACTGACCAATGACCACCTGCAGGTTGCTACAGGGATGAAACATAACTTCTCACACACACACAAGTTATGGCGAGAGACTTAGCCATGAACAATTTGTATTCTAGCCTTTCTGGAATTAAAAAACAAGGACCCTTTTCCTACAAGGAGTACCTAGAGGATGCCCCAGCATCTAACACCATCTTCCTCTCTAGAAGTCACCTTTCTCAAGCCTGCTCAGTTGCCTTAGACTTTCCCATAGGCTTTTGTTATTTGTTTGTTTCAAGACAGTATCTCACGGAGACCACACTGGCTTCAGACCGGATCTGTAAGAAAGGCCAGCTTCACACTCATGATCTTCCTGCCTCTATCTCCCTAATGCTGGGGTCACAGGAGTGTGCTCCCATGCCAGGTTCCTACCTATGCCTTCGCAGAGGTCAGGTGGGCTCCCTGCAGCACTGAGGCACTTTTCTTCTTTTGCTTCCACCCACTCTGTGGGGACAGGATTAGCTCAGTGTTCCCTCACATTTCAGGAATTTGGTGGTATTTGCTTTGAGACATAACCAACCACACCCTTTCTTCTCAGAGACTTCCTTCTGATCTTGTACACTTCATCTAAAACCAGTTCAAATGGCAGCTAGCCAAAGCCAAATACAATTTCAAGTGAAGAAATTGGAACTCCTCTCCATCCTGAGGCTACCTTGACCTTTAGTTAAACTTTTAAGATGTATTTATCTATTTTAATTTTATGTTCATGAGTGTGTGTGTGTGTGTGTGTGTGTGTGTGTGTGTGTATGTGTATACCACATTCATTCTTGGTGCCAACAAAGGCCAGAAGAGAGCACTGGGTTCCCTGGGGCTGGAGTTCCAGGTGGCTGTGAGGCTCCAAGTGGATGCCAGAAAAGGGAAACCAGGTGCTCTGCAAGAGCAGCTAGTGATTTTACCTACTGAGCAAACCTTCCAGCACAAGGGACACGTTTTAGTCCCCAACTTGTTGGACATTACTAGAATGACTATTTTATACTTTAAATCTCCATTCTCTGTCTTTTATTTTTACTTCATGTTTCCTTTACACTTTTGTTTAACTTTGGCTGTTAGGCCTGAGATTCTAGATTTCTGTCTATCTCTAAACCAGTATAGTATTGAGAAGCCCAAACTGAGGGGACTAAAGAGATGACCCACTTATTAAAAACTTACAGTGCTCTTGCACAAGACCAGGGTTTGGTTCCCAGAACCAATACCAGGCAACTCAGAACTGTCTGAAACTCTTGTTCCAGGGACTCTGATGCCCTGAGGCTTCCTCAGGCATATGCCTGTGTGTGATGCACACATCCTCATGCAGCCTCACATACATAAGTAAAAATAATTAAAAAAACCCCACCCAATTGCATTTGTGTTAATAATTATTTCCCTAAAAGCTAACCATATGCTTTTGATGTCCTTGTCCTTTTTGGACCATTTGGCATGTATGTGTGATGCTTGGGCATGGGCACTCAACTGTCTTGGGCAAGTTAAATACTGTGTCATCTTCCATCCTTAATCTGATTGTCCTCTGCATTCCCTGCCTCAGGTGACAGCATCACCCAGCCATTCTATGCTCTGGCTTCACCTCATTCCAGAATCTAAGAGCAGCTTTGTTTAGCTACCAGATAAGGAGCGACTCTAGTTGTGTCTCATAAGCTCTCACCCAAACCTTTTAAATAGCTTCCTAATGGCTTCCCTCGCTCCATTTTCCCTTCCCCCTCTCACTTCCCACACTGCCGCTAGAGTGATCTGCTTAAAACACGCGTCTAAATCTTATTTGCTTCTTCCTTAAAAGCCTTCAAGCTCCGATTGCCTTCTGGATAATGTTCAAAGTCTTTGTCACAGCATTAAAACACCTCATGGGCTGGCTGTTGCCCAACTCTCAGAGACTCATCTCTTACAGACATATCAGACACTTCATAAATTCAGAATGTTCCAGATTCTATCATGCTTCTTGTACTACTGTGTCTTATTCCTGCTGATCTGTTTTGAACATCCTTTCTTATACGACTCAGAAGAGAGAAGAGGGTTGTTTTTAGTTTAGTTTTTTTTTTTTTTCTTCAGAGCACGTCTACCTCAATTTATTAAGGAAACGAACTCTAGGGGTGAAGGCCAGCTGGTGAAGACCACATGAGCATTCTGAGGCCTGTGAGATTTGGGGTGGGTGAACTGAGATCATAATTAATTATTTTTAAAGGCTTTTTTGTGTTTATTTTATTTGTATGAATATTTGCCTTCATGTATGTATGTGTATCACCTATGTGCCTGATGCCCAAGACATAGGAATCCCTAGAACAGAAGCCACTTGTGGGTAATGGAAACTGAACCCAGGTCTTCTGCAAGATCACTCAGCACTGTTAAGCACTCAGCCATATCCAGTGCCCATAGCCAATTCTCAAGATAAATGTATTTTCATCACTACAAATTTAAAGTTAGGAAAAATCAAGTATAAAACGATGTACAATTGAGAAGGGAGAAACTTAAGTTCCACTTTTTACTGGGGCAGTCCAACAAAGACTGAAGGAAAGTCAAACCTTAGTTGTTATTATCCTTGGGAAGCAGAGAGGTACCAAAGTGGAATGCCTGCAACTTCAGGTACCCACAGAGGGGAAGGTGCCACGAGACTGCATGGCCACTGTCCGCCATCAGCTGCTGACAGTGGGCAGAGGCTGCTCAGGTAGCATTTTTTGGCTTCTCATTCAGGTTTGTGTTACCTTCCCATATTGATTCTGTTTTTCCAGAGTTAGTCAAAGGTGGAAGTGAGATCTCCCTGCACAATTGCCTGCCTCTAAAGGGGCCTACGCAGCAGGCACTCTTCTGGCCCGCCTTCGTTTATAGCCTGTCAAGGGGTTAACATGTCCATGGACTGCAGCCTCACAGATAAGTCTATTCTCTGTAGGGCTAGAGACTTGCAGGCACTGAAGCTCTGCTTACTCACTGGCCGTGCACGGGAAGGCCTGTCCAGTTCTCATCTATGATCTTTTATTTACTTGGACACAGGGTTTCATGAAACCCAAGCTGTCTTCAAACTTGCTATGCAGCCAAGGCTGACTTTGAACTCCTGATCTTCCTGCCTCCATTTCTCCAGGGTTGGGAGTATAGGAGTGTGCCAACACACCTGGCCTTATGATGTGCTGTGGATTGAACCCGAAGCCTTGTGCATATTAGCTAAGCAGTCTACAAATTGCTCTGCAGCCTCAGACCACCTATGACCTTTTTAGGGAAAAATAAAAAGAAGTTGATATTTCTCCTGATTTATAAGCCAGGATTACACAAGCTTCTAAATAAGCCTTGCCTGTGGTGGGGGTCAGGTGGGGTGGGGGAAACTAGTTCTTTAAGGGAGAAGAATCAAGGAGCAAATAAAATAAAGAACTATGTTGGAAAATGGCAATAAAAATTGAATTTGAAGAAATTTTCTCTGCACTGAAAAAGCAAATATTAGGCAAGATTACTGAAAAAATAAGCATACACATGCATATCCTGGTGACATTTTATAAATAAAAGATGAAATCCAAATGTTTATGCATTACTTAAAAAAGTAATGGGACTAGCAGTAATGTCTTCATTTACGATATTGGAAATAACCTCCCAGTAGAGTGATATTGGTGGGTTTATAAAGGGAAAAAAGTGATAATTTCACATTACCATATCCATTCAAATTTTGTTCACTCATGACAGCAATAGATTCATACTTTTAGATGTGAAAAACACTCAAAAGTATCACACCCATATGTTCTTTCTAAAAACAATAGAAATCCATCAAAGCAGTCCAGTCAAATAAAAACTTCATTAGCATAAAGATCTCAAAACAGCAAAAATTTGATATACAAGAAATAGTGACAATCAATGACACGAGTGAAAACTCAATTTAAATAATAGTTGTTTCAATGGTCTGGAAATTCGTAGGCATTGTTAAGAAAGAATTCTTGAAATAGAAAGGACATAATGTAAGAAAGAAAGAAAGAAAGGAAGGAAGGAACGCCAATGTGGGAGTAAGCTGAGTGCTGCTTCCACCATGGCCTAGCTATTCTAACCAAGAGCATATTATCTACCTCTTGTGCCTTGGTTCCCTCCTCAGTATAATGAGATTAATAATAGCACAGGCTTCACAAGATTGTCTTGAAGAATACATAAATCAGGACATGTAAGGATTTAGACGCGTGTTTATCATGCAGTAAGTGCCTAACAGGCAGGATAGATTATCATTGTCGTTATCGCCATCATGGCTATTATTATTACTGTCATTATTACTACACCATCCAGAGGGCAGAAAAATAATTACTATTTAATTTTTAACATTGCTAAGAGATAAAAAGGTTCAAGTGCTCATTTAAACTAAGCAAACCAGTCGCCAACTTGAAACAGGGTATAAAACTTTGAAATCAATGGAAGAAAAGGACAAAGACAACTCAATTAATCCAGCTAATTAACCAGGAGGATAAAAAGAGCACGTGGGGCTTGTTACGAGCCAGATGGTGGTGGCGCACGCCTTTAATCCTAGCACTCAGGGAGGCAGAGGCAGGTGGAGCTCTGAGTTCGAGGCCAGTGTGGTCTACCGAGTTCTGAGTTCTGGGACAGCCAGGGCTACACAGAGAAAGCCTGTCTCAAAAAACAAAAAACAAAACAAAAAACCAAAAACAAAACAAACAAAACCCCACCAAAGAAACAAACAAAAGACCCTCAGCTTTGAACACCTTGAACTTGAGAGGCTTCTTAGACAATCTGATATGTGGGACATTTTGAGAAGGAAGATTAGGGTAATGTGTGGGGTGATGTCTGGTAAAATGGCTTGCTGTGGCCATGAGGAGATTGGTGAGCTTAAGCCTGATGACAGCAGACAGGGGCCAGGTGATGCACTGGGTGCTTGGAAAACCAGACGGCTAAATTGGACCACCCTAGCTGGGGAAATGTTCTCTTCAGTAAGGATGCATCTGTCTGTGCAGAAGTAGACACAGGCACAGACAAAACAGCACTAAAAGACTAGGACATGGGAGCTGGAGAGATGGCTCAGCGGTTAAGAGCACTGATTGCTCTTCCAGAGGTCCTGAGTTCAATCCCCAGCAACCACATAGTGGCTCACAACCATCCACAATGAGATCTGGTACGCCCTCTTCTGGCCTGTAGGCGTACATACAAGCAGAACACTGTATACATAATTTTAAAAAAAGACTAGGACACGGACAACGGGGAAAGAAACGGTTAACATTTTGTCCACTCACCAAAATGTGTATTAAACATGCATGCTTAAACATCCGGAGACCTTCATGAAAAGAATATATCCATCTTGTCCACATGAGATATTAAGGAACTGTGTTCAATACAATGTTTCTTTTCTTTCTTCATTCTTTTTGACACAGAGTCTTGTATAGTCTTGGATGGCCTTGAATTTCTGATATTCCTGCTTCTGCCTTCCATATGTTGGGGTTACAGGTGTGCACTCCCAGGGGCTTTCTGCATGCTAGACAGGCACACTACCTACCAAGCTACACCCCCCACCCTAAGGCTTGTGTGAGAACACCTGGTCCTTGAGCTTGGGGGGCTGTTTTGGGTGGATCACCCTGGTCAAGTCTTTGAAGGCTACAGCCCAGCCCTGCTTCTGGCCTGAGCTCTCTGTTTCCTGATCCACAGAGACACAAGGGGAAGATGTCACTTCACGCTCCTGCCGCCGTGAAATCCTCCATAGCTCCCCTGCCCCCATGAATGATAACTGTGAGCCACAATACATCTTCTGTCCCTTAAGTTGCTCCTGACAGGTATTCTGTCAGAGAGATGAGGAGAACGAGCAGGGTAAGGGCTGTAGCCATAAGAGAATGGAGTCTTCCCTGGCTCACACGAGGGGCAATTTAGACATTAAATCAACAAGCTAAATATTGAGATATAAGGCGCCACCTTCTTTCATTTCTTTGCCACAGATGAACATTTATTTTTATCAGTATTCAATATTAGCCTGACATAAAACTGCCAACTCTATTGTAATTTATATTCCAGAGGCCTAACCGTCCTGGTGAGGGAGGTTTCCTCCCGCGAGGAAGGCCAGCCACCTACTTCTCATTCATTTCCCTAAACTAGTTCATAGCAAGGAGGCTCTGCAAGCTCCCTGCAGACTCTCGTTGGCCCATGTCGGGCCCTGAGTAGTTCTCAGAGCATCTCTTTTTTTTTTTTTTAACACATTTTTATTGAAAAATAAAATAATTCATATTACATCTCATTTTCTATCCCATCCCATACATCCTCCCATTCCTCCCTCCCTCCCACTTTCACCCCAATCGCCCTTCCCTATGACTGGGACTGAGGGGGACCTCCTCCCCCTGAATATGGTGCTATGGTATCAAGTCTCTTCTTGGTAGTCCGCTATCCTTCCTCCGAGTGCCATTGGGCCTCCCCAACAAAGGGACATGGCCAAATATGGGGCACCAGAGATCCTGTGAAGGTTAGATCTGGGTAGGGGTTTGATGATGGCTGCACGTTTTGTCCTTGGTTGGTGCCTTTGGTCAAGCAGAACCCCTGGGTTCAGATCCACCCATCATAATGCTCCTCTTGTAGGTTTCTAGGACCCCTCAGAGCATCTCTTCTTCTCTTCCTCAGATCAACCCAGGGAGGAGCCTGGGCCCAGGTAAAGCCCTTCCTTGCTCATAGTTCCTGTCACTACTCCAGCACAGACCGACTCCAAGAGTATCAGTCTCCTGAACAGCCATTTCATTACTCCGTCTGTGATGCTACACATTCTAACATAACTTCCCGGCATCCTCGTCTGCAAGAAGGGCACAAAGACTGTTTCTCCCCCTATTCCCATGAATGCACGCTAGAACCCTGTGTAGTCAGAATTCCATGTATGACTCCTGCAGGTGTGCTGCTGCACAGTAGGCCTGGGAACAGGAGCGTGGAAATCTTGATTTAAAAGCATAGGGCAAGCAGCACTCACATCAAAGGCACCTGTGTACAAAGCCTGGGCGGAAAGACCAGCTCTGCAGAGGACCAGGAGGAACTGACCTGCAGTGGCTGAAATCCTGCCAGAAGAGAACTGGAGATCACTGCAGGCAACAAAGAGTCAGCAATGACGAAGGAGCAACAGGTACAAAAGGATTGGCCTTGAGGTTTATAAGGCTATGTAGAGTTTAATTGAGATAATGCTTGCAGAGCTTCTGAAATCTACTAGAGTTGTGTGTGACCCCCATGAGCATGAAATCATTTTCTTGAAGTAATTAAGTCAGGGAGAGTCTGTGCATCTTGGGAAAAATGGGAATATAAATTTGTACAAGTACTAAGATGCAGCCTTTAAAAACAGACTGTTCTAATTTCTTGGAAAATACTTATTGGGCTCTAGCATATTCTACAGAATGGCTACATTAGCATGAATATAGCCATTCCCTTATTAAAATATATCAGTTCCATTTTCACTGTTATCTGTAACATCTTTGTATATGCACTCATTTCTTTTTTCATTAATTGATTTATTTAATCATTCTACAGCCTGAACCCTCCTCTCTTTCCAATTCCACCCTCACACCCTCCTCCTAACCTCTCCACCCCCATGATGGGTACCAACCCATCCTGGAACATCAAGTCACAGCAGGACTAAGTACATCCACTCCCACTAGGACCAGACAAGGCAGCCCAGCTATGGGAAAGGGATCCAAAGGCAAGTATCACAGTCAGAAACAGCAGCCCCTACTCCTGTTGTTAGGGGGCCAACATGATGACCAAGCTGCACATCTGCTACATGTATGTAGTGGCCTTGGTATAACCTGTAGATGCTCTTTGGTTGGTAGTTCAGTCTCTGTGAGCAACTATGGGCCCAGGCTACCGTAGTTGACTTTGTAGGTTTTCTTGTGGTGTCCTTGAACCTTCTGGCTCCCTCAATCCTTCCTCTTAGACTTCCACAGAACTCCCCGAGCTTCGCCTATTGTTTGGCTGTGGGTCTCTGCATCCGTTTCGATCAGCTTCTGGATGAAGCCTCTCAGAAGACAGTTAGGCTAGGCTCCTGTCTGAAAGCATAGAAGAATGTCATTAACAATGAGAATGATAGGGGTTGGCTCTCTCCCATGGGTGGGTCTCAAGTTGGGCCAGTCATTGGTTGTCCATTCCTGCAATCTCTGCTCCATCTGTATCCTTACACTTCCTGTATGTAGGACAAGTTTGGGGTCGAAGGTTTTATAGGTGAGTTGGTGACCCCCTCCCTCCACTCGAGTCCCCCTACCTTCAGGAGGTGGCAACCTCAGGCTCCATATTTCCTGCTGTTAGGAGTCTCAGCTAGGGACATTTCCACAGACTCCAGGGAGCCTCCTCTGTCCCCTAGATGCCCACCACCTATTTCCGTTCTCTCTCCCTCCCTACACTTGGCCCCCACCTCAGTTCCCCTCCCCAACCCCTCTCTCAAGCAGTTTCCTCCCTCCATTTACTTCAGATGTTTATTTGATTTCCCCCCACGCCCTGCTTTTTTGATTTTTAACTTTGTTTAGTTGTTCACTTTACACCCCAATCATAGTCCCCATCTTCTTCTCTTCCTGGTCAAAGTCTCTCCCTCTCTCTCTTTCCTCATCCCCTACCCCTCAGGAAAGGGGGGACCTACTAACCCACCCCAGTACTTCAAGTCGCATCAGGACAGCATATCCTCTTCCAAGGTGGCCTGACAAGGCAGCTCCTCTGGGGAAAGGGATCAAAAAGCATGTAATGGAGTCCATGTCAGAAATAGCCCCCACTCCCCTTACTAGGGGACCCACATGAATATCAAGATGCCCATCAGGAATATGTGTGTAGGGGGCCTAGATCCAGTCCATGCATGGTCCTTGGTGGGTGCTTCAGTCTCTGCAGGCTGCCCCGCCCTTGGTCCAGGATAGTTGCCTCTGTTGTTCATTCTTCCTGTCCCCTCAGGGTCCTTCAATCTTTTCCTCAACTCTTCCACAAGGCTCCCTGAGCTCTGCCCAATCTTTGGCTGTGAGTCTCAGCAACTATTTCGATCCTTTGCTGGGTGGAGCCTCTCAGAAGATAGCTATGCTAGGCTCCCATCTACAAGCATAGCAGAGTGTCCTTGTTAGTGTCGGGGGTTGGCTCTCTCCCGTGGGGTGGGTCTCAGGTTGGGCCAGGCATTGCTTGGACATTCCCTCCCTCCCTGCTCCATCTTTATCCCTGCACATCTTGTAGGCAGGGTACATTTTGGGTTGCCATTTTTTGTGGGTGGGTTGGTGTTCTACCTCTCTCCACTAGGAGTCCTGCCTAGTTAGAGGGTGGCCTCTTCAGTCTCCATGACACCTGCTACTAGGGGTCTCAGCTCTAGTCACCCCCATATCCTCCCTCCGAGCCTACCCTGTTGTAAGTCTCCAGCTTGTCTCAGGAATACCCTGTCCACCATTTCTCTTCTCTCTGCAGGTCTTCTTTCCTCCCACCCTTACACTCCCCACATCTGCTCCTAACCCTTGTTTCCCCCCATACTCCCTCTTTATACTGTTCTGTCTCTCCAGCTACTCCAAAATTCTACCAGAGAACTCCTACAGTGGATAAACACCTTCAGCAAAGTGGCTGGATACAAAGTTAAGGCAAAAAAGTCAGTAGCCCTCCTATATGCAAATGACATATGGGCTGAGAAAGAAATTAGAGAAATGATACCCTTCACAATAGCCACAAACAATATAGAGTATATTGGTGTATAACTCTAAGCAAGCAAGTGGAAGACCTGTATGGCAAGAACTTCAAACCTTCAGAGAAAAAAATTGAAGAAGATATCAGAATATAGAAGAATCTCCCATGCTCATGTGTCGGCACAATTAACATAGTAAAAATAGCCACCTTGACAAAAGCAGTCTACAGATTCAATGCAATTCCCATCAAAATATCAACACAATTCTTTACAGACCTTGAAAGAACAATTCTCAACTTCATTTGGAAAAACAAAAAGAAACCTCAGAATGTTAAACAATCCTATACAATAAAATAACTTCTGGAGGTAACACCATCCCTGTACTACAGAGCAACAGTAATAAAAAAAAAAGTACATGGCACTAGCATAGAAACAGACTGGTGGATCAATGGAATCAAATCGAAGATCCAGAAATAAACCCATACACCTATGGAACTCTGATTTTTGACAAAGAAGCCAAAACCACACAATGGAAAAAAGATAGCATCTTCAATAGATGGTGCTGGTCTAACTGGACGTCTACATGTAGAAAAATATAAATAGACCCTTATCATCCTATAGAAAATTAAAAAAAAAAAAAAGAAAATTAAAGTCCAAGTGATCAAAGACCTCAACATAAAACAAGACATACTAAATCTAATAGAAAAGAAAATAGCCTAAACTTCCTGAACACAACACCAATTAATAAAACAGAACAATTAATAAATGGATTCCTCTGTTAAAAATTCTGTTTAGCACTGTACCCCCATTTTTAATTTGATTATTCGGTTTGTTGGTATTTAATTTCTTGAGTTCTTTATATACTTTGGATATTAGCCCTTTGTCAGATGTAGGGTTGGTGAAGATGTTTTCCCAATTTGTAGGCTGCCATTTTTGTTCTGTTGACAGTGTCCTTTGCCATACAGAAGCTTTTCCATTTAATGAAGTCCCATTTATTAAGTGTTGATCTTAGAGCCTGAGCTGTTGGTGTTCTGCTCAGAAAGTTGTCTCCTGTGCCAATGAATTCAAGGCTCTTCCCCACTTTAACTTCTAATAGATTTAATGTTTCTGGTTTTGTACTGAAGTCTTTGATTCACTTGGACTTTAGTTTTCTGCAGGGTGATAAATAAGGGTCTATTTGCATTTTTCTACATGTAGACATCCAGTTAGACAAGCACCATTTGTTGAAGATGCTATATTTTTTCCATTGTATGGGTTTGGCTTCTTTGTCAAAAATCAGTGGTCCGCAGGTGTGTGGGTTTATTTCTGGGTCTTAGTTTCAATTCTACCGATCAACCTTTCTATTTTTATGCCAACACAATGTGATTTTTAAAATAGTATTGCTCTGTAGTATGGTTTGAAATCGGGGTTGGTGGTTCCTGCAAATATTCTTTTATTGAACATGATTGTTTCAGCTATCCTGGGTTTCTTATTTTTTTCATATGAAGTTGAGAGTTGTTCTTTCAAGGTCTGTAAAGAGTTGTGTTGGACTTTTGATGGGAATTGCACTGAATCTGCTTTTGGTAAGACTGCCATTTTTACTGTTAAGTTTACCAATCCATGAACATGGGAGATCTTTCTATATTCTGATGTCCTCTTCAATTTTTTTCTTCAAAGACTTAAAGTTCTTGTCATACATGTCTTTCATTTGCTTGATTAAGGTTGCACCAAGATACTTTATATTATTTGTGGGTATTGTGAAGGATATTGTTTCCCTAGTTTCTTTCTCAGCCAGTTCATCATTTGTATAAAGGAGCCACTGTTATTTTTATTAAACATTATAGCATGTTAATATGAAAGACACAGTTGTTATATTCTCATTCTCCTTTTATGGTGTACAAATGTGTTCATGTGGTGTGTGCATGTACACACATGTATATGGTTATGAATGTATGCACATGCATGTAGAGGCCAGAGGTAAAGTCTGTGTTCTCCTTGATGACTCTCCACCTCTTTTTTTGAGACAGGGTCCCTCATTAGATCTGGGACTGTGATATATCTAGGCTAGCTGGCTAACATGATTCAAGGCTCTGATGGTCTCAGTCCTCAGCCACAGTGCTGTGGCTGCAGATGCATGCTGCCACGCTCAATTTCTTATGTGAGTGCTGGTTCTCACGTTTGTAATGTGGCATGCATTTTACCAACAAAGTCATCTCCTCAAGAAAAAATATCATCTAAACACATCTCAATGAAAAGATGTTAGAAGTTCAGAACAGACCAAGTAATAACTGTCTTCGTTACTTTACTATTGATATAACAAATGCCATGGCAAAGACAACTTACAGAAAAAAAAAGAGCTTATTGGGGCTTGCTTACAGTTTCAGAGAATGAGTCCATTCATGATCATCATAGTGAGGAACATGGCAACATGGAGGCAGGTATTACACTGGAGACATAGCTAAGAGCTTGCATCTGATCCCCAAGCACTTGTCAGATGGTGACAGAGTTAAACATGTAAAAGGCCCACCCCAGCAACATACCTTCCCCCCCCCAAAAGGCCACGCCTCCTTATCCTTCCCAAACCGTTCCATCAACTGGTGATAAAGCATTAAAATATATGGGCCCGTGGGAGCATTCTCATTCAAACCATAACAATAATTTCTGGGCAGGTAAGATTGCTCAGTGGGTAGAAATGCTTGGCCATCAAGCCAGACAACTTGAATGTAAGCCCCATGATCCTTAAGATGAAAGATAAGATGCCAGTTCCCATGGTTTTTCTCTGACCTCTACACTACAGATGTGATAGTAACACAAGTCTCCTCTCAGACACAAATAAATAAACTATTAACTGTAAAGTGTAGGCCAAATAACTATGAGAAGACAAGTCAGAATAGACACCTGAGCAGAGAGGGCAGGAGAATTCAGGTAATCAATTGGTCTATACAAGGTAAACATGTTGAATTGTTTCTTTTGTTGCTGTTGTTGTTTGGTGGGGCGCTGTGTTATAAAGACACAGCCTCAGGTAGCCTAGGCGGGCCTTAAAAGTCACCAGAAAGCTGAGGATAACCTTGGACTCTTGATCCTCCTGCTTACATCTCCTAAGTGCCTACATTCCAGGCCTGTGCTACCGTGCCTGGAATAAGCAAGATGGATTTCCTGACTCCTGTGAGACATCCTAAGGGCAACACTGGCAAGCAGATGGTCTGCTCCAGATCACAGACACTGGACGGAGTGGAAGAACATCTGCTATTTATCTACATATAGATGACATTTGAAACTGTAATTATCTGTAATTATATATAGAGAGAATGATCCCAGGATACTGTGCAGAGAGGAGAAGCCAAGAAGGACCATGTTCCTAGAAACTCTATGTGAGAGCAGAGGAAGCAGAGCCTCTTCCTTAAAAGTAGAGGTCAGTGACACGGAAGAACCAAATAGTTATGGTTAAAACAAAACGAACAAACAAACAAACAAACCCAAAAGAATTCATAGTATTTTCTAAGGCTAAAGACAAGCCAATGAGATAAAGATAAGAAAGCAGATGTTAGGAAATTGCATATGACTCCTAGCCTAGTTCCAAGTTTCAAACTGGAGAGAACTTAAATTTCAGTAGACTATGGGTAGGAAGGGTCATGTTAATAACTGACACTTGGCCTAGGCTTAAAATTCACAAAGTCATGTGTACTTATATATGTGTAAAGCAGATATTCTACAATTATTTTGACTACTGATTTATTTATATATTTATGCCACAGCATGTACTTATTTTTAAAAACCACTATCTACAGCCAAATGTGATGGTGGATACCCGTCACTCCATTACTTGGGAGGCTGAGGCAGGGAAATCACAGGTTTCAGGGCAGTCTGGGCTATGCAGCAAGACTTTCTCAACAAAAGAAAACAAAACAAAAGCCCCAATCATTTTTAACTTAAAGGTATATAAATTTAATCCATTTCACTAGGCTTGATTGTTCATTTTTATAATGCCCACTAAAATATTATGATTACCATTTCTTTCTAAATATTTATTTATTTTATTGTATTTATTTCACCTGACAGATACTTAAGAAATATTTTTTAACTATTCACTAGCTAAGCATGTGAACTGATGAGTCTAAAGACTTAGTCCAGAGGCTGGAGAGATGGTTCTGTGGTTAAGATCACTGTCTGCTCTTCCAGAGGTCCTAAGTTCAATTCCTAGTAATCACATGGTGACTCACAACCATCTATACTGGAATCTGATGCTCTCGTCTGAGTGCATGCAGATAAAGCACTCATATACATATAATAAATAAATAAATATTTTTTAAAAAGACTGAGTCCAGTCACGAAAGTTTATCTTCCTTCTTTGAAAGACATAGTGCTATGATCTATCACCTGGGTGCACTGATGCAGGGGGAGAAAATGTAATATGGCTGAACACAAGGCAAACAATGCCATCAATCATTTGAGAGGGACTGTGAGACGACCATGCTACCTACATGTCTCTACCAGAATCTGCATTCTCTGACTTCTTTAGATAACTAAGTATTTTCTACTCCTCTTTCCTGGGAAGAAAAACGAAAACAAGTTCATATTCTAGTCTTCACTGATTTATTTATATGATGTAAACGTTGTCAGCTTGGCCTGTTCCATGCTACTTCCATGGCTTTCACTGGCTGTGAATGGGGAAGAGTTGCTAATATCCTGCTTTGGTGAGGTTGGACCAGGGGGACTTGCGGCACCTCTCATGTGCTGGGTCCCACCTCTTGCTGTATTCGAAGACAAGGATCTAGTAATTCTTACCTTTCAATCTTGAAAGAACACCTTCTCTCTACTGAAGCATCTTCATCAGCCTGTGAACACACTACACTGTTTTCCCACTAAAAACAAAAAGCAGATGCTTACACAATTCGACTTCTGTCTCCAGTTACTATGCATTTTCTGCTTTCTGCAGGAAACTTCCTGAGAGTGGTTCCATACTTGTGGCGTGCGGGCGCTTCTTTCCTTTCCATTGTGTCTTACACTCAGTCAGATATTGCCCAACCACGGCACTGGAACTACTCATCTTCAGATCGATAATGACCTTGGAATTGTGAAATCAGCTAACTAGCCCAATACTGAATTCCGTACTTAAATTCCTTTGAGCCAATATTTACTTCTAGTAAGTAGTATTGAACACTTGGCTTCCAATGCATGTTTCTCTCTCCTGGTTTCTTCTTGCCTCTACTCATCCTGCCTCTTATCTCTCCTCTCTCCTGATTTCTGAGCTTGGTGGCTCAACCCAAGGACTTTGAGCTTCTCTTTGTCTGTTTATGTTCACTCCCTTCAATACCTCTTTTGTGGCTTCACTGTCATCCATAGAAGGTGTGCCCAAGCTGGACCTTCTTGCATAGTCCTACCTGCTCCACATACATAAAAAACACCCTAGCCCTGGCACCGTCCCATTTGTGACTTAAGTTATAAGTGTTGCAGGCAAAAATGATCCCTCTCATTCCATACCAATGTACTAATAAATAAATCCTACAATAGCCACCTTCTAGGTAGTTCCAGAACATGATCAGTCTCTCCCTTTACATTCGCTTTAGAACTGTTGCCTGCCTGGATGCTTTCTACATGGTCTCCATGCTATTGTCTGCCTCTCTCTAGAACTCGCTCACATTTCTAGCCAAGACAGAAAATCTTTTGAAATTGAAATGAGATCACATCCTCCTCTGCTCTAAACTACCCTGTGATGTTTCCTCACATTTCAAGTAAAGCCATGATTATGTCCATGACCAAGATGGCCCCATGTGACCTGGGCCTCTGTCACCCTGGTCTTCCTCCTCATTCAGCTTCAGTCACACACTGGGCTTCGTGTCATTCCTTGAACGAATTGAAAGGTCCCTTCAATATTATTGTACTAGCTGTGCCTTCCCCAGGTATTACCTGATTCAGCCTGGTGCTGCTTTCTGACCGCTGAAATGTCACTTTCTCAGGGACAGCACCCCCATGTTCACTTCAGACCTCACAGGCATTCCTAGCCCGTCCTGCATCTCCATCACACGGCTGTGCTATAAGGACTGCCAGTCGCTAGAATCACTAGTGTCTTGACAGTAGGAATGCATCTCTCCCTTACTTTGCTGTATCGCCAGCACAGTTACAGGCATATACAGGTAAATACTTACTGATGACAATGAGTTATCTCATTTCGCTCTTATAATGCTCTGAGATGGATACTGTCTATTTCCTTGTTACAAATTTAGAAACCAGGCCGGGGCTGTAGCTCAGTGTAGAATGTTGCCCTTGCCTTCGGGACACCCTAGATTTGACCTCTTGTGGCACATGCCTGAAATTTTAGCGTTTAGGTGGAGGCAAGTAGATCAGGAATTTAAATGATTCTTGGCTCTGTAGCAGTTTACAGTCTCCATTCAAATGGCTGAAATAATGGGTTACAAATTCAGAAAGTCCTCAGAGAGTCTGAACCCCACTACAATATGAACCTTTGATTATAATATGCAGACATTTCTTTCATTACATTTAAGAAAATAATTTGGTTACATAAAATACTTGTAAATATCTTCCAAAAGGTAGGAAGCTTAGAAAAGAAAACAAGACAAAACAACCAGATTCTAGTGATTTGGAGTAAGCACAGCTACTCAGTTTCTTCTTATTAAAATCTAATAAAGCTGGGTGTGGTGGCCCCGTGCCTGCAATCACAGTTTCTTGGGATGCTAAAAGAAGACAGGAAATTCCAGGCCTACCTGCGTAATAGTGACTTTAAGACCAACCTGGACAATTTAGTGAGACCATGTCTCAAAATAAAGTGAAAACTAAACAAAAACAGCTAGGGAAGTACTCAGTGGTGTCAGTGCTGGCAACTAGATGGCTGGGATTCGGTTCCTAGTGCTGACCATAATGGTAGATAACAATAATAAAACCAGTAGAGTTCAAGCTCTGTCAAGAATATCCCAAAAATGTAAAATAGATAGATAGATAGATAGATAGATTAAGTAGGTAGGTAGGTAGGTAGGTAGGTAGGTAAGTAAGCAATTACTGAAAATCATTCATATCCTTAGACTATCACTTGCTTTGGGTAAAGAAATGTTCCCTTTGAACCTGGGAGCTGAGATAGGTTTTACTTATTAGAAATAGCCAGCCAGGATGACCAGTAGTTCAAGGCCAGCCATATACTAAGTGTGAGGCCAGTCTGGGATACAAGAGACTCCATTGCATCACCTCTCCAAAATAATAAAGACGTTATGCTAGACATACTTTTACAATGGCTCTTAACATACTCTTAAAATGACTCAAGTGTGTCTGTATATTTACTATGAGATCTATTCTTTGCCGACATGCCATTTTTGTTTTCTGTCAGACACCCAAACATAAGAGACAGTAAAGGCAAGAGTGAGTGGATACAGACTCTCATCCTTGAAGGACAGAGAACACTCTGGGTTTTATTCCTGGATGGCAGAGGGTTGGGAAGAAAACTTGGGAAAATTATGGTAGCTGAGGGTAGTGAACCCAAGCTGTTTGTGTAGCAAGAGGCTTTGTTGTCTACTTTTCACTATCTATCTATCTATCTATCTATCTATCCATCCATCTATCTATCTGTGTGTGTAGTGATTATGAACAGCAATAGCGAAGAAAAAGATGTCAAACTGTAAAATCTGTTACTTCTTAAAGTGCCTTTGCTTATTTGCTTATTTGTATTTCATCTTAGTGGATTTATGGCTGGTGTCGGTAGATTTTTGTTTGTATTTTTAGAACTTAAGCTATAGCTGGCCAGCAGGCTGCTGCAGCCTTCTGGAGTGAGGAGGAAGAATACCGATGAAACATAACAATTTAAAGGGAATGGGAGCAGAAAGCCAGCAACCAAAACATACGACAGTGCACTGACAGAAATGCCTCTGAGACCAAGGTAAGGGAAAAACACATGCATACATACACCACACTGCACTGCAACCCTAGGAGGGCTTGATAAAGATGTGCATACCGACTTTCCTAATACAGACAAGTTTCCACATACAGGGCAGTCGTCTATATCTGTCACAGTGCATACAGAATGACTTTCATTGGATGGTTATAAAATTCAGCAGTCAGTGGCTGAAAAGGAGTATATGGGGTTCTAGACTGAGAGAACACAAGCAAACTGACACACCCTGGGCCTTCACTCTGCATTCTGGTCTGCTGCATAATATGTACTAGACTGTCAAGTGGATACAGAGTAATGTAAAAATGTCTCTCTGCCCATAGTATTCTACCTACTATGGCTCATGTAAGGCTGTCTTAGCAGATAATGAGCATTTACAGCTCTTGGTTGTCAGTGTGCCAGGTGTGGTGGTGCATGCCTTTAATCCCAGCACTTGGGGGCGGGGGGAGCAGAGACAGACAGATCTCTGTGAGTTTGAGGCCAGCTTGGTCTACAAAGTGAGTCCAGGACAGCCAGTTTCAAGATAGAAACACTGTCTTGAAAAAAAAAAAAAAAAGATGGTTGTCAGAGAGAATCCAGGCTCCTAGATCCTGGACCAATACAAATGGGAGGATGTCGTGGGATGTGAGGCTGACTCTCTCTGGTCCTTCATGGTGCTGAACATCAAATTACAAGAACTGTTACATGTGCTGTGGACAGTGTAACGGTGATCACATCACACTGCATTCAAATTGGTCCATGGGAGCATTCCAGTGTCCATGGACTGCAGTGGTACATACAAACTGATACACTGTGGGCTGTTATGAGTATGTAAGTGTGTGTGTGTGTGCGTGCGTGTGTATGTGTGTGTGTGTGTGTGTGTGTGTGTGTGTGTGTCCACCATGGTGCATGTAAACAATCACATGCTTTAGTGTCTAATGGGTTGTCATAGAGTGAACATGCCAACACAAGTGCATGAAGGTTGTAGTGTTTATGGGCTATAGCATGCAGGCAACTAACAGGCTGCTAAGCAAGTTTCTTATTTTGTGTCCTGGTAATGTATGTTCCTAGGTATATTATTATGCTGCTTTTATCCAGGAGGAGTTGTGAGGTGCATACTTAAACATTTCTTCATCTTAGGGGAAGCACTTGCACAGCTGAACAATTATATTCCTTGCCCCAGTACCTATAAACGATCTTTGGTTTTCATTTCCCTTTCAGTTAGTTCACTTTATAATTCTTTCATTTATCTACACAGATGGCAGGAAACATATTTTGTTTCCTTAACAGATAATTCTGTTTCCTACTCACAGAGTTCCCTGTGTTTACAACCATGCATTGCAATATTTGTCTTTCACCTCTCATATAATATTTTTAAATGATTTATAATATTTAATAGTTTTAATTGTCAAAATATATTAATAAAGTATGTACTACATATAAAAACTAAAATACAGGATAAATATTTATGAACAACACGAAATAATATAATATCATTTGGCCTGTATGGCAGACATTTTTACAAAACTCCAATGTAATGAAATGAGACAATACAAATTCTACCACATCTGCCAGGGCTCCAACAACTGACTTCACATTTCTGTCATCACGAACACCAGATGTGCTGAAATGTGTCTGCTGCTCTCCCACCTCTATCTCAGTGGCTAAAATCTGAGTTTTAAAAATAAGTTCAGACGAGAACAGTAGATATACAGAAGAAAGAAATGGGACACCAATCCCTCAGTTACAAAAATCAATTCAAAATGGATCAAAGACTCAAACAAAAGTTGGACTTGAGACCATGAAACTAGACAAATCAACATAGTAATGACGCTTCAGGACATTGGGATGGGGTTTCCTGGATGAGACACAAAAAGCACGACAGGTACCAAACCTCAAAATAGACAAGTGAGATTACATCAAACTAAAGTGCTTCTGTGTAGCCAAGGAAACACCCACCAGAGCACAGACAACGCACACTGGCAGGGAACACTGTAAGCTCTGCCTCTGAACAGGAGATAATGAAATATCTATGGAACTCAAATAACTCAACGGTGAAAGAACAAACCACCTAATTTAAAAACTGTAAATGATCTGAATAAACATATTCCAAATGAAGAAATAAGACCAGCTCAGTGGATAAAGGTGCTCACTGCCAAGCCTGAGGACTTAAGTTCAACTCCCCAAATCCACACAGTGTACTTAAAAGAACCAACTCTCACAAGTTGTCCTCTGACCTCCACCCATGGGCCTCGGCATGAGCATAGCCACAAACACTGGTGTCCAAGCATGGAGATCTTCTATTATCTCACAGATCTTCCCTTTGTAGTTTCTTTTGTTTTTAATGATCTGCTCAGTCAACTTCAATGAGTCTGATAGCTAAGCTAACTTTCTCCTAGGAAACTTAGCATAGTTCCTCTTTGCTTTCTGGACTTATCTTCTGCTAGTTTCCCTAGTGCTGCCCAATAACGTCCCTTACAGCAAAGGGTTCTACCTTAGGATTACAAGAATATAACAGTAGGAGCTACCTTTCTTTTTTTCTCCTTTACACTGGAACAGTCCCACCATCCTCGGAGTTCATGCCTTTCAGAGATGACAGACCAGTTGTTCTGTGGTATGTCTGTCTGCTTTAGTGCATCTGGCATCTTGTCATGACCAAACGTGAGTGATCACTACATTTAGCAGAAATCCTAAGGGCTATCATGGCTCAGGTCAGCAGTTCATTACATTTGATGGGGAAAGTTGATATTAGTTAGGGGACCACGAACATCATCATGCATGCTTTCAATACGGTTTAGATATGTCTCTCTGAGGCTTGTGTGCTGGGAGCTTGGCTGGCCTTCAGTGTGACTGTGCTGGAAGGTGGTGTGGAAACTTTAACAGGTGGGTGTGCTAAGAGGGCTCTGAGAGTGATCCCCAAAGTGATTATTCCAACTCCTGAAGAATTTTCTGGTTGCTCTCGAGAAAGAACAGGAGGAAGGCGTCATGCTGCTACTGGGAAACACAGAGTCACCTTTCTGGGTTCTTAGTCTCGCAGATAAAAGAATTTGAAAATAGGCTCATATGGAAACTTTAGGATAACTTTATTAGAAGTGGAGAAAACCACAAAGCTGGAAAAAGCTAAAGATCTCTGGAGGAGAGAGAGAGAGAGAGAAAGAAATGTTTGCTTTCTGAGATAGACATCAGTAAAATGAGTGGTTTCAGCAATAGACATTGGCATGTGCATGCATGTGGTGACATGAGGGGTGGGGGCTTTAGAGAGTGCATGAGAATGTCCAGAGCATCAGGGCAAGCAAGCTTAGGATGGGGACCCATGTCTACAAAGGAGAGGTAGAGAGAGACGGTGAGGGGGAGGAAAGATACGAAGTTATGCTTTCTGATTTAGAATGCAGAAAGAGAACAGGCATCGCAGTGGGGGTCTGCTAGCACCTGCCCTGAGAGGTGGCCTTCTGCGGTCTGTGAGCGTATGTTTCATCAAGGCTGTGGTTATCCTTCCTGTGTTCTCACTCTGTCTTCATATGGTTCATGGTTCCTGCAGTTATAACTTTTTAAGGAGTGTCCCCTGTCCAGGTTATTAACAGGTCCATTGGATTAACTCTTAAGGGAAGTGGCAATTGTATGTGGCAATCCATAACCTGTAATTTCTAAATACCTTAGATAGACAGTCACATCTCTACCCAGGGCCAAGGGTACACATCAAATCTCACTTAAAAAACAAAACAAAACAAAACAAAACAAAAACAAAAACAAAAACTAAAAGCATGCAACAATACAGATAAAAAGGAATTAAAAGAAAGGCCAGTCTGGGATTTTCTATACTGGATGGCCCCAAACTTGCAAATATCTTCCTGCCTCTGCTACCCCCCAGTGCTGCGACTACACATGTGCATTGTCATGCCAAGTTAAAACAGCCACATGTTTCCAAGAGAAAATATCCTTCATTTAATAAGTCTCACAGAAGCCTGATGTCTCTACTGTCCTCCCTTCCTTACAGTTTTTTGAAACCTTAAGGATAGCAGTTGTGGTGCTATCTCCCTACTTTCACATGACATTTCAGACACTAAGGAGGGCAATTGTGATACTTTCTCTTTCTTAAAATTACTGTATTACCAAGGATACCGGAGGTGGAACCCAAGGCTCACTATGAATGAGGGGCCCATTCTCAGTGAACCGAAGTCTTGCTAATGCCTGCTTAACTCATTCCACAATCTTATTTTGAAGCATATTCTATAGCACAGACACAGCCTCAAGCTGAATGATTTAACTCAATCAAAAGTAATGTTTTCCGCATGGAAAAAAATCTAACGCAAATATCCCTGGAATGTAACTGTTATCTATCAACCATGTTGGGTGTCAGGTCTGTAGTTCTTTGCCTAGTTCTTAGCATTCATCCCATAGGCTGATAGTAGGTGGATGCGGCATCTGTCGCAAAGCCCCAGCATGAGCCCACAGGATAAGCCAGAGGGCAGGCCCCACCTCAGACTCCACACGTGACTTGGGGGTTGCCACCTGCACTTCTGACTGCCTGGTTGTAAGTCAGGGGTTTCCATGCCTCCTTCAGGTTTGGCAATTCGCCGGAATCTCTTATAGAATTCAGAGAAGGACTTCACTGCCTGTCACTCATCCAGGACTCAGAAACTAACAGAGGAAGAGATGCAGAGGTCAGGGCAGTGTGGGGAGTAGGAGGGTGGCTTTCATGTCACTTTCCAGTAGAGGGTTCCTGGTCACTGTCCCTGGGGATGATGATGGAGGCCTCTGGCATGAGTGCCAAGCTGTTTGGCTACTGGATACCAGCACACTCTCTCACCCCTTGTCCCTTCCCTAAGACCCCAGGATGGGCTCCGACTCCAACGCCTTAGCTTGACCAAACTGTACCTTGTCCCAGGTCTATGAACGCAGGGTCCCCTCATTCTGGTGACCCCATTATCATAAAAGAGACAGGCCCGTAAGTGAGAGGATTCCAAGGCTTTACATGTACATATGCATGTATGTATGCATGTATGTATGTATTTAGTGTGTGGGCACAGTATGCATGTGGTGGTTAGAAGATGACTTGTGGGAATCAGTTCTCTCCTTCAAACATACGAATTATGAGGATCAAACTCAGGATTGGTGGCAAATGCCGGCTTTACTCCCCGAAGCTGTCTCACTGCCTCCCGGAGCTGAGTGCCACACCAAATACTGCCATTATTCTCAAGGAGAGTCTTGTCTTCTTCCTATCTAGCTCATCTTGAAGGGACACTTAGGATTTGAGCTCACATTCCCTTGTCACATGGCCACATCTGACTGCTATGGGTTATGAGCATCACGGAAACGGTGGCGTCCTTAAGAGAGAAGAGAAAGTGGGTGTGATGAGCAGTTTGAAGCCTCAGCCTCAGCGCTCTGACACAACCTTTCAGGTTGAGGTTTGCCTCAGTATACTGGCTGCTCTGCTTCTTGCCCCTGGCTCCTCACAATGACGGGAGTTGGGTTGGTTACCAGCTGACGCAAATCATTGTGTTTTCAGTTTACCTGGGCTGCCATCAAGAGGAGCCAACGCACACTGTTCTGCAGCAAACTGAAGATCCCAGACGACACACTAGGCCCTACTATACAACAATCTCGCAAGATGAGCGTTGCATCTATGTAAAAGGCGGCCGGGCCCCTTAAATTGTATAGCGGACAACCTAGGCAGCTGCACGTGACAGCTCTGCTGCATCAGAAAGGAGAGGTCATGGGTCATCAGCATGGGAACCACAAAAAAAAGAGAACCCAAACCTTCCCTGTATCCGCAGAGAACTTAGAGGACAAACATTCTTTGAATCAAAACACTGATGAAAGATTACTAGATCAAAAGGAGCTAAGATAAAGCAAGGAGTAGGAAAGGGGCATGCCCCGGGAGGCTGATTAAGCCAGCTGAGCCTACATTTCATTTGAAGGCATAAATCTGCAATAATGAGAAGCTGGTGTAAGAGTGATAATAACAGGAGCCTTAGCCAGCAGATGTGAAAATGTCCATCAACTTTGAACAATAAGATGCTGGTGTGAAAAAAAAAGGAGAGGGAGGACAGATAAATAGGAACAGAAAGGGTGTTCTGAAATAGGTCCAAGTGCAAATACGATTTTAGTATTAAATCAGTGACATTTAAAGTCCACGAAGAAATGACTATTGTAAAGTAGTTCTATTTGCCTCTCTATTTGGGGGAAGATGAAGGTGAGTCTCTACAGCATGTAAAACATGAATCTTAATGGCTTGATAGTCCAAAAGAAGAATCTTTAACTGTGCTAAGGCTAGCAGGAACCAAAGAGGATTAATTTAACACCTCAGAGGATGGCATAAGTCTGTGAGGTCATAAAGAAGATTCAAGTCTAGGGGGCATTCTCAACTGCTGAGGCAGCCAAAGCTACATGATCAATGGAACAGTAAGCAGCAGTTCCACCTGCTAGACAAAGGGTAGGGGATTCACAGGTGGCATAATTATCCAGGGTGAAGGGCAGATATTACTGTTGTCTGAACTTACCACTGTGGAAACTGAGGTTTTGAGGATTTATACAGTTTCACCAAGGTTACCCAAACTAAGAGCTCATTCCTGCAGTCTCAGCTATGCAGGAAGCCCTGGAGCTAATGGCTAGACAAAGCAGTTTAGTGAGATCCCATCTTGTGAGATTATTATGACAAACAAAACACATGGAGGACAACTGAACTATGGTTCAAAAGTTGCTCACTTAAGTAGTATACTCCATCACATCCTGAGCATACAAAAGCCTGGAAGGGTATTCACATCATAAATTATTCACTATAATATCTGCAGTGCCTAAGGAACACCCACATACAATTCAGAAAGAGACTAATCCAATAGGAAAAGTAGATACGAAGAGAAAAATTAATAAAATATACATGACTAACACAAAGTTTTAAATTCCACTGGGCGGACAAAGAGATGCAAATGAAAACCAGGTTTTCAAAATACGTCTTGCCTGGCAACGGGTGGAGAGTGATCATCACGGCTTGGCACAGTGGGGACATGCACGGGTATACATTTAGACACTTTGGGAATGGTGGCCAGCATTTAAATGTGTATAGAGGACCTCATATTTCAGATCCAGGAATATAGCCTGCAGAAACACTGTGTTTTGAAGCATTTCTGTGCCATTTCTTCATTCCACTAATTCATAGCCATGGAAAACTGAGATGATTGGAAATGTCTGTTATTAGGATGTAGTTATATAAAAGATGATACGAGCTGGGGATTATGTAGGTCTTAAAGCCTTAGACTTTTTTAAAGACAAATGTTTTATGTGGGCCCCATGGTGTGGCTCATATTAGTGGCTCTGAACTCATCAGAGTGCAAAAATGAAAGAAAAGCCAGAGTTTAGAGATGACAGGGGGAGTAGTAACTCTCAAGTACTGGCTGATGAAGGTACTGGGCAGGGACCCAGAACTGGAACCACAGGGAGAGATTTTATTTGAGAAGCTGTTGCAGCTGTGGTGACTGGCAAACCCACTGTCTGCTGAGGGACCTGGCACAGACTGTAGGTATAGGACGGAGCTGCAGTTTGTGTTGGTTACTTTTTTCTTTGCTGTGACAAAATACCTGACAAAAGGTACTTAAGGAAGTAAGGGAGGGAGGGAGGGAGGGAGGAAGGAAGGGAGGGAAGGAGGAAGGAAGGGAAGAAGGAAGGGAGGAAGGGAGGAAAGAAGGAAGGAAGGAAGGAAGGGAGGAAGGGAAGAAGGAAGGGAGGAAGGGAGGAAGGAAGGAAGGGAGGAAGGGAGGAAGGGAAGAAGGAAGGGAGGAAGGGAGGAAAGAAGGAAGGAAGGGAGGGAGGAAGGAAGGAGGGGAGGAAGAGAAGAAGGAAGGGAGGAAGCAAGGGAGGGAGGAAGGAAGGGAAGGAGGGAGGGAGGGAGGAAGGAAGGAAGGAAGGAAGGAAAGGAGGAAGGAAGGGAGGGAGGAAGGAAGGGAGGGGAGGGAGGGAGGAAGGGAAGAAGGAAAGGAGGGAGGGAGGTAGGAAGGGACAGATAGAGGGAGGGAGGGAGGAGGGAAGGGAGGGAGGAGGGAAGGGAGGGAAGGGAGGCAGGGTCTATTTTGGCTCACAGTTAAAAGGCACAGCTCATCATGGTGGCAAAGTCCGTAGTCAGAAAAGAGATAGATCAAAGTTGATGCCTAGCTCATTTTCTCCATTTTATTCAGTCTGGGATCTCACCCACATGATGATGTCACCCACATTTAGGGAACTAATCCAGCCTAGAAACCCCCTCACAGGCATGCTCTGAGGTTTATCGCATAGGGGATTCTAGCTCTTCTCAAGCTGACCACAAATAAGCACCATGCAATTCAAGCCTGAAGGCAGTGTGTGGGCAGAACTCTCCCTACCTCCAGACCACTCACTTTGTGGTCTGAAATCAGCTTTACTCAAAATCTTTGGATTTAAAAGTTAATATCGTCTTAAAATACTTTCTCAGAATCACCTGAAGATCAACTATCTAGATGCTGTGGCCCTTCAAAACTCCTTTGTAAAACTAGTCATCACAAGTAGTGTATAAATTGTCTTTGGGAAATGCCTTTGACATGTATATAAAGCTGAATGCTATTATACATCCTTTATTGAATAGACAACAGAAAAGCAAATGTGTTCTTCCCAAAAGGTATGCACAAGACTGTTCACAGCAGCACTGTTCACAAGAGCTCTAACTTCTAGGCTGGGTATCCCTTCTAGTGGTGTAGTCTTTGCTTAGCAGAGGTAAGGCCCTGGCTTCAGTCCCTAGTACTCACAAAGAAACATATAAAACAACAACAACAACAAAAACAAAAACAAACAAACAAACAAACAAACAAAACATCACTTAGAAACCACTCCAGAAGCCACCAGACCCATATGCTGAGATGTGGCCACACAATAAAACACAAGACAGCATTGACAAGAAATGATGTCCAACTCTATGCAGCAGAACGCACTATCTTAGGCATGTATGTACTCGTTACAAAGGGGGTGGGGGAGGCCAGACACAAAAATGACATCCTTCCATATTGTGGCTGTCATTCTATTTTTTTAAGGCCACAAAGCTGTCCACACTAATCATTCTTATTGGAAGCCTGCAGCTAGAATAAAGCAGGATAGAAATTAAGGGAAAGTTAGGGGCACATGTGAAGGGCCCTCACACAGGCGTCTGGCTGAAGCCTCTCACTATCGGATAGAATTACAATACAATTAATAACACTTGTGTAAGGCCTTTCTCAATTGTAAACCTACAAATTCTAAGAATCTTATCAGAAAATCCCTTTACAGTAAAAAAAAAAAAAAAAAAAAAAGACTTGTTCTAATCAGCTAGTGCAATCCTCGTGGCTCCTGCCTTTTTTTTTTTTAAATTTTTTAATTAATTTATTCTTGTTATATCTCAGTGTTTATCCCATCCCTTGTATCCTCCTATTCTTCCCTCCCTCCCATTTTCTCCTTACTCTCCTCCCCTATGACTGTTCCTGAGGGGGATTACCTCCCCCTGTATATGCTCATAGGGTATCAAGTCTCTTCTTGGTAGCCTGCTATCCTTCCTCTGAGCGCCACCAGGTCTCTCCCTCCAGGGGACATGGTCAAATGTGAGGCACCAGAGTACGTGAGAAAGTCATATCCCACTCTCCACTCAAGTGTGGCGACTGTTCTGACCATTGGCTAGATCTGGGAAGGGGTTTAAAGTTTACCGCCTGTATTGTCTTTGGCTGGTGCCTTAGTTTGAGCGGGACCCCTGGGCCCAAATCTGCCTATCATAATGTTCTACTTGTAGGTTTCTAGGACCCTCTGGATCCTTCTACTTTGCTATTCTCCTTAGCAGTCCTTTGAGATGCAACATGAGAACCACCAAGATGATACACAACCAATGTTCAGCGCTTAAGAGCAACTCCCCCTTAGAAGTGTCCCACCCCTTTACGCTTGGGCGTGTCTTCCTTTCCAAACACTACTTGAGAAGTGGAGACAGGAAATCTCTGGAGCAAGCAGTGTAGCCAGAGCAGCCAATACATCAAGCTCCATGTTCAATGATAGACCCCGCCTCAGGGTATAACAGGAAGAGTGATTGAGGATGCTGCTTGATGTCACCCTCCAGCCTCCAGGCGCTTCCATCAGCACACAAACACGTGCAATCACACGAAGAACACGCTCGCGTTCACACAAACACACACATACAATGCCAGTTTATTATTGATGGACGTTAAGACTTTTCGCACATGTCAATGCATATGTATGGCCTGATGATCAGTTCCCAGAAGTGTGAGGAAGAAGGTAGCCCCTTACATGTTAAGACAGACTGCAACAGCATTCCCTGAGGCCATCTGGCTGGTTCGCACCCTGGAGAGTTTTAAATAAGATGGCTTGCTGCCCCTTCATAACCACACATTTGGGCTCACCGATGATTTTAAACTTTGGCAATTTGGTAGGGGAAAAGACTATTCATGTTTTACCATCATTTCTTTGCCCATTTGTGAGCCCAGACACTTCTTATATGCCTTATATTTCCTTGTTGATTTGCTTTAGAGTATTTTGTCCATTTTTCCACGAAAACATTTAACATTTTCCTTATTGATTTTTAAAAGCTCTCTATTTATCTGGGATATTGATTCTTTGTCTTCATTTTATTGCAACTTCTTTTCCAATTCGCCTTCTACCTTTCAGCATTTTACAATGTTTATTTTTGCACAAAACTTTCATTTAAAAAAAAAAAAGTAGTTAAATTTAACAGTCTTTCCACGTATGTTTTCTGAGGCTTAAGACAAACTTAGAAAGGTCAATATCTTATTATTAAGGTATAAAAGGCATTATGAAAATATGGCACAACACAAGGGATAACGTTCATGTATGCGCTTAGCCATAATACATTAAAAATATTATCACTAAGTCAAGCACAGACAAAGCTGTTGTTGAGCCAGGATGCACATGGCACCTTCTTTGGGAAGCTCTTACTTTCTAGCAACAAGGTAAGTGAATTACTCTGGATTTCTTCCACTATGACATGAGCAGAGTTTCTAGTTACAGAATTAAACTCAGCGTCCACATGTCTCTTTTCTGCCCTCAGGTACTTTAGAACCAATGCGAACTTCAGAATATTTTGTTCATTGCCTAGTTATTGTACATATTAGTACCTGAACCGAATAATACAGTTTATGGGAAAAGTGTAGCAATAAATACTAATTATATAATGCCCCAGTCTCATGTGGTTCCCATCACTCAAAAACATCAATCTAATTATCTATTAATTTATCTTTCCCCCAAGAATACAGGAGACTGAAAACCAGGAAGTAGAGTGAGGAAGCCCTTTCCCCTTAGGCCTTAAGATCCACTCCTGTAACTGCATCTTCCCAGGGTCTCTCTTGCCTCTTTGGGAATACGCATAATCAGAGTCTCCTGCTCATTTGAGTGCCAGGTGTTTTCCTGCCTCTGCCTCCTGATCCCTTCATGAAATCCTCTGGAGTAAAAATCATGTGGCTGTTCCATCTGTCCACTGTAGGACTCAGCTGCTACGGTTGACAGCAGCAGCAGCATTGCCTTTACCACTCTGCTTTGAGAAATGATTTACTGGTAGCAAGTTCAGTGTTAGGCCCCATCTCGTTCCCTCCTGCCAGGTCTGTGTGTTGGATTGGTTAAGCATATGTGCATGTATTTATGCATGTCCGTATGTGTGTGCGGCTGAGTGTTCTGTAGTAACTCAAAACTGGAGCAGAAGTCCTGCTGAGTGAGGCTCACGAGAGGGGTGAAACCTCCAAAGGTAGCTCTCCACCTACACCTCTCTTGCTTTTACCTCTGAGAGAGGATTGCCATCCCTGGAACAGGCCAAGTCCCTTCTTCCATGAGGTGTGGGGTCAGGGTACCAGGGAACCGGGAAGGGCTAGCTAGTCTGGAGCAGGAGTCATGTCCAACCCCAGAAATCTGTCTGGAGAGCAGCAGGAGTGGGCCTACTCCCTTCCCTTCCCAGATCTGCGTGTCCAGGTACACATAGTTCTGCACCTCCCACCGTTGCCCACACCATAGGTGGTGAGGTAGTGCAGCCAGGTTAAACTTCTCCTGTCCTTATAAGGTCATGTCCAGCAGGCATCTGGAATTCCTCTTCATGCAAATAAGGCATTCTCAGAACCTTAGCCAATGCTCACCTCAAATCCTCTACCCAACCCCTAAAGGTTTAAATAGCCTTTGTTCCACCCAATTAAATGAGCTTTCTTACTGAGGCCTGCCTCCTGAGGTCTCCACCCCACCCCACCATCTCACCCAGACTGTTCCCCCCTTGCTCCCTCTCGAAGGGTCCATGGGTTGTGATGGTGGGAAGGCAATATGGAATCAACTGGGCTTCAAATGCTGACTGTAAAGGAGATTCCTTCCTTTAAAGTAAGCACTCACTAAGCTTTTCAGGCACTCTTGCCACATTTCAAGAATTTCACATGTAGCAAATGTTTCTGTACTAGGGGATAGTGTAAGGCATTTCTGTTTTCACATAAAAACACATTACAGAAATTCTTATGTAATGGTATACAATTAAACCTATAGGTACAGATGTAGCTCAGTGGCAGAACTCTCGATTACCATGTACAAGGCCTTGGGCTCAATCTCCAGTACTGAAACAACAGAAAGGCATAAGACTGCCCACTAAAGCATCACGGGTCATAACTAAAGCATGGAGGACAATAGAATTTTTCATCTGAAAGAGTGTCAATGGTAGATTTACTTTATAATGTTATCATTTCTTAAGGATAATGTAGCTGGCTGGCTGTGGCATGTCTTACAACCCCAACAATATGGTGGCTGAGGCAGGAGAATCACAAATTTCAGGCCAGCCTGGGCTACACCCACCCCCCCCACAGACACACACACACACACACACACACACACACAGACACACAGACACAGACACACACACAGACACACACACACACGTATGTGTGTATTTATATAACCATAATCTCACTATACAGTGAGGTATTGTTCAAAAAGAAGTTACACAGTTCTATATGTATTAACATATAATAAATGAGTTATGGAAATGTATATTATCCTATGATTTTTTGAGTAAAATATTTTGAGTTTTATAGTATACATTTGTTTCTGCTTATCTTGTATATTATATATTTTTCATGTGCACATGTTTTAGGACAAAGTCTATCAGTAATAGTTCTAGGGGACAGAAGTAAGGTGTGGCGACTTGCACAGGAAACACTAATTTCTTTACAAAATCTGTGAGTCTGATTTTTTAACTTAAATTTTGTGGAACATAAAAATATGAAAAATGACACTGAATAATTAAAAAAGGCATGTATGTGTCTAGCACCTAGAATTAATGATGTTAGCCTTTGAAACTTTCCTTGTAATTTCTGTGTGTGGCCCACTGAATCTAACTAGAGTCATGTATGTGACTGGGTTTGCAGCTGTTACCAGAGCCTGGTGGGCTCAGCAGCTGCTTGGATCCTTTCAAGCAATCCTAGTCTGGCACTGTTTTAATGTAATTAACAGAGCAAGCACATAGAATTAGTCCATCATTGTCCAAAACAGTCTTGTACCTTCATTTCCATTTGAAACTGGGCTTTTTATATAAATTTTCACTTAGTTAAATATGTCAATGTTTTCCTTTAAGGCTTGTGTCCCGTGAAGCCATTGTGAAGTGGGAACATTCAGGTTTGATGCTAGCTCTATGTGCCTTTGTAAGGCAAGGTTGTGATGAAGACTCTCCAATGACTGCTGCACTGCCCTGCTAGTGAGGATGAACTGAGATACGTAACACACACAGGAGTGCACCTAAAAACATAACTAAATCTAACAAACGAAACAGTGTACCTGCAACTAGTGCCCGGGAAACAGGGAGAACAGTTTCAGGCTCACAACGAGAACTCTTTTGGCACTTTAACAAGTTTTACTAAAATATTGAAAAACACTAAAAAAAACTGTTCCCCATTCTACAATCATGAAGCTATGTTTCTAGATTTTCCTCTGAGAGTAAACTTTGCCTGGTTTTTGTTTGATCTGTTGTTTGAGACAGGAGCTTGCTGTGCCTCAGGCTGCCCAGGAACTCAACGCCAGCCTTGAATTTGCAATTCCCTCGTTCCAGCCTCTGAAGGGCTGAGTGTACAGCGTGGATGAGTCTTCTGTAGAAGGCAGAGATTGAGACACAGTTTTTTCATTATGTGGAAAACCAGCTATAACAAAACGTGGTTGATATATTAAAAAATCAATCTCTTTATGCCATGTACACTTGTAACCTACAATTAAATCATTTCAGTTGTTTTTTCTTTTCTTCTTCACTTTGTATGTCTTAAGCCCTTTTCTTTGTCCATAATTCTGTACTTGGGCCTGTCTTGGCAGTGGCTTAAGATTTATGATTTATTAGTTCTATAGTGGTGTTGTCTTGTAATCCAGTTCCTTAGCACTAAAACCCCCTTTCCAGTTATTCCTGTGACCTCACAGCTAGCTGTTGATCTTGTTTTGGTGATTTTTGTATCCTGGAAAAAAAATTAAAAGTTTATAATGAAAAAATTAATCTGTTCTTACTTATGGTTCTACTTTCCCTTTATACCAGAGGCCTAGGCCTCTGTGGCTGGTGATCTGCTATCAGCTTAGATACTGCCTGGTGCACATTACAGTGAAGACGTAAACGTTAACGGGGTATTGTATTTGATAACCTTCAGATTCTCTCTAACGTAACTGATAGCTAGGGTTTGGGCTGGGGATTGTAACTCAGAGATAGAGTGTTTGCCTAGCATATACTACCCCCTGTATTTGACCCTCAGCATCACAAAAATAAATAAACAAATAGGCAATAAGTAACAAATCATTAAAGCAAATTTTATTGTGAAGAGTTGAGGTTTATATAAACTTGAATAAATGGGAGGAAACATAAAGAGAAAAACATGTCCCCTCTCGTACATATTCTTCAGTAACAGAACAGGAGAGGCTTTTACAGTGTCCAGGGGTGGAGCCTGTTTCTGACATTTTGTAGCAGACATAAGCACTGTCTTACTCCTGGGGACAGGAGGTGCACCTGCAGCTTAGCTCCTGCTGGAGGGCACATCTGCCTCCATACAGGAGATGACAGCCAAAGCCTGAGGATCACGAACGTTGGAGCAATACTCATTTTCTCCTTGGTATTTGTAAGATTCAGACACTGCAATGATTCCATTTTCAGTGTTTCTAGCCCAGTTGTGCTTTTAAGAAGAGTTTTTTTTTTTTAAACCAAATTAGGCAAATTGATTATCAATCATTCAGTACTTTTTAGTCTGATGTGTAATATTTCGGTATGTTTATTTTTCTGACATCTCATCTACAACCAAAAGGCCAATGAGAAACCTGTCACTATTGCACATTGACTATGCCATAGGAAAATATATCAAACTAGACTTTTTGACACTGTGCATATATGATTTGTCCCTGAGAACAAAATACTCTAAGACAATCTGTGACAATACTCTAAAACAGGATATTTTTCTGTTTTATTACTGGTATATCATTAAAGGAAAAAACTTTAATTATTATTAGTCCTCTTGCAGTCCAAACAATGAACTTTCTGAGCATTTATCTCTTTATGACTGTATGATTTGGTTTTTGTTTGGACTTTAAAAAAATTATTTAGTTTTAATATATGTGCATTGGTGTGAAGGTGTCAGATCTTGGAGTTACAGACAGTTGTGAACTGCCATGTGGGTGCTGGGAATTGAATCTGGGTCCTTTGGAAGAGCAGGGAGTGCTCTTAACTACTGAGCCATCTCTCTAGCCCCTTGTTTGGACTTTTTGAGACATGTTTTCACTCTGCAGCCCAGGCTGGCGTCAGACTACGGTGATCCTCCTGATTTGGCCTTCTCAGTGCTAGGATAACAGGCATGCATCACTATGCCCAGTTATAAATAAATGCTCTGTGTATATACTACTCAACGGTAGCAATAATCTCCACAACATTATGCCATTGAGTTTTGCACAAAATTATTAAGGATTTCTTGGTTGTACTTTATTTGTGATAGCATGTTTTGTTTTTGTTTGTTTGTTTGGTTAGTTTTTTGTTTGTTTGTTTGTTTTTTGGTTTTTTGAGACAAGGTTTCTCTGTGTAGCCTTGGCTGTCCTGGACTCACTTTGTAGACCAGGCTGGCCTCAAACTCAAAGTGATCTACCTGCTTCTGCCTCCCAAGTGCTGGGATTAAAGGCGAGCACCACCACCGCCCAGCAATAACATATAATTTTAATTGTGATTGCATGAATCTAGTTTGTGATCATTTGTGATAGCATGTACTTTACAATAGCATAAACTTTGTGATAGCATAAACTTTGCTTGTAATGGCATGTACTGTGTGATAGCATGGATTCTGTTTGTGATAGTGTGTATTTTTGTGTTCCAACTTGTGACCTTGAGACACAGAACACCAGTGGATTTTATCTCAGTAAGTCTAACGAATAGAAAATGATCATGTCAGTTGGTAGGAGCTCAGGTACTCCTGTCAGATACACAGGTGTGGGAGATGTCTGTGAAGAGTCCCAGGAGAGAAAGGTCAGCTCACTGCCCTGTGCTCCTGGAAGCACCACCAGCATGTCCAAAGGCCAGGCAGCTGCTGCCTTCCACATCTGGGTGCACCCCACAGCTCAGCTCCTGCTCTCTCTTCTTCCACTCAGGTGCAGCCAAACATCACCTGGGACCCCAGAAGAAGCAAAGAGTCAAAGAGCCATCGCCACCTCTGAGAGCACCTGACGCTGAAAATGTTCCAGGTGCAAGTGAGAAAGCTACACATTTAATAAGTTTATAGTTTGTGCAATAAAGATTATGAATTTTCTGTCAAAAATAATAAAAATGAATTGAAATTTTTACTTCTTAGTAGTGACCAAAAACTAGGTAAACTCATTGAAATTTCAAGCAGGGCTGCGGGAGAACTGGTCGGAATGCAGCTTGAAGGCAGGTATTTTTTTTTTCTTTCTTTTTTTTAATCTTTTTTAAAAATTAATTTATTCTTGTTACATCTCAATGTTTATCCCATCCCTTGTATCCTCCCATTCTTCCCTCCCTCCCATTTTCCCATTATTGCCCTCCCCTATGACTGTTCCTGAGGGGGATTACCTCCACCTGTATATGCTCATAGGGTATCAAGTCTCTTCTTGGCAACCTGCTGTCCTTCCTCTGAGTGCCACCAGGTCTCCCCCTCCAGGGGACATGGTCAAATGTGAGGCACCAGAGTACGTGAGAAAGTTATATCCCACTCTCCACTCAACTGTGGAGAATGTTCTGACCATTGGCTAGATCTGGGTAGGGGTTTAAAGTTTACCGCCTGTATTGTCCTTGGCTGGTGCCTTAGTTTGAGCAGGACCCCTGGGCCCAAATCGAAGGCAGGTATTTTCTGTTCTCATCCTACTGACCAGAGCACATTCAGGTCAGTCACGTGTTTGTGGTGTTTGTCTGTGGAGAACTTAGGTTTCACTGCACTGGTGTGTGCCATTCATGTTTGTTTTAGAGGAGTATGGTTAGAAAGCCCTTTCCCTTTTTTTTGTTTTTATGTTTTTTTGTTTTTTTGAGACAGGGTTTCTCTGTGTAGCCTTGGCTGTCCTGGACTCACTTTGTAGACCAGATTGGCCTCAAACTCACAGTGATCTGCCTGCCTCTGCCTCCCAAGTGCTGGGATTAAAGGTGTGCGCCACCACGCCCGGCTGACCTTTCCTCTTTTTATATTACATGGTTTCTTATATTTTCTCAAAAAATTGAAGTTTGCCTTTACACGTGCATGTCAAGGGACAAGGGCGTTATTTTAAGCACACTTTGAAGTAACAAATGCCTTTCATATGCATGCCTGTTGTCCCAGATTAAGCTATTCCATTGCTTACCAGTTCCCAGGTTCCCACACTGCTTAGTAATGCCACCTAAGCAATGTCGCATTTCTCTACCTGCCTGGACCTGTTACTGAGCTTTTATTGGGCCCTTTAGTTAACAGCAGTTGTCTTCATGCCTTAAATATCTTCTTGTGAAGATAACCGAAGTTCCTATATTAGATCTGTATTACATATTGTAACACAGGGCAGCAGGCAGACACTGCCGGTCACCTAAAACATACATGTCATCTCCGGCAAAGGCATTGCAGGTCAAATATTAATAGTAAGGTGATGGCTAGAACTGTGAAACTCCTAAGAAAGAAAGCTTTACTGAGGAGAGAAACTCAGCCCTGTCTCCTGACTAACTCTAAAGCTGTCGATATCCAGGTCTAGGAGCCCTGGAGGTTCTTACGTGCTTTTGTTTTCTTTGGAGTCTGAAAAACTAATAGAAATTTAGAAAGGTGAGGAAGTAAAACCCTGACTGAAGGTCACGTTGAAGACAAGTGCAGTAAGAAATCAATATAAAAATGAAAAGTGTCTAGCGATGAGGATGTAGCTCAGTTGGTGGCCTGACTGCCAAGGGTACATGAAGCCCTGGATTCCACCTTCAGGCACAGAATAAGTGAGAGGTAACATCACAAAGACTAAAATTCCAGCTTTAGCATGGAAGACAGGAAGTGCACAAGTTCAAGGTTCCATAGCAGGTCTGAGGGCAGCCTGAGCTTGGTAAGTCCCAGTCTCAGGGAGGAGTGGGGAATTCTAAAGTAGGAAGTAATGTATTGAGAAGAAGCCATAGGTATGACGAGCTATAACCCTGTCTACGCCGTGACAGCTAACATACACAGGAAATGGTATGCCGGTGAGCATGTGAAAAATGAGAACCCTTGGCCACTGCTGGTGCAAATGCAGGCTTACCTCAACTATTATGAAAAACATTATGTGTATTTTACAAAAATCAAGACTTAAACAAGCATAGGATGCATGAGTCACCTTCTAGGTGGGTAGATAGACAGACAGACAGACAGACAGTCAGACAGCTAGTCAAAGGAAGTAAAATCCATAGCTCACAGACTCATTGTTTATGGCATTATTCACAACAACCAAGATGTGGGAGCAACTCAGTTATCTGTCAGTAAATAAACAGACAGAGACAGCATTGCTTACACACATAGTGGGATATTAAAAAGAAGGAGATCCTGAATTTGCAAACACCAGATAACCCTAGAGTTTATGTGAGGTGAAGTAAGAGAGGCATAGAAAGAAAAAAAAAAATACTGCTTTCTCATATGTGGAAACTAAAGAAAGCCACTGCATAGGAAAAGCACAAAAGCTGTTAGCAGATGTGGGGGAGGAGCTGGTGGATTGGGAAGTCATAGGTCAAAGGGTATACAATTGATTGTGCAGGATACATCTAGAAGTCAACTTCACGGCAGGAGCAGTAGGGTGAACCACAGAACACTATATCCTATGATTTGCTAAGACAGATTTTAGGTGTTCTTACCACACAAAAGGGCAAAATTGTGAGATGGCAGATGTGGTAACCTATTGTCAGTAGTCATCTCACTGAAGGAAAGAACCTAATAGAGATGATAGAAGAACCTGAATAATCCACATGTACATCCTGCATATGTGCATTGTGGTGTGCATCTGGTTAGCTTTATAAAACTGTACTGTTTGTGAATGTTGACAGATTGCAGAGCATTTAAGAAGCTCCTCTTCATTCAAGAGGTTCTAATTAAATATTTAGAAGTGTTTGATTAAGTTTGAAATCAACATTTAAATGTTTGGGAAAATTTAATCTGTTTAGTGAATAAATTTTATTATTAGTTGTGTACATGCTGTGTAATAATATTTGGTAGATTGTTATTGATATTTAACTAAATTATAGATTTCAAGGATTAATAAATTAAAAGATAACTCTAAGTAATAATGTTAATATTTAGGGGTAACAATTTTTTTGTCACGAATTAATCTTACTGCCACAACGTGCACAGCTTTAAGACTGAACTGACTGGAGTGATGGGGACTGAAGACAAGAGAGACACGGGTACAAAAAAGCTGGGACCTGGTGGGCCAGGCACTCTGATGGGGGAGGAACCAGCAACCCAGAAACTGAGCATGTGTATACCTTTATTTTATATAGCTCAAATACAGGTGGGCTAGGCTCACCTCAGTAGGGGGTCTCTGTAAGGGAGCTGTCTCAGGCTGCAGTCATCCAGGAAGAGGTGTGAGCATCCACACTCTAACCCAGGGAAAGCCTTTGCATTCCCATGGGCCTGAGACACTGGGGCCTCTGTTAAGAGTCATGCTCATGTCAACAACATACATTCACTGAGGACTTCATCCACTGCACACATTTCACAATGGCAAGAGCTATGCGGTTTCCCTAGTTGGCTTGGAAAAGAATGGCTTGCTACTTTGGCTGTTCAATTTTGCCATATGAATTTTAGGATTAATTTGATAATTTCTGTAATATATTCTGGATTTATTTTCATTGAAACTGTGCTGAACACATTAATATGGAACGAATTTTCCTCCTAGTGGGTACATACAGTATTTTACTTCTATGTCAAAAGGAAAAGCTTCCAATATCTCCCACTTAGGATGATACCTTCTTTCATTTGATGACTCTGATAAGAAATCCAATGTCAATTTTATTCTCTTCATTTGCATATGGCCTGGATATTAGAACCACGTCAGGAATATGATTTTCAAATGCTTTTTCCATTTTGTGAGTCATCTTTTACATTCTTTCATATTGTCTATTTCCTTTCTTAGTAAGGGTTTCATGTAGCCCAGGCTAGCTTTGATCTCCCTAAGTAGCAAAGAACTTCCGGTCATGCTTCTGCCTTCTGAGTGCTGGGAGTGCTGTTATTGTAGGTGTGCATCACTGTCACCACACCCAGTTGCTGCAGTGCTAGGATACCATCTGATGCCATGAAAATGTGATTAGGGCTCCGCTGAAATGTCAAAACCAAGATTTAGTATGTAGCCCAGTCTGGCCTGGAACTCAAGATCTTCCTGTCTCTTCCTGCCCAGTGTTGAGATTACACTGTGCACCACCATGCCCAGCCCTGTCCCACTCCTTAAAGCACATCAACTCTTACATATCTGACTTTTCCTGTACCCTTCCCATGCTACGGGAACCCTCTGATTAAAAGCTCTGTGAACCCCCACACAACAGCAACCCAAGTCAACTACAGGGGTGGCTTTTGCCTCCATTTCCGGCTCATGCTTCTCCTTGTCACTTTTCCCTTCACGTGCTGGGACAGCCATTGTTCAATTTGTTTGCAAATCTCACTGCCCAAGGCTTTTTGTGGAAAGGAGTCCTCAGCATTTCTTCCAGCAAGTCTGAGTTCTACTCTGGCAAGCTGGACTTGATCTACACTCAAAATCAAAAGGCTGAGACTGAGGGAGCTAGAGAAATGGCTCTGTGGATGAGAGTCCTTACTGTGCAAGTATAAAAATGTGAGTGTACATGCCAAGGATCCATTTAAAAAGCATGGCCATGAGGCCTGCAACCCTAGAACCACGGAGAGGAAGGGCAGGAGGATCCATGGAGCCTGGATGCCTCCTTTGATGACCTCCTCAGTTTATACGTTATTGACATGCATATATATGTGAATTTGGGGTCTGGACTATATAGTCTGGGTGGTAGAGTACTAGCCTAGCATGCATGAGGTTTGAAGTCCATTCCCAGTCCTAACTTAATCCAACATGATGGTGCGTGTCTACAATCCTCGCACTTGAGAGGTGGAGGCAGGATGGTCCCAAGTTCAAGGTCATCATAGCATAGGAAATTCAAGACCATGTGATCCTGTCTCAAAAACAAACAGGGTCACAAGATGAATCGGTGAGTAAAAGCACTTGCCCAAGCCTTACAACCTGACTTCAATCCTTGAAGGCCACATGGCAGAAGCAGAGAATCAACTCCTGAAGGTTGTGCTTTGACCTCCACATGCAATGTGGGACAAACACACACACAATAAACAAACAAACAAATGTAATTTAAAAAAATTAAACCCTTGCCCTTCTCTACAGCCTTACTGTCACATTATCACCCTGGTAGATAGGGTCCTGGATTAAAACTCAAGTTTTTCCCAGTTTTGAATGTAACTATCATAATAGATTTAATATCATCACCATCATTATTATTATCATCATCATTATTATAGCATGTATCTTTCATTACTTGCCAGAATTATGCTTGTTTCTCATCTAAGTACATTACATATATTTCTCAAAAGATCCTATAAAAGTAGTATTATTTTCCTTATTTCACAGGCCAGGCTCACAGAGCTACAAAACAGAAGTTCTCTCTGGTGAAGACAACCCCTCCGCCTGTCTGGAGCAGCTCTCAGAGTTCCTGGGGAGACTGCATCAAAACAGTTCAGATGATGATGGGAGGATCATTTTTATTCTGGTTCTCTTGGTGTTATAATTGCAGTGCAGGCTGAATGCAGGAGCAGATACGAGAACTGGAAGATAGAGGGAAGCGCTGCAAAGCACCATTGCAATAGTGAGTGTGGTGACGTGAATGAAAACAGCCCCTGTAGGCTCACAGGGAATGGCACTATTAAGAGATGTGGCCTTCAAAACGACTCTGAGATTCCATCTTACACCTGTTAGAATGGCTAAGATCAAAAACTCAAGTGACAGCACATGCTGGTGAGGATGTGAAGAATGGGGAAAACTCCTCCAATGCTGGCGGGAGTAAAAACTTGTACAACCACTTTGGAAATCAATCTGGTGCTTTCCCAGAAAATAGGAAATAGCTCTACCTCAAGACCCAGCTATGCCACTCCTGGGTATACCCAAAAGATGCTCCACCATATAACAAGGACATTTGTTCAACTATGTTTATAGCAGCTTTATTTGCAATAGTTAGAATCTGGAAACAATCTAGATTTCCTCAACCAAAGAATGGATAAAGAAACTATGGTAGCCGGGCGGTGGTGGCACATGCCTTTAATCCTAGCACTTGGGAGGCAGAGGCAGGTGGATCGCTGTGAGTTTGAGGTCAACTTAGTCTACAAAGCAAGCCTAGGACAGCCAAGGCTACACAGAGAAACCCAGTCTTGAAAAACAAAACAAAACAAAACAAAACCAAAACCAACCAACCAACCAAACAAAAAAGAACAACAACAACAACAACAAAAAACAAAACAAAACAAAACAAAACAAAAAAAAGCAACCATGGTACATTTACCCAATGGAACACTACTCAGCTATCAAAAATAAAGAAATCATATTTGCAAGCAAATGGATGGAACTAGAAAAGATCATCCTGAGTGAGGTAACCCCGTCCCAGAAAGACCTACGTAGTTTGAACTCACTTAAGTCAGGGTAGGCTCCTGGGACGATATGAGGGGGACTCCAGCAGAGAGTCCTACTAACATGGGCAATAGAGATGGAAGAGGATGCACCCTAACTAGACAAGACTCCTAGTAAAAGGAGGGAAACACCAACCCACCCAAAGAAACTCTGACCCAAAATTTACCCTGCCTACAAGATGTGCAGGGATAAAGATGGAACAGATAGAGCAGAGATTGAGGGACTGTCTAGCCAATGCCTGGCCCAACCCAAGACTCACCCCATGGGAGGGACCCAAGTGCTGACACTATTAATGATACTCTGCTATACTTACAGACAGAAGTCTAGCAGAGTTGTCCTCTGAGAGGCTCCGCCCAGCAGAACTTTGAAACAAATGCTAAGACTCATAGCCAAACATTAGGCAATGCATAGGGAATCTTACGGAAAAGTGGGGGGGAAGGAGAAAAGGACCTGGAAGTTATAGGCGCTCCACAAGAAGACCAAAACAGTCAACTACCAGGGCCCAGAGGGGCTTTTTGAGACTGAAGCACCAACCAAGGACCACGCATGGACAAGGCATAGGCCCCCTACACAGATGTAGGGGCAGCTATAACCTCATGTGGGTCCTCTAGTAATGGGAGCAGGGGCTTTCTCTGACATGGACTCTGCTACCAGCTCTTTTTTTTTTTTTATCACTTCTCCTGGTGAGACAGCCTTGACAGGCCACAGGGGAAGAGGACAAGCTCAGTCCTGATGTGACTTGATGAGCTGGGGTGGATGGGCAGGGGGGTTCCCCTTTTCTGAGGAATAGGGGAGGGGAAGGAAGAAGGGAGGGGAAGCCTAGAGGGGCAGAGGGATGGGTCTACAACCAGGATATAACGTGAATAAAGATTTTTTTTTTTTTAAAACAAAGGTGGTGTGGCTTTGTTGGAGGAAGTGTGTCACTGGGGTGGGCTTTTGAGGTTTTGTTCAAATGCTCAAGCTAGGCCCATTGTTACTGCTGCTTGCTGATCCAGATGTAGAGCTCTCAGCTACGTCTCCAGCACCATGTCTGCCTGCATGCTACCACGATGATAGTGGACTAAACCTCTGAACTGTAAGCAAGCCCCAAGTAAATGCTTTCTTTAAAAGAGTTGCTATGGTCATGGTGTCCCGCCACAGCAATAGAACTTTAACTAAGATACTGAGCTCCAACCATGTTCATAGCAGCCTTATTCATAATAGCCAGAACGTGGAAACAGCTTAAATGTCCCTCAGTAGAAGAATGGATAAAGAAACTATGGTACATTTACACTATGGAATACTACGCCACTATTAAAAACAAAGAATTCCCGAAATTTGTGACAAATGGATTGAACTAGAAATGATCATAATGAACGAGTTAACCCAGAAACAGAAAGACTCAAATGGTATATACTCACTTATATCTGGACACTAGCCCAAGGGGTATGTCCCATGAAAGTATTCACTCACCAGGAAAGTGGGTCAGAGGGGAGGACATGCTATTCGGACTTTAGGTGAGAGAAGCATGGGAGAATGGGGAAATAAAATGATCCAGAGGCTCCTAGAAACCTACAAGAAGAACATTATGATGGGCAGATCTGGGCCCAGGTGTCCGGCGCAAACTATGGCACCAGCCAAGGACAATACAGGAAGTAAACTTCAAACCCCTACCCAGATCTAGCCAATGGACAGGGCATTCTTCACAGTTGGGTGGAGAGTGGGGTCTGATTTTCACATGAACTCTAGTGCCCCATATTTGACCACGTCCCCTGGATGGGGAGGTCTGGTGTCACTCAGAGGAAGGATAGCAGGCTACCAAGAAGAGACTTGAAACCCTATGAGCATACACAGGGGGAGGAGGTCCCCCTCAGTCACAGTCTTAGGGGAGGAGAGTAAGGGGAAAATGGGAGGGAGCGAGGAATGGGAGGATACAAGGGATGGGATAAATATGAGTAAATTAATAAAATATATTATTTAAAAAAGATACTGAGCGCATAGCAACTACAGTTATTGCATGGGATCTGTACAATATCAGCCCTGCAAACATCAGTCGTGGGCAGGTGAAGAAGGATCATGGGGTCTTACCTCATACTGCAGAACTGCTACCTACTGATGGAGTCCGGGAAAAGGAGACTCTTTAGTTGTGTACATACTCCTGAGCTCATGAGACTCCATAGGTATCTCCAAACCCCTTGGCTCACAAAACAAAACTAACAGACACGAATGTGAGAAAGGTCTGTGGAGAAGGGTGAGTAAACAGGGGTGGTAGAGAAGTGGGAGCGGGTGAGCACGGAACTGGTCAGTGTGCATTTTGTACATCTATAAAAAATGTCAAAGAAAAAAAAATCTAGCTAAGTATCCAGATGTGGTGGTAAAAGCCGATAATCCCAGCACGCTGTAGGTAGAGGCAGGAGGATCATCTTCAGCCACATAGCCTGGGCAACGTAAGACATTTCCTTAAAGAACTAAAACCAAACCCAAAGCAAATGAAAAGTGAACAACTGTATTCAGGTAATCCCACTGTCCAGAAGGAAACATCTGGTTTCCTAAGTGTCTTTCTCTACTTGCCTGTGAACATTAAAGAAATTTATATGTACATTCATGCAGATGTTTTTGTTTTTAGTTTTCCTTGCAATTGTCTAGCTGCTTTAAAAAAAATGTTGCTGTACTTGTTAGCATGTGTATTTGCTATGTTTTGTTCTATAAAGTCTATAAAATGATTGTAAACTGCTAGGCAAGGTCTGCAGACACATGAAAATCAGGAAGAACAGGTCGGGTGTGTTGGCGCACGCCTTTAATCCCAGCACTTGGGAGCCAGAGGCAGGTGGATTGCTGTGAGTTCCAGGCCAGCCTGGTCTGCAAAGCTAGTCCAGGACGGCCAAGGCTACATAGAGAAACTCTGTCTTGAAAAACCGAAAAAAAAAAAAAAATCAGGAAGAGTAAAGACAGAGGCAGAACATACACAACCACATAGAAAAGGGCAGGGTGGGATCATTGTACTTTCAGTTTAAACCATGAAAAAGATGCTGCATGTGAAAACAATCTTCCCCGGAAAGCTCTGAGATTTGACTTCCGGAATGTTCATCCGTTTGTTCTGGAGCTCTTTTTGCAAAAGACATAAATCTGGCATGTGTTAGAGTTAAATAATTTCCCCAAATTGTCACCTGGGTTTCAGTTGCCACCTAATGGGTGCTCTTTTGTCTTCACTCCCTTTCTTTTTTTTTTTTTTTTTCTTTATTTCTTTTTTGAGACAGGGTTTCTCTGTGTAGCATTGGCTGTCCTAGACTCACTTTGTAGACCAGGCTGGCCTTGAACACACAGCGATCTGCCTGCTTCTGCCTCCCGAATACTGGGATTAAAGGCATGCACCACCACACCCAGCTCTTACTTCCTTTCTTACAGGAACAGAGCACTTTAGTACTGAGCCTGCTAACATTTGGTAGAATGGATCTCTCCATTGCTGCACTGTCAGTTCTGTGAAGCTGGCCTGTTCTTTCTTAATATAAAATTTAGGTGCATTCTAATGGTAAGAAAAAAATCTCGTTGGAGTGATAATGAAAATTAACTTCTGGATTACCTACCAGGAAACAGTTACTGCATTAGCTTGGTATTTGTAACACCAGTGGATATAACCTCTAACTACACAAGAAAAGAGAAAGAGAACTCTTCAGGTCAGATCTGATGACTACATACACTTCTCCAGTATATTACTTTGCTTAATTTAAAGTGTGTTCAACCTGCAGGCCCTGGGCTGCATCCAGACAAAGATAATTATGAATGAGCATAACACAAAATGGAAACCAACACAAATTCATGAACTTATTTAACATAATACTATAGTTTCACTGTTGGAAAGACCTTTGGCTTCAAACTTTGGTCTCTTTTTCTTTATTGCTCCTTTTATTGTTGGTTAATATGATGTTTAATCTCAGTTGAGGAGCTGGGCCTCTGGGAACGCCTGCAGGAGATTATCTTTTTTTAAATAAATATTTATTATTATGAATACAGTGCTGTGCCTGCACATATACCTACAGGCCAGAAGAGGGCATCATATTCCATTATAGATGGCTGTGAGCCACCATGTGGTTGCTGGGAATTGAACTCAGGGCCTCTGGAAGAGCAGACAGTGCTCTTAACCTCTGAGCCATCTCTCCAGGCCCCTGCAGGAGATTATCTTGAGTAGGCTAACTGAGGTAGAAAGACCTGCCTACCACGGGTGGCACCATCCCCTGGCTTTTGATCCTAGTCTGCATGAAAAGGAGAAGCTGAGTGCAAGCATCGATGCTCTTTGTTTCATGGCTATGGATGCAATGTGAGTAGCTGTCTCAAGGTTCTGCTGCTGTGATTTCTCTGCCATGATGAGTACAACCTCAAATGCTTTTCTCTTAAGCCAACTTGGATAGAATATTTTCTCATAGCGACAGAAAAAGTAGAAGACAACTACCTTTCACAAGGAAAGTTCCCAACCTAGTTTAGCTGGATGCTTGTTGTTTTCCACCAGCTTGGTTCTACTGCATTAGCATACTTGCTGGCTCCCAGTTCCTTCCCAAAACTCTGCTCAGAATCAGTGATGCATTCATTCTACCATCTACTAATGCTTATTCAATGCTTTTATTTATTTTTAATCAATGTTTCAAATATTTTCATTGTGAAACCATATTATTTTATACAATGTCTTAGTGTGTCTGTGTTTGTGAGAGACTGTGTGTACTGTTAATAAATCAAGCTCCAAGGGACTTGTCTTATATTTAACATATCTATTTATTAAAATTAGTATGATGAGTCTTTGACAACAAATTTGACATTATTCTCCAATTATATAGACATTATCTTATTATCTATATATAATCAAGTGTTATTTCCAGGTGTGCAGCATTTCTTCCCTTATCTTTAAAGGTAAGAGACAGAGCCCCATGGCCAGACATCACAGTCAGGAATGTGAGCATCAATGCTGATGAACCACCTCTTCCTATGATGGCCTAAGAGGGTCATTATCACCCACAGGTGGGTCGCTCTCTGGAGACCTCCAGAAACAATCAGAGGAGAACTTGTAGAGTGTGAAATGCCGAATGGAATGTTAAGACAAGAGTCAGAAAAATCTAATTGACCATTACAGACTGCTGACGACTACTCATCTGCCCGGTGACCTCTGTGACCAGAGGAACATGAAGAAGACAATGTCAATGTGGAAAGTATACAAGAGCAGAACAGTGTGGGTGAAATGAAGAATTTGTGGGGATAGCAGCATAGATCAAAGCTAATAATTCACAGATAAAGTCAAATCTCTGATCTCAACCCCTAGAAAAATGATACAGGCAAAAATTTCACACATTAAGGGACGTAAACATTAACTTGGGGAAAAATGACAGAAAATCAGTGTCCCCAGACTTTGATTTTCACGGGCTTGTTTTTTCTCTCTTATTTTACATTTTTGAGGATTGAGTGTTGTATCTTCCTTTTTTGTATGTGTGTCTGTATTTGTGTGTACATGGAGGTGTGTAGGTAAGTGCACATGAGTGTGGAGCCCAGAGGTTGACGTTGGATGTCTTCTAACTGTTCTCTATCACTTCTTGAGACAGTGTCTCTCTCACTGAACCTGGAACTTTCCAGATATTATGTGAGTCCCTGGAATCTGAATGCAGGTCCTCATGTTTGTACAACAGGTCCTTGACAGAATGATCCATCTCCCTCAACTTTTATCTTTCTTTAAAGCAAGTAAGATTATTCATGCAATCTCCCACATTAAATTAATATTTTTAATTTGCTTGTTGTTTTGCAGATTTAATTATACTTAGCATATAATTCCTGGCTATACACTTACTTAAACACTCCATACATAAGGACATGATAGCTCCTTGTGTGTATTACATAGCAGTAAAATAATTTAAAACAAAAAAAATCATTAAAGGAAAATACTGTCATTACTTTTTTCATGTGGAAATAATGTCTTAAAAGACCAGGCATGGTGGCACACATCTACAATCTTAGAACTTGGGTGAGAGAGTCAGAAGAATTGTTACCAGCCTGGTCTACAAGTTCTAAGCCATCCAGAGCTACAGAGCATGAAACGACTTTTTCAAAAAAAGGTTGGAGCCAGCCATGGTGGTGCATGCCTTTAGTCCCAGCACTCAGGAGGCAGAGGCAGGCGGATTGCTGTGAGTTTGAGGCCAGCCTGGTCTACAAAGTGACTCCAGGATAGCCAAGGTTAACACAGAGAGACCCTGTCTTGGAAAAAAAGATTGGGAGTATTTTATAATTAAAATTTAGGAATGACACAAAACCAAAATACAGTGTTGTAAACTGAATAGTTAAAAAAAACAAACAAACAAACAAAAAAACCAAACTCATTGCCCTAATGGCTAATGTCTCAGTTAACAGTGGTAACTGCAATGTCATCAGGGTTTGGCATTTACCTGAGGGATAATGTGAGGCTGCCATGCCTGTAAGGGCTCAACAGTGCTGCACTGTGTGTGGGACCAAAACCTACCCATGAGGATACAGGCCATTGTTAAAATAGCCATCTGTCACACATAGCATCGAAGAACTACACCAGAGGAGGGACACAGATGTCAATCTAGCCTGCAAATATTGTGAGGCCAAGCAGATGTGAAAAAAATTAAGCATATGCCACTAAAGAAATTAATATAAAATAATGCCCCTGATGACAAGAGGCAGTATCCTTGAGTTGGAAATGGATAAGTCTCTTATCATCAGATAAAAGGAAGACAGAGTAACTTAATTTCTCAGATTACAAATTCAAAGAACTTTAAATCCATGCAGCTAGAATGAGAGACCTAAGATGCAGAGGGAGTGGGAAGAAAAGAGTCTAGGAAAATACACACAAAGCACTTAGGGGCTATGTTTTCTTACCACAGATCAATTATCTTGCTAAGTTGCTCTTCTCTCTGAAGGAAGAAGAAAAACATTTCCCAAACCACAATCACAGAAAATTCCTCACCTCTGGTGAGCACTAACATGATTCATGGGGGCTGGTTTTAGGGAAAAGTACACACTGGCAAGATAAGGAGCCATATCTTAACATGCACAGGTTGGGTACCAAGAGACAACTGTGGAGTAGTAGAAACAAACATACTTCATTAGGCATAGGGTTTCAAAAAAGCCTAAGAGGCTTTAAAATTATATCACACATTTGCAAAGAAGATGAGGAATGGGCAGATCAAGGTCAAACAGTAAAACAGAATGGAGTTCTGGTGGTAGAGGATGTTTTTGTGCACACAAATGTTGATTTCCATATGAAAAGATCTGGTTGCGGTCTGGGCTTTGACACTGTCATTACTGTGAAGCATCTTCTGTCTTGATGTGCTGAAACCACTGTTCTCTATCACTTTCTGATTGGTTAAATAAAGAGCTAAACAGCCAGGAGCTAGGTAGGAGAGGAGAAGGTGGGATTTCTAAGCCCAAAGAGAGGGTCTCAGGTGAGGACCAAATAGAGAGGTTGCCCTCAGGATGGATGAAGACGCAGGTGGCAGAATGAACTAAGATGGCAGGTAAAGAACCACACGGCAGAACATAAGACTAAACACAGGTTATAAGAGCTAGTTGGGAACAACAGTAAGCTGAGACCTAAAGCTACTATAAATAAATGTAAGTCTCCATGTCAGAGCTGTGATAGGCATAGAAAAAAATACTTGTATCTTATATCCTAGTTCTTCAGGAGATTGTGCAAGGGTTTTAAGCATGACTATTATAAACAAGCACAAAGATTGAATGGTATTCAGATATAGCCAATGGACAGCTCATTCTCTATGGTTGTTGGGGGAGAGGGGACAACCTCTGAGTTGATCACTTCCCCTTGGTGGGGACGCCCATCAGGCACACAGAGGGAGGAGGATGCAGACTATCCTGATGAGACCTCAGAGGCTGCGGTCACATGGTTGGGGAGGAGGTCCTCGTCTGTCAGTGGAGGGGAATAGGGCGGAAGAGGGATGGAGAGTGAGGACGGGAAGAGACAAGCGAGGAGATAACAATCGAGATGTAATCTGAATAAATTATAATAAATTTAAAAAAATATTTAATGGTAGAGCTGGGCACATAATATAATCTAGCACATGAGAAGTGGAGGCAGAAGAATTGGCATGGGTTTGAGGCCTGACTGGTCTACCTAGTAAGATAAGTAAGTAAGTAAGTAGATGTTATTTAAACAAATTGAGTCCATAATCATTGACACAAACATGTAATCATGATTAAAAAAAAAAAAAAAAAAAAAAAAAAAGGGAAAGCTCCCTTACAGGAAAGAACGCTGGTGAATGAATAAAGACGGAATGGGAAAATTAGAAAATTACCATTTTAAAACCACAATTTCCCAACTGATTTATGTAAGGATCATGAATTGAGTCTACGTTAAGTAGGTGATCAGTGACTGGGGAACATGTAATTCATATTATCTAAATGTATCACTCCATAATTGGGCCATTATTTCAAAGGAGGTGGTTTATTTATCACAGCTTTAGTGAGCCTTGCCTTAATTACATCATTGAATTTAGCACTAAGACTGAGACAACTTGACTTTATGTCCTGTGCCTCCTAATCTGGCATAAAAGCACAGCATCACCTCTCTTAAAGTTGTTTTGCTTTTTAGACAAAGTCTCCCAGAGCCCAGGTTGGCCTTGAAGTCACTATGTGGTGACGATGATCCTGAAAGCCTGATCTTCTTGCCTCCATCTCCCAAGTACTGAGATTATGTTGCAAGAGTCCACCACACAGGCACTGATCAAATGCTGATTTTTGTACCCAGAGATCTGACAGCAGATTTTATATATAAATTGTTTTTACTTTATGTTAATTGGTATTTTTGCCTGTATGTATGTATGTATGTATGTATGTATGTATGTATGGGTGTCAGAAGCCCTGAAACTGGATTTACAGACAGGTGTAGGCTACTACGTGGGTGCTAGGAATTGAATCCTGGTCCTCAGAAAGAACACCCAGTACTCTTTAACCACTGGGCCATCTTTCCAGCCCTGAAAAAGGAATTCTTATTGCTGCACAGAGAACTTGTCCAAATCACACAGCCCCAGAGCCTTATATCCTTTTGTCTTTTACACACAGGCACACACACACACACACACACACACACACACACACACACACACACACACACACACAAATACATCTTGGCTGTCACATTTTGCAAACAAAACAAAGCAAAACAAAACAAAACAAAAAACCCAATGTCAATACACTTAGGGACTTCCCTGGAACTATGGACTACGACTTGGATGGGTTAGGCCTTTGTTTACATTTGGGCAGGTGTTGGGGCCTCCATGCTGGGTTTTAAGGTCAGAATGACGTCAGTTGTGTTAAAGCCGGGGGCCTATTACAGTTATAGGTGGGCACCGTCACACCTAGCTCTGTAGCATCAATTCAAAAAGTATTCTGGCCAGTAAGGATTAATACAAATTATATGAAGCCTCAGACGTGCCCTCAAATCTCAAGAAACCCAGAGGATAAAAGAACAAGTGTGATGACGCCATAATGAAACAATCAGCCCAGTGGAGAATGTGGACTTTTCACAAAGAGCAAAATCTGGCAGAATTTCCATTCATTTAAACTGTCTAAAGAGACATGGCATCCCCAAGATAGGAAAGATGCCTTCTTCAAGGCTGTCAAATACAAATAGCCAAAGCACTAAGAATGTAACATTTATATGATTCCTGATTGTGTCATGGTTCTTCTTGCTCTAGGTAGTTTATCGTATATATGTGTAATAATATAAATGTATATGTAAAAAATGAAAAATGTTTAATTAATTAAAAAAAGAGACGGTATCCAAATTTAACCTGTTATTTTTATTGATCTTGTATCAAAACAAATAAGCAACAAATAAAACCAGAAGAAACATCTAGTGACAGCTGGGAAATTTTAATATGGATTAGGTATTAGTAGATCATTGTCAGTGGTTGCTCTTTGTTTGTGTTAGGAAAATGATATTACATTTATGTAAGAGGGTATTTTTATTCTTGAGGGACTTGAGGCCATACATGTATATACAGTTAATCATAACTGTAACTTACCTTCAAATAGGTCAACAAAAATAGATAATAATTGTATTTGTTTGTTTCTTTGCTTATTTATTTATGCTAAGATTGGCCAAAATCAAGAGACAGAAGTAGAAACAGAGACAAAACAGTAATAGCCAAAGCCAACAATTAGAAATCTGAGTGAAGGGTATATGATACTTCATCTAGTCTTACTTTTTTTTGATTCATGAAGGTTTTCAAAAAGAGTTGGGAGTAAACATTAACTAAACAAATGGCCCAAATTTACTTGGTGCCTTCTTTAGATGCATTTCTCTCAGTTATGGAAGGGCAATAAAACTCTCAACTAGAGATTGGAAAAAGAAATGGACAAAATATAGTCAATGTTGCCAACTAAAAAGAGAGCTGATTCCAAGCTAGAAACTATAGCAATGCAAGCAGACTTAGCTCTATGATGCTGCAAAAAGCCTTGAAAGGGAAAAGACTAAGAAAGATCCAGAAGACGCAATTCCAGATATATATATATATATATCCCCTTGTCCACCTTCCACAAATGTCCACCCAACCTCAGGGCCTGGCTTAGGCTGTTGAAACCTCAAAGTTCCCGCCTCCCACCCCACCCCAACTTCCTCCAAGGAGGCCACACTTCTAATCTTTTTAAACAGTGCTACTCATGGCTGACTATGCAGTCAAACATATGAACCTGTGGGGCCATTCTTATTCAAATAGCCACAAATGCAACTCTATTTCATTTCAGGACCAGAAGTATCAATATCCAGGTGTTCAATTTTAGAGACAAAGATAGAATTTTTGTAGAATATGATTTATGTGAGCCCAGGAAAGAGGAAAAAAAAAAACCTCTAAACTTTCAACATATTAGTTAAAAAATAATCCTTGAACTGAAGGACATGAAGACCCACTAAATGCACAGTACAGCAGATAGAAAAATTTTCATAGCAGGGACTATCATTAGAAAAGGCCACAGAGGACATACCACCACCTCTTAAAGCAAAAAGAGGGCCATAAAAACATCGGATACCAGAATGATATAATTGTTGAGCTGTGGATGACACGTGCAAAGATTCAACAAGTAGGATTTTTCAGGACATGTTCTCTCTAGCCAAGAGTTTGCTATCAGTATTCTAGATTTAAAATACCACTACTCAATAATGGACAGTTTGGGGGGATGGGGGAGGGGGAACTCACAAGCACTCACCACTGCTCAGGTCCTATTTTCTGCTCCAGCAGCACCATTTTCCTTCTCAGAAGCAGAGGGGTCTCTATTAACAGAGCCTGTTCAGCAAGCATTTACCATCTCTCCTCATGATCCCCCTAAAATGATAGTAAAGAAATTTTTTAAAATAATAAGCTTTTAATCCTGCTGCCCCTTTCTCAAGCTTTTGCTGTCTTTTCTATGTAATGTCTGCAATGTTATTTGGCTTCTGGCCCATGTCTATTTTACATTTACTTCACAATCTACCTTAAAGTACAGAACCGTGTCTTTATTTGGATTCTCTATCCCATCTACTTACTTTTCTAGAAAATATTATTAAAGTTTTCTTTTTTCTTTTTCCTTTTGCTTGTTCCCCCGCCCAACACACACCTATGAAAGAGTTGTTTTCTAAGATGTCTTTACTTTCTGGAATAACTGTTCACAGAGCTCTTCCATCGTATAATGTTGTATGTGATGGGTTTTTTTTTTTTCCTTACTCAGATTATACTGATTCTGTCATTTCCCCCCTGTTGACATTCACTTTTTTTTTCTGAGGATGTTCTCATCTCTCAGTCCCTGGGTTTCATCTCCAGAGCTCAAGTAGGAATGGCAAATGCTATCCTGTTAGTCAGCTGCTTGGGCTACGGCGGGAAGACAAAGGACCTGTAATTATGGACATTTTATTTGGGAAACGTTTCTGGTCTCCATGAAGAGGTGCACTCGAGTTCTGGTTGTTATTTTATTTTTGCATCCCCTGCTATAGAATGATTCAGGTGCCTGATGAGATTTAAAAAAAAAAATCAATTCAGAATGATGAGATGTTACCTTTCACTGAAACAGCTCGAAGGAGTTTGCTTCAGTCATAAAAACGCCTTTCAGAATTTCACTAGAATTATGCTAGGCAGTGTGTGCTTTGTTTATGAATCTGATGCTTCCTGGAGCTGCCCAACAACAACAATTGCAGGTGTCTTTCCCTTGTTGCATACAGGAAATACAGATTTGTGATTTAGCAGTTGTCTGCCATGGCTGCCAAATGCTATGCAAATAAGTCGGCTGCAAAGCCCTGGCTCCTTCATTCATCAATCCATCCATTCAATCACCATATGACATATGTTGAACACCTACGAGATGCCAGGTTGGAGGGAGCATCTGAGAACAGCAGTGACTATAACAATCCAATTTCCTACATGTAGTGAATGGTTTTGGGAACAGCAAGTGTGTAAACTAGGAACTGCAGCCCATTATAAATGCTACAACTGAGATACAGTCAGGATCCTCTAGGGGCACAGAGTGTGGAGAACTTAAACCTACATCTTGTGAAAGAGAAAGCTCTGAGGAGAGACAATGCTGAGGTGGATTTTGAATGATACTTAAAGAGTTTACAAAGTAAGCAACATCATGCTAGAAAGAGAGGAATATTTTGCATGAACTCTGAGGTTTAGGAAAGGTCACATACATATAAAATAATAGTCACATGTAAGAAAGGAAAATGAGCTCTTATTTCTGGTTTTCCTGATTTATAAGGCATGTAAAATGTGTATGAAAATGCTTCTCATGGCTAAAGTTTTAAAACGCCCATGCCTGTAATCCCGGCACTGAATCCGAGTCAGGAGGATTTTCATGAGTTGGAAGCCATCCTGATCTACATAGGGCAGTACAGACCAGCACTGGCTACAGACTGAGATCCCAGCTCAACAAAACAAAGCAAAACAAACAAAAATATTTCAATGGCTCTTACATGCCAAAACAATACACTTGGATTCTTCAATCTATGTCAGAAACATGTCAGTTAAGTTCTTCATCTTGGCTGGCAAGATGGCACTGTGCGTAAAGGTGCTTAGTGCCAAGCCTAAAGACCTGGGTTCAGTCCCCGGAAGCCACACAGTAGGAGAGAACTGATGCCTGAAAGTTATCCACTGATCTATACATACACTAAGACGTATGTCCCCAAACAAACAAACAAACAAACAAAATTTGATCCTCATTTTTCTGAAGTTCATGTTTACTTATTGTATTGATTAGTCATTTATCCAATAGAACTATGAATATTATTGACAATTGGTATATTGACAAAGACTTTCCTTGATCAAGGTTTATTCATGGTACAATGAGCTTTCTCCTAAACAAGGGCTAAACCTTGGAGCCCATCCATGCTAGGGCTGCATAATCCAGTGTTAGCAAAATCCCCCTAAATCAGAAGAGAGGCCCTTGCCCTTGAAATCTGACTTACCTTAATATCAGATCAAGTTTCCAACCCATAACACCTGACCACCCTAGCCTGCTTCCAGCAAGAACTAAGTGTGGTGAGAATCCATGAACCCTGTGTCTATCTTGATACCTGTAAGTTTCCATCCATTGACCCCCACCTTGTTCTGCTTGTTGTTATAAACTCCCAGCTGCTTTTTGTTATACTTGGAATTGATCCCAGCTCTACCCTGATGTCTCAATTCCCCTATTGCAGTGGCTCCTGAAGAAAATCTACTTTTAGACTCTTACTGCTGCCTGGCCATGCTTCACTTTGACAGCTTCACACATCTGTTTTCTTTGAAAGAGAGATGTAGCATTTTATCTCAAAGACCATTGCCTGTGTCGGCTACCTTTTGATTGATAGATATGGTTAATCTCTCTGCTTAATATTTTCCTCATGTGGGCATATCAGTAAATATATCAGTGGACAGTCTCCACGGTCTGTGAAGCAAGACACTCATAGTAATCAAGTAGTTGAAATTTAGAGGAGTAAGAATTAGCCATCTGCTTTAATAAACTACACAATAAAAATAACAACCTGGGCCAAGGCAGGGGATACTGTGCAGTGAGGGTTGAGATGAGGTGTCAGTCTTTAAAGTAATTAATAAGGAGAATGGGCAAAGTTTAATATTAGAGGTCAGAAGGGAAAAAATCCAGAAGGGATAATATTCACATTTTTGGCCAGCCTTTGTAGTTGGATAACGACATTTGCATGAACAAACATTGCGAAGCAAAGATACGTTGAGCTTAAGATATCTTGAAAACATAAAAAAATTTAGCTAAACACAGATATGCACAAACATAGACATACATATGTTTGTATAATGTATCTACATTTAAACTCAAGTGAGTTATCAAGATTAAAGACTTTGGTTAGGTTATTATACAATAATTAAATCTTTGAGTACAAACAAGTTTAATTAATGGAATCAATTCATTGATTTTTAATATTTAGATATTTTATGTGTATATATGCGCCTGAGTGCACATGTGTGTGTATACCACATGCATGCAAAAGCCTGTGGAGGTGAGAAGAGGGAACTAGATCACCTGGAATGGGACGGCGTTAGGAAACAAATTTTGATCCTTTGCAAGAGCAGCCAGTGCTCTTAACCACTGAACTATTTCTCCAGCCCCAAGGTCACTTAATTTAAATGTTTAGAATATAAATATACACAAAAGTAGGATATTGGTTAATAATAAAACACATAACTAAGTGGAGAAATAGGAGAGAAGAAAAAAGTTGATTGAGGGGTTGCAGAGATGGCTCAGAGGTTAAGAGCACTGTCTATTCTTCCAAAGGTCCTGAGTTCAGTTCCCAGCGACCACATGGTGGCTTAAAACTATCTCTAATGAGATCTGGTGCCCTCTTCTGGCATGCAGGTGTACATATGGGCAGAATATTGTATAAATAAATAAATAAATAAATAAATAAATAAACAAATCTTTTTTAAAAAGTTGACTGAGAAGCCAAGGAGGAGACTGTACTAAAGGACTGGTTAGCAGAAAGGAAAAGTATGAAAAGAACCGAAGTGGTAGACTGCATTGGCCATCTGAGTGTGCTTTATGAAGTTGACAACCGTCTTCTTGGGGGAAAACGTGCTGTGAGTCTCAGCCTACAACTCACACCATGAATAAGAAATGAAAGAAAAGAGAAAGTAGAGTAGGGACTGAAGGAATTGCTTGCTCAGTGGTTAAGGTGTTTGATACCCAAGCATCAGGACCAGAGTTGAGAGACAACAGCAACAACAAGAAGAGATGGTCTCTCTTCGAAAGTGCGGGCAGGCCATCTAAAACTTCTGTTAACTGATCTGAAAAATTAAGGAAGTCAGCAAGGATTTCTGTGGAGTATTTCTTTTAAAAGTATATTTCGGTATTAAGAAATAACAAATTAGAGGTCTGAAAACTCAGAAGAATTAGAGAAATAGGAAGTGGCTGCCTACTGAGAACAGAAGCCTACACTGAGCTAGATTTGGGAAACAATGTAGAACATTCCAAAGGAACTGGAAAAATCAATTGAAGACAGGTAAAAACCACACACGTAAGGGTAAAACATTTCCAGCTTAGAACCAAGACAGATAAATTTGGCATCTGTACCTCAGTGGCAGAAAAGGTCCTTAATTCTTACTTTTAATTTTAAAATTTATTTTACATTAAAATTATTTATTTACTTATTGGTTTTTCAAGACAGGGTTTCTCTGTGTAGCCTTGGCTGTCCTAGACTCGCTTTGTAGACCAGGCTGGCCTCGAACTCACAGCGATCCGGCTGCCTCTGGCTCCCAACTGCTACTTTAAAATTAATGTGTGTGTGTGTGTGCGTGTGTGTGTGTGTGTGTGTGTGCACTATGTATACGATGTGACTGTATGAGTGTGGGTGCGTGTGTGTGTGTGTGTGTGTGCACTATGTATACGATGTGACTGTATGAGTGTGGGTGCGTGTGTGTGTGTGTGCGCACTATGTATACGATGTGACTGTATGAGTGTGTGTGTGTGTGTGTGCGCACTATGTATACGATGTGACTGTATGTGTGTGTGTGTGTGTGTGCGCACTATGTATACGATGTGACTGTATGAGTGTGTGTGTGTGTGTGTGCGCACTATGTATACGATGTGACTGTATGTGTGTGTGTGCGTGTGTGTGTGTGCATAGGTATACGATGTGACTGTATGAGTGTGTGCGTGTGTGTGTTTGCACTATGTAATACGATGTGACTGTATGAGTGTGTGTGTGTGTGTGTGCGCACTATGTATACGAGTGACTGTATGTGTGTGTGTGTGTGTGTGCGCACTATGTATACGATGTGACTGTATGAGTGTGCGTGTGTGTGTGCGCACTATGTATACGATGTGACTGTATGAGTGTGTGCGTGTGTGTGCGCACTATGTATACGATGTGACTGTATGTGTGTGTGGTGCGTGTGTGTGTGTGCACTATGTATACGATGTGACTGTATGAGTGTGTGCGTGTGTGTGCGCACTATGTATACGATGTGACTGTATGTGTGTGTGTGTGTGCGTGTGTGTGTGCACTATGTATACAATGTGACTGTATGAGTGTGTTGTGTGTGTGTGCGCACTATGTATAACGATGTGACTGTATGGTTGTGTGTGGTGTGTGTGCGCACTATTTATAACGATTGTGGACTGTATAGTGTGTGTGTGTGTGGTGTGCGCACTATGTATAACGATGTGACTGTAGGTGTGTGTGTTGTGGCTGTGTGTGTGTGGTTGCACTATGTATACGATGTGACTGTATGAGTTGTGCGGGTGTGGTGTGTGTCACTATTATACGATTGTGACCTGTATGAGTGTGTGTGTGTGTGTTGTATGTGCGCACTATGTATACGGATGTGACTGTCTGAGTGTGGTGTGTGTGTGGTGCGCACTATGTACTATAACGATGTGACTGTATGTTGTGTGTGTGTGCGTGTGTGGTGGTGCTCACTATTGTATACGATGTGACTGTATGAGTGTGTGTGTGTGTGTGCGCACTATGTATACGATGTGACTGTATGTGTGTGTGTGTGTGTGCGCACTATGTATACGATGTGACTGTATGAGTGTGTGTGTGTGCGTGTGTGTGTGTGTGCGCACTATGTATACGATGTGACTGTATGTGTGTGTGTGTGCGTGTGTGTGTGTGCACTATGTATACGATGTGACTGTATGAGTGTGTGCGTGTGTGTGTGCGCACTATGTATACGATGTGACTGTATGTGTGTGTGTGTGTGTGTGTGCGCACTATGTATACGATGTGACTGTATGTGTGTGTGTGTGTGTGTGTGTGTGTGCACTATGTATACGATGTGACTGTATGAGTGTGTGTGTGTGTGTGTGCGCACTATGTATACGATGTGACTGTATGTGTGTGTGTGTGCGTGTGTGTGTGCACTATGTATACGATGTGACTGTATGAGTGTGTGCGTGTGTGTGTGCACTATGTATACGATGTGACTGTATGAGTGTGTGTGTGTGTGTGTGCGCACTATGTATACGATGTGACTGTATGTGTGTGTGCGTGTGTGTGTGCGCACTATGTATACGATGTGACTGTATGAGTGTGTGCGTGTGTGTGCGCACTATGTATACGATGTGACTGTATGTGTGTGTGTGTGCGTGTGTGTGTGCGCACTATGTATACGATGTGACTGTATGAGTGTGTGTGTGTGTGCACTATGTATACGATGTGACTGTATGAGTGTGTGTGTGTGTGTGTGTGTGCACTATGTATACAATGTGACTGTATGAGTGTGGGTGCGTGTGTGTGTGTGCACTATGTATACGATGTGACTGTATGAGTGTGTGTGTGTGTGTGCACTATGTATACGATGTGACTGTATGTGTGTGTGTGTGTGTGTGTGCACTATGTATACAATGTGACTGTATGTGTGTGTGTGTGTGTGTGTGTGCACTATGTATACAATGTGACTGTATGAGTGTGTGCGTGTGTGTGTGTGCACTATGTATACGATGTGACTGTATGAGTGTGTGTGTGTGTGTGCACTATGTATACGATGTGACTGTATGTGTGTGTGTGTGTGTGTGTGCACTATGTATACAATGTGACTGTATGAGTGTGGGTGCGTGTGTGAAGGCCAAAGAACAACTGTCAGAGCCAGGCACAATGGCACACACCTGTAATCCCAGGACTCAGGAGGCTACACAGAGAAACCTTGTCTTGAAAAACCAAACCACACAAAAAGAACAGTTTCCGGGAGAGCTTTTGTCCTTCCACCCTGGGCTCTCGTGATCAATTTCAGACGATCTGGCTTGTGTAGCAAGTACTCCAACATGCTGAGCCGTCTCCTCTTTCAATATTAATCAGTCTTTTTTCTAGTTAATTGGATTTGTGATTATTAATTAAGTCCTATTTCCTTGGGTTTTACATTTTATTCTGTCCCAGAAACACATTCTGACTACCATATTAAATTTAGTTGTCAGGTGTTCTTAGGTTCCTCTTAGCTGTGACAATTTCTCAGGCTTTCCTTGTATGTAATGACCCCTGACAGAAGAGCACTGATCAACTACTTTGTAGGCTGTTCTTCCTCAGTTGAGATTTATCTGACTTTTCATGATTAAACTGGGAATTAGGAAGACTACAATTGTGAGGCAGCATGTTTATACCCATGGAATTGGCCAGCAAATGTGGTTAGGATCACTCCCCTACTCTTGAAATGAGAAGTCATGCTCTATTTCCCTAGGGTCTCCAAATATTTGGAAACATAGGAAACATCCACAGGACTTTTGGCTCTTCTCCATCATTCATATTGATTGTAAATCTACAACAGAATGGACGGCTAGATATTTATTTTAGTATTTGGCTTATAGAACAACAATATTTACTTTGACCCCCTAGGAACAGTTGCTAGCTGTATGTTGTATTTTTTGGACTATAAGACGTACCTGACCATAAGACACACCCAGTTTTTAGAGTAGTAAAATAAGGAAACCAGTAAAATAGCAATTGGAACATAGGTCACACCCTAATCCACCCCCCCAACACTTTTGGGAGGAAAAACTGCATCTTATGGTACAAAAAAATATGGTAACTTTTGGGGGAAGGATACAAATTTAGATTTACATATTTTTTAATTGAGATAAAACAAAACTGGCTTGTAGGACCAGCTTGTGTTTATACCTGCTGACTAGTGAAGAAGCTGGGTATGGAGTTACACATGTTAGCCTGAGGCTAGCCTGGGCAACACAGCAAATACAAGGGTAGCTTGGGTTCCACCAGACTCTGCCAAAACAAAACAAAGCAAACCACCAAGGGCTAGGTGATGCTCAGTTGCTGAAGTGCTTACTTAGTATGTGCTGATCAATCAGTCCTCTTTATCACATAAGACCATCTACTTTTTTTTCCAAATATTTTTGTTCATGAAATTTTTATTTTCTTATATTTTATCTTATATTCTTTTATATTTTATATTTATCTTATATTATTATATAAGATATATTATACATTATATAAAATAATATTGCATATATTTTATACTCTATTTTTGAGACAGAATTTGTCTATATAGTACTGGATGGAATTACAGCTATGTACTACTATGCTAGGAAATATTTATTTTCAGTCTTTCTTATGGGCAAAGTGTTTTTATATCTTGTTCATTGCTGCGTCCCAGTGTAAAAATCACTGTCTGGTTCAAGATAGCATCAATATTTATTAACTCTAATTTTTGCCCTGAAATTTTCTATATAGAATGATGTTTCAACATACAGAGTCTCCAATTATTCAACGATAGAATGAATTTTCTTTTGGCCAGGGCCTTTGAATTCTGACACTTCTGACTGTATGGTTTTGGTGGTGGTGGTAGTAAGTGTTCCTCAGTTGTGAAAAGTAAGGTGCCCTCTCTGTGTTGGTTATCCCTAGACAGTGGAAATATGAAGTTCAGTACGGTATTCTCACTGTAACCAGTTCCCACTTCACACAGTCAAGACAGACAATGACAAGTGTCGTAAGCACCCAGAGAAACTCAGCCCTCTACTGGGCAAATGTGAAATGATGTGGCCACTTTCAGACTCAGCATGGCAGCTCCCCAAGCAATTAAACACGGACTGCTGGCATTTTCAAGGATTCTAATATTAACCCAAAAGATGAGAAGATTGATGTCTATACAAAAGTTTGCAGCTGAACATTTAGAGCCGTCTTGTTCTTTACAGCCCCAGGTAGGAACAATTCAGATGGCCTTTGTGTTATAAGCAGATAAAGTATGGTCTACCCACAGCACAGAGAGTACTTGGTATTGACAAGAAATGAAGCACGGACGGATAAGCTTTAGAAACATAAGCAACTGTGAAATGCTCAGAATATGTATATGTATAAATGAAGACAGAGTAAATTAACAAATTAATGGTTCTTCTGCACTAGACGAATGTAAGCGGCTTGGGCATAAGAAAAATTTTAAAGTTGTATTTGGTATTAGAAATACATGTCTATGGATTCATGAAGATCCACAAATTGTGAATTAATTTCAATAAATCTGTTAAAAATAGATAACTGACAAAAACTCGTGAAAAATAACAGGCGGGCCATCTCTAATGGCCTGCCAGAACCCAACAGTACTTTTGGCTTCAGAGAAGTCTTGCTTCCATGCCATTGCTCCATTTGTCTAGAGGACTCGGTAGTTTATATCAGTCACCCACTGTTGTCAGTACTGCTCCCTGCCACAGGAAGTGTTCCTTGGGAAGAATGCTCCTCCTGTGCCCAGAACAAAGACACCAGACTTCAGTTGCGAAGAATTAAAGAAGAGTGTGGCAACATAATTGGATTAATATCAAGATAAAAGGAAGGGCTTTGCTTTGGATAGGAAAAGTTGTAAAAATTTCAGTAGTTGTGCAGGGGGAAAAAATCTAAGCGAGGAGCACATAAATAATGGCTGGTGGGATAATGCAGAAAAGACTGTGGCAGACAGCCAAAGACCTAGTGCGTAGGTTCCAAGCATGAAGAGGTCAAGGTACCTGGATGGTAGGGGCCTGTGCTGCTGTTCTGTCTAAAGAGCACTGCATGAAACTGAAGCTTGTCAACACTTTTCTAAACAATGGCAATAGAGTTTGCAAAATAGCAAAATGCTGACAAAGATTGTTGGGTCCTCACCTGGCTCTCCTACATTCAGATGTTAAATTCTGGATGTAGCTGCAGTCCTGACATACACAGGTCTTTGTTGTATAAATTCCACTCCCCAATTATCTCTGATTGGTTAAATAAGAGAGGCAGGACAGCCTGAAACTGGGCAGAAGAGAGTTGGCAGGGCTTCGGTTCCCAGGCTTGAAGTGTCAGGAAGACACGAGGGCTAGGCTGGTGGGGCAGAAGTGGCCTAGTCAGGAACAACATGGCAAGTAACTTGAGTGTGACTTAGGAAATCGGTTTAAACTGTACCTGCCCAGTTATTGTGCTAAAGCTTGTTAAATAAATCAATAGATCTCTGTCTCAATTATTGGGGAGTTAACTGGGTCATAGGAAACTCCTCTAGAATTAATAGATATACAACAATAAAACATCTCAAGAGGTGTGGAGAGGGACAGGAGTGGGACGTTGACAGCACAAATAGTAGCATTCTATAAAGAAGGTCTTGGGCCTGGGACACTGAGGCCACTTGAAAGTGATGGCATGTGACCTATAATCCCAGCACTCAAGAGGCAGAGGGAGGAAGATCAGAAGCTCAAAATTATCTTCAGCTCCATATTCAGTTTGATGCCAGTCTATAGAAACCCCATCCAGAATAATAATAATAATAATAATAATAATAATAATAATAATAATAATAATAATAATAATAATAATAATAATAATAATAATGATAATAATAGAAAAAAATGACAAGACAAAATAAAAAGAAAGTATAGGCAAAGCCCTTTTAGTACAAAAACTATTTTCTTGATGGTAGCTAATATAGTATAGACTAAAGAAGCCTCAGAGTTGTTTTAACTGAGCCTCTGTGTCACTGACCACAGCTCTTCTCAGGTTCTGTTGAACAGTTGCTGGTCTTCTGTATGTTTATAATTCCACTTAAAATGTCAAGGAATGTCCGCCAATTTCTGTTGATATTTACCTTCTGTTGTGCTGCATCGTCATAAACTTTGCACTGTAACAACAACACCCTTGCTAATTTTATGGCACCACAAGCACTGTCTTGAAACATCTTCTCATAGACAGAAAAGGTCAAAATAGCTCACAAAAACCACATTAATAATGGTAGAAAGAAATATTACAAGGAAGCACAAAAAACAGATCTCTATAGTTTATAGCAATTGTGGACACAGAGGAACATACATACTATTACTCGGTGTCAACATTCCAATTCCTGAGCCCACATCCTAGCCACCTGTCTTATTTACTTTCTATTGCATAGCAAAACACTATAGGCCCAGCAACTTATAGGAAAAAAAAAGTTTATTTGGAGCTTAACATTTCATAGGGTAAGTCCATGACCATTGTGATGGCAGAGAGCTTGGCAGCAGGCATGGCACCAGAGCAATGGCTGAGAGAGTTTACACTCTTATCCATAAGCATGAGGAGAGACAGCTAACTGGGAACAGTGGGAGCTTTTGGCACCTGAAAGCCCACCCTCAGTGACACACTTAACCATTTCAAATAGCTCCATCACCGAGGACCAGGCATTATGAGCCTCTGGGGCTCATTCTCATTCGGAATGCCATATTCCACTCCCTGACCTCTATAGGCTTGTGGCCAGATCATAATGTAAAATGTACTGAGTCCAACTTCAAATGTCCCCCTAGTTTTTCAACAGTGTCTCAAAGGCCGAGGTCTCTTCTGAGACTCAGGCAATCTCTTACCTGAAACCTTCTGTAAACTCCAAGTCAAAATATCAAATTACATACTTTCAACATACACCACCACAGAATATATATTACCATTACAAAAGGGAGGATCCTGCATCTCCAACATCTTGGGGTCTCCAACACAATCTAGGCTCCATTTTCACAGCTTCATAAAATGGCCTCTCTGTGCCTCTATGAAGGACTCCTTAGAGCCTCAGCAGCTCTCCTTAACTACACGGCAAGATTCTTCAACCTCTTTATACCTGTATCCTTCATGACTCTAGAGCCAGGACTGTAGCCATGCTGCCAAGGTCAGCGGCCTGCTGGGGATGGAGCCTGGCCACCTCCTTGAATTATTTTCATAAACTCTGATTTGCTGCTGCTTTTTAGGACCAGAAAATCCTTCATGTCTTTTCCTTTCATAAATTGGCAGATTAGCTAGGTAGGGTCCTGTCCTAAGGACCCCTCCCTTTATTCCATTTCCTTGCCTCTTTCAGCAGCAAACCTGGGCTCCAACATTAAATTTCCTGGTACTCAAATTGTACATTTTGTATTTCCTTTTGCCCTGCTAGCTCGTTTGTAGTATATATCTGTATAAGAATGATTACTAATAAGCAAATAGCAGAGTCAATATTAGGCTGTCTTGAAATCTACTCTGCCAACTAAATTGATCCATTATTTTTCAATTTTGCCTTTGGAAAGATTTTAGGACAAGGGCAGAAAGCGGCCACATTTTCACCCAAAATATCACCAGAATTGTATCTAGCGCAGTTGCTAATATCATTCCCCTCTGAAATCTCCTGAGCTAGGCCTCCACAGCGTGCACTGTGCTCAACGCTATTGTCTTCCAGGCTCCTACTCGGATGGGCCCTGAAGCCCCTAGAGTATTCAACAACCATCTCCTAGTTCAAAGACCCAAAGTCTTCTACATTCCTCCAAAGATCAGCACTATCAGGCATGTCACAGTAATAGACTGCTCCCTGCTACTAACGTGTGTCATAGTTACTTTTTTATTGTCATCAACACGGCAACAGCCTAAGTGTCCCTCAGTAGAAGAGTGGATAAAGAAACTGTGGTACATATACACTATGGAATACTACTCAGCTATTAAAAACAAGGAATTCCCGAAATTTGTGGATAAATGGATTGAGCTAGAAATTATCATAACGAGTGAGTTAACCCAGAAGCAGAAAGAATCAAATGGTATATACTCACTTATATCTGCATACTAGCCCAAGGGACATGTCCCTCAAAAGCCTTCACTTACCAGGAAACTGGGACAGAGGGGAGGACATCCTATTGGGACTCTAAAGGAGAGAAGCATGGGAGAATAGCAAAATAAAAGGATCCAGAGGGTCCTAGAAATCTACAAGTAGAACATTATGATAGGCAGATTTGGGCCCAGGGGTCCCGCTCAAACTAAGGCACCAGCCAAGGACAATACAGGCGGTAAACTTTAAACCCCTACCCAGATCTAGCCAATGGTCAGAACAGTCTCCACAGTTGAGTGGAGTGTGGGATATGACTTTCTCACGTACTCTGGTGCCTCACATTTGACCATGTCCCCTGGAGGGGGAGACCTGGTGGCACTCAGAGGAAGGACAGCAGGTTACCGAGAAGAGACTTGATACCCTATGAGCATATACAGGGGGAGGTAATCCCCCTCAGGAACAGTCATAGGGGAGGGGAATAATGGGAAAATGGGGGGGGGGGAGAGAATGGGAGGATACAAGGGATGGGATAAACATTGAGATGTAACAAGAACAAATTAATTAAAAAAATATTATTAAAAAGAAAAAAGAAAACAGAAAAAAAAAGTTTATTTGGGGCTTACAGTTTCAGAGTCTAGGATTATCATGGCAGGCAGGCAAGGGACTAGAACAGTAGGTGAGAACTCAAGTCTTTATGCACAAACATGAGGCACAGAGAGCTACCTGTGAATAGTGTGGACTTTTGAAACTTGAAAGCCCACCCCCAGTGACACACCTCCTCCAACAAGGCCACACCTCCTAATCCTTCTCAAATAGCGCTACCAACTGGGAACCAAGCACCCAAATGTATGAGCCTATGGAGGCCGTTCTCATTCAGACATCACCTCACTATACTTCTGCCTGATGATTCCCTGCTCTGCAACACACACCCTCTTCTCTCTCTCATCTCTCTCTCTCTCTCTCTCTCTCTTTCCCCTAATAGCATTAAGAGTACTAGAAACCATAATGAACTGACATTGTATAGGAAAACACTAAGAAATACCTGCATTGTTAAACTAATGTACTAGAAACTGGCCTAAAAAATACTGCTATTTACTCAGTGTTCTGTGAAGACTATCAGTTAACACATGTGCTTCTGTATCAATTCTTTTCAATGCCTAAAATGCCCCACTAGCCTATAGAATACTAATTACTATTTATTCTTTAAGACACACTGCATTTATGAGGCTCTTTCCTATGATCCCATCATTTGGGAGACTAAAGCAGGAGGATTGCTGCATGTTGGAGTCTAGTCTAAGTTACATATTGAGCACATATTCCAAGTCCATTTCACCGAGTGAAATCATGTCGGAGGAAGACAAAACAATAACAAATAAACATACTTGTATCACTCCCTATAGAGAGACTTCTGCAATTCATCCAAGAAGAATTGGCCACAGTTCTGGCTGGATTTTCATTTATTTTGCTTATATGCCCTTTATACCATCTGTAAATGTTCACTGCAGGACGAAAACCAGTATAAGTGCTTTGAATGGAAAGAGATTTAACACTGGGCAAGGGGGCTAGGCTGGGCCTCATGGAGTGGTTTTCACAGTACCGTACAAGTGACCATCTTAGAACAAGAGCACACTCCACAGCTGTGATTCAGTTCAGGAAGCCCGGATTGAAAGGTTGGTCACACGTTAGCTGAAGTGGCCTCTTCACATTCTGGACGGGCAAACAGGTCTGGGCTGCAGCCATGGAATAACCACTGTCCTCAGGGCCGTGTTTGCCAATGGCAAATAATCAGAAACAGAATAGTGAGTCCTTTGGAATTATATGTGAGTGTATCTAGTCAGTAGAACCTAGTTTACATTCAAATTCCTAGCTGAAAAAAAAAGAGTGTAGGAAATCGTAGTTTGAGATCTTTTAGCCTTTTGCAAATAACAAGGCTCCGGGAAAGAAGGGAAGGGAAGCTGAGCATGCCAGTCTGTGTTACTGGCCATAGTGCCTGGTAGACTATATGTTGACGTGCGCATTCTTTCATCAGGGGCTGGCAAAGGCGAGCAGCAATGTCAGATTTGTCCTAATCTCAAACGCTTAGACAAACACTGTACCAAAAGATATTTTTGGAATGAGCAATTTCTTTACAATCTCCCATGTGAGTTACTACTGAATTCAAAGAAAAGCTAGGGCACTGTTGGTGTATTATTGGCTTGACACACCCCATGTTTCCTGCGTAGTGTGTGCGCAATCCTAAAAAAAAAAAAAAAAAAAAAAGGCTGGATTATGGCCTGGGGTACGAGTGGGAACTATTTATCTAACTCAGCTTTTTTCCTAATGAGAATTGTGCCAACAAACCACATTCTATTCTTGTTTATGCCCAAACCCCAGAGCCACATATGCAGGGATTTTTCTAAATCCAATTTGATCACAGGAGTTCAAGAAAAAGGTGGCCTATCCCTGTGGAGCAGTTTCTGGATTCAAGAGAAAAACTGTTGCTGCTAGGCAGAAGGCTGGTGCAAGCTCCCGTTCTCCCTGCTGAATAGTGTTACTGAGCAGTTCTGGAAATGTACTTCCTAAAACCGTCTGTGGCTCCTGTTTTCTTACAACAGACTTGAATAGACACCCTTGCTCTGCCACCCAAGAACACTTACTATAAACTCCATAACCACCCTTGCCAAACAGCTGCTTCTTATACTCTTTAGAGAACTAAGTCCCCTGGTCAGCTACATATTCATCTCCATGCTTTGCCCTTCCATTTTCCTTTCTGAAATGCCCATTTAAAATTCCTATTTTAAGTGGAATCCAAATTCCTCTGAGTTTCATGGACTCTCTATTCTCCATAACTGATTGCCCACCTATCCTTTCTATGAAGTTCCTCTGAAGAGTCCATATCTTTAACATTCTCCCGACTGCCGTCCTAATGCCTACTATGGCTTTCTTTATGCTTTGAACTTGTCACTCAGTTGCGCCTATATGCCTAGCATTATGGTTACAGTGTTTGTGGTTTCAACTCATCTTTTACCATCATTTTTCTCCTCATGTATGAATCCAGTAATTCACATGGCTCAAATGTGTAATGGGTAGGAGTGCAATAATGATGACACAACTTATAATTCTTCTTAGTTTTTACATAATACATGGTTGATGATTAAAGCAACACAATTTTGGTCAACTCCTGTGCATTTCATTTCTCCTCTAGAAATTTTTATTTGAGGCAGTGTCACATGGAACCCTGGGTGGCATGAATCCATTATGTAGTTAAAGATAATCTCAAACTTCTGATTGTCCTGTGTCTGCCTCCTGAATTCTGTGTTTATAAGATTATATGATAATAGGATTATATGGCCACTATCCTGGCCAGTTTTTTTTTTTTTTTATGGGATGCTGTGTATAGATCCTGGAGGTTTGTGCATGTTTCTAGTACTCCACCAACTGGACTTACACCCTCAGCCACAAAGAACTTTACTCTCCTGCTAATTCTTATTTTCTTAGTTCCTACCTGGGTTATATGATGCTGGAACATATGGCAGGTACTTGACAAGTATTTGTTTAATAGCTATGAATCTGAGGCTCCATGAGACAGCAGATAGAGTTTCTCAGTAATAAGTCAGTAATACATTTCTTAGTTTATAAATCTGGGCTTCAGGGTAAATTCTGAGTTTAAGGTGAAAGGTGGGAGTCATCAGCTATTGGTGCAAATTGATATGAGAATACTGGATGAGATCCCTTGAAAGTGCTCTGCTTATACAGGAAAGATGCCTTGCTTATCTGACTGAGGTGCTGTAGGTTCTAGAAGAAAGGAGAGTGTAATTCTCAGTCAGGCTTGGGCATAGGACATAACGAGCTTACCACAAACACCATCAAATGCAGCCATCTCTCCCTGTTTTCCTTGGACAAGGCCAGCAATTTCTTGTGAAATTCTACATTATCACCACGGTAAAGGAGCCGACAGCAGCATTCATCATTTATGGAAAAGCATGTTAATAATTCACTGTTTCAATTAACATTTACTGCTAATCAAGATTTCATGCCTGAAAGCCTCATGCCCAGGCTCAGCAGGTTGGTTTAGAACCAATCTCCGTCTGCTTGCCATGGAGCCACAAAGACTCAAATGCCAGGTCTTCCTAAAGCAGGAGGGAGAGTACCCTCCAAAGCAGATGCTCCTGAGAGCCAGGCACTCCCATGAAGTTAAGATAAACTCCTGCCTCCAAATGGGATGTGATGATTCCAAACTCATTTTACCTCAAACTCAAGAGTTTGCCCTGAACCCAAGATTTATAAAGACAATTATTACAGGAAAATTCTATCTGATGTTTTATGGAACCTCAGAGTCGTATATACCCACTCAGCAAATACTTATCATATGTCCCAGCATCATTTTTTCCAGGTAGGCATCAAAATAAATAATGATTAACAGGAGAAAAGAGTTCTTTGTGCCTGAGGATGTACTTAAAACACGCACAGAAACCCAGCTCACAAGGGAAACAGCTGGGTTTCTCTCTGAGAGATTATCCATTAGTTGCTACTTCTCTCTTACGTGTTTTTTTTGTAAGAACGTATGCCTCTCTATCTCTCTCTCCCTCTGAGCTGGAAGACACCCTATATTCTACCTATATAATTCTAGAACACTAGCATGCTCGCTCCTGTATTTCATAATTTATAATCTGGTTAGTGCTGATAACCATTTCTATAAAACAAACACCTAACAAAAACTTACAACTTTCCTCTGAATAGGAAAGGAGGAAGACAGGATGGCTTCTACCATTTGTTTTAATATTGTTGCTATTGTTCCAAAATGTATGTAACTTTAGCTGGGACTATTTTAACTGTAACAAGCATGTGTCACTGGATTGGAATAATTAATACTCTACTACATAGCATCAAATGATCAGAAATTCTACATCTTTGGCTTAAATAGCATTTACACAATTTTTTTCTGTGTCCTTTTGCCCATCCATCAAGTGGAAATAGTACAGTATAGTTCAGAAGGCTGTTTCATTAAAGAAAACACTGAACGAACATTTGCACACTGGCTGCCTCCAGAGAACATGAAAGCACTGAAAACATTTCTGCATCTCAGGTGAGATGGAATTCTCTCATGCCCTGAGGGAGCACATACAAGCACATCACTTGCAGTTTTCTGATTATTCATTTCAACTTTTCCATTCATTTACCATTCAACAGATGATTGTTATATACCAGGTTTTCTTCTAGGAGCCGAAGATCCGTTTAAAACCCAAAGCCCTATAGGAGCAGCAGCTTCACCCTGGGAAAAACCTTACAGGAATGAATCACAACTACAGAGCCATTCGGTTACTCATTCTCTGCTACTACTCTGACTCCACCTTTAAACTAGATTTTAAACTGGTTGCCCTCTTAGAGAGCCCATAGTCAGATAGACGGTTAAACAGAAACAGCTAAGAAAGTATTGGGTGGCACACTAGTTCTCCAATATCTACCTTTCCCAGGACTCCAGCTGCAGAATCTAGATCTATGCTCTCACCTGTACGTACATACAAGCCGATCATAAACTTTTATTTCTAAATTATGCATAATATGAGGTTAATTAAAGCAACACTAAACTATAATAAGTAAAACACTATACTATAATACAATTGCCAGGATTACAGCACCAGTGGTCAACTAACTAGCCATCAAGGCGGAGGTTTGCAAAAGCGCATGGGTTCACTGAGAATTAGAAATAGAGCTGTCTGTCTCGGTTACCATTCCCAGTGCTGTGACAAACTGCCCTGGTGAAAAAGCACCTTAGGGAAGAAAGGGTTTGTTTTGGCTCATAGTTTAAGATACTGCCCATCACAGGAGGGAAGTCAATGCAGAAGGGGCTTGATGTAGTTGATCATATTGTGTTAACAGTTAGAAAAGAGTAATAAATACTGGGTTCAGCTCGCTTTATTATATGTAACAAATATTACATATATATCGCATATGTGAAAGATGTATCACACACACTGTCTTTCTCAACTTTCACTTTGAAGCCTGATGTACATCAGGCTGGCCTTGAACTCACAGATGCTTCTGGCTCCCAGGTGATGAAATTATAAGCATGTAGCGCCATGCCTAGCCTCTGGGTACCTTTTTTGAATAGCCCAGGTCCATATACCTCCCTAAAGAAGGCACTGGCCAGAGTGGACTGGGCCCTCCTTCCTCGGGTGGCACTCAAGAAAATATCCCCAAAGGCATACCCACAGGGCACTTTGTGGCAATCCCCCAATCAAGACTCCCTCAGATAACCCTGTATGTGTCAAGTTGACAGAAACAGCTAACTGGAAGAGACTAACTTCATCAAGACACTCCCCCACAGATACAGGACATATACACAGACACGTCTTCAAGATAAGACAAAGCTCATTCTTACAGCAAGATGTTACAACCATCTCTGTGCAAAGTGCACTTACATACACAGTGTTAATGCTTTGCTCTGCCTCTTCAGCTTCTGCCTGAAGTGGCACATGTGTTAATCAAAATGTTGCTTTAATGTTATTTTTAAAAACCTGTGACCTTTGTTAATAAAGTATTGACATTTGGGAGTTTAAACAAATATCAAAAATAGATCATCCCTCAGCAGCAGGGTCATAGGCTAGCCTAACCTAAATACCTCAGAGGTGTGTGTGGCGGCCTGACTCCCAGGTGACTCTAGACCCTGTCAGGTTGATGACCAATTGGAGATAGGCTGGTTACATAACCATGGAAAACAGAGATCTAAGGAATATTTCTGGAGCAATTTTTGCAAAGCCCAGATTTTCTTCTTGAAGCCCCTAAGGGTGTCTAAGTGATCAAGAATTCTAGAGGCTCACTCAGCTTGAGCATCTGAGGAAGGAACATCAGAAACCTAACAGTGGCCTCCACTGCTCCGAAGTCTACTGTGCTGTACCAGCAGTGGGGCCAGCGCCCAGGAGTGCTCTCCTGTGTCTGTGCTGAGTCTCATGAAGATTCCTCACTGCTCTAGCCTTGAGTCTGGTTCTCAAGGAAAAGAACCTGTTGCATCTTGAAGCAGCTTCTCCTCCACCATTCAAGGCCACAGCCCAGAATTACTTATGAAACTACACGCTGGAGCCTTTGGGTCATTTTCAGTTCTGGCCTTCGTGTTTGCATCAAGATGTACATCCACAGGTTTTCCTAACAGCAGATGTCCTCATGTAAATAATTTGTTTTCCCCAAGCACAGTTTACCATGAAGACAAGGCCATGAGGACAAGCAGCTTTTGCTTACATAAGGAGAAAATGTCCTTTTAAGTCCAGTCCCAGGGTATGCAGATTCCACTGATCATGTTTTTTCATTTTTAACATTTTATTTTTATTTTTCAATAATTTATTCAGATTACAACTCAATTGTTATCCCCTCACTTGTATCTTCCCATTCCCCTCTCCCTCCAGCTTTCACCCTGTTCCTCTTCCCTAGACCTGAGACAGAAGGGGGCCTCCTCCCCCACCATATGACCACAGTCTATCAGGACTCATCTGGATAACCTGCTTCCTCTTCCTCTGAGTACCACCAGGCCTCCCTACCACGAGGAAGTGGTCAAATAGGGGGCACCAGAGTTCATGTCAGAGTCAGTCCCTACTCTCCACACAATATGAAGAATGCACTGTCCATTGGCTAGATCTGAATAGGAGGTCTAGGTTTACTGCATGCATTATCCTTGGTTGGTAGAGCAGTTTGTGCATGCCCCCTGGGTCCAGATCCACCAGCTTTGATGGTCTTCTTGTAGGATTCCTGGATCCTGTGGGTCCTTCTATCTCCCCATTCTTCCATACCACTTTCATCTGGAGTCCCAATAGTGAGTCCCAGCATCTGTCCCAATCCCCCGCTAAGTGAAGACTCTCAGAGGACATCCCTGTTGGGCTAGTATCCAGTCATAAGTGAGTATATACCATGTGTGTCTTTCTGGGTCTGGGTTAACTCAGGATGATCATTTCTAGTTCCATCCATTTGCCTGCAAAATTCAAGATTTCCTTGTTTTTAATAGCTGAGCAGTATTCCATAGTGTAAATGAACCATAGTTTCTTTATCCATTCTTCAAATGAGGGACATCTAGGTTGGTTCCAGATTCTGGCTATTATGAATAAGGCTACTATGAACATAGTTGAGGAAATGTCTCTGTGTGATGGAGCATCTTTCAGGTATATTCCAAGGAATGGAATAGCTGGTTCTTGAGGTAGCCCTAGTCACAATTTTCTGAGAAAGTGCCAGATTGATTTCCAAAGTGGCTGCACTGATTATATGTTTAATAAAACAATTTCAGTATTTTGTTTCCAGTAAAGAGAATCTTCCCAGTTGCTATCTCCACCAATAAGAGAAGGCTGCCACAAAGTTTGGTTATTCCTCAAAACCAAACTTAAGCCTATATATTCCTTAATTTACAAATATGTGTGTATATGTATAAACTAGTCCTAAAAAAAAGAAGGGGCAACACATGAGCCAAGGCAAACATGGAGACTGAGAAGTCTCTAGAAACATAAGTTAGCTTGCAGGCAGGTGGGAAGCATATGATTTTGAAGTGAGGTAAAGTACCTTACAAATTAATTGGTGCAGGCAGCATCCATCCTGCAGAGCCTTTTATAGACAATGTGGCTCCGTCTGTAGAGCAGGCCAGGCACAGAGAGCCAAATTAATGCTTCTTAACACAATAATGTTAAGCTTTACTGCTTGACAGTGGACAAGGCCCAGAGTCAAGCTGGCACAGATCATTTCTCTCCTGTCAAACTGTATTATCTAAAATAAAAGTCCCTGTGAGCCATGCTTGCATCTTAGGTTAAGTCATTTTTTGGTTTGTTTCTTTAAATCATTTTTAAAGCCTTCTTTTCAGTTTTCTCTTTGAGAGACTAAACTGAGTCCTGCCCCTGTTCTTCCTGGCCTGGGGTTGGGCTCAGCCTAAAGAAGCTGCAATAAGCACACAAAGGAAATAGAGTGCTGGAGCCGATGTGATGCTAAGGATGGGAGGAGTAGGGCAGCTTCCTGAGTGAAGAAGCCAGCCAGGGAGTGTACTGCGTGAACTGAGGAGGGAACTGCAGGAGTCAAGGGGGAAGCTACCAGGGGAGAGGGGGAAAGAGGGGAGGAGGAGCCATTAGAAGACACGTCTACAGGAGCACCATCTCTGAAGAGGGCAGAGCAGTTTTCACAGTGCTAACTGCACACTCTGAGGCTGCCCCTCCTGGACCATGCTCCTGTCCTCAGATGACCTCACGCTTCCATTCATTACCACATTCCACAGCTCTGTGTGGGTCTGGTAGAGTCAGTAGGGGGAACTTGGCTGCCCTAGTCCCACAGCAGGGCTCTGTTTAAAGGTTTGAGCCAAAAATCAAAAGTGATTACAGCAGTGACTATGACACTCCAGGAATAGCCTGTGTCCCTCATAGATAAGCAGTGCTGGGAAAGGAGGGTCCTGCCATCTACAACAATACAGATCTGTGAGAGGAGGGCAGACAGTGCTCCCTGACCTGATAGCCACATGGTACATTGTCACCCTTCTTTTTCTATTGTTTCTTGCACTATGAAACAAGTGTATCAATAAACTCAGGCTTAAAGTTAATTTATATAAACTGAGTATATACTCTTTTACGTCTGCTATCTGAGACACTGTCTTATATCCCAGAGTGGACTCAAACATATGACCCTGAATTTCTGATCCTCCTTCCCTCATCTCCTGAGTGCTGGGATTACAGATGTGCACAACTATGCCACAGGGTATACGGTGCTAGAGATCAAATCCAGGACTCCTCTGTGTGTGTTAGGGAAGAACTCTCGCAACCGAGCTCCACCCCTGCCCTACTTCTGTCACTAATGTAGACACTGAAAATCCACCAGAAGATGTTTCAAGAGGAGCTAATAGCAGGAAAAGAGAGGGATTCTATCTAACAAAAACATGAGAAGTAGCTCAGTGGAGAAACATAAGTGCTCCACAGCATGAGAACATCAGTTTGTATCCCCAGAACCTACACACAAGAACAGGCATGGACACACATGGATGGACACACATACACACACACACACACGGACACACACACGGACACAAACACACGAGGACACACACACATACGCAGAGAGAGAAACACACACACACCTGTTATCTTAATGCTGTGAGAAGCAGAGATAGAAGTCACTGAAGCTTGCTGGCCATTGGCCTAGCTGCAAGTTCTTTGAGAGATCCTGTCTCAAGGGAAAGTGATAAAACAAGACATCTGACATCCTCCTCTGGCTTTAGAGTACATAAACACATGACATACACCTTACTCATAAATGTGCTTGTAACAGTTTCTTCCTCTTTCCCCATCAGAGGCGGACAAGCGTGCGCGTGTGCGCACGCACAGTTCCCTCCCCCCCAAAAACCCACCTGCTATTAGACTGAAAGGCAAATGGTAAACTAGGGGACAGATTATAATAATGCAGTAAAACCTAATTTTAATATGTTTCAAATAAAAACTTGCATGGAAACAATGATAGCTGTTCCTTGCACATCATACTTGCAAAGCTGCAACATACTCACGCTGGCAAAATGACAAGCATAATGCTTTGTGGACAGAAATCTAGGGATAGGTTCCCAGAGCCTGAGAAGCTTTGCAACCTCTGGTCTATGGATTTGACTTCTGGAATAGATTATAAGGAAGTGATATTAAATGAGATCAAGGACTTAAATACACAGTTGTTTGCTAAGACACCACTTATGAGCGCAAGCCAAGTGTCTACCATGTGGAGAATTATTAGGGAAATAGAGTAAGCCCATGCAGTGAAATACAATGTCACTATAAAAATGACAGACACTAGAAGTTTTGTTTGGTTGTTTTGTGTGTGTGTGTGTGTGTGTGTGTGTGTGTGTGTGTGTGTGTGTGTGTGTGGTTTGGTTTTGTTTTTCTGAGACAGAGTTTCTCTGTTTTAGCCTTGGCTGTCCTGGAACTCAGTCTATAGACCAGGCTGGCCTCAAACTCACAGAAATCCCCCTGCCTCTGCCTCCTGCGTGCTGGGATGAGAGGGGTGTGCCACCACCACCCAGCTTAACACCATCAGCTTTTAATGGTGCCTTGAGAGATTGCTCAGTAGCTAAAAGTGTATACTGCTCTTGCAGAGGGCCAAGAGCATAGGGGTGATTGGGAAGTCGGGGACTCACAACTACCTTAGTAGCCCCAACTCCAGAGGATCTGATGCCTCTGGCCTACATAGTGTAAGTACTAATGAACACACACACATAATTAAAACTAAATTACTTTGAAAAGTTTTTAACAATATAGAAAAGATTTTTAAAGTTATTATTATTATTATTATTGTGTGTGATATATGTAAGATGTGTATTTGTGTGTAAAAGATGTATGTCTGAGGTGTGTGTGTGTGTGTGTACGTGTGTTAGATGTACGTGTGGGCCATGTATATGTGATGTGTGTGTCTGGTGTATGGAAGGTATGTGTGTGTGGTGTATAGGTGTATCTGGTCTATGTAGAGCATGTGTGTGCTGGATGCGTGTTCAGGGTATGTGTGTGTATGTTGTGTGGTGTGTGCGTGATGTGGGAGTATGTATGTGTGATGAGTATGTGTGTGTGTGTGTGTGTGTGTGTGTGTGTGTGTATAATATGTGTTTGTATATGTGACGTGTATGCGGTATGTGATGTGTGTGTCTCTGGTGTATGGGACGTATGTGTGTGTATGTTGTGTGGTGTGTGCGTGATGTGGGAGTATGTATGTGTGATGAGTATGTGTGTGTGTGTGTGTGTGCGTGTGTGTGTGTGTGTATAATATGTGTTTGTATATGTGACGTGTATGCGGTATGTGATGTGTGTGTCTCTGGTGTATGGGACGTATGTGTGTGTATGTTGTGTGGTGTGTGCGTGATGTGGGAGTATGTATGTGTGATGAGTATGTGTGTGTGTGTGTGTGTGTGTATGAGAGATGTGGGTGTTAGTGTGCTGTCTTAGTCAAGGTTACTATTGCTGTGATGAAACTTCATGAGCAAAAGTAAGTGAGGGAGGAAAGAGTTTTTTCCAGCTTACATCTCCACATCACTACTCATCATCCAAGGAAATCAGAATGGGAATTCAAGCGGGCAGGAACCTGGAAGCAGCAGTTGATACAAGGCCATGCAGGGGTGCTGCTTAATGGCCTGCTCTTCATGGCTTGCTCAGCCTGCTTTCTTATACCCCCGGGTCCGTCAGCCCAGGAATGGAGCAAACCACAATGGAACCCCACATCAACCTCTTAAGAAAATGCCTTACAGCTGTATCTTTTGGAGGTGCTATCTAAATTGACATCCCCTCCTTTATGATAACTCTAGGAGTTGGTCTTCTGTTCAGTTCTACATGGATTGGATTTTGGGGATTAAACTCAGGTCATATGCTTGTACAGAAAGCATTTTATAAGTGGAACAAAGAAAAAAATTTATACAAAAATCATAGTGAAGGCAACCAATGGATGAATTAAAGTCTGGAGTGTGAAATTCACAAACTCAGTTGGAGACTATGTTACCTGAAGATACAGAAGGTTTCAGGGAGAACTGGGATGGGTCATGGCTGAAGACCACAAGAAGCCACTTGAAAGGCTGTCCTACGCTAAACAAGACAATCTGAACAGATGAGAAAAAAACAATACTACAGAAACTGAAATGTATCAGGTATACTTGTTTCCTTTGTTTTTAACCCTTGAGTTTATGACCCTAAATTTAAAATAAATCACTAATCATCTTTGGGGGTTGCTAGAGAAAATACTACTCATAAAAAGGGCAAATTAAGTAGAAACGAAGGTTTTTTTCCATATAGATTATACTGTAGGGCTTTGTTTCTCAAACTGTGATGCCTAGGCCAGCAACACCTCCTGATAACCTGCTCAGTGTGAAGCCCTGATCCCCACTGAGAGTTTCAGGGTATGGAGCTGAAGAGACAGGATTACAAGTACTCTGTTTGATCCAACTCTGTGACTGGTTTTTGTTTTGATACATTTTTTAATCAACCAGTTGTCTCATGCGGGTGTGGCCTTTCCTTATTAGAGATATAAAAATACACATTTGTGTATGATCTTATAGGGAAAGAGGCACGGGTGCAGTTCGGCTTTCTTCTACAAGAATATACAGGTATGGACTGGAGAGACAGCTTAGAGGATAGGGACACTGGCTGCTCCTACAGAGGACTCTGGTTCAGTTCATAGAACCCCCATCGTGGCTCAAAATAGTCTGTAACATGAGTTACAGGGGATCTGATGCTCTCTTCTGACCTCTGAGGGTACCAGACATGCAGGCAAGTATACATACATACACACAGGCAAGTAAAGCACTCATACACATAAAATAAAACATGTAAATCTTAAGACAGACAGACAGACAGACAGACACACACACACACACACACATGCACCAAGAATAGTGACTCATACCTGTATGCATATCCAGCATTCAGAATGTGAAGGCAGGAGGATCAGGAATTTGAGGCCAGCTTGGGCTATGTCAAGCCCTGTCTCAAAAACAAAACAAAACAAACAACAAAACAAAACAAAAACAAAAAAAAAAAACAAAAAAGGACAAAATAATATACAAGTCAACTTGTCAGAGGTGAGGGTTCCCCCAAGCACTTCTACCATCTCTCACCTGGAGACAGCACTGGAATTTGGGGCCTAAATCCTGGGTAGGACATCAGCGATCTGCTGGTCGCTGCCTCAGCACACCAACTTTCCCTACTAGGTAGGACTGAGAGTGGGTCAGTTCTTCCAAACTCCTTTAAAGGATCCTACACAGTAAGGGACAGGGAGCTGATGAAACACTGACAAAGTTGGATAAAGACAAGAAGTCAGACAGAAAGTACAGTATATAAATCATGACTCAAAAAGTCCAGCACTGAGCAAACAGAGAGTTCATAATTCATCATCATTAGTTCCTTAGTTATGACAAATGTCACACAGTAATACTGGATATTAACCTTGGGAGAAACTGTGTAAGGGACACATGGAGATGTTTGTACTATTTTTATAACTTTTATGTAAATTTAAATTTTTAATAAAACAAAAAGTTTATTTAGGTCAAAGGATATAGCTCAAGCTGTACAAAAGGCCCTGGGCTCAATTCCCAGCACTCCAAAGAGATGTTAAAAAATTTAAATCTACTTTAAAGCTAATTTTCGTAGGCAAGGCTCAAGTTTGCACTTAGACACACATACAAATGGAACACACTAAAGGACAGTGGCTGTCATGTCCTCACCACCTACAGTCTTTGGCCAAAGCAGAAACCAATGTAGAGACACAGCTGCCTGGTATTTCCTCCTAGGTTGTTTATACTAAAACACATCTCTCTTTAATTATAGATGTACATATTTATAGTATACTAATTGTCATAATTTATGAATATATGGTAGAAAGATTAAGTCAAACTGATTAACATTTAAATTACCTAATGTCCTCATCTTCTCTGTATATAAACTACCACTAGTACCTTTTAAAATGTGCATTTTTAAAAAAAGTATTCTGCTAGCGTAGAAAATAATGGGTTTTATGGTGGCCTTTCCATTAAGACATGCCATTTTACCTTGTTCCTAGTGTTCCTTTCTAATCACATCTTTCATTTTTATTCATAGAATAGATTTTGATTATATTTTTCTCCTCCCCAAATCTTCTCACATCTTTCTCACCTCCTTACCCACCCAAGTTTGTATTCTTTCTATAAAAACAAACAAACAAACTTAAGACAGGCAAGACTGTTACAAGGTAAACAACTGCTTCCTCAAAGGAGCATATAGCTCTTGGTGACAAGCTGTGGCCCCAGTGTCAGAGGCACGGAGGCAGAGTAGACAGTCAAGTATGCCACCCCTTGATCCATCAGGCACGTGTCACGCCCCTCGAGCCTGAAAAGTGACATAGCGGAGGCCACCCTACCTGGTTCTCCAGCTCAAGCAACACAGAGCTCTCAGCCTTCCTGTACTGACCCAGATGATCAGGCAAGAACTACAGCATCCAGATACCTGGGGACCTAGGCGACCTCCTGTTCCAAACCATACAACCATCTTGTACTTAGACATTATGACCCTGCTACACATTGTCCTCTGGGCCTCAGACAATGATGTAACATGCTAGGGCAAGCTTTGGAGAGAAATTAGCCTGGTGATCTGTAATTCATTTTTACTTATGGCATAGGCTTTAATCAGAAATAGACTCAACAGTTATCTGAAAGGTCTAGGACACAAACAGTGGACTACATAATGGGTACTAACCCTCACAGGATTGGGAAGTAAGTGTATTTTCCAGTTTCTTGATTGTAGAACATAGACCAAGGCCTTAATCCTTTTCCACCATAAAATTCTCAATAGCAAGCAATGCTCTTGATACATAATGTACATTTAATGTGTTCAGTAAATGTTACTGAATATATATGTTTAGTTATGGGTTTCCTAGGTTGTTTTTCTTGAATAGAAAGTAACTAATACCGACGCAGAGACCTACAGCCAAGCAGTAGCCGGAGCTGGGGGAACCCTGTGGAAGGAGGAGAAAGAACTGTAGGAGCAAAGTGGTAAAGGACACCAAACGAAAGCCCACAGAATCAGCCAACCTGGGCTCACAGCGTCTCACAGACTGAACTGACAACCGAGGAGCCCATGGGGGCTGACTAAGGCCCTCGACATATATACTATGGTTGTGTAGCTTAGTCTTCTTCTGGGACTTTTAACAGAGGGAGGAGTGGGAGCTGTTTCTGACTCTTTTGTCTACTTTTGGGACCCTTTTCTTCCTCTGCCTAAACACACACACAAACACATACACACACACACACAACTGATACCATGTCAACAACAAACACCAACTCTGAGGCTGTGTAATCTTTCTTGGTAAATAAATACAAGGAGAATCATCGTTGAGTGAGCCAACCAGTTTTCTGGAGCTTTGGCTTCAAATCTGACCTGCAACCTGAAGGTCTCATTCACCAACAAGTCTCCCTTGGTGCAAGTCCTAACAGTCTTGGGCAGACATGACAAAATTCTATTCTGCATCATTTTTATGTTTAAAATAAATTAGAACAAATATACACTACCCAGTCCAACCCGTTCTTCACATATTGGTGATCCTGGGGAAAATACTCCCCACATGGGAGCACACAGAAGGAAATCACAGAGGTGCTCACCAAGTAGGACACAGATTATGGACCACATCACAGGACGATGCGGCTGTCTAATTGGCTCCTCAAGGGGACAGCCCTGTGACCCCCTCACCACTGTGCTGGCTCAGAGACGTCAATGCCCTGAGCAGAGAACTTCCTTTAAATGGCCCTGGTAGTCAGTGCGAAGTGATTCACCCTCATTGTTCCATCAGGCGCAGGCTGCATTTATTCTGAATCTACTCTTTTAATGCCCTGTGAGCCATCCACATGTGGAAGGCCTCTGCTCTATTATCAGAGTGTAATCTTTTCACTTTTCAAAATAGCTTCTCTCTGGAGCTAGAAAGCTTAAATAGGGCACCAGAGTGCTAATCAGCTCCTGTTGGGGTGTGGATGGCAGGCATCTGTGTAACAGCCACAGTTCAGCAGCAGAGTGAGTCCCTTGCTCTGACCCAGGGACACAATATTGCTGCCTTCAGCTCCTTTTCTATAGTCACTGGCCTGTATTATAAACACTGTAATAGGCAGAAAATGATGGTAGGGTAGAAACATTTTGTAACTTTTGAATTCCCAGTGGAAGTTTCTAGACTAAATTTCTCACTGTGACACGCAATTCTTCTGAAACACTTCTTTCTCTGTCTCTTGGTATGGACACAAGTTCATTTCCCTGGAACTTTCTCAGTCAGGATCTACGTGCCCATTATTCACTCAGCGATCATTCAAGTCTCTAAGCATCACTTTCATAATCAGGACAAACAGAGTGCTATGTATTTCCACAGTTAATATTATTTTTCCTTAGAATGATATATATTCCAAAGCATAATAGAAGCTGTTTACATTTATTTTAAGACAGAAAATAACCTTCTACTTCTCTCGTAGAGTTGGAAAAAGCCTAACACAGGCAGTAGGGAAGATGAGTGCCTGTGTGGCTAGTGAGACAGGAGAGCTGGCCTCCACCATGCTCAGAAGTAAGGAAAAGCAGAAAGCCAGGGAAAGCACGGGTCAGGGGGCTCTGCTGGCCCAGGGAAGGCATATTCGTCCCCACTCCATTTACCCTACATCTAGTCTAACAGTGAATTCTTCCAGCAGTATAATATCCAGAATGCATCCCCTGTTCCTAACTTCACTCTTTCAGCCTGGCCACAGACATCCTTTTTCCAGTCACTAGTCTACTGTGATTTATTACCAACGTCTCCTTCTTCCTTTAACTTTTTCCTTTCCCACACTGAGCTTAGTTTTTCCATGCCAGTCCACAGTAAGCTTTCAAATCATATCAAACCTTCTCAGTGGATATGACGTCCATGCTCAGCCTGAAGCCGTGGCTTGGGAGCTGCATGCCTCATGCTCGCCTAGCTCTTTGATCTCTGGTCATGCTTCCTTACTCTGTGCTAGCCTAGGCACTGGCATCACCCTTTACTGTGTGCTAACCTAGGCACTGGCATCACCCTTTACTCTGTGCTAACCTAGGCACTGGCATCACCCTTCACTGTGTGCTAACCTAGGCACTGGCATCACCCTTCACTGTGTGCTAACCTAGGCACTGGCATCACCCTTCACTGTGTGCTAACCTAGGCACTGGCATCACCCTTCACTGTGTGCTAACCTAGGCACTGGCATCACCCTTCACTGTGTGCTAACCTAGGCACTGGCATCACCCTGCACTGTGTGCTAACCTAGGCACTGGCATCACCCTTCACTGTGTGCTAACCTAGGCACTGGCATCACCCTTCACTGTGTGCTAACCTAGGCACTGGCATCACCCTTCACTGTGTGCTAACCGAGGCACTGGCATCACCCTTTACTGTGTGCTAACCTAGGCACTGGCATCACCCTTCACTGTGTGCTAACCTAGGCACTGGCATCACCCTTCACTGTGTGCTAACCTAGGCACTGGCATCACCCTTTACTGTGTGCTAACCTAGGCACTGGCATCACCCTTCACTGTGTGCTAACCTAGGCACTGGCATCACCCTTCACTGTGTGCTAACCTAGGCACTGGCATCACCCTTCACTGTGTGCTAACCTAGGCACTGGCATCACCCTTCACTGTGTGCTAACCTAGGCACTGGCATCACCCTTTACTGTGTGCTAACCTAGGCACTGGCATCACCCTTTACTGAGCTGTCCCTCAAGCCTGATACAGCATGCCTGTCACTCACAAGTCCTTCCAACACCTGTTCAAGTGTAGCCTTATTTGAGATGACTTCCCTGACAAATGCAGAGTAACATCTGTCTACATCTGAACCTTTCCTCAATTCCGGCCCAGTCACTAGGATTCTTCAAGCTTGCAGAGTCATCTTGCATTTCTCTCCCGTGTATCCTCAGTGTCTAAATGCTGTTAAGAACAGGCCATGTACTTAATAAACAAGCACTGAGTGGCTGAACTTTAAATGTTATGAGTATGTTGGCAACTTATAGGGGTTGCAAGCTCTAAAAACAGTGGAATGTAAGTCCCCGGCTGGGCTCTGTGAAGGTCACCCCCATAGTACACTTTCGTCTTCTTCCTAGGGTGTAACGTGGCATAGTCCAGTATTTACCTGGGAAGAGACAATTGTGCTGAATCGGGAGAAAGGTCTACTCTTCTAGAGCAATAGAGTATGTCTCACGTAGGCCCTGCTCTTGACCTTTTGGCTTATTAAAAACAAAGCATCTCACCCCTTTTAGCCATATAATATTTATGTTGTTGTTACAATTTTAGCAAATATTTGACTGTAACTTTTATAGACAAACTTTTAGTTTTTTCTTTTATTTCTGTTTCAGTCATATAAGTCTTTCCTCAAGGGCAGTTTGGTTTCATGTTCTTTTATCATTAAATTGCTCTTTAATATCTGAGCTGATCAGACAGCTCCCTCTACAGTTACTCTGCCATCTTCATATCTTTCTCTTTTTTATCCCTCTGTAGTAGTATATTTTATATTTTTGAACCACAATTTTCTAATATTTTTAAAGTCAACTTTTCACTTAAAATCTCAAGTAGCAGAATTGTCATCACACTGTTTTCTTGCCTTTCCATTATCTGCCACAATAGAAGAACTTTTTTTAAAAAATTAATTTATTTTTATTTCATGTGTGTTGGTATTTTACCTGCATGTATGTCTGTGTGAGGGTGTCAGATCCTGGAGTTACAGACAGTTGTGAACTGCCAAGTGGGTGAACCCAGCTACTCTGGAAGAGTAGTCGGTGTAACCACTGAGCCATCTCTGCAGCCCAATGTAAGCACTTCTTCTCTCATGCTATTTTCGAATCTAATACAGCATTTTCAACTTCTTCTAAATCTTCCTATCACTAAAAAGTTGTCGTATTGGTAAAAACTGGATTCTGTATTAGTCACATTTCTGTATATGATATTTATATCATATATATGTACATACTCGAGTTTGAAAGCCAGCAGCTGTTGAGATCCCCAAACTAAGCTTCAACTGAAGGCAGGAAAAGCTGATGTCCTAGCTGAAGCACCGCGGCAGCCATTCTGTCTGTCTGATCACAGCTCTTTTGTTCTATCTGGGCGTTCAAACTGAAGGCCAGAGACCTATCAACAAAAGGAGAATGTACTTTATTCAGTCTACCAACGCAAATGCTAGTTCCACCCATAAACACCCTCACAAACAAACCTGGAAAAAAAAACGTCTGACCTGTATATCTGGACACCAGAAAGGTCATTGGAAGCAGCTACTGAACTTAGTGCAGTGTTTGAAAACCTGTCCCTGACACAATTCTCAAGGGTATAGTGGCTACATTTAAGTTCAAGGACAAGGTTATAGATTCTGAAAAGATAATCATCAAGAACAAGGCCTGACCTTGGTAGTTAAGAGTGTAGATTTTGAAGAGAGTCTGGTGTGGTGCCTACTCTAGCCCAAAAAGATCTTGTCTCTTCTATAGGGCTACACTAGGCAGCACCACCAGATCATTCCTAGTTGAGTTCCACTGTGTGAACTGCAGAGGAAGTGTCCAATGGTCTCTCTCTCTCTCTCTTTCTCTCTCTCTCTCTCTCTCTCTCGAAAAAAAATTTGTTTCTTTTTTAACATATACATTTACATTATTACATATGAGTAAAATAAACTATATACAGAAGAAAGAACCACTAGATAATCATGAATTATATAAATGCTACATTCATAGTGATTTGGCCATTTGTATTTGGCAAACTTGAAGTAAACATCTTTCCTATCTTATTGGGTCTAAATTTCTGAATGGAGACGCTACAGGGCCTTTTAATCCCAGCACTGGGGAGGCAGAAGCAGGTGGATCTCTGAGCTCAAGGCCAGCCTGTTTTAAAGAGTGAGTTCAGGGCAGCCTAGGCTACACAGAGAAACCCTGTCTTGAAAAACCCAAACCCAAACCCAAACCTAAACCCAAACCAAACCAAAAACAAGCTGATACTGTAGAAGAAAGGCTCTTGTCAGCTATGACTCCCTGAGAGAAAAACTCAGTGCTCCATTCAGTAGCTCCTCCCATGCCCTGTGTGTGGTCCATTACAATAACTACAGTCTATTTATTACATTATTTGGCTAAGCCATGTCATATTTGAATGGCCTAGGCCATTCCAATGAGGTATTCCTGGATCCTAATAAACCAATGTTTTCTCAGAATATACATTTGCCCCATATGTAATGATTTTCATAATTTCCAGCAAGTTATTTTGAAAATATACATTTTAATCATTTGCTATGTTTTGGGTGGGGATTAAATATATAATGATGGGCAGTCACATTCTGTTCTCTACTAACCCTCCTGTCCATGTGTAAGGGCTATGATAGTTTGTAGGGTAGTAGCTTGTTCCAGTGTGATAAGGTTTAGGTGGTGAGGCTTTTAAGAGATAACTGCAAGAGACTAATGTTGATCTCACAAATTTAGTTTTCCAAGAGATAGATTATTCATAAGGGGTCATCTAACATGCTTGCCTCTTCTAAATGTGGCTGGAATCTCTCTGCTTCTCTGTTGTGTTGATGCAGCAAGGGGTGCACCAGTGGGAAGCCAATCAGATGGGGCCTGATTGTGGCATTCTTCAGACTCCAAAACTGTGAGCTAAATGAGCCCCTCCTCTTTATAAAATACACAACATCAGGTATTCTGTCATGGCAACAGCAAACAGACATCATGACACTATTCCACTGAAAGTATTTCAGTGCTATCCCATTGCTCCTATGATAAAAGTAAGTCCCTATAGTTAGCATGCCAACAAACATCATTTCTCCCACCATCTAATGCCTCTATTTTTTTTTTTTAATTTCTTAAACCTGATGCTACAGAAAAGATATACTCTCATCAGCTCTGACTCCCCCAGCAGAAAGCAGCTTTCCTGAGGAGAGGACCGACTCCTGTTTTGTCTGTGATGTTAAATAATGTCTCTAATTTTAGCAGGTGGTTCATAGGAAGAATAAGAGTCTCTTTTTGAACATGGAGAGAGAGTTATACATTGAGTTTTAAGCTATTTTTAATGGTTTCTATAGAGAAAGATGGAATAAGCCCTGACCCAGACTAAACTCCTCAGATGTGCTAACTCATGTCAGTAAAAGCATGTTTATCTTTAAAAGATTAAGTAAGTAAAAGCAATCTAGAACAAAGTCACATATTTATAGTTTTTAAGAAAAAATATTTCCATAGTCAAAATGTCTTGACCCAATGGAATCCAGAAGTGTAACCTATAGGGGATGTGCATGTAGCAGTTACTAGGGCTCTGTGACAACAGCATTTAAAATCCACTAACTTCTTTTCTTAGACTCACGAAATGGCTTCTCTGTTGTCAGGCCCATTTTCATTTACTAACAAAAAAGCAATTAAGTCAACTGAATGGTTCACTTTCTTGTTTGAAATTATTTAAGCAAACTAGCATGCTAAGATTGGTCACTGACCTCCCAGGAGCTTACTGAACAGGAGGTCACTATGAGAATCATATTTAGCTACAATCAAGAATAATCTAGATGCCAACTTTCCAAGGGGGGTGTGCCAGCATGCTTTCTAAGTAATACTGAGTTAAAATGACAATGCTTATACTCACAGAACATGGCCTTCTACTCCCACCAGGTACTTCCTAACATGTTCAGAGGATAGGAGCAGTGAGCTAAGGGTAACAGAGCCACCCAACGGGACAACAGGGTAAAGTTAACTAACCAACCACCAAATACTGCCTCAGAGGCCGATGGTAACTGAAGTATTCTTATGTTACTGTGGTTACAGGAAGAGAGGAGAAACTGGAAGGGGCTGAAGAAGTACTGAAGAAGCAATGGGTGAAATCTTCCCAAACTGGCCAAGAGAAGTACCAGAATCACAAAGCTAAGTCCTAAAAAGATAAATTCAAGGAAATCTATCCCAACTTAATTAAGCTTCTGAACACTAAAGATACTCGGAGTGGCCAGAGGGAAATGAAGCTTTATTGCAAGAACTAATTCAAATGGCAGTGGAGTTTCACTCAGCGACCACGAGGCCAGAACTGTTCACTAAATACTTTCCAAGTGTCCAAAAGGTCAGCCTAGAGCTCTGCTCCCTGTCAACATTTCCTTTAGGGAGGAAGGAGAAATTAATGTTCCCAGATACAGAGAAACAAAGAAAGACTGTGTTGCCAACAGATCTACCTAACACAAAAGCTAAATGTTCTGTAGACAAAAATAAAATGATACCAGAGAATACCGAAGGGGAAACAAGGAGCCAAATAAGCAAAAATATCAGTTAGCAGACTTCCTTCCCCCTCTCACATTTCTAGCATGCCTTTGAAAGTTGAAGCAAAACAGCACACTATTGCCTGAAATACAGCTGCAAGCATATTTAAAGGAAATGTTTATGACAATTACAATACAGAGAGTGGGAAAGGGATATCACAAAAAGTACTTAATACTTTATTCAAACAGGCAGAATCATCTCAGTAAAAAGTTCCAGGGAATCATAGCTAAACAAGAAGTCTTAGACTTCTGGCAAGAGTGAAAGTTTAATAAATCAGACTTATTGAAAATTAAAATGCTTTCTGTGTGGAAGATGGTTAAGAGGATCAAATGGCAAGATATAGCATAGAAGAAAGGATTTGCAAGTGAACACCCAACACATCTAAGCCAGTCCGGGGCAATGGCTCATGCCAAAAGCCCAGCACCTGAGAGGCTGCAGGAAGAGATTACTGAGAGCTCAAGGCCAGTACGGTCTGTGCAATGAGTTTCAGGCCAGCAACTACCTCATTACCCCGCAACTCAACTTCCAACACTTTTATCATCACACAAAAATGAAAACTTAGACTTACACATGAATCAACGGGTGAGGGTTGTTGAGATGGTTTAAGAGGTAAAGGTTCTTACAGTCACGTCTGATGAGCTGAGTTCAATCCTTGGGACTCACATGATGAAAAGAGGGCACCAACTCCCACAAGTTATTCTCTGACCTCTGCCACATCAACACTACAGCACATGTATGTATACACACACAAGTGCATCTGCTGCGTGCGCACACACACTAAAAAAAAAAAAATTAAACTTGTTTGCTTTCTATTGCTGTGATAAATACTCTAACCAAAACAACTTGGGAAGGAAAGGATTTATTTTATAATCTCCGTCATGGAGTGAAGGAGGGCAGGAAATCAAGGTAAGAACCTTCAGACAGGAACTAAAGTAGTGGCCAGAAAACAGGTTCTCTATAGCTTGCTTAGCCAGGCTTCTTTTCTTTCCATTCCCTTTCTTCTTTCTTTCCTTTTCTCTTAACATAATATTTTTATTATTTGGAAATTTCACAAAATGCACATCACTTCCCAGTTCTCCCAGGTCCACTACTCTCCCTTGTGACCTCCCTCAAAACAAAAGAAGAAAAGCAGAAAAATAATATCACATCCAATTTGTGCAGCCCATACACTCACTGGAGCATGGTCAAATTCCCAATGGGCGCCCCTTGAAAGAGTCCTTCCCCAATCGCCACCTCCACCCCCACCGAAGCCACCACGGTGAAAAGCTACACTTCAGCATCCCTGTTACAATTTTTAGGAGTTCTCTTCATGACTTCCCGTCAAGACCTTCTCTTGGGGGCTGGCGGTAGGGTAGAGATGTTATCACAGAAGCCTTCTATGTCTCTCATTCTCAACTGTGAGTCTGCAGTCATTGATACCACTTTTTAAAAAGAGCTTCTTTGTCCTTTCTAGTCAGTGGGGCAGCACAGATCATGGACTTCCACACAGTTTCTGACTACAACGTGGACATCAGCATGGCTTCATCTGGCAGCACAGACCACGGACATCGCCATTTCAGCCAGGTTTCTTATATATGCCAGACCACCGGTCTGTCCTTAGTCAAGAAAATGGCTCTACAGACTTGCCTATAGGTCAGTCTGATGGCAATATTTTATCAACTGATGCTCCCTCTTTCTAGATGACTCTAGCTTATGTCAAATTGACAAAAACAAAACACCATAGCACAGGAAAAAACAGTGGGTGAATAGTTCAACTGTGGTACATACACACTTTGAAATGCTATTTAGCAATAAAATGGAAGAAACTATTGAACTATGCAACAAAACCTGGATTAATCGCTAAATAATTGTCTGACAAAGAGAAAAGAAATTAAAAAGAAAGCCAATCCTCAAAGCATAAATGCTGTGTGTATGACCTCAACTATGTAAAATCCCTTGCATTTGATGTTTTGATTTTTCAAAGTTAGACTCAACCCAGGGACTCATGTAATTGCTGTTGAGGATACTCTCCAATGCTATAACATTCTCTAAAATACCAAAATACAGAGAGAACAGATGAATGCTTTCAGAAGCTGAAGGCAGGGTACTCTAAACTGACTCTAGTGAGAAGTGCTTAAATAGAGCAATTTCTCTATTATTTATAACAACTGCATGTGTGTTCACAATTGTGACAAGAAGGAAAAATAAACAAGAGTATTACCCATCAAAGATGAATGGAAATTTCTTACAAATTGTGTCTATTAATTGCTTTATGCTTCCTATTATAAAAAAAATAATAAAGTCACTGAACACATGTGATGAGCATATTAATACTGCCTCATGTGATGGTCACAGAATGCCCTGAAGCAAACAGCACTGGCCCATTTGTAACTAAGTCATCCAAGGCTTGGAGAAGTCATGTGGTTTACCTAAGATCACACAGTTCTAATCAGATGACAAAAGATTCACACACACAGACATTCCTGGTTCTGAAACCTGATGCCACAGCATCCTTTAAAGACGTGTGGAATATCACATGGGCAGATTTTATTTTAGGGCAAGAGCTAAGAACATGAGATTCTAATTGTTTTCCCTTCATGCAGCTGTTTTGTTTTGTTTATATATCTTTTCCTACACGGCTTGCATGCTTGAATGCAGATACATTTCTTATATTCCAAAAGCATTACAGGCAAGTTGGGCTTTTCTTGCTTCACTGATAAAACCCAATGCTTCCTAAAGTAAGTTCTAAATAGCTCATGGAAATGCTGGCAGCACTGCCTGCAGTCCCCAGGCTTTATTCTAGCCTTCTAAATCTCAGTGAAGAATATCTGCGCTTCCCTTCCAGCCTCCTTCCTGCCTGGTATTTCTGGGCAGTAAAGGCAGTGGGATTTACATTGTCTGCAAGGAACAACTCATTTTAAAATCCTCACATGGGTGACTCCTTATTCTGCTATACAAAACATCTCACACTTTCAGGCTTGGTCTTCTGCATAGATTCAGGAGCTTCCCAGAATCCTCCACAGATATTCCAGGAAAGAAAATGTTGCACAAATCAGCATTTATTCAATGGGACTCTCTCTCTCTCATCCATGGGAAAAATTTGACCTTGACTTAGTTATGTCCTAACCACATGCTAACTGGTTTGAAAGTGCTAAGTGACTTAATCTCATCCAGGCAGAGTATTTTCATCATTTCCAGAAACAGACATTAAGAGTTAAGCCATCTGCCAGCTTTAAGGTACACACGGCATGGGGTTCAGCTTTGACTAAAGAGCCCAAGAGCTTAACCATCATAATTTACTTCTACTTTACACCTAGCCTGAAAATATGAGTTCAGTCCCTAGAATCCAGATGCTAGACGGAGAGGAGACTCCAACAGGCTGACCTCTGAGTGTGTGTGTGTGTGTGTGTGTGTGTGTGTGTGTGTGCTGTCCTTGTCAATCTTGCACCACCTTGTTTTCTGAGACAAGACCTCTCCAATCCCATTTGGCTAGGCTAGCTGGCTATGAAGCCCCAGCGGCCTCCTCGTCTCCCCCTTCCCAGCACTGGGATTACAGGCACACACTGCTGTCCATGGCTTTATTTGCATTGGCTCTGGGGGTCTGAATTCAGGTCCTCATGTTTACAGAGCAACTGCTTCATGTATCTTGTCACGTCACAGGTCCCCCAGTTTCTCTTACGGGAAAACAACTGGTTTCTCAATAGATCCAATCGCTTAAATACAACTGTAGCTACTAGTGCTCTGTGGCTTTTAGGGTCTCTCAGAACAGAACTAGGAAATGTAGAAAAACATGTATTGCCACCCATATAAATACAAGAAAGTCATGTTGCCCCCCTCCGTGTGTGTGTGTGTGTGTGTGTGTGTGTGTGTGTGTGTGTGCGTGTGTGTGTGTTAAATCCTATGAGTTCATCATAACTGACTAATTCTAATTTAACACTATTCATACCAATGTCCACCTTTTCAGTGTTTAAGACCCTTTCTCTGACAGTGAGAATCTGGCTCCCATTATACTTGATGCTGTTATTTCATGTGTGCACAGTCACACAAACACACACAATAGACAGGGAAAGGAGGGAGAGGGAAGTTACCAACCGACCATCAAAGAGTGGTCAGGAGAATGACAGAATGCTGACAAACTTAATTCCAGAGAGAACACTGTGTGTCAGGGCTGTGCATTGTTCTCTTGGAGACACACCAGGCTTTACAAGCCTGAGACAGGATTCAACACAGGACACTTTCTTTGTTGCTTTTTTTTTTTTTTTTTTTCATTATATCATCTTTGGGTATTTTTAGAATGATGTAGAGAGGAAGTGTCAATTCTTTCATATCCTCTTACATTTTTTTTCTGGAGTAATAAGACAGAATAAGGCCAGAAGCAAATATTTTATTATAATAGGCTACATGCTTTTAAGAAATAATTAGAGTGAATCATGAACTCCCTTAGTTTGAAATCCAGTCTTACCAGGAAGGTTGAGATTCATGAAATGTGTGCTATTGTTTTTGAGACAGATCTCATGAATCCCAGGCTGGTTTCCAACTCTCTAGTCAAGGATCACTTTGACCTTCTGGTTTTCTTCCCTCTACTTCCTAAGGTTGGGGATTACAGGCTTACACCAGCACATCCTGCTTTATGGAGGTGCTGGCGACCAAACCCAGGGGATCTACTAATTAAACTACACCCCCAGCTCAAACTTTAAGATGTTAATGAAAAAGAAGAACTGAAGAAATTGCTTGGAAATTTTGGCTGTTTATTCCCTATGCAAAATTTTATGTCTTTAATGAAATTTTAAGTAACTGAAGTTTAAAATTTCCCATTCAAAACTATTTGATAGATACTACATAGTTCTTATTTGTTTGCCTAAAATATATTGAGCAGTAACAAAAGTCCAAGGTCCAGGATAGAATGAGAATAGCAAGATGTAGGCTCTGCTCTCATATGCACTCACTGTGCTAAAACTACTAGGCCTTACGACTGAATCCCAAAATAGTACTGTGGTTAAAATGTGCAGGTCACAGTGCCAAAAGGTAAGAAAGCTTTAGACCTACTACTGACTCCCAGTACTGAATGTACCTCTTTTCTTGTGGGCTAAGTTTTAATTAAAAAAATGAACAAACAAACAAACAAAAAAACCATACGCACTGGTAATTTAAAGTAGTACATAGACTATTGCAATATTAGTAACAGAGACTGGATGAGTTCTATTCTCATAGTCATCATTTTAAGCAGAGTTTATTATTCCTAGCTGGTAACAATAAAATCAATATTTTATAAATGTTTATAAGTTTTAAAAATTCATAAATAAAGCCAAAGATGGAGCTGAATATTTTTTCAATTGCCAGGCTGAAAACAGTGTTCTAGTATTTTCTGGGATTGTCACTTTTCAGACATTCTGTCCCTCTGGTGCTGGCGTTGTCCCAATTTTGAGCCTATAAAATATAATCTCTATAAATCCTCACTGCCTCTTTAAATAACTGGGATTTTTAAGACTCACACTCCAGAAAGTGATTAGAGGAGAAAAAAATTTGAGGAAAAGAAGCAACTCCTCCTTCCTTGCGAGACAGTGCTAAGACTTTCAAAGGCCATCTGACTGCCTTCTCTCTTTAGCCCACAGCTCTGTCTTATACCTTGGTGTCACTTGGTATGATTTAAAGAGAACCCCTCTGCACCAAATGCCTTCCCTGAGAAAGGCAGTGGACCAACACTCCTGAAAACTGTAACTGGCTCTCAGAAATTCTTCCCCTAGTGTGACATCACTTAATTAGCCTTTCTAATGCAAAATTGAGTTCTGTAGGAACAAAATGCAAGATGACAGTAAAGTAAGGAATCGAATGGTATTACTGAATACCAGAATAAAAACTGTAGCTGTGTGGCTGATCAGTAGACAGGAGTAGAGAACATAGCGAGGCCAAGGGAAATACCAGTAGATAAATACAGAGGCGGAGACTAAGGGGCATACAGGATCAGCTGTGTTACATGCATGGGAATATATGAGTGAGGGTTTGCACATGAAATCTGACTTGCCACTCTGTGTGACTGCAGGGTTAAGCCACAGAGCATCAGCTGGAACTTGTTAGAAATGCAGCATCGTGGGCTCAGCCCATATTCAAATCTGTATTATATCAGGACCTGGAGGATTTGAATATGCATTAAACTGAGAAAGGATTATCAAATATATACAGAGAGCGAGGGGAAGAATGCATGGTAAGGTGACAGAAGGGGGCAGCCGAGTGGATGAGATAGAGATGTGTCTATGTCACACACACACACACACACACACACACACACACACACACACACACACACACACACACACACAGACACACGCCAGGAGACTAACTACAGGGTAGTCTGGAGATAGAACTGAGCTGTTGTGAGTTACATATCAGTCTCCATTCAGGCTCAGTGATGAGATAATGATTGAGAGTTCCTTTAAAAAGGAAGTTGTAATAGATTACTACAAAATCCTAACCTTAGTGTATATTGTTTTTTTATAAACATTTCATTTAATTTTAGTTTATGTGCATTGGTGTGAGAGTGTCAGATCTTGGAGTTAAAGACAGTTGTGCGCTGCCATGTGGGTGCTGGGAATTGAACCCGGGTCCTTTGGAAGAACAGGCAGTGCTCTTAACCACTGAGCCATCTCTCCAGCCCTAGCATAGTGGATTCAATTTTAAGCTTTTGGGGCTAAATGCACATTTTTTCTTCCCTTGCTGCTGTTTAGTTTACCTAGGGAAAAGACAGGAAGGTATCCAGAAGTTGTTTAGGGTAAGACATCAATCCCAAATAGGTTAGCTTCTGAATATTATTTGTTTGCTCCCATATTCTTCAGTAGTTTTTCTCATAGACTCTTTTAATGAGTTCCACTTTCAGAGCACTCCTTGGATGCTTTTGTTTCCAGGTTGTCCTTGAGCCCAACTATGTTACTTAAGAATAAATTTACACTATTAAGCAAGAACTTTGCTGTTTTTAAGTCAAGAAAGTGGTATATCCACAGAGAGAGAGGTGCTACACATTTGGGAGAGGTAACAGGGACCCTCTGGGTTGGCTTGATCTGGTGATTACACAAATATTCATGTTATACTTTTAATTATTAGATGCTATACTGTTTTCTGAATGTGCAACTTTCTATATTAAAAATAAAATACTAAGTGCAGATGATATTGAGGAAGAAAAGGATGGAGTACGCACCCTTCCAACTTGAGCTTTCACAGTAAATACAGAAGCCCAGCTTTGAGCACCAGTACAGATCTTGTTTGGCTGCTCTTTATTAACTGAGTTATCTCCCCAGCCTGAGTCATAAGAAATGATCAGGAAAGGACTATTCCTGTCCCTCACAGAACTCCAGAATTGTCCTTGCTGCAATAGGCCTGGATTAATTCTAGCAGGGCGCTGCTCTATTGCTGTCTTAAATATCAGTTACTGTCTGGTTGTCTGGCAGTTGTGCCCTCACAGAGCTGGGGCCCGGCTATCTTCATCTTGCCTAGGTATCGCCGTGAGTTTATAAGCACGGATGATTATAAAATGAACATGCATAAAATCTGATGTAGTTTAGCAAAGCACACCCTCCCCCCAAGGCTCATAAATCTAGCTTTGTTGTTAATCCTTTCAAACACAAAGCGAGTATGAGTATTTAATCCAAATATATTAGTTACATGTTTACCCCAGTGAAAATAATAAAGATAAATACAGCAGTGTTATTACTGAGGCTATAAAATCCATTTGGCAAAAACTAATCTTCTTAGTTTCCAATTTCAGTATATCAAAATGTTCATAAAATATTTATTTATTTAGCTTGTTTTTCAAGTCAGGGTTTCTCTGTGTAGCCTAGCTGTCCTGAACTCTCTTTGTAGGCCAGGCTGGCCTCAAACTCAGAGATCCACCTGCCTCTTTTCAACCCTCTGTTATAATGTATTTTTTAGAGTTCTATGTCAAAAATATTGTGTTGCACATAAGAGAGGAAACAAGTTTATCAAAATCCTTTTTCATTTCTGCCTTCTCTTTTGGCTCATTTCTAGTTTTCAATTACAAAGCAAAAGCTTGTTCCTGCTGCTAGTGTAAAGTGTTTTCATTTGTAGTCTTACGTGTAAGCTGAATTCCGATTTTGTTGTGTTGTTTCTCACTGGCATGAGAAATACTAAAATGGAGCAAAATTAGTGTCTCGGCTGCATCTCTGCCTTTCGAAGAATGCTCGGGCTGTATAAGGTGCTAATGTTCACTAAATGAGTGAAGAGTGGCTTAAAACAAAACAAAACAAAAAACAACCCAAATAAGCTGAGCCACATGGTGGCTTCTGACCAAAAGGCCCCTACCCATCATGTAAAGGAATGCTGGGATTACAGGCATGTGTCACCAAATTCAATTTACACAGGTGTAGGAGGCAAGCACTCCACAAATTGAGCTACAGCCCTAGCCAAAAACCATTGCAGTTTTAAACCTAGGCACTCCAATTAAAGATTTATTGTGAGATTTCTTAGACCAAAATGCTGACCTGCTGACAAGACAGTAACCATGAAGAAGTTCATGGTAAATAAACATAATCAAGAAGAGGCTAGAGCCAGGAAGGTAGCTCAGCAGGTGAAAAGTACTGTCATGCAAATTTGACAACTTGCTTGACTTTGGGTCCTTGGAACACATTAAAAAAAAAAAAAAGCCAGACACAGTGGCTTGAGACTAAAATCCCATCATCAACTATATAGTGGATATGGGGGGAGGACAGATTACCATAGACATTCACAGGACAGCTGTCCTAGTGTAATATCAACTTCCAACAATGAGAGCCCCTTCCTCGGAACAGAAGGTGAAGGCTGACAGCTGAGGTTGTCCTGACTTCCAAATGTACGGGATAGCACAAAGCACATCCTCACACAAGGATTTACACATACACATGCATGCAAAAATAACAGGCTAGACCCAACTAAGTATCCCACCACTGGCCCTCGATATATCTCCTCAATCTACCTATTACTGTTTCCATGGAGTGCAAATTACAAAGAATATAAAAACTTTTTGTAAATCAAGTGTTGTGTTGATCTGTTAATTGTATTTCTGCCCATTCAGTATTTTTCTATAATTCTAAATATCAATGCTATTACTTTGGCAAAGGACATGTCCTACTCAGAGTGAGAACTGAGTCATGTCCATGGAGAGAGCTGGGGGATGACGATCTGACGGCTCTAGCATAGGTGGCTTCAGGGGGAGGAGTCAAGTGAAACTCCAGGCTCTAGAGACCAATTAATCAAATAAAAATTAGTTTATAAAATTCACAGCATTTCAACTGGAGAAATTACTTTGGGCTTAAGTGATGTCTGTAACGTGGGTATAAAAATAACACCTATTTCAGAGTAATTTTAAAGACTAAATTAAGTATTTCCTTATTGCCTGGTCAGAGAAATTGCTCACAAATATTAGTTATTTCTAGTTTTGAAGCCAGAAAGTAAATCTAGACAAGCCAAAATGATCTTAGTCCCTTTGAGCCCCTCATTTTTCAACCTGAAGATTATTAATTTAAAGGGACAAAACTGCTGCCTAATTTCCATAAATACTTTTATACTTATGTACTGAGTATATAAGACTTTTAAAAATTATACAGCTCCCCATCACCTTTTTGGAACAAAGTCCCCATGTCCCAGCTGGCCTTGAATTTATTATGTAATAAGCATAATCTTGAGCTCCTGGGTCCTCCTCTCCCCAACTCCCAAGTGCTGGGGTCAGGCTTAACATTGCCATCCCAGGTGCATGCAGTCTAGGGGGCTGAACCCAGGGTCAGATTCCCATAGGCAAACACACTGTCAACTGAGCTATTCCAGGTCCCCTGAACAGCTGCTTTATACTGATATTCTAGTGTGAATTTGTACACCAGTGAAATACAAGGTAGATTCTGGGAGTGTAACTTAGTTGGTAGAATGTTTGTCTTCTATGCATAAAGCTGAGTTTAATTCTGAGCACTATATAAAACTAGGTAGGGTGGGGCATGCCTGTAATTTCATCAGGCTATAGGCGGAAGCAAGAGCATCAGAAGTTCAAGGTTATACTAGGCTGCATAGGGAGTTCAAGGCCAGCATGGGAAAAGTGAGACTCTGTCCCAAAACAAACAAACAAATAAAATGATCATTTATATATTACTTAACAAATACTTATACAATTCTGATCCCCACTCAAAGTTTTAGTATCTTCTTACAACTCAAATTTCGTGTTTTCCTATTATAAACATGAGTGGGATGGGAACATCCTTGGTCAGGTTGCAACATAGGAAAAATAACTATATTGGTACAGTATGAAAGGATAAAATGGACAGAGGCGGCTGCATTAGCAGACTGGAAAGAAGACTCCATCTTGCTGACTCTACAGAAATTAGTGCCTATGCTCTTTAAAGGCCCTGTTACAGAGACGTATTATAGCAAGTGCAAGTGTAGGAGATCCCTCAGGATGAGAGCAGCCCCTGACTGAGCCAAAAACGGTACAGGGACCACCCAGTTCTATGCCCAGATAGAGATGACTATATGAGGAGGCTGGAGAGATGGCTCAGTGGTTTAGTGCACTGGTATCTTTTCATAAGACCTGGGTTCAATTCCCAGCACCCACATGGTGGCTTACAGCCATCTGTGAGTCTACTGCCAGGATATCTGAAGCACACACACTACACTAACATACATTCAGGCAAACACTCATACACATAGAATAAAAAGTAAAAATAAATTAAAAATATTCACATAAGAAATTTAATAAACTTAACAGTTCTAAGAGAAAGTTTTAATTTTTATATAAGCAAATATGCCATTATATAGCTTTCTGCTTCCTTTCCTGTTGGATCACAAAAATTTTCTCAAACTTGATTATATAGAACTGTCTTTCCCCCTCAACTTTTTGTGTTTTTACATTTAATAAAAGTTTTTCGAGATGGAAAAGTTTTATGAATGAATAAATGGTGAATGCAACGTAAATGTTTTAATGCCACTAAATTTGGTTTTGAAAATATGTGAAAAATAAAAGGACACAGCATTGGCAAAGAAGGGGAATCAGGGAAGAGTTGGGGCACTGGGGTGGATGAAACTAAAACAGTTGTGTGAAACACTCAAAAGATAAATTTTAAATTCTTTTGGGAAAAAAATTTGATAGTAAATTTTGTCACATAAAAGAGAAAAGCACCTGTAGGTGTTATTAAGATGGCGCAGCAGGTGAAGGTACTTGCCATCAAGCCTGATGAGCTAAATTCAATCTTGAGGACAAGTACTGATTACCACACACTGTCTTCTGACCTCCAATAACAGGCAAACCATCGCATACACATGTGTTCACATTGAGTGAATGTAACTTTTTAAAAAAGTTATCTAAACCTGTAAGAAATTGCCATTGGAGGCAAAACTTAATCTACCCGGAACTTACTTTGTTAAGCAAGGATATGTTTGCATGTGCTTTACCATTACATATAAGTGTTTCAAAGCAGTTGGCATTTAATTAGCATAAATCCTCCACCTTTCCCTATTAATTTTATTTTTTATATGTACTTATATTTATGCAGTTTTCAAGTTACACAGTGTTCACTACTTGGTTAAGTTGAAGATTCCCAGCTGCCTTTATTTCACCTCATCCAACCTGGAAGGAGGTAGGCTCCAGGCCCCATGCCTCTGGGCAACCAAAGGTGTGTGGTAGGAATTGTTAAGCGTTGGTGACATCTAGTGGAGTGTTTTTGTAGGGTAGCCTTTGTCCAATGTCAGTCAGAAACAAAAAAATCCAGCCCTACTGCACACAGGATCAAGTGCTGCTAAGCTTGCAGGGAACGTGGGTGTGCTCCCGCGCCTGCCGCCATTCCTCTCTTAAGTTAACCTCGTATTTGCTTATTTACATTTTGTCATTCTTCCTTTCTACTTTCCTGATACTCCGTATCACGTTATGTTCTTAAATTACTTTTAGTGATTTATATGCAGCCGTTTAGCTTCAGCAAAACTATTCTCATGTCCAGAGCTAGAGAAAAACAGTAAGAAAACTTCCTGTGTGCTACATTTGAATTTTATGCGCATAACAACCTGTCACTCATCTTTACATCTTATTTCAGTTATTACTTCCTTAAGGTTGCATAACTAACTATAACATAATTAAATTTGTACCCAGTTGTATAATTTAGTCAGTCTATCATCCTTTTGAATAATCTATCTACCGATTAAGTTATGGCCAGGGATGTTAACTCAGTTGGTAGAGTGCCTGCCCAGCATGCAGGCAGCCTTCAGTCTCCAGCACTGCATAAAACAAGGGGTGGTGGTTCAAGCCTGCAATCCCACCACTTGAAAGAATCAAGAGGCTTTGGACCTCAAGGTCTTAGACACAAAGCAGTTTGGGGCGTGCCTGGACTATATGAGGCCCTAGCTCAAAAGCCAGGTTGATATTTTGTTTAAAACATATCTCCAACTTGATAGGTTGTGACCATATGGTGGGGGAGGAGGTCCCCTTCTGTCACAGACCTAGAGGATGAAAGGGTGAAAGAGGGAGGGAGGGAGGAAGGGGAGGAGACAAGCAAGGGGATAAAAATTGAGATGTAATCTGAACAAACTCATAATAAAAAAGTCTCTCTAAGCTGCTAGGTGTTGTGGTGCACACCTTTAATCCCAGCACTTGGGAGGCAGAGGCAGGTGGATCTCTGTGAGTCCAGGACAGCGTGGTCTACAAAGTGAGTCCAGGACAGCCAAGGCTACACAGAGAAACCCTGTCTCAAAAAACCAAAAATAAATAAATAAATAAAACATGTCTCCATTGCCTGGCTAAGAATTCCTTTCTCCAAAATGACTCTCCAGCAGATTGGCTTTCCTAGAAGACACACGACTTCTGCAAAGTTTAGGGGAAACTTGTTAGGCCATTTCTTAACACAGTTCATGACTCACTCTGTTTTAACCACGGTTGTTCATGGCTGCATTACTGTGTTCCCAATACTCAATGCTGATGTGTATGTGTGCGGAAGGAATCAAATTCCTTAAGAAACTTGCCAAAACTGCACAAACGAATTCCAGAATCAGGATAACACCTGTGAACAAACGTCTTCACTAAAACAAGTGGCCTCCAGACAGTAAAGGGAGCTGTACTGCTGCTTCCTGCCACCCCTACCCCGACAAAAAACCTTCTCAACAGGTCATCACTTGGTGGGGTCATTGCTACCCTGTAGTTCCTCTAGAGGTAAGTTCTGTGCTGGTAATGACATTCCATGCTATCTATACATATTTATTGTTAGGTCTTTTAAAACTCATTCTTAGGAGAACCTTCCTGTGACAAAAATTATCTCTAGAATCAGTATCACTGCATATGTAACAGGCAGGTTGTAAAAGGATTTTTTTTTCACCTCTGCAGGGAACGTATATGTACAATACAACCTGATTCTGCTTGGTGAGTTCTAATTCCGCCCCAAGGAGAAAAGCATTTAGGAGAGCAGAGTCATTGTCCCTGAAAAGGAGTATTTTAAGAAAATGAAAATCGCATTGCTTTTAAAATAAAAACTAAAAGGGAGTGGGTGTGGAAACCACGTAATTTAAAGACATGTTACAGCAGCCCCAGCTAGTCATAGCCTCAACATTAATATTACTACTCATTAAGTAACGTTCATGGCAGAGAAGTTTTTCATTGCTTCCAAAATACGTCTGGACCTAGTGTGCAAGGCACACCTGTAGTCAAAGCACCTGGGAGACAGTGACAGAAGGACACTAGTATCCAAGGAATACTAGTGAATTTGAGGCTACTCTAGAGATCTCAGACATTGTCTCAAAAAATACAAGTAAGCACTAACGGGGAAAATTTGCAAGTTTCTAAGATTTGGAATGAAGATGTACAAATTATACCCAAGGTGGTAATAAACTAGCTGTCAGTCAGTCCAGGATGGGAAGGTTCTTAGAAACTGTTAAATACATCATCTGTACTGAGGAGATCAAAGGAAAATCACTGTAAAAATGAATGTTTTGTTTTATTGGTTATATGCCATGTACTGTGCAAACCTCTAATTTTCATATTGAAATTTCTGTGAAATATTTTAAACCTATTATGAATGTCAACGTACAAGCCATAGAAATTTATTGAAAAATGCTTTTCATACAACATATTCTGATCATAATTTCCTCTCCCTTAACTTCTTCCAGATCCTTTCCACCTCCCTATATTTTTTAATTCTTAAAAAAGAAATAAGTTTTGAAACAAGGTCTCACTATGTAAAACTAGGGTGCCCTCAACTCATGATCATCCGACTTCATGGAACACCATGCCCAGTAAAATGCCATTCAAAAACAAATAAGAAGCATAGTGCATTAGATTCAGCTAAAACTTACTCCTCATCCCACTACCTTTTTCTCACCACACTAACTACCCTATTGTGTGTTAGCACTCCAATAATGCTTTTTGGTTTTAGTATACTTGTACAATTTCCCCCTTCTACCACATTCTCTGTACTTACCAATGTTGATCATGTGGATCTGGTCAGTTCACCTGAGCTTCCGGGTGGAACGCCATCCTCTTGAGCCATTCCTGATGAGCTGTCTACACCTTTCAAACACTCAAGCAGGCTCTAAGTGACTGTTTGTGCATGCCCCTCGTGTACGTGTGCGTTTTCTAGGGCGACTTCTTGAAAGGAAATCTCAGGGTCGATAGGAACGCACCTTTCAGCTTTTCTAGGCACTGTCAATTTACTTCCGAAGTGGCTGTATCAACTTCTACACCCACCAGGAAAGTCCTTTTGCTCATTTTCTCCTTATCTTTAAAAAAAAAATGATTTGCAAAGCATTCTTTCGGAAGTTATTTCAAAATAAAAAAATACTCCCAATTTATTTGACATTTCACTGTTATTAGTACCTGTTATCACAAAATATCTTAATAGTGAGGAAATTTTTATCAACATTTCCTTGTTGGTTTGTGCTTTTTGTCTTTAAAAAGAATTCTCTACCCAACTATGGTGAATGCATTTTTTTGTTTGTTTCAGTTTTCCTCTTCAGAATTGTTTTCAAACCATCTAGAACATATTTCTGTGTATGGTGTGAGTTAGAGAATAGGATTTTATCATTTGTAAATCAACAGTCATTTTAAAAATTTCTGTTCTTTCACCGTTGACTTTGAAAGCTACTTCTATCATAGAAAAATGATTGTATCTGTAAATGAGCCTGTTCCTAGGCTCATAATTGTGTCTATCCGTGCCTGCTGGTAACATATACAGCTTACATTGCTAGAACTTTGTAATAAATCTTGTTATCAGTAATAATACTTCATATCTCCTAATACTTTCTCAGTAATGTTTTGGCTCTTCTTGTTTCTTTATTCCATCATGTAAATTTTAGCATTAGTTATATCTTCCATCATCTTAAAAAACTTCCTTCATGATTTACTGTTTTGTTTTGGGTTTGGCTTACCAAATGTTCATACTGACTCACTGATCACAGTAAATGGTGCTATTAAGAAGGGAAGGGAGCTACGAGAAAAGTTATGTTGTGACTTCACTTGAAGTTGTACTGCTTTTTTCAAATTAATTTGGCGAGATTGAGAAGGTATGGTAAGTGTTCTCAATCATGAGCAAACATAAATTTCCATTTGTTTGGTTCTTCTTTTGTCCTTTAATAGATAGCTTTTCCCCCATAAGGATCTTAGGCCGTTTTGCTAGAATGATTGCTGGATTTTAAAACTCTACTTGCTGTATTTCATCTTCTGGGCCACTATATGGCATATCCTTTAATTCATCTACTATACTGTCAGAAAAAAAACCATGTCCTAGGATTGTGTGTGTTGCATTCAGAACTCAAGCCTTTTTTTTTTTTTTTTTTCTCCTGTTCAGGTGTCCATCTGTTTCCTCCAGCAACATTACACTGAAAATAAGTTCTATACATTTTCCTCTCACATAAGCAAGGGAATTCCACAGGTATTTCTTGACCTAAGTTTGGGGTAGAAAAGAGGAGATATGTCTCTCCTGAAGTGTCTTGACAGAAGCCTCTCTGATCTTTCTCTGCCCAAACCCCCCTTTTCAGTGAAGAACACTCACAAACCCTTTGCTTTTTTCCGGACAGCTGACCCTGACCTTCACAGCAGTTTGAGATTCTCAGATGTTGAAATGCAATCTTTCAGAGATTCTCTGACCTTTGTTCCTGATAAACTTCACCCTGAGGGAAGAAGCCCAATTCTCTCCACCTGAACCAGGATCTATCTCAGAGCTAGGAGTGGAAGTCATTATGACCCCCAAATCCACCATTGGCACACTTCTTAATAACTTGTTAGTTAAAAAAAAAATGCTATCAATAGATAATTTTGGGTTGTTTTTCAGCTTTGTGGTTGGTTGCCCACATCTTAAATTTAGAATTCCATCGATGTTCCAATCATGTACATGCAATCTGGGGGAGTGAGGAGACAGGAGATTTTGCAGATCTCCAAAGAAAACACAAAATAGGCAAAGCAGTCAAAAAAAGTTACCATAAAGGCCAGCATCCGTTTGTTTGACTCACTGAGGGAATGGCACCTTCAGGACACAGCGTCTTGTCTAAGTGGGTTTTTGTTGCTGTTTGATTGGCCTTTAGTACTGAAAACAGATGTAGTTTGAAAGACACTTCGAAATCGAGTAGCAAACACCAACTCCCCCCAACTCCTTCTCCCCAAAGCCCAGTTTGGTCTGAAGGGGCAGCTCGATCCTTTCTCCACTTTAGGTGGGCAAGAAGATTTCTGTGAAATGACCTTAGAACCGTTTGCCTCGTTTATCAGGCAAAATTAGAAGGGAAGCCTCTACGAGAACTACTTTGACCGACAAGGAAGACTACCAACGCAGGTTCAAGTCATACTTTTAACAGGAGCTTGTTGAAACGTTTAACAATTCCAAAATGAAATTAAACGAGTTTTAACTTTTGTGGGTGTTTTTTGCATCTCAAAAGCATAAAAATGCAGAGGAAGTTTTAACAGAGGGGGGAAAAAAGTCTTAAAACGGTAAAAATAAGGAAAAACAACTCTTCTTAGGACTAGTCCTCTGGGTGCGTTTATCAGGAAACTGATTCTTTTCGCGACTTCAGACGCCAAGTCCCTAGCCCAGCGGGCTCAGTACCTGCTCCGGCCTCCGCCTCGCTCCAGGCGGCTTCCTACTCGGCCTCCGCCCCGGGGGGGCGCCCGGCGGCCCGAGCGGCTGTAGGACTCGCGCGGGGTCGGGCAGCTTCGTTCCACGGACGGCGGTAGCCCGCGCTCCGGCCTGCCCACGCGCTCGCGGCCACTCGAGTAGCGCTCGCTGCGGTAGCTGTCGCGGCCGCCGTAGCCGTCGGGCGAGCAGCCGCGGTACTCATCGTAGCGCCCTCCGCCGTAAGATGGCGGCGGGCCTCGGGCTGGCCCGGCGCCCCGCGGGTCCCCGTAGCTGTCGAAGGGGTCTCGGTAGGAGCCGCCACCGCTGGGGTGCTCGGCGTAGTCGCGCTCGCGGCCCCCGTAGCCGTCGCGCTCGCAGTAGCCCCGGGAAGGGCACTCGTCGCGCGCGCTCGAGTGGCCGTAGTCGCGGTAGCTGTAGTCGCGGGGCGAGGGCGCGAAGTCGCGCGGGTCCCGGGCGCTCGGGTAGTCGCGGCTGGAGTAGCTCTCCCGGGGAGAGTAGCCCTCGTCGCGCGGGCCCAGGTACGGGTCGCGGCGCGGCGGCGGCGGCAGCTCCCGACGCGGGGGACCCCCGTAGCCGTCTCGCCCCCTCGAGCTCGGGGCCCGCCCGCGAATCCCCGCGCCGCTGCGCGCCGGGCCCGACGACGGCGCTGCTCGCTTGGGCGGAGGCCCGGCCCGGCGGGGCGGCGGCGGCGGCCCGCGCTTTAGCGGCATCGGGGCCCTCGATGGCCGCAGGTCGAAATCCCCAGCGTAGCCGCCTTCGTCGGCCGACCCGCCCCGGGAGGGAGGGCGCCTCGGGCCGCCGCCGCGGGTCCCGCGCAGGCCCCTCGGGCGGCCGCGGCTGCGGGGAGGAGGGGGCCCGCGCCGGCCGCTGTCGAACACCGGCTTGGTGGCCTGGGCCACCTTGATGGCCTTACCATCCAGGGACTTGCCGTTCATGTCTCGGGCGGCGGCCTTGGCGTCCGCGGGGTTCTCGAAGGTGACGAAGGCGAAGCCTCTGGACTTGGAGGTTTCCCGGTCCTTCATCAGGAGCACCTCGATGATGGGGCCATACTTGCCGAAGGCGGCCTCTAGGGCTTTCTCGTCGGTTTCGAGGTTGAGGCCTCCGATGAAGAGCTTCCCAGGACGGTCGGCTTCAACCATGGCGGCGGCGTGTGGCGTGGGGCGGAGTGGCTCGAGGCGGCGGCGCGGCACTGGACTCCCCTGCTGGTCCAGGCCGCCTCCTACCCGTCGGGCGGCGCTGTGCGCAGGCGGGAGGGCGGAAGGCTCCGGCCTGTGATTGGTCGGCGGGGCCGCACCTAAAGCGGCTGTCTCGGGGGATGCGATGCGGAAGCCAGTTTGTTGTGGCCGAGGTGTCCTCCTCAGTCTGGGTCAGCTGGCCCTGGCTGCTGTATGCAACTCCGTCCCAGAAGCGCGAGGCTGACTTAAAAAGCCGTTAAGGGAAGGGAAAAAAAAAATTCCATTGTTCTTAGAAGAATTCTAAGGCATTCTAAGACTGGTAGCCCAGATGATTTTCAAACAAACAAACAAACAAACACTCCGGAAAAGGAAATTAGTAGTTGTTTAAAATATTTGGAAGGAAGTTTGTAAAGTTTAATGATGTGAAGGTTCAACTTCTTCTTTTCTGCTTGTTTGGTTTTGGTTTTGCCTCGTGGGGAAAGAGAAGGTGTTGATAGGTGAAACAACAGTGAGAAGGAGTTATTATATGGATTCACTCCTTTTCTTTTTGACACAGTCTGCTCTTTTGTTTACCTTAGTCTGTATGGTCTCATGTATACACTAAAATGGTATTCACATTTCTTCCTGCCCATTTGTAAGGTACTTTGCGGGAACCTTGATTATCTTGTCAGATTTTCCCTTCATTTTTCTTACTTCTTTTCTAGAATGATTTGTCTTTCTTACTTTTCCTCGGCTGTGGAAGAAGTTGTGTTTTCTATTCTTATTCTGTTTTCTCTTAATGCTAAGTTTATAAATTTCCTTACCAAGTATTTTGTTGCTTAATCTTGTGTGTGTGTGTGTGTGTGTGTGTGTGTGTGTGTGTGTAAGTGTAACCATATAGCCATGACCCACACACCAAAACCACTTACATTTTCCTCACTGGAGCTTGCACTGGTAATAGGTTTAAAGAAGCTGTCGCATCTCTGGCAACAGAGCACAGCAATCTTTGTTTAGGCTTCTTGGAACTGGACTCCTAAAACCCTTAGCATTTCTGGGAAAGAATGCCTTTTCTTATTTCTAAGGGCTACTTGATACCCATAGCTAATGTGTGAATGAGAATGGCTCTATAGTATCATACAGTTGAATGCTTACAAGAGAGTGGAACTTTTTGAGAAGGATTAGGAGGTGTGACCTTTTGGAGGAGGAGTGGTCTTGTTGGAGCAGTGGTGTCACTGGGTGTGGGCTTTAAGGTTTCAAAAGCCCATGCCAACCAGACTCTGTCTCTGTCTCTCCATCTCCTTCTATCTCTCTCTGTCTCTCTGTCTCTCTGTCTCTGTCTGTCTGTCTGTCTGCCAATCTCTCCTTTCTGGAAGATCAGAATGTAGCTGTCACCTACTTCTCCAGTATCATGCCTGTCACCACACTCCTCACCATGATAAGATACTAACCCTTGGAAACTGTAATCAAGCCCCAGATAAATGTTTGTTTGTTTGTTTTTCCAATAAGTTGCCTTGGTCATGGTATCGCTTCACAGCAGTAGAACATTAACTAAGGCAGCTGAGGTTATGATAACTATATAAATGCTGGTTGGGACCTAGATCACAGTGTAAGAGCTGATCACTTAACCAACCAAGTGATAAGAACGTGACAACTTTTATGTTCCTGAAGAGTAGGAAGGAACCAGGGATTGAGCTACTTGGCGACATAACTCATGCCAGGGACAGTAAGAGAACCCTGTGTGCCTGGAACGTTTATTCTCCTTTGTTCTAAGATTCCTCTTAAGTAGACTAGTTTGGGTGTCTCAGTAGTCCCAAAGAGGTCATTGCAACTTAGTAGGTTTTTTTTGTTTTGTTTTGGGTTTTCTTTGTTGTTGTTGTTTTTTGTTTGTTGTTGTTGTTGTTTTCGGTTTTTCAAGACAGGGTTTCTCTGTGTAGCCTTGGCTGTCCTGGACTCCCTCTGTAGATCAGGCTAGCCTTGAACTCACAGAAATTCACCTGCCTCTGCCTCCTGAGTTCTGGGATTACAGGTGTGATTACTAGAAGTATATACTAGTGAAAAAGAAAGCCAGCAGATTCTATTAGGGGCAAAGTGTCTAAGGGTGTAGCCTAGAAGGTTATGAAAGAAAGAGGTAGCTCTTCTTCACTGATGGCATCTTGCCACATAATCTTCTGGTGCAGGACCGACTTTATCCCTCCTCAAGAGTGCACTCAGAATTGTTAAATCAAAACCTCCGCCTCTACTCTGAGAACACAGGTTCAGGAGTTGGAGCCAAATGACCAAGCAGCCTAGAGACAGAAGACTTATTGACTGGATCTGAGTCCTAGCACCATAAAACTTTCAAGAAACATCAAAGAGCCAGGCATGGTGGCTCATGCCTGTAATTCCAGCACTAGGGAGGCAGAGGCAGGTGAACCTCTCTGAGTTCAAAGCTAACCTTATCTACAGAGAGTCCAGGACAGCCAGGACTACAAGAGTAAGCCTGTCTCAAAACACCAAAAAAGGAAACAAACAAAAACAAAACTAAAAGGTCAAGCTCTAATGCTTATTAAAGAGGGAAGCAAGGTTTAAGTTTAAACTATATAAATTGAACCCAACTCCAAGGAAACAGTGGTTGTATATTTTTAAAAGTAGAACAGAATTGTTAGGAACATAAATGAAACCATTCTGAGTAATTTAAAAAACAATTTTTGTGTGATTTAGAATATGCTTGCTGCTCAGATAGAAGAGGAGCTCCCCACCTTCACCTCAGCCTTGCCCCCAGGCAAGCTCTGATGTGTTAGTGGACCTGCCACAAGGCTCCAAATAAACCAAGCTCTAAATAGGCCTTAACATGCTAATGAACTAACTCCAAGGTGATGTTGATACACCTATTGGAATGTAGGCAATTGAAATGATAGAAAAATTGGAACAGTGCCATGTTCCCTAGACATGGCTTTGAGAATGGCCTCTCTGTGTGGCTCTGGCTTGGGTGACCCTTGAACTTCTAGCACCATTGCTGAGCTCACACATGCTGGCTTGTCAGTATCAGCTATTGGCTGATACTCTAATGACCTCCTGGATCTCCACCAGCACAGTCAAGCCTGCCATAGCTGAAGGGCTTCACAGTGGACATGGCTTGAGCCTGCCAAGCTTCTGAAGCTTCCTCACAGGAGAAGATGCCCAGTGGATCCCTGCAGTAGCATTCTCTGCTCTACTCTACATTTCCTGCTTGGTGAGATGTTTGTTTCATGTTTTTATTAGCGTTGTATTATAAGGAGTGTTTGTGTGAATAAATCAAACATATTCAAGTCTTGTGTTCATGCCCTAATTGCCAAGCACCTCGTACCCAGGTGGCCATGTTCTCTGCCGCCAGAGGAGACAGAGGAGCTGTGGGAAAAGGGAAAACACAGAAGGAAAATAAGTGGAACAGAAGATAGTTTTGGAAAACCATTGAAAATAGTTTGGTAACAAGTTGAAACATATTTTGTAGTTTGAGTAACACTGCTTTTTTTTTTTTTTTTTTTTTTTTTTTGAGCTGGAGGGCCTTGAGTCACCTATAAGGATAGGACTAGTGGAGATACAAGTCAACGTTTTGTCAAGTCATCTTAGCACAGTATCCTGGCAAGTTCTTCATAGAAATATAAGATGGATGGACTGAGGCATAGAGCAAACAATATCCAGGAACCCCCAGCTGTGACTAATGGGATGATTGAGATACCAGAAGAGCTAAAATTGGATTTTAGGGTAACTGGCGCAAAGGTTAAGAAATAGGCCTACAGGAGATAATCTAGCCAGCTGCAAAGAGCAGCCCCACTAGAAATAGGATGCCTAGTGACTGACCAAAAGGTTCCCACTGGAGATAGAGTTGGTAAGAGACCCAGTTTTATGACCACATTCCTTCCTGCCCACCAGAGATAGCATTACCTAGCAACCGACCCATCCCATTGGGGAGAGCAAAAGAAGTTAAGCCATGGGTGGTCTTGGCACCCGTTTCTGCTTAAAGGACTTTGAGAGGATAAAAGGACCAGAGATCATGGCCACAGGCTGCTCCTGAGACCTAGCATTTGGGGGATCGGGTGCAACTCAGCTCGGAGCTGAATTAAAGATTCCTCTTGCATTTTACACCAGTTTTGTGTGTTTTCTGGCTCTTTTTGGGGATCTGAGTGCAACAATGATGAATATATATTATACATATATGTAATACATGTATTCATATATATATATAAAGGTGTATATAGTCATATATACAGCTAAGTCATATACAGTTATACACACACACATAGTTATTATGTTGCCGTAGGAATATGGAACAGAAAGAATATATACTTGCTTAGTAGGCTTACCAAGAAGTAGACTTTCTCTTAGAACTTATTTTGGAATAGTGTGAAATAATGCTAGTTTGGTGTTGTACGGCTAGTGTCTAGTACACAGAACTCAATTGTCCAGTAAAGAGTTGTATAGTTATGTTTAGGACTTCCAAGGCTAGTGGACAACATCTTGATTGGAAAGCCACTACATGTTTAAAGAAAGAAAACAAGAGCTCTAGGTGGGTGTGTGGTGGTTTGAATGAAAATGGTCAGATAGGCTCACAGGGAGTGGTATTGGGAGGTGTGGCCTTGTTAGAGGAAGTATGTTACTGGGGGTGGGCTTTGAGGTTTTGAAATTCCAACTGAACCCAATGGCTTCCACTCTCTCTTCCTGCTGCCTGTCTGCCCAGATGTAAAACTCTTGGCTCCAGCATGTTTGCTTTCTGCCTACCTGCTACCATGCCTCCCACCATGCTGACAATGGACTAAACTGTTAGCCAGCTCCAGTTAAATGCTTTCCTTTATAAGAGCTGCTGTGGTCACAGTGTTTCATCACACCAATATAACTCTAATTAAGACAGGGAGTCTTAATAAAATGCTGTTTTCCTAGTAGTCATGGAAGAATTTTAGCAATGGTAAAAGCTATTCAATGTGGGGGTGGGGGGTGGGGGTAGGGGTGAGCGTTACTGACACCATGATGCTAGTCTGTTGGAGTGAGTGATAGCTTTCAAATGCTGATTTCTGAGCCAGCAGAGAAGCTTTGGTATTGTCATTATTATGAAGCCTCTCTTTACTCAATATTTTGTAAACATTGTTTTTTATTACATTCTTATTAGTCAAAGAACTGAACAGCCAATAGCTGGACTATTGAGAGTTTAAGCAGGACTTCTGGTCCCAGAGAAGAAGGGTCCCAGGTGAGGATGAGAGAGATGGGCAGAGGTCGCCAGTCAGACACAGATGATGGAACAGGTGCCAAGATGAGATTCGAAAGTATTGCTGGGTTAAAATAACTCAGAATATGCCCAACATAATATAGTGTCATAAGCTAATAATAAATTAAGCCTCCAAGTTATTATTCATGAGCTGGGCAGGGCATAGAATGTCCTTACTGATACACTAGCCATATATAGTTAAGTAGAGGGACAATGAAAACCCAGCCTTTAAGGGGACACTTTTATGAACATCACCATGGGAATTTTGGAGATATCTTAAAATAGAACATGTTGATGTTCATAGTAGAAACTAACTTGGAAATGAGGTACAGCAGTTTACAGACTTGTAGACTCCACTTGGGAGATGGAGGCTGGAGAATCGCTTGAACCTGGGAAGCTGAAATCACTCTAGGAAACCTTACCTCAAAGCGGGGAAAGGCAGAACTGCTTATAACATCAGAAGGTGGCTAGAATTATTTACCAGTGGATACAACTATATACTTGTTTGAAATGACCATCTGTCTACAAAGTGAGTCCAGGATGGCCAAGGCTACACAGAGAAACCCTGTCTCGAAAAACCAAAAAAAAAGAAAGAAAGAAAGAAAGAAAGAAAGAAATGACCATCTGATGTTTGAACTGACCCAAATGAAATGAGTTGGGGGATTATGTTACTAGGAGCCCACTAGAGATCACCACACAGATGGAGTTTATATCCAATTGAAAGTCTTTGTTCCAGTCAGCCAGGACTACACTCAGGTTATTTGGGATCCGAGGATAGTCCTAAGCATTTAGAGCAAAGGGTTTTTAAAGGCAAAAACTACATCCTGGTATCTCGCTCTGCTGTTGTAGGGGAGATTTGCACAAACAAGCAGTTTAACGGAAGCTAAAGTAAGGTTTCTAGAATGCAGTTAGGTACTTTTCCCATGGGATTCTCCATCAAGGAGATAAAAATCCTTGTTAATCCTGAAATGGCCTCAGCAAGAATACAAAGTGAAGGAACCTCTGCACTGTCTTGTTCTGTTGCAATTACAGTCATGCAGAAATTAAAGAAATATCTTTTCATCTTGTGTTATTGCTAAAGACTGTTCTGTCAGTAGAAAAGACAGAGATTGTCCATGCTATATGCCGTGTTCCCTGAGAGGAATTGCAGAATATAGTTGGTAGGTAGCTAGGGCTGATTTGGGTCAGAAGTCTGTCTGTCTGTCTCTCTTCTTTCTTCTTTCTTTTCTTTTCTTTCTTTCTTATTTTTATTTATTTTCCTGGTGTTTGAGATGGAATCCAGAGCCTCACACATGCTCAGCAAGCCCTTACCACTGAACTATATTTGTAGCCTCTGCCAACTCATCTTGACAAAAAGAGTGAACAGGGCTTCACTTACCCCATAATAGACACAAATGCTGAGAGTGCCATTGAAGAACTAAAACAGAAGACGCTACAGCAATGAGAACCTCCAACTTGCATTGCTTCAATCAAGGAACATGCTTGCATCCCATAGTTTAAACAAAAGACAGAGAGATGGTTTGTCTGTTTATTTGTTTGTTTGTTTAGGAGTAATAGTTTAATAGAGATTAGAAACAGGCATTTCAAATATCAATGTAAAGCAGAATATAAGGGCATGAAGCATTGACTCACACCTATATCCTCCTGCCTCTACAAAGCCCAAGGGAGGCTGATGGGGAGGCCACACAGAGACCCCTCTGTTTTGTGGGTAGATGTTTTGAAGGTGTGGCAATGATAACCTTAACATCAATATTCTTTGATGATAACTCACTTTCCAGATGAGAAATCCTGTCAGCAATGTCCTAGTGGGGTACCTGGGGGTGCCTGGGAAATGGGGAGAGCTGCTGTAAAGCAGAGGTTAAATTCTAACATAGGATCTTGTGTAGGATCTAGGGGGAACAAATCTGTACCATCCTTGTAGGAACCAGGTCCAATTGGGCTGCCTGCCTGTCTTGCTGTTTCATGTCCTGTTTCTAGCAGCTTCCATGTCTGTGTTTATCTTGGTTAGCTAGTCATGTTTACTGCTTTGAGAATGCACCCCTCCCTTTCTCGAGACTTTTCCTCCTGTGTGCAATCACCTCTTGAGGGATTTCACCTGGGAGGAGGATGCCTGTTTTGCTGCCTATAAGAAGGCTCTTTGGAACTCTGAAGGGGAAGGAGAATAATAAACAGCTGCCGTGGCTGCTGCTGTGGCTGCTGCTCTGCTCTCTTAGCACGAAGGACCCGCTGTGCTAGTGTGTGTGTGTGTGTGTGTGTGTGTGTGTGTGTGTGTGACTTAAATCCGCAGTCCCTTGCCCTCGACTCGGTACCGCGGTGGCGCCGGCGCCACACATCCTAACATTCTGAGAGGTTTGGAGCAAGAGATGACATGGTCTTTAAATGTACCAGAAAGGAAGACCATCTGCGTCTGAGACCACCTACAGACTCAAACGTGCAACCTGGAGTGGCTACATATTCTATGACCGGGCACACTGGCCTCAACATCCTAAGAGGAAACTCCAGATAACTCAAGGGCACAGAAGCCCAAGATGAGGAACAAAATTTAGTGACAATTACTCACCATAAAAAAAAAAAACAAACAAACAAACAAAAACAACAACAACAACAACCCAAAGAAACCCAGAAGTAACATTTCAAGAAAGAGTAAGGGGAGTTGGGGATCTCTGTAGTAGGCGATGTCCTGAGAGGAGTAGTTGGAGAACACAAGGAATATTCTGCAGGTCCTTATTGAGTTGAAATCCCCAGGGCAATTACAACTCCACCCTTTTCGTGTGGCCCTGGGACCTGTTGCTTCCATTTTCTTTTGGGACTGAGATCTGGTCCAACCATCTAGATATGTGAGGCGAATATGGCCTTTTCTGTGCCATAAGGTCACTGACGACGAAGAGAGCAGCACTTCCTATGTTTAAATTTTAATTTTTAAAGTTGTAAAATGCCCATCACACAATTTACCGTCTTATCCATTTTAGGTATAAAGTCCAGTAGTGTTGAGTGAATCCACATTCTGTTCACTTTTGAGGACTCTACCTTGCAAAATGAAAGTCTGCCAAACGACTTCCGCCCCCACACCCCTCACCCCGATCCCCTGACTCTGGCAATTTCATTTTACTTTCATACATTTGACTACTGAGCACTAATTTCTCAACATGGAGAAAAACTCCTTGTATGTCTCCCTTAGTCCACATGCATTTGTGTTACGTTGTTGAACATTGTACATCTGCTTTTGAGGAATCAAGTCGGCCGCCTCCAGGGAAGTGGCCTCAGATTTTACTAAGCACTTTAAACTCCTTAAAGAGAGAAACTGCGTCACTTCCTAAAGCTGAGTTGAGGTCTTGAGGAGATGCCAAACCCAGGGATGAACGCTGTTCGTTGGGGGGGAGGTTATTTTCTGTTTCAGGGTCTCCTTGTTTATACCCCAGAATGACTATGATGTACAACAGTCCTTTTTCTTAGGAATGAGACTAACCAGTTGAAGACCTTGCCCCAAAGCGCAGAAGACTGGACCTTGGTCCTGTAGTACCTCTCATGAATAAGGAGTATATGGGAACATGTGTGAGAACGGAGTCCTGAGAAGGGACTTCAGAGTGCTTGTGACAAAACTCCAAGAAAACAAGAGTCTCGTGACCTTCTTTCTTCAAAAGCCAGAATTGTTCTTGGAATGTGTTTTTGTGCTCAGGGTAGGCTTGTTTTAGATATTTTTTATTACAACTGGCTGTTTTTATTTGTTGATACTCCTCTGTGAAAAAGCATGCCCAGTGCAACTTGTTTTTGTGATTGTGCACAGCTTGGACTCAGGAGAACTTTACTCATGTGACCTTTCTTAACCCTCAGAGTATAAACTGTCTGATGTTGTGAATAAAGCTGGCTACTGCATGAAAAGAGAGAGAGAGAGAGAGAGAGAGAGAGAGAGAGAGAGAGAGAGAGAGAGAGAGAGAGAGAGAGAGAGAGAAAAACTGCAAGCGCTGTCCATGGTCCTGCTCTCTCTGGTAAGGAAAACCCCGCTGAGGCCGCCTTTCCAAGCGCGCCACTGTGAGTCTAAAGACTCAAGGCTGGGGCTGGAGAGATGGCTCAGCAGTTAAGAGCACTGACTGCTCTTCCAGAGGTTCTAAATTCAATTCCCAGCAACCACACGGCGGCTCACAACCATCTATAATGTAATCTGATGCCCTCTTCTGACCTGCAGGTGTCAGAACTTTAAAAACAAAACAAAAAAACTCAAGGCTGCAACCAAACCACCAGCAACAGAAGCTGGCCATGCCCCATTCTGCTTCCCTCAAGCTGGTGCTGCTGTTGCCTCAGGCTCCGCCCTCAGGTTGCAGCCTCTCTCGCCCCGCCTTAAGCCAACCCACTCCCCACTCCTGACAGTAACCTCCCAGGCCAGAGCTTAAATTGCTCCAACAGACAACCGCCTTGCAGGACTCTCATATCCGGTTTCCAGTCATCCTTCCAAGTGGCCTCTACAGCTTCCTCAATACCACCAAGCCTCCACACGTGATACCACATAGAGAAAAGCGCTTGGCTGAGTCCTTCCTGAATTCTCATCTGCCATGTAGTGTGTTTTTTTTTTTTTTTTTATTAAGACAGGGCCTCATCATGCAACTCTGACCTGGAACTCACTAGACCAGGCTCACCCTAAACCCAGAGATCCCCCTGTCTCTGCTTCCAAGTGCTGAGGGTTAAAGATGTGCACCACCACACCTGGCTTAAAAATCACTATTTTTCCCCCCACCACAGTTCTGGGATTTTTTTTTCTACAGCTTTATTAAATAACAATCTTTCAGATAACGATTGTGCCATTTTATGAAGTGGGTCTTTTGTTTTAACCTCAACAGCTTTATTTGTGTCCTCAAAGTATCCTTTTCTGTAACAGGAATCTACTCATCGCAGAATTGCATTCCTACATCTGAAACTAGTGATTCTCAACTGAGAAGTTACTAAAATGCTTACTCCCATGGAAACTCACCCGGACAGTCTCGTTCATTGAACCGAGTATGGAGTTTAGATGTCTACTTTTAAAGACATGAGCGGCACACATGTGGATGTCATTCCAATAGGACAAGCTAGAGCACAGGCCTGAACTAAGCCTGTGGGAATGTGAAGGGAAACTGAGGCTCCTGAATCTTTAGTCCTAAACTAGATAGTTTTATGGCAAGTCCCCACCGTACCCACATCTGAGAGTAGGAAACGTCAATTGAGCAATGCTTCCAAAAGATCGGGCTGTAGGCAAGCATGTGGGCATTTTCTTAACTAGTGATGGATGAGAGAAATCCCATCCCATTGTGAGTGGTACCATCCCTGGCTTGGTGGTCCTGGGTTCTATTAAAAAGCAAGCTGGGCAAGCCGGTACAGAGTACTGCTCCACAGTCCCTACATCAGCTCCTGCCTCCAGGTTCTTACCCTGTGTGAGTTCCTGCCCTTACTGCTTTTGATGATGAACCCTTATATGGAAATGAGAAAAATAAACCCTTTCTTCCACTTTTGGTTGTGGTGGTGTTTCATCGCAGAACAGTAACCCTATCTAAGACAAGTCCCATCAAGTCCCCAGGTTTTTAAGCTCCGTAGCCAATAAAAACATTTGACACTTACAGCATTTTGTGCATTTTTTCTTTATTTTCTCAACCACTGTGTAAAATATAACAAACATTTTATAGAGATGTGTGTAACTAATCCCTACTGGAAATACAATTCAATGTTTCTGGATATAACTCATCATTTCTTACAAGTTAAAGGCCTTGCCACATGGAAGTTATGTTTTTAACTTTTAAAGGGCCATGAGGTTCTTCAGAAATACTGCCACCAGGACTCACTTTCTGTATTAGGATAGTGTGACCTAATGACCAATTTTGGATTGTTAATTCTGACATCGTCCAGACACTTCCTGATTTTCTTCCTGAAAATTTCCTTTTTGTCCAACCTGAGAAAACAAATAAACATCTTTTCTACCTCCTTGAACTTCAGGAGAGGAAACAAAACCTTCTTCACTAAAGTAGAGAATTAACATTGATGGGGAGTGGATATGCTGAAGGGGAAGCAGCAAAGAGAAATGGAATGCAGAAGAGGAAGACTGTAATAAACAAGGGTCCCCAGGAGCTTTCTCTGGGGAGGAAAACAGCCAACACATTCCTATTTATTATACTGTGCACTGTGTCAGCCCCAAGTCTAATAGATCCTTGTAACAGCCTTGTGGACATTAAAAAAAAAATAATTTATCTACTATACAGATGAGAATGCAGAGATATTAGTGAATTCCCCAAGTTAAACAGGGCTGAGGCAAAATTCAGTTGAGGTTGTTCCAGATCAAACTACCAAAATACAGTAGGTTGATTCTGAGAACCATCAATTAAAGAATGAATACCTATATCCCTTATAGGAGGACATCTTCCCTCGGAGAAGCAATTGAAGACTTACGCTAGAAATTCCATTTTGCATGTTGGAGACCTCAAGACTGTACATAAAGTCCTAATTACTTCATGATCAAGGCCATTCTTCATTAAGTTCATGTGTACCAAACTTTGGTTCTTACAAAAAAGAGCTAAGAGTTCCTGGCAGCAGTCAGGGGTTAAACCACAGTTTTCCAATCTATACGAAAGAGAGATAAAAAGAGAAATGACTTTATTCCATGACATAGGAAAAGCAGTTAAGAGATCTGTGACCTTTGGAAGATAATCATAGAAACTATATATAACGACACATGGATATAGCTAGAGTGAATTCAGGGACTACAAGAACTCCCCTGACTGACATGAGTTACAACTCATAATTGCAAGTTCATGGAATTATGCAAGCATAATACTATAAAACAACCGGTGTGTGTATGTGTGTGCATGTGTGTGTAGGCACATGTGCCATGAAGTACATCGTGAGGTCAGAAGACATCTTAGTGGAATCCATTCTCTTGCTCTGAAGTCGTTTGAGGGGTTACAGGAATCAACCTTCTGGTTGCACAGTGAGGTAAGGCCCTTTACTTACTGAGCCATCTCACCGGCCCCGAGTAATTCAAATCTTCATCTGAGGGTAAACTAAAACATATCAACAGAAGTAGACTTTACAAACTTTGTACTGAGTGCTTAAATAACAAGAAGTAACAAGACTTCAAACACAGTGTCATTTATGCAAATACACACCCAGGGGCTAGGGAAGACGGTTCAGAAAGTGTTTTTTAATTGGAGTCCCTATTGCTGTGATAGGACACCATGACCAAAAGCGATTTGGGGAGGAGAGGGATTTTTTTTTTTTCATCTTAAGCTTCCACACCACATGGAAGGAAATCAGGGCAGGAACTCAAAGCAGGAAGCTGGGAACAGGAACTGAAGAGGCAGGAGCCATGGAAGAATGCTGCTTACCACTTTGCTCTTCGTGGATGACTTGTTTTTCTGTACAAAGCCAGGTTATCACTCACAATAGGCTAGGCCCTCCCATACCAATCATTAATCAAGAGAACAAGAGTCAGTGGTTAAGAGCACTGCCTGCTTTTCCAGAGGAGCCAGGTTTCAATTCCCAGCACTCACATGGCAGCTCACAACTGTCTCTAACTCCAGTTCCAAGGGCTCTGGCATCCTCGCACAGACATACATGCACACAAGACACCAACGCACCAGTGCCTATCTGATGGAGACCGTTTTATCAACTGAGCTTCTTCTTTTCAGATAACTCTAGCTTGTGCCAAGCTGACAAAATATACAAATGGACACATCACCAACCAGGACAGTGGGTAATAATTCTTGCTATGCCAGCATTAGGATTGCACTTTCAATCCCCAGAAGTTACACCAAAAGCCAGGTATGACTGTGCACATGTGTAACTCCAAGACTGCCCGAGACCAGAGACAGGAGGATTTCTGGGTTGTTTGCTAGCTGCAGGCCTAGCTCCAGCACATATCTCACACACATACATACACATACACACACACATACACCACACATGCAGACTATACACATGCGCGCACACACATACACACACAGAGACAGAGAGAGATCACATCTTTTGTAAGGATAGTCAGAATTCTTTATCATACATTTGAAACTTATTCACTTGTCTACAGGTAAAAATAAAGACATAATTAACCAACTGTCTGATCCAGAACCCTTGGCTCAAGCCAATAATAATATTAAGAGCCAACAAAATAAGTTAAGCAATTTCTGCACATAGTTTTCTCCCAATCCACTAATTTCAATTTGATTTTTGCGTCCTGTTGACCCTGTCATAGGATAATTTCATGTTCATATAGATGTTGAGAATATAAAACTGTTTCAGAGTTGCTGCCCACATGAAAATCACACTAAGGTGACTACACTAAAAGCAAAATGCAACATGGAAAAGAAATAGTAACACTGACTATGACATAAGATACACAAAGAGTCACAGCAACCACACCCCAAGACAGAGAGCATTATGAGGTAAAGAGCTATCAATAATTTACTGAGTAGCACCTCTTGAAGATCAGGCTTGGTGAAACCTTCCTGTAATCACAACACTAAGGAGGGATGGCAAGTGGGTCACAATGAATTCAAGGCCAGCCATAGTGAGATCCTGTCTCAACACAAGCAAAAACCCCACTGTGTACAATAATGTGTAGGACAAAGCTAATGCAGTAGCTTCAGGGAAAACTGTAGCCTTACATATCTGTGATAGGAACGAAAAGCAAACTGTACGATCAGCATCCATTCAAGGATTTTGAAATGGTAAAATACAAAGTTGTCAGTATTAGCATTAAGAATAAAGATCAGTATAGATATAGAATTTAAGCAGATAAAGTATTAAAATTTTGCTAATAACTTATACAACTTAGATGAAATAAATAAAATAGATGAAAAAAACTCACTATTGAAAACTGAAATATAAAGTTACTTTTACATTTAGATCTCATGTCAAAATAATCTAAAAATAAAATTAGTTTCACTAGAAGATTTTATTAAATTCAAGGAATAATTATACTCATAATTTTTTCTCAAAAAACAAGAGGGATAAATATTTTTAGACTCATTTTATAAAATAATCTAAACATCAAATTTAATGAGGACTGCATAAGAAATCAGAACCTAATCTTTTATAAGCAGAGATGCATAAATATTTACTTTAACAAAATAAACTGTAGAAGGCATGTAAAAGAAATCTCAGCAGCCAGGCGTGGTGGCACATGCCTATAACCCCAACGCTCTGAGGAGCAGAGGCAGGTAGAGCTTGTGAGTTAGAGGCCATCCCAGTATATAAAGTGAGCCCAGGACAGCCAAGGCTATACAGAGAAATCCTGTCAAAAGAGAAAGAGAGGGGGAAAGAGAGGGAGGAAAGAGAGGGGGAGAGGAAGGGAGTAAGGAAAGGAGGGAGGGAGGAATGGTGGAAGGAATCTCAGACAAATTGGTTTTAGCCCCCAAAATATAAGGGGTTGGTTCTAATGTACCAAGAAAGAATAAGAACCAAAAGTATTTTGAAGAGAAAGACGGGAAGACCAGGTACCAGAGTTCACTGTAAAGTTTAATTTACCACAGTGCACTATCGAGGCAGAAGCTTACACAGAGGCTAATGGAGAAGAATTGAAAACCCAGCCATGGATCCATACACCAGAGAAAGCATTACTGATGGGCAAGATGTCCCTGACAAACAGGGATGAGAGAAACATAAAACTTAACATTAACTCCTTCTTGAAGAAAGGATCTGCATTAAAAAAAAAACAATACTAGGTTGGGTCCTACTGCCAACCATATTTTAAACATATATTTATTATGTATACATGCATGCGTGTTGGTGTGTGCATGCTATGGTGCTCAGACCATGTATGGCAGTCCGAGGAACACTTTTGAGAACTGCTTCTCTCCTACCACCTGTGTTCTGTAGGTTCTGAGGATTGAACTCGGGTCCATGGCAGCAGGTGCCAGTTCACTGACCCTCCAGTCATATTTGTAAAGGTCAATTAAAGACCAGGAAACTTCATAATTTGTGTTTGGGATGTAGGTATTTGATATTTGAGTTTCCCTGCACAGAAAGCATAATCTTTGACTGAGAGATCAAAGAGGTGAAGATGGAGCAGCAAATCTCAGTTCAAAGGCAAATAGGGTATTGAACATCTAGGACTGAGTCAACACCAGCATTTTGAAAGGAGCTGAGATCACGTGCTCCTTGACAACTAGGCATTCTACAGAAACGAGATAACTGGTAAAATTCTCAATTTCTCATAAAAAATTAATCCAATTCTTTATGAAAAATTAATTCAGGCACAATTGGAATATCTGAACAAAGGCTGAGTGTGGCGGACCCAAATTGGATAATATTTAATATTTACCTGAGGTACTAAGAAAGGCAAAAAGAAAGGGGGAATGAAGATTCTGTAGCAAAGGGCATACAGAATATAGGCCCATATATTTGAAATTCAGATCCATATTTCTCAGAGTAACTTACCTTCTAGCACCATTTACATTTTATTCCCCACATACAAAATTACCTTTATCTTCACCAACTACCAACGGGTCCTTATGTTTGTAATGGAAGACTGAACTCACCCTAGCCTCTGAATGTGGCATCTTGGATCTTTTAAAGCTTGACACAGAATTTGCAGGCCACTATTCTTCAAGTTGTTGTTCCCGAGTTCTAGGTTCCAGAGGCTTGAGTTGTTCACAAGAGCAGAAACCAGATCCAGACAAGAATCACTCGTGAGAACGCAGCCCATCAACCTACAGGAAATACGTCAGAGGAGGAAAGAGCTCTTCAGTAGCAAGACGGAACTAAATTCTTTAGGAGATCTTCCTAGGCAGTTAACTCTTTATTATGTATTAATACGACCCAGAACACACCTAAGATGGCCTAATTACCAATAGAAACAGATGGCATTCTTTTATTTTATTTTAAAATACATTTATTTATCTTTATTTTATACTTTGGTGTTCTGCCTGCATGTATGTCTGTGTGAGGGTGTCAGATCCCCTGGAACTGGAATTACAGACAGTTGTTAGCACCCATGTGGTGTGCCGAGAATTGAATTCAGGTTCTTTGGAAGAACAGCCAGTGCTCTTAACCTCGGAGCCATCTCTCCAGACCCAGATGGAATTCTTAATGGGCAGAAGCAAGCAGTGTGTGAACGGTTGTCTCCCATAAACAATGCTTTCAAAGTCAAAGTGTATATTAGGTTGTTTTATTTTCTATTTTCATTTTTTCCCTCAGCTTTTAAAAGATTATATATATAGATGAGTGTTTTACCTGCATGTATGTGCACAGTACGCACTCCCAATATTCATGGAAGCCAAAAACCTGTTGTAGAGACAGTTGTAAACTACCATGTGGGTTCTGGGTTCAAATTTCAGTCCTCTGACAAAGTGGCCAGTGCTCTTAATCTCTGAGACATCTCTCCAGGCATTCATAATTCTTTTTAAAATGGATATAAACTTTTCCAAGAAACCCTTAGGTCTGTAGGACTTAAATACATACATATATACATATGTGTATTTAAATATTTAACATATATATATATATATATATATATATATATATATATATATATACATATATATATTTAACACATGCAGTTGCTAAAATTCTGTTGTACACAGGAACTTGCACCAGCTGTAGTTACCTGCTCAAGACCAAAATGGATAAGAGAGGGGCTCTCTGATCCCAACTCTATGTTGACATGTTCTAGGAGGGAGACTCTTTGCTTTGGGGGAATGGCTACTGGTAATATTTACCTCATGGGGCACAGGCCTGTCATTTCTGGTACTCTGGAGACAAAGCCCACCTGGGCTACAGAGCAAGTGCAAGGCTAGTCTGGAGTGAGAGCAAAGCCAGCCTGGACAAGTCAGTGAGACCCTATGTCACATCTGTTGTCATTTATTCACTTGCTTTTCTTTCCTTTCTTTCTCCCTACCAAAGGCCTTAGGTATACTGATCTGGTAGAAATTTTGCTCTTGTAGTCACAAACTGGCATTGGCTTAATAACCACATCCACTAAGTAAACCCTTATCAAGCTGAGTAGGAATTCAGAGTAGCTCACATGCACACCTTGTCCTGAGGGATGCAGATGGCTGCTTAGATGTCACTCAAGCTCATTTGGGGATTGGTACCAAATACCCGAAAAAAGGCACTTCAAGTGTCCAAGGTGAGGTGGAGCATTGTGGTAGAAGCTAAGAAGCCAGAGAGGGAAGGAAAGTACAGGGGGAAAGCACAGCCCTGCTTCCTCTAATCAGGCTCCAGGTGAGTAATTTTTTCCCCTATCACCTCTGGAGAACATCTCTGAATAATTACTAAGATTTCAACATCTAAAGTTTTTTTTTGTGTGTGTGTGTGTGTGAACCAGTGAGTTTTATTGATTTTGCTTATAGAACTATGGGTGAGGGGTTACTAATAGGCGTAGAAATGACCCAAAGACAGCTGCCATCACCAAAGCCCACCCCAGCACCGGTGACAGCTTTGCTTGTCTGAGAAGTCTCAACATCTAAACGTTTGGGGGGGGGGCATATCTCAAGACCAAACTAACAGTTTTCATGACTCAAACCAGTTAGGATAACATTTCTGGGTATGCCAAGAAGTTTAAGTTAAAAGCTTAAGAAATGCTGGAATAGCCATGTGTGGTGGCACACGCCTACTCTGGGAGGGCAGAGCCAGGTGGATCTCTGAGAGTTCGAGGCCAGCCTAGTCTGCAAAATAAGTCCAGGACAGTTAAGGCTACACAGAGAAACCCTGCCTTGAAAAATGAATGAATGAAGGAAGGAAGGAAGGAATGGAATGAAGGAAGGAAGGAAAGAAAGGCAGAAAGGCAGAGGTTATAGGCTGGAAAGATGGCTCAGTGAGCAGTCCTCTGTCTGCTCTTCAGAGGACCTCGGTTCAATTCCTGGTACCACATGGACTCTCACAGCTGTCTATACCTTCCAGGGCTCAAATATTCTCTCCTGTCTTCCATGGATACCAGGTATATATGCAGTGTACAGACATACATAAAAGCAAAACATTCGTGCCTATAAGCTAAGAATAGAAAGCAATGCTGGATTTATATCTCAAAGGACCCAATAATTAAAAAGATCTACTGGAGAAGTAGGCTGAGATTGCTTTTTCTCCTTTTTTTTTTTTTTTTGAGATTGCTCTTTCCTGTTTTTCTCAGTTCCTCCTTTCATCTCTCCCCTGCTCTCCAAGACAGCACCTAGTTCACAGTACTCCACATTAGAATCATAGAGAGCCTACTCCAACTCCTGAAGACTGCATGTTGGCTCCTGAAGGATGTGACACAGGAGGTTTATTCCATCATCCTTGAGTGAGTTAAATCCCAGGTCCAGATGTATCAAACTCCTATTGTTCAGCAGGGCGGTGGCGAGAAACTCGCTACCAAGCGAAGTGACAAAGCAATTCCTCAACCTATAGGGAAGCAGAGCATGGAGAACAGGTGGGGTCAGTCTCTGATGCCCAGTGAATGCCTCAGCTCAGCGCAACACTCCATCTCTGATCAGACCTCTTATTGCCAGCCTGTCCCCTCGTGAGTCTCTTGGTTATACATCAAACTGTTAAAAATGGACTCCTCCTCTTCAGAGGCAATCCCAGTGCCTGTCTCTGTTCCCAGTTTTCTGAAACAGGTCTCATTCTGCAACATAGGTTGGCTTACTCACTGTGTAGCCTGGGATGAGTTTGAAACTCAATGATTCTCCTGCCTCAGCCTCCCTACTTCTAGCATTACAGGTATGAACCACCACACCTGGCTCAGCTTTTTATACTACAAATCAAATGGTAATCTATTTTCCTAAAGATGTCTGTCTACAGTACTCTCGCAGAAGTAGCTATATGGAATAGAGAAGCAAGCATGAGGAATATTACAGGAATAAGAAAAGAAAGTTATTCTTTGTATGTAACAGTAGTATTTCTAATCAATAATAAAAAAGACATATTGTAGCATTAACAATTTTGGTACAACATATTATATATGGGAAGAAATAAATATAACTCTTACAACAAACTTATTTTGGGAAAACTTAATATGTGAATGTTAAATTCAGGATAAAATTGGGATAGCTTAACATACAAATGTTCAAAAGCCATAAAAGTTATCAGATGACAAAAAAAAAATATCCATTTTAAAAAGGCATTTCTAGGTATGATGACGACTTAAAAAAATTAAACATCTGGCCTGGGTATGTAGTACATGCCTGTAATCCCAGCACTTAGAGGCTGAATCAAGAGAATTACCAATTCAGGGCTAGCCTAGGCAACATAAGTTCAAAGCTAGACCAGGCTGCATAGCAACCTCAAAGCTCACCCAAGCAACACAAGATCCTATCTTAAAAACTATTTCAAAACCTCATAAAATGGAAATTATCATAAAGGAAGTTGGATATAAAGCAACAAGCTAGAGAAATTATCTGTAGTATATAAAAGTAAGTGTGTATGCTAATAATCATCAGCTATGACATTTATAACAGAAAACATCCAGTAGAAATTCGAGCCTCCAAAGAAGCAATTCCTAGCATATGAAAAGCACTAAATATCTGAAAACATGCTCAACAAAGTCCTTTAAAAGTTGTATTTTTAAAGATTAATAGTGTATATGCATATACATGGATATGTTTATGTATATGCACTCATTATAAACTATGTTATATTGGGAAGGTGACAGACACTTACACAAGGCTCTGTAGGGTACACTGTGGATGCTTCAAGACGTCACTGAGAAGCTCTATCCCTTCATCTTCCAAGTTGTTGTCTGACAAACATAAATGCGTCAGCCTCTTGCTTTTGGTGAGAGCCTCAGAAAGAACACCACAAACAGCTTTTGTGAAGCCACAGCTTGCTAAGCTGAAGGTGAAACAGATGGGAAAGGACCCATTCGTCAATTCGTCAGTTTCCAAATGTCCTGCCTTCCTTCATGAGGAACTTATCTGATACTTATATATGGGTCACTTTTCCTGTAGACATAACCTCAACAGACATTTACATTGTGAATTCCATTGCATCTAGGTACAGGAGAGAAGGAAACAAAATGGGAGAGTTCTAGAAGGGTATGAAAACAAAATAAAAAGGAAGAGAAGTATTTATAAAACCAAGTTAAACATGAAAAGATGGGGTCGGGAAAATAGCTCAGTTGTTAAGTCCTTGCCACACAAGAATCCCCACTTTGAGGACCAGCACCATGTAAAAAGCTGAGTAAATTAGCATACAGATCCCTGAGATTTGTGCTGGCCAGCCAGCCTAGCCTTTTTGATAAGCTCCAGGTCAATGAAAGACTGTCTCAAAAACATAAGGTGGGTGGTTCCTGAGGAACAATACCCAAGGTTAAACACACACACACACACACACACACACACACACACACACACACACACAGAGAGAGAGAGAGAGAGAGAGAGACAGAGAGAGAGAGAGAGACAGAAACAGACAGAGACAGAGAGACAGACAGAGGCAGAGATAGCAACAGAGCCGCGCGCGTGCGCACGCGCGCACGCACACACACACACACACACACACACACACACACACACACACACACAAAGGCACAGAGACAAACTTGGAAGGGGACATCTGGCCATCTAACTTAGTAATAGTGCATGCTTACCATGTTCAAGGTTCTGGGTTTAATCCCAGGACTAAAGGAGGAGGGGAAGCCGAAAGGAGTGAGTATAGAGAGACCTCTGAAGATTCATAGAAAACACATCCAGGATTGATAAACACGCCAGCTAATGTTAACCCGCATATTATTTCTACCCAGTTCATGAGCTACAAGCAGTTTGACTCACACCAGTCTCTCTAGATGACAGTCTGGGTTTTCCAGGACCTCACACAACGACTTCACCCCATCATTTGTCAGATTGTTGGTGGACAGATTCAGAAACACCAGGCTACTGTTTCTGTAGAGAGCCTCACATAGAATTAGACAATGGAATGCGTTCAGGTCACAGGATTCCAACCTGGAAAGCAACACAAAAGGAGGCAAAGGACTCACTTCAGAGAGTTACAACCACTGTCCACTCAGCTAGAGGGTGGCAGTCTCCCACCCATGGAGATCTTGGCTGAAAATTCAGCTTCCTTACATAAAACATTTACTAGCTAAAGGATATGGCCCTGCTAGAGGCTTAAGTGGGACTGGAGAGGAAACATCTTTTCCATCCAACCAATACCTTTCAAAAATATGAACAAAAACAGTTTTCAACCCATTAAATGGTGTTTGTTCCATCAGGAGGACAACAGAAGGGTGACTGCGATGTTGGTATTGTGCACTGATTTGTATAGCAAAGACGAACCACAATCGGGTCCCAAAGCCGTGTCTCCTGTGGCCTCTTATTCATGAATTAACCCACATTTTCCAAAGGACCCAATTGTGCTTTTATACTGAAAACTTTATTGCAAAAGAACTTGTAAATAAAAAGAAACATCACCCTGTGAGGTTATAGTCAGAGCCAAAGTCTATACATTTCCGCTAACCTCTACACAGTTAGAATAAGACTTAATTTTTAAGAATGAAAACGAGGAGGTAGTGCTCTGTTGGCAGAGTGCTTGCCTAGCATGTACAAGGCCATGGGTTCGGTCCCCACCACATTATAAAAAGAATGAGAATAAGAAGCAAATCAGAAATAAAATTGTTTCTTAAATTAGAGTGAAAGAGAAAGTACACGTGGCGTCCTTCTAAATACCTGGCACAGTGACAAGATAACCAACAAGCAACTAAATGGAGTAAGATTTATCTTGTTTATGGTTTAAAAAGATTCAGTCCTTCTTGGCACAGAGGGGGTGGGTGGGGATGGAGAAAGGAGTAAAGTTGGGGAGAAAGAAAAGAGAAGAGAAGGAAAGAGGGGCTTATATCACCTTGATTGGCCTAGAACTCTCTATATAGGCCAGGATGGCCTTGCCACTCAAGACTCACCTGCCTCTCCTTGGATTAAAGGTATGCACCTCTATCCTAGGCTTTCCCTGCATATTTTAGGAGCTAACCTATTATGCAGTACACAACGTTGAAAACACCTACCAAGACAGGGAGAGTATGTCTTTCTCCTTCTGATAAAATTTACAAAATTATAGTGAAATATTCCCATGAAAGTTACTGATAATGTGTACCTTTTCAGTGTGTCCAGGAGCAAGATTTGAAATGTCGTTCTATAATTTAAATTTTTCTAGAACATTTTATCCCTACATTTGTGAACTTCTTACAGTAAGAGACCCTAGTTAGTAAAAGAGCCCGGAAAGCACTTTTTCCAACACTTTCATGACTTATCTCATGTAAAATCAGGGAGTAAGATATCAAAACACAATTCTAAAGAGTTTATCTTAGCACAATCCAGTCACAAATCAGACTAATAGGGTCATTAATATGATCAAGATCTAATGAGATATAAAGCAAACAGGAAGTTAGATTGAACCATATGAAGTATTTACAGAAGGCCTACAAGACTAGTGATTATAATAGCCATGTGCCCCCTCACATTTGGAGCGCAACCAGTCTTCCACAAGACTAGTGATTATAATAGCCATGTGCTCACTCACCCTGGGAGGACAACCTGTCTTCCATAATGTAGTGCTGCATGATTGCCAACTTACAGCTTCCAACAAAGCTGTCACTACTAAGTCAAGTTACACATGGAGTCTCCTGCTTGACAGCTTACTATGTAGATCTACACTCAGCATCATCAGTAGAAGGCGTTATTCAAATATTAACTGAAAAAGGGTCTTAATCAAGCCCTGCTACTTCCGATGTCAAAGTTTTTGCTTTAGACCAACAGCCAACACTGTGAGAGAACATCTTCCCTACCAAATAGAAGATTTCTTTTGCTATTGATATTTTATTTTTAGACAGAAGAACCAGCGGCACATGTCCCACTTGGCTTCTGGATGAGACCGGTTTATTCCTAAGTCTCCTCGCCTGCTCATTGTTTCTATCTCAGCCTGACCCTCGCACAACTGTACTCAACAGTTACCCATGGACTCTTGAGATGTGCTATTTTAAGTGAATTTCATTTTTTAAAAGTCCCCAGTGGTCAAAGAATTCACTCCCATTTTCAAAAGGCTTTGCTACTTCTCCACTATCTGGATCACAAATCATATTTGTGGGAAGTAACTTACCTTGGCCATTTGTGCATTAAGATTCAGTCTTGACTCACAAAACTGTCCAGGGATTATAAAAACTTCTAAGATGAATCTATTTTTCCAGTTTTATATATGAGAGAAAAATGATTTAACTGAATTTCACTAGAAAATAAGAGTTTTCTTAAAAGCTGTTATCCAATGTGAAAACCAAGTGTGATGGCTAAGGCTCTCTTTATTCCTAAAGAGCATTAACTGGAGAGCTACCAATAAGTGAGACAGTACACGGCAGTAAGTGTACACCTTGACAGTTGACAGTTGCCACACTGTTCTTTCTCAGCCTTCTAGGCTTGGCTTTGGGCCACAGTGGAAGATGGTGGGGATTCATTAGTTATCAATAATCAAGTACAACAGTGATTTCTCTAATATTGTTTCCTGTCATCATTAATCAAAGACACAATATATCCGAGAACTGAAATAAGAAAAATGTTAAATGTTCATCAGTTTTTGGTCTGTTTCCTCCCTTCATTTAGGAGATAAAAGACACAGTTATACAATGAAAAGCAGTTTGTGGGGAATGAGAGGAGTGAGGAGGAAAAATGAACTAGAAAAGTAGGCTTCCATTAACTACACAGCCCTGTAAACATCAAGTCCAAAAAGTCTAAGTTATAATAAAATCTCAAGCTTACCTCAGCACCCGTAATTTACACTGTTGGCATTTCAAGGCTTTACATAAGCTTTCTAATCCATGTTTTTCTAAGTCAGTATCTTTCAGGTCAAGATGTGTCAGGGTATGGCTAGAAGCCAGAAAACTAAAGTCATGGCAGCTATTCAGGAAACAGACATCTCTGAGCCTTCAAAAGAAATACATGCAGAGTTATTGTATGACCATCTCCACTCATAGCTTCATCATCCCCTTCCAATTTCTTCTTTTCACCTCTTAAATTACCCTGGATTTTCTCATACTCCAGGTAAGGCTCCAAATAAGAGTTTCAGAGAACTGCTGAGAAAATAACTAGGCTACAACATAGCTCTCAATTTGTAGCCTGACAGCCGACATTCTCAATTTTGGTACCACAGGAAATGAAGATGGTAACGTCAGGAACTGTAGAGAGAAGCCTCTGAGTACAAAAACTATCACCTTCACTCCAAATACTGCAATGACAACATGAATTTATAACAATTAAATCCTACCCATAAGCCTGGCATGGTGGCACTACTCAGGGAGGCAGAGGCAGGCAGATCTCTGTGAGCTCGAGGCCAGCCTGGTCTACAAAATGAGTCCAGGACAGCCAAGGCTACACAGAGAAACCCTGTCTCAAAAAACAAAGCAAAATCCTTTCTACAAACAAAAGTGAATACACAGTTAAAAATCAACCTTCAGATGTATTATCAGTACCGACATATACTATTGCAAATATACTGCCATTCTGTGGGCTTTCGTCTACAGAATCAGTACAGCAGCAAATACGAGGGTCATCTTCCAACTTTTCTTTATTCCTCTCTAATTGCATTTGTGTTTACACCCTTGATTCTCTTGCAGCGCCTCAACTGGCTCTGAATTCCGTTTGTCTATGCTGCCCCTTAACTGTCACCCCCCCTGGAGATCACATCCTGCCTTTTCAGCTCATTCCCCAGCATTCCTCCTCCATTCTCTCTGCCCCCAACTAAGTACCCACAAGAAAATACTTTTGCCTATTTACACAGCTAGCCATCCTCCTAAGTCACTATGTAAATATAAACTGTAAGCAATTTTTTTCTTTCAAGGCAAAAGGACTTACCACTAAGGAGCATGAGACTGAGAACAGTCACCGTGGGGACTTTCTGCTTTAAAAGAAGCCATTAGCCAAAAGGTAGCATTGGCTATTAATGTTTGTGCTGGCGACATTTGGGGAAAGACAATGTTAGGGAGATGCTTGGAGATGCGTTAAGAAGACTCATATGTCCAGTGGCCTCTCCTTATCTACCTACAGGTTTAGATATGCTTAAAATCTGAGGTCAGAGCTCAAACAATGAGATTCTAGGGAAAAACACCGGGTAGGAAGCTAGTCTCTAAAGGGACATTCATTTCCATGGTACTAGGAACAAGAACGAGTCACTTATGGCACTAAGTACACACAAATCACTACCAAAGACACATTGAGCACATGACAGTCACTAAATACAGAGCAATGTATAAACAGTTCCAGTCCTCAGGAGAGCCAACAGCAAGTGATGTGCAAACATGCAAATTTTAAATGGAGTGTCTGGGTCAAATTAAGATTGTAGGACAGACAGCAGTAAATAAACATGAGCACAGGTGAGGAGCAGGTGGACCGTTCGTGTACAGTGGGCATAACTGCATTGCATAACTGCTTGGCATTTTCTTAACACATGCGTCTATGGACCAGCCAAGTCACATTTTAACCGAAGACATAAAAAAGAAACTCTCACAAACAGCTAAGAAATATTCATAGAAGCCTCATTCTCAATAACTAAAAACCGGAAAGTAAATCCCCCAGGTGGTTGTATTAACAGGATGATGTACTAACAGTTGTAAGATCATCGCACACTGCGATGACAATGCCTATCAGGGATGAAAACAAGCTAAATGCACAACGGAGGCAAAGCTTTATAGCATCTTGTTGAAGGTAGGCACAATACCCACCGTGTTAGTGCCGTGTTAGTGAAGTGGTTTTCATAACAAAGCAAGGCTAGTTCAGATGATCAGATTAGAAAACGATTGGCTCAGGACTGAGTGACATGGAAGCCGTGAAGGGGGAGGTGCAGATGGGACATTTTAACCTCAGTGCTCGTCCACCTTATTTTGAGTGTCGGCTACATGGATGTTTATAATTGTCACATTTAGTGATTGGCTCTTATCAATATAAGCCACTCAGAAGAAAATTAATATAAAATAAGTTCTATGACATGTCTTTGAAAAAACTTTTGTGACCTGAATTCAAGGCCTTAGTGCCATGCCGTGCTTCATCTAGAAAATTCCTAATAGAGCCTCAAAACCACATGCCAACAGATAGTCCAACAATTGCATCTTTCCCAGAACAAATGAAGTCACACTCCTATGTCCTCAGGAATCTCCAATGTTCATTTTCTTAGATTATTTTGCACAATGCTTGTAAGTACAGTTACACATCATTTAATGAAGGGAGAATTTTATTTTTATAGTATTTTGTGATTTTGGCCTTATGCAAACATGAAAGAACGTCTTTACACATACTAACATGGATCTGGGTCACTAGGCAACAGAGTGTTATAGGACTACTGCCATCCCTCACTGACCAAAAAGCCTTTATGTATCATATGACTGTTTCTATATACTACTGATTTCCCCTAACCAGTAAGAGTGGAAGGTAGGACAAATAAAAACAATGTGATGATATAGAAAGAATCTCTTGTGTATTATATGGCTGCAACACCTGTCAATTAAAAAACCTATGGCCTATGGCCAAGGCAGGAAATAGGTAGGACATCCAGAAGCCAGAAGGGATTCTGGAATAGAGCCAGGCACTCTATTCACAGGCAAGATGTAAGGAGAACAAACACATGGGACGTGAGCTCAGGTAACTAGCCATGAGGCAAAATCTAAATTAGCATAAATGGATTATTTTGCTTTGAGCTAGTCAGAGAAGAACCTAACTATGTGGCCCAGGTATTTGTAAAAATAATATTGAATCTCATGAGTCATTATTCCAGCAGCTTGGGGATAGGAGGAAAACCCTCCTCCTATAACAGAAAAACTCACATTAAAATTTCCCATGTGCAAGGTGGTGGTGGCATACATCTTTAATGCCAGCACTCACCAGCCTGGTCTACACAGTGAGTTCCAGGGACGGACACACACACACACACACACACACACACACACACACACACACACACACACACACACACTCCAATGCAAGACTTACAGTAGTTTTTGTAGTTTACATCTTGGGTCACTTAATTCTTTATTTAAAATTTTCATCAACGATTCATCAAGTTTGCTTTCATACAGATCCATTTCTCTCAGGCATTCATTTGTATGAAGCACAGAAAACAGATCTTGCCAGTAGTGAGTGATTTGAACAGCAGCATCCTTGAGGCTGCATAATTAAAAAAAAAAAAAAAAAAAAAAGGAAAGAACAGCCATTTTTGCCTTATCAGATTTTATTGTTTAAAAAATGCTATGAACCACAGTTTCTTTATCCACTCTTCTACTGAGGGACACTTAGGCTGTTTCCATGTTCCGGCTATTATGAATAAGGCCTCTATGAACATGGTTGAGCATATATCCCTGTTGTATGCTGGAGCATTTTCTGGGTATATTCCAAGGAGTGGAATAGCTGGGTCTTGAGGAAGCCCTATTGCCAGTTTTCTGAGATAGCGCCAGACAGATTTCCAAAGTGGCTGCACTAGTCTGCATTCCCACCCAGCATTTCTCCACATCCTTGCCAGCATGTGGTGTTGCTTGAATTTTTGATTTTAGCCATTCTGATGGGTGTAAGATGGAATCTCAGAGTCATTTTGATTTGCATTTTTTTGATGACTAAAGACGTTGAGCATTTCTTTAAGTATCCCTCAGTAGAAGAATGAATAAAGAAACTGTGGTACATTTACACTATGGAATACTACTTAGGTATTAAAAACAAGGAATTTCTGAAATTTGTGGACAAACGGATTGAACTAGAAATGATCATAATGAGTGAGCTAACCCAGAAGCAGAGAGACTCAAATGGTATATACTCACTTATAACTGGACACTAGACCAAGGGGCAGGTCCCATGAAAGTCTTCACTTACCAGGAAAGTGGGATAGAGGTGAGGACATCCTGTTGGGACTCTAGGTGAGAGAAATATAGGGGATGGGGAAATAGAAGGATCCAGAGGGTCCTAGAAACCTACAAGAACACTATGATGGGTGGATCCGGGCCCCAGGGGTTGTGCTAGATCTGTGGCACCAACCAAGGACAATATGTGCAGTCATCATCAAAACCCCTGCCCAGATCTAGCTAAGGGACAAGACATTCTCCACAGTTAAGTAGAGAGTGGGGACTGACTTTCACATGAACTCTGGTGCCCCATATTTGGCCATGTCCCCTTGATGGGGAGGCCCGATGGCATTTGGAGGAAGGATAGCAGACTACCATGAAGAGACTTGATACCCTAGCATCATATTCAGGGGGAGGAGGTCCCCCTCACTCACAGTCATAGGGAAGGGGAATGGGGTCAAAGCAGGAGGGAGGGAGGAATGAGAGGATGCACGGGATGGGATAGCAATTGAGATGTAATATGAATGATTTTATTTTTCAATAAAAAATGCTTTGAAAGATCATTAGGTGTATCTTTGCTATGGACAGTCCACCAGGACATCTTCTTAGGCTACCCCAAGACTTTATATCCCCAAGTTCTTCCCCCTAATTTTCATCCATTCCCTCCACACACATAAAATTAAAAACTACAAAGACTTCATGTAAGAGGGAGAAAGTCAGGGGGAAGATGTCTGAACTATATATCTGTGTGTATGTTCTGTTTTTGTTTTAATTTTGAGACAGGTTTTCACTGTATATCCATGGCTAGTCTAGAATTTGCTATGTAGACCAACTGGTCTCTGCCTCGGCCTCTGGAGTGCTGAGAGATTAAAGGTGTGGTCAACCATTTCCTGTAGGCGAATGTGCAAGTGTATGCACTCATATGTGGACACCAAGACAACTGCAGGTATTGGTCCTCAGGTGTGGTACCCTGTGTTGAGACAGGGTTTCCTCACTGGACTGGAAATTACTAAGTAGGTTAGGCTAGTTGGCCTAGTGAGTTCCAGGAATCTGCTTGACTCTGCGTCCCCAAGCATTGTGATTACCCATGCACACCACTCTGAAAAGTGTTTAGCTCGTTTAATGTGGGTTTAGGTATTGAAATGTCTTAAAGCATCCAAGGCAAGTGCTACACTAACTGAACGGTCTCCCCAGCCCTCCGTATTGTAATGAAAGTGAAATAACTGGGACTGGGATGTTGCTTAATGGTAGTGACCTAGCAAGTTTTAAGATGCTGAGAGTTTGAGTCCCAACCTTGGGGAAATGGAATGTTATGAATGATGCTGCAGAGTTGTGGGCTATACGACTTGAGGTCTTAACTTGCGAAACCCATTCAAGAGCTTTCTGTTTACAAACGTCTCAGACAAATGGTGAGCTAATCAGAGATAACTATCATTAAACTTACCACATTCAATACAATTACTATTATTAAATACAAACCACTCAAAAGAAAATATAAAATAAGCTTCACAACATGTTTTTGAAAGTATTTTTGTGACCTGAATTTAAGGCTTAACATAATGAAATATGTTATATTCTCTTAACAAAGGGACGCTTTTGCAATGACAGTGGAAATATTTGAGAAAAGTTGGGCGTCAAAGACTTATAATCAATCCAATGGTGACCTCACTCATGTCTATGCCTTCATGTAACTCAGCTTTTTCATAAGTCATATTGAAAATGACAACATCTACCCCATAGGACCAGTGGGAGATCAAATATATCATACACCAAATAACTGGCAACCATATGAGTGACACTCAGTGCACAACAGCTATTGTTCAGTGTATATTTGAATCAATACTGATTTACTCATTTCCTAGATAAAAACACCTCTATATTCTCAGTTTTGGAATTGTATCGTCACACCTATGTAAGCATTCACAATTTTGTTGGCATCACAATTAAATTGGGTAGTATGTTAAGCATCTTGTTCCCCATATAACTGTATGCCACAGAATAAGCTTTTAGTTAAATAAAGAAATTCCATAGTTGCTGTCTTCTCACAGGTTTAGATGCAGAAGATCAGAAAAGCCAACTTGATGGAAGGGATAAGGTAAAATCATATACAGAACAGCAGAAGTTAGGGGATACAGGACAGGGATGTCATGGATATATCAACCTCAGAAAGTGGTTTCTCGATGGATTATCCAAGAATAATTACCCACATTAGCTAAGCCAATGTTTTCTTCAGTAAATATACTTCCTTTGCTACCAGTAAGTTGAACACTTACCAAGTTTCATCTGTGGGGTCCACGTGCAACATATTCGTCAACTCTGCCACCGCAGTCAGTTTGACAGTCTGTAGGGAGTGGCAGTGCTTAAGACAAAATGAGTATACAAGCAATTGGGTTTCTTCGTTAACCTTCACGGCAACCTTGGGGAAATAGCTCAGTGCCTGAGTTATGAATTCTTCGTCTTGAGTCTCGTACAGACAGTGAAGCAAGTCTAGAAACCTCAGCTGTGACAGAGAAGAGTCATCCTTTTTCAACGCTTCCAGACACGAAAGTAGCTCACCTTTTATGTCCATATTTATCGTAAGGTTGAAAGTTTCCTCCAGTTGTCGTACTCGGTCTTTATTCAATAGACCAAACAAAAAGCATTTCATCTGTTCCAAATGGGGGTCATGCAAATGGTTGCTTTCAAGCAACAGATACAGGTTTTCGAAAGGTTTGGAGGGACAGTCTTTTTTATCTGGATTATCTCTCAGCAAATAAAACAAAGCTGCAAAAAGCTCCTGAACGTGGAGGTAAGCGAACGTGTAGCAGTTTTCATACTCTGTGTCCCTCTGAAGGACCTTTGCATCCAGAAAAACTGAGATGTCATCTCTGGTTAGCTCATGCTTTCTGAGATTTTTCTGGTAGAGCACATGCTTTGTCGTCCAAACGCCTTCAGCGGCTGCCTGGCACAGGTTCCTCAGCACGGTTTCATTGGGCAGAGCAGAGGAGCTCCCAACTATGTGTGGAAATAAGCTGCAGACATAGCACGTGAACAGAGCTGTGGTGGTGTGGCAGATCACTGCAACGTCGCCACCTTTCTCCGCGTGCTCCTTCAGACAAGTGCAGATCATCTGGCACACGTGGCAGACATGGCACATGTTGAAAAGCCTGTCATTCTTTCTTATTAAACAGATCGCATACATAGCCCATGCCTTATCTTTCAACAAATGGCTGATGTACTCCATCCTTACATTCTTAGGCAGTCCTGGCAGCTTTACGCTATGAGGGTTATGCAACAAAGGCAATATTCTCTTCCAAGCTGGGGATCTAGTTGTTACTAATAAGAATGACTCGGGGAGCATCACTTTCCTCAGCAAACTACTAATGAGAAAGGACACTGGGTGCTCCTGGGTCCAATCTCTACACAGTGCAAACTCTGGCTCTTCAAAGGAGAAGTCCAGTTCATCAAAACTATCAATTATAAACAGGAGGTTACTGGGCTGAGTGAGGATCTGTTCAATGGGGCCTTCAGCCCTAGGCCAGTTTTTTGATATTAACTGGGCAAAGCTTCTCTCCTTCATTTGACTAATTTCTCTCCCACTGAGATAAAAAACATAGGTAAATTCCTTATAGAGATTGCCATCTGCCCATGCTAGCATTGCCTTTCTCAATAACGTTGTCTTCCCAATTCCAGCAGCTCCATGAAGGATTACTGTTTGTGGCAACTTGTACGTTTGGATATTCACATCAAACATACTCTCCAACAGCTTTTGGTCTTTCTGAGTAATTGCATGATTTAAAGTTGCAGATAATCCAAGCAAAGAATTCTTATCCCATACAATGCAAAAGTTTTCCTTTATTACAGTTCTGTAGTCTATGTCATCAGCTAAGTCAGTTAGAATGGAAAAGAACCAAAGACACATACATATAATCAAAACAAATTTTCTTTAATTTCAGGGTTAAGATTGTGACTGCCCACCATTTCCTTTCTCTCTGTCTATATGTCCCCTTTTCTCTCAGCCACATAGGTATTACAAATTGAACACAAGTGTTTTGGAAGAGCAGCAAGTGCTGTTAATTACTTAGCTATCTCTTCAGCTCTCTAGGTTAACTTTGGACGAGGCATCTTTAACTACTGTTTTCTTGAGACCCCAAGTCAATATAGTTTTGAGCCTGACCTTGGCCATATGTCCAGTTTGATTGAGTTTGAATGACTGAGAACAGTGGTACACTGAAAGCAAACTGTACAACTGAATAACAGCTCTTAGGAACTAACCCTGCATAAAGCTATAAAACATACAAAAACTGACCAGACATCATTTTCTCTTCAGAAACTTGGTCTTTCATCGCCTCAGCATCCTCCGACTCCATGGTCTTTGTTGACCCTGCAACAGGTTCCAAGAGGATCATGAGATTTACCAGAAATAGAGCTTTAGAAATGGTTAGAATGGAGGCCAGAAGTTTTCTGTGTTGTGAGTCTGTGACCATCTGGGCAAAACTAGAGCCAGGAGCTTCAAGCTACACCAGCTTAGCTGAGGGAAGAATGGGACATCAATGCTAGGGTGGACCTCTTGCCCTCTCTCTGCTCTAACATCAGGCACAAAGTCCCCTTGCCTGTTCTCACTTCAGAGGGTATAAGCAAAGTTCAAAGGAGACAATGGATATATACACATATACATATACATACCCAGAGACAGACAGGCACACACAGATACACACAGACACACGCACAGACACACATATGTATACACATATACATTCACACATACATGCACACATGTATGTTATATCTACACACATACATATGTACACATGTGCATATATGTGTGTATACATTATATATAATATACATTTTTATCTTATAGCTATGCCTTACATATAAAACCTGGGTGTAGCCATGCATGGTGGCACACATCTGTGATCCCAGCACTCAGGAGGCAGAGACAGGCAGATCTCTGAGAATTTGTGGCCACTCCGGTCTACAAACAAGTCCGGAACATCCAAGGCTACACAGAGAAACCCTGTGTCAAAAATATAAAAATCAAACAAAAAACCCCAACACAACCCAAACCAAACTAAACCTGGGTGCTGCTTATGAATTTCATGTAAGAATCACCAACAGTACTTATCTGAGTTTGATTTTTTAGTGCATTGCTCTTTCCAGAAAATATGTTGATTGTATCTGAGATTCTTCAAAAGTTTTGAATTGATTTGTAGTATATGCACAAGTGCATTCAATAGGAATTATTTTATCATTCAGTTTCTTAAATCACATTAGTAGGTGAATTTGTATTAACCATCCCCAAGTAAAGACCCAGACAGAGTAACAGTATTCAACTCCAGGCTGCCTCTTCAGGGTTCCTCAAATGAGCCAGTATCTCTAAGAAAACAAAACAATCTGTCCCTACTCACAGATAGGTCCTTAGGAGCACACACAGTTGGCTTCTGTTTTGTTCTTTTTACTCATATCCTCTCAGGCTCATGTTCCTAAAGGTTTTGAGGGCTACCTTCCAGGTCTACCCTTCTCAATAATATCTGTTCAAGAAGTAAGCCAGTTCTTTGGCCTTCAGTGCAGCCCAGGCATGGTATTGAGCAGTACCTGTGTTCCTCTTTAAGAGTAACTTGAATTTATTTAATTCCTCATTGCTCAGATCATCCAAATAAAACAGCAGTGCAAATTTAGAAAAGGAAGAAAAGGTCATCTATGTGTCTGCCATCTTGTTCATGGGTCTGGATTCAGCTTATGGAAAAAAATAACTAAAGATAGAATTAATGGGACCTATGTGAGTAGAAAATGAACTCTCCATACACACACATTAACTCAACATATATCTATTGTGGTCCATTGTATGAGCTCAGAATTGAGCTCAAATATTCTATGGAACATTTTCTATCATAAAACAGCCATTACCCTCTTGACAGAGAAGCAGGTAGGCCAACTACAGATCTTTATCCCTCCCTCCTCTTCTACAAATCCAAATTCCTTAGGCTCATCCCCAGATCTGTAGCATACTACCTGGTGTGGCTTGCCCTCTCTTTCTCTGCCTCCATCTCTAGTGGATCAAGAAGATCCTCCCCTCCTTACTCTATGCCTTCCTTTCCAGGGGACTAAGCACTAGGTAGAACACCCCGATTTCTCCTTCCTGTAGAACCCCTCACACCTCCGCAAGTCCATCCTAACTTCTAAGTGTCAGCTCCCAATACCTAGAAACAAGTTTTACCCAGTTCCCTCCTCTCCCCACAGTGGCCACACCTAGCAGAATCCCCTACTAGACAACAGATGGTCATTATATCCTCTCCAAAGAAAAAGAAAGCTCCACAGAAATTAAAGAATAAAACACCCACCCAACAAAGACAAGACCAGATATCAGCACCTAGAATCACAACCACCCCAACTCCAGATTCCTAGACTGCAGCATAAAAAAACACAACCAATGGCAGCTAGGGCAATATGTCTCCACTAGAGCCCAGCAACCCTACCATAGCATGTTACCGAATGGTCTGGTGCTTTGTATTAGTTGTTAATTATTTTGCTCCCTGAGGACGGCTTGCTGTCTTCTATGAGAAGTCTATCACATACCCCAAGTAATGATGTGTAATATTGTCTCCAAAATTATCCCTGATTGACTAAATAATAAAAGGCTTACACCCCTGGACAGGACAGAGGTGGAGGGTGGAGCTAAGGTTTGTGGGCTTGGAGGAGAAGGATCATGGGAAGGAGAAAGAGGTAAAGGAAGAGAGGAAGGAAACTGGATTGCCATGGGTTAGTGCCACATGGCTAGGAGGAACTAACACTGAGGCAGTGTTGGAGAGAAGCAGCCTAGATGAAAAGAATAAGCAAGTGTTTATGGAATTCTGGATGGGAAGTAGCCCAGGTAGATATGATTAAAGCAAATGGTATGTGATGTGGGGCTGGGAGGTAACAAGGTAGCTTAGGGAGTTTAATATCCACGCAGACCCAGGTGAAATAAGGCTTATTTAAAATTCTATCAGATACCTAGGTCTTTTATTGACAGCAAGTTAATAACTGTTATAACAATAAGCATTAGTAGCCTTTTTTATTTTCCACAACAATAGCAGGTCCTGGGAGTTGGAACACAGTTGACATACAAGATAAAGGTCTTAAGGAAGTCTTTACGAATATGACAGAGGTCCTTAAAGAGAAAATGAATAAATCCCTTAAAGAAAGCAAAATAACAGTTCAAGACCCGAAAGTGGAAATAGAATTAATAAAGAAGAGTCAAACTGAAGGAACTCTGGAAGTGAAAAATTTAGGAACTCAAAACTGAAACATTAGCCAGGTGCCTGTAATCACAGCACTCAGGGAGGCAGAGGCAGAGGCAGGAGGATCTTTCTGAGTTCAAGACCAACCTGGTCTACAAAGCAAGGCCAGGACAGCCAAGGCTACACAGACAAACCCAGTCTAGTGGGGGAAGACCTCCAAAAACCACAGAAATATTATTAGAGGAAAGACTCAACAACAGAATAAAAAGAATGGAAGAGAGAATATCAGGCATTCAATATGGTAAAAAGAAATGGATACCTTGGTCAAAGAAAATGCTAAATCTAAAGAAATTCTTGCACACTATCCAGGAATTTGAGATACAATGAAAAGACCAAATCTAAGGATACTAGGAATAGAGGAAGGAAAAGAAATCCAGGTCAAAGACACGAAGTATTTAACAAAATCATAGAATAAAATTTTACTAACCCAAAGAAGGAGATAAGTATCAAAGTACAAGACATATACAGAACACTAAATAGATTGTACAAGAAAGGCCTCTCAGCATATAATAAAGTGTTAAATGTACAGAACAAAAATGAATATTAAAAGCTTCAAGGGAAAAAAGACTAAGTAACATAAAGGCAGACCTATTAGAATTATACCTGACTTCTCAGTGGATATCCTAAAGTTATGAGTCTGGAAACATGCTCCTCAGACTCTAAGAGAGCAAAGGTACCAGCCTAAACTAAATTCCAACCAGAAGAAAATAAAACATTCCATGATATGGAATGAAATTTAAGCGTTATCACTTTATAAATCCAGCTCTACATAAGACACTAGAAGCAAAACTCCAACAAAAAGAGGTTAACCACACCCAAGGAAACATAGAAAATAAATAATCCCAGATCAACTAACAAGAGGACACACACATACACACACACACACACACACCACCCACCCCTGGTACAGACACCCATTCCCCCACCCCCCACCCCAACCATCCCCCACCCACTGGACATCCCCCCACCTGACACACTGACACACACACACACACACACACACACACACATACACACACACACACACACAACCAACACATACACATACACCCTGATATACCCACCCCATGAAACACACACATCATGACACAAACAATACACACAGACCCCCCCACACTGACAAATAGACATTCACATACACAAACACATCATGACACACACACTGACACACACACACACCGACACACACACACACACACCAACACACACACACACCGACACACATACAGACACACACACATACAGACACACACACATACAGACACACACACATACACACACACACACACACAGACACGCACACACATACAGACACACACACACATACAGACACACACACACATACAGACACACACACACACACACAGACACAAGATCAGAGTAACAGAAATCAATGAACACTGCTTTCTCCATATCAATGTTCTCAATTTCTCAATAACTGGAATTGGTGAAGAGTGGTATGGAAGAGTGGGGGATGGAAGGAACCAGAGGGTTCAGGAGACCATCAAGGCTGGCAGATCTGGACCCAGGAGGGCCTTCATAAACTGTTGCACTAATCAAGGACAATGCATGCAGTAAAACTAGACACCTCCCCCCACCCCGTTCAGATTTAGCCAATGGACAGCTCATTCTCCATGGTTGTGAGGAGAGTAGGGACTGCCTCTGTCATGAACTCTGGTGCCCCCAATTTGATCACTTCCCCTTGGTGGGGAGGCTCAGAAGTACACAGAGGAAGCAGAAGCAGCCTATCCAAATGAGACCTGATAGGCTGTGGTCATATGGTCAAGGGAGGCGGTCCCCTTCTGTCTGAGGTCTAGGTGAGGGGGACAGAGGGTGGGAATGGGCAGACACAAGTGAGGGGGATAATAATTGGGATGTAATCTGAATAAATTATAATTTAAAAAAGACACAGACTAACAGAATGGATTCAAAAAACAAGATCCATCCTTCTGCTCCATCCAAGAAACACACCTTAACATAAAGGACAGAGATCACCTCAAGGTAAAAGGATGGAAAATTACATTCCAAGCACCTGGCCCTAAGAAGAAATCTGATATAGTGACTTTAATATTTGATAAGATAGACTTCAATACTTATCAGAAGAGGTGGAAGGACACTACATATGCAAAGGAAAAATTTCTCAATATTGCAATTCTTAACATCTATGCCCCCAAACACAACGACACATTACTACAGCTTAAATCACATATTGAAATTCACACACTGATAATGGGAGACTTCTCCCACTCTTGCCAACAGACAGGTCAAGTGCGCGCGCACACACACACACACACACACACACACACACACACACAGAGAGAGAGAGAGAGAGAGAGAGAGAGAGAGAGAGAGAGGAAATGACAGAGCTAATATGATAAACCAAATAAACCTAACAGAAACATCAGAACATTTCACCTAAACACAAAAGAATACACCTTCGTTTCAGCACCTCATGAAACTTTTCACCAAAATTGGCCATATACTCAAGTCTCAACAAATACAAGAAAATTGAAATAACACCCAGCATCCTATCTGAGAACCACAGATTAAAGCTGAATATCAACAACAGGAGAAACAGAAAGCTTACAGACTCATGGAAACCAAACTCACTCCTGAATAAAAAATGGGCCAAACCAGAAATCAAACAATTAGACTTTCTAGAATTGAATGAAAAACAAATACACAGCACACCCACACTTATGTATGAGACACAATGAAGGTGGTTCTAAGAAACAAATTCATAGCACCAAGTCCCTACATAAAAAATTTGGAGAAATCTCATACTAGTAAATTCAACAGCACACCTGAAATCTCTGGACAAAAACAACAAAAAACAAAAAAACAAAAAAAAAGAAATCACATCCAAAAGGAATAGATGACAAGAAGTAATAAAAATCAGAGCTGAAATCAATAACATAGTAACAAAAACAATACAATGATTCAATGAAACAAAGAGTTGGTTCTCCGAGAGAAATCAATAAGATTTGCAAATTAACCAAAAGGCAAAGAGAGAATATCCAAATTAACAGAATTAGGGGGAGAGAATTAGAGGGAGATAACAGTCACTGAAGAGAATCATAAGGTCATACTTTAAAAACCTGTACTCCACAAAATTGGAAAATCTAAAAGAAGTGAATGATGTTTCTCAATACACAGTACTTACCAAGGTAAATCAAGGTAAGACAAGCAATTAAAATAAGTCTACAATCCCTAGTAAACCAGAAGCAGTCATGAACATTCTACAAAAACAACAAAACAAAACAAACAGAAAAACACCCAGAGCCAGATGGTTTAACTTAGAATTCTACCCGACTTTCAAAGAAAATGCCAATATTCCTCAAATTATTCCACAAACTAAAAATTTGTGGAAGGAACATTTCCCAATTTGTTTTTATGAGGCCATTGTAGCCTGATATCCAAACTACATAAAGACCTAACAAAGAAAGAATTAATGACCAAATTTTCTTATGAACATAGGTGCAAAAATTCTCAATAAAATACAAACAGGACTCCTATGAAGCCTGGAATTTCTCAACATTTAGAAACTGGACCACAAATGCTATTCCTAGCTTGTTTAACCATGTTCCCCAACTTTATTTGGGCCCCTACAAAGGTACTATTAGCCCCAATTCAGCTGGAAGAAACCCTAAGAGAATGATGCCCCATTTCCTCTAAGAGGGGGTTGGTAGGTTTTTGTTTGTTCTCTTGGGCTACAGATGCCTATTTTCAGTGGGAGTTTCTTGTAAGTTATTATTGGTCTTATTCAGAGAGAAAATTAGGTTGGACTCGGGGATGTTTCTCTTTTCCTTTATCTTTCGTTGGTAGGTATTGAGATAGGAGTTGAAGAAAAAAGAAGAGGAATATAGAAATATATAGGGATGATAAGATAAAAAGTAGATTATTGAATCTACTCTTCAACCTTCAGCCTTATTTGTTCCTAACAAAAAGGGATATTTTTAATTCATTAGTATAGAATTTTGTATATTGATACAAAATAAGTTTAATTTTGATACATTGGTATAGAATTCAAATTTAAGATTATTCTTCACATACATTACATATATTTTTGCTTTAATATGAGGTATTGAACCCATACAACTCAATTATAATACAAAGCTTACTTCCAATACCTTGAAAGTGCTACTGCAGGCTGTTTAGGATAATTAAGTAATACAAGCTAATTGTTGGTTGATCAAATCATGGTCATGTCAACTACCAGTCTGTTTTTATCACAGGAATATACATCCTAGGTTGGGCAAATGGATATGATCCTATAGATAGATAAGGTAAAATAGTTAGATAGGGTCTTCAAAGCCTCAGAGACCTACAGAATATGGCATTTAAGGATGTTTTTAATGTTTTAAGGATTCTTTGACAACAAGACAGATTGACTCCTGGCAACACCCAGCCTACCTCAAGACGATGATAAACATTAAAGAACCTCCTTGTGAAGATGGCTTCAAAAGTGGCAAATCAGCCACTAGGCAAAATGTCCTAGTTTCTACCACAGACAGAATTTTGCCTAAAAATGGGCAAGCTTAGATGCAGGCAGAGTCAACAGCTAAACTCTGACAAGACAGGGTAAAGAAGTCCTAAGTGGTTCATGCCTCACAAATATGTCTGTCGGATATATTGGGCCAGAAGGGTGAACATGATGCTTCAACGTCATAGAGAGTTTTGGGTGACTGCTCAGGTAGCAAACTGTCTCTAATTTTTTTCTTTTTCTTTTTTTTTTTCTCATTTTGGAAGCTGCTAACCTGCACTTCCGGTTCACTCAAGTAATTTTCATTTCTTCTCAAGTCTCTGATGAGGTTGAAGACCAGATAGTTTAGTCTTAAAATTAACCTTAGCTATTTAGGGGTTAAGATGTTTTTAGGTCTAGAAAGATATTTTAATTTGACACAGATGAGATATGATAGACATTGCTTCTCACTCAGAGATTTGGAATCACCAAGATAGGAAGGATGTTTTCTACAAGGTTGTCAAAAGCAATTAGCTAAAACACCATGAATGTAACATTCTTATAGTCCCTGATGGTTTCATGTTCTTCTTGCTGTATGTAATTTTTATTTATGTGTAATAATATAAATACATATGCCAAAAATTAAATCTTTTGAAAAAATACTTGCAAACCAAATCAAAGAACACAGGAAAATATCATCCACCATGATCAAATGGGCTTCATCCAAGAAATGCAGGGATGGTTCAACATATGAAAATCAATAAATGTAACTCACCATACAAGAAAACTGAAACACCAAATCTACAAGATTATTTCATTACATGCCCAAAAGGTCTCTGGCAAAATCCAACACTTCATGATAAAAGTCCTGGAGAGGTTAAGGATACAACAAACATACCTAAACACAATATAAGGCAATTCACAGCAAGACCATAGCCAATGATGTTGGTGAGAAACTCAAAGCAATTCTACTGAAATTAGGAAAAAGACAAGGTCTCCCACTCTCTCTGTACATTTTCAATATAGCACTTGAAGTCTTTGCTAGAGCAATTAAGCAACGGAAGGAGATCAGGGGCACAAATTGGAAAGGATGAAGTCAAAGTATCTCTATTTTCTGGTGATACAATAGTATACATAAGTGATTCTAAAAGTTCTACTAGAAACTCCTACCACTGATAAATACTTTTAGAAAAGTAGCTGCATACAAAATTAACTCACAAATCATTAGCCTTCCTATATAAAAATGACAAATGGACTGAGAAAGTAATCAGTGTGAAACAAATTTGACAATAGCCCCAAATAATATAAAAATAACTTGGGGGGGTTACTCTAACCAAGCAAGTTTAAGGCTTGCATGATAAAGCTTCAGGTATTTGAAGAAAGAAAAGAAGATATCAGAAGATGGAAAGATCTCTTATGCTCATGGATCAGTAAGATTAACATAGTAAAAGTAGCTATTCTACCAGCAATATTCTGACACAATTCTTCACAGATCTTGAAAGAACAATTTTCAGCTTCATATAGAAACAGAAAAAAAAAAAAACCCGGAAAGCTAGAACAATCATGAATAATAATATAAAAACCCTGCTGGGTATCACCATTCCTGCTGTCAACTTGTACTACAGTGTTACAGTAATAAAATCAGCATGATATTGTCACAAAAATATACAGGCTGGCAAGTGGAATCAAACTGAAGACCCAGACATAAATCCACACACCTACGAACACCTGATTTTTGACAAAGATGCCATAAATAAACCTGGGGAAAAAAAAGACAGCATCTTCAACAAATCGTCAAACTGTCTGCATGTAAAAGAACGCAAAGAGAATCGTATCTACTACCCTGTACAAAACTTTAAATAAATCAAAGACCTCAACATAAAACCAGATATACTGAGCCTGACAGAAGAGAAAGTGAGGGCTAGCCTTGAACTCACTGGCAGAAGAGAAAACAGTCTGAACTGTAAGATCAACAGTTAATAAACATGACCTCATGAAACTAAGTTTTGGCAAAGAAAAGTACACTATCAATAGGACAAAGTGGCACCCAGTAGGTTGGGAAAGGATTTTTACAAACTGCACATACAAGAGAGGGCTAAAATCATATATGTATGTATATATATATCTCAAAACAAATACATCCCACTAGATATCAAGAAAACAAATAGCCCAATTAGAAAATGGGTACAGATATAAACAGAATTCTCAGTAGAGGAAGCTCAGATAGCTGAGAAACACTTCAAGAACTATCAATACCTGTAGTTACCAGCAAGTGCAAATCAAAGCTACATTGAAATTTCATCTTATACTTGTCAATATCTAAGATCAACTTGAAAATGGCATTTCATGTTGGCAAGGAGTGGAGTAAGGGGGATACTCATTATTGCTGCTCTACAAAGTTGCACAGCTACTATGGAAATCTGTTATGGTTCATCAGGAAGATGGAATTGATCTACCTCAAGATCCAGCCTTAACTTTCTTGGACATACACCCAAAGGCTGTTTCATTCTATCATTTGCTCAACCATGTTCACTGTTACTCTTCTTATATAGCCAGAATTTGAAAATAACCTAGATGCCCTTCAACAGCTAAATGTATAAAGGAAATGTCACAACATACCCAAATGAAGTATTACTTAGCTGTTAAAATAAATGAAATCAAAGTTGTAGGTAAATGGATAGAATTAGAAACAAATTCATCTTGAGTGAGGTAACCTATAGCCAGAAAGACAAATACAGTATGATAGTATGCTTTTGCTTATATGTGGATGCTAGCTGTTAAGTCAATAATAAGTAAGCTATAATCTGTACAACAACAGAGGTTAGGTATACAATAAGGGTCTAGGGGTATATGTGTGTGTGTGTGAGAGAGAGAGAGAGAGAGAGAGAGAGAGAGAGAGAGAGAGAGAGAGAGGGAGGGAGGGAGGGAGGGAGGGAGAGAGAGAACAGATCTCCCTAAGAAAAGAAAATAAAATAGATGTAGATGGATGGAGCCATTTACTGGAATGAGAGGATCATGCCAGAAGGAAGAAGAAGAAGAGGAGGAGGGAACCTAAACTGAGAAAATGCCTCCATAAGATCAGGCTGTAGGCAAGCTTGTAGGGCATTTCCTTAATTAGTGATTGATGGGGGAAGGCCCAGCCTATTGTGGGTGGTGCTATCCCTGGGCTGGTGGTCCTGGGTTCTATAAGCAAGCGGACCGAGCAGAGCCATGGAAAGCAAGGCAGTAAGCAGCACCCTTCCATGGCCTCTATAGCAGCTCTTGCTTCCAGGTTCCTGCTCTGTTTGAGTTTGCGTCCTGATTTTCTTTGATGATGAATAGTTATGTGAAGTAGAGCCCAAATAAAACCTTTCTTCCCCAAGTTGCTTTTGTCATGGGGTTTTGTAGCAGCAATAGAAACCCAAAGGCAGGACCATCTGAGAGGTAGCATAGGAACCTAACACAGTAGAAGCTTCCTAAAATATATCCATATATGAAGGTGATTTAAGTAAAACTGCCAAATAATGGAGAGTCAGCACCAACTGGACATCTCTTGCTGCCAAACGAAGCTCCTAGTAGTCGGGGTGTGTTGTTGGCCGAATGCTCTCATGGGAACCCCTGAACAACCCAGGCTGGTGCGGAGACTATCGGTTGTTCTTCACAAACTGACAGCAAGGTCGCATTTCTGAAGACAACACCTACACAACTCCCTGACCACGGAGAAGTCAAGCGGGTGCCTACAGACAGCCTTCACCCCTACTTCCTAGCATCTTTGATACGGAAAGTTACTCTGCTTGTTACCAAAGGAGAAAGAAAGCTAAACACCAGCCAGCTACGAACCCTTTGGTCAACAATCCGTCCTGCCTATAGGATATGTTAGGGCAGTGGCGGCACAGAGCTTGTAGGAAAACCAACCAATATCTCATTTGACTTAAGGTCCACACCATGAGCTGGAACCCATTGCTTGTGTGACCAAGAGCCTGAGACTTGATAAACTAGGCTCTTAGAGGAAAACCCAAATACCTCTGTTCTAAAACACAAATGTAGCAATAAAACGACCTCTATGACTTTCTGCTGTGTGCATATATTAGTGCCTTGCTTGGGTGTCATCAGAGATGATGCTTCTTGTAGCATATAAGGGGACAACTACCCACAGCCAGACAATATGCAGAAAGTGGGAGACCTTAGGACACTCAGTCCTAAACAGGGTGTCTCCATCAAATGCCTGCCCTCAGGGACCAGAGAATCCTGAAGAGGAGGGCAGAAAGAGTATAAGAGCCAGGACACCAAGGAAACAGATAGAAATGAAGAGACCCACTTGGGCTCTTTTCCTTCTGTTTGCTTTATCCTATTCAAATGTGTTAGTTTTTGTTTTATCTTATTATATAATGTTTTATTGTTATCCCTTAGAAGCCTGTTTGTTTTTGAATGAGAAAAAGAAAGGGCGTGGATCAGATGCAGCGGAGGGAGGGAGAAATTGGAGTAGGTAGGGAACCCATAATCAGGATGCATGATGTAAGAAAAAGATATTTTCAGTAAAAGAAAAAAAATACAAAAGTTATGTTTGTAAAATAAAATATTAAACAGCCTTGACTATATTACACCTCACTGTACTTCCATTCTTTCAGAATTATTCTTAGCTCTACCACTTTTTAATTACAAAAGCTTAGGAAGGCGATTCATCTTCCTGACCCTCAGTCTACCCTTCTCCAAAGAAATGACATTAGCACAATCTTCAGAGGACTGTCATGTGGCTCAAACATGGTAGGTTTCAATACATCACCCAGCATCCAACAGCCTTCCGAATACTAAGTGTTTCTTCACGCTTTTCTCCACTGCTCTCACCATAGGATGTAGAGCTGTCTTGTATAAACATTGCGATTGCAACCCTATCAACCGGTCACTACTCTTAGAGTGCACTCAATTGGAATATGCTGCCATCTTCACTGATGTCATTCTGGTAAAATAAACTAAAACCCATCTATAGTCACTGTGGGCCTGTTGCCACCTTACAAACCTTTCTGAAGCCATTTCTCAACATCACAATTTTCTGGGTAATGTTGGCCTTACTGCTCATCCGAAAAAGCCTTGTATTCCATCTTGATGTCAAATGCCATGACTTTTATGGACTGTATCCACAGCCCTGGTAAACGCCATACAGGGAAATCCTATTAAGTGATGAAAATATAGGACTTGCGGCATGCTGCCAGAATGAAAGAGTAGTCAAATCCAACACAATGGCATATGAAAAATATGATACCAGGCCACACTGTTCTTAAATGTATTGTATTTAAAGTGGGCTAGTGGGGAGTCAGTTTACATAGCCTCCATAGGCAGTGGGGGAGGGGCATGTGAGGTCTCCTGCAGTTCCCAGGTGCTGGCACTTTATCCCCTTACCTGGCTTTGGCTTAAGGGAGTCATCACTTGCTAGTCACTCACTAAACTTCACACTTATGTTCCATAAGCACTTTAATTTCCGCTATACAAAAATATCATTTTGAAAAGCTTTATGGCACCAGAATGGACTGAAATAAACAAATCCAGGCCTAGACCCTTGACGCCCTAGCTTGTCCCTAGTCTGGGTTAGTTGCCTGCCATCTGGCCTTGGGGACTGCGGTGAGGGACCTGCAAGCCGTTGGCAGGAAGTGCTGCTTCAGGTCTGTTTTGAGCCACTCCACAGCCACCTGTTCTCCACAGAGGTGTGACTGCCCTTCTAGCAGCCACTCAGGACACTCAGAAGCCCAATCTGAGAGGGCACAGAGCCTGGACTTGGTAGCAGCAGTTGCCTCCTACAGGCAGGGACCCAGCGGTTGCAGGGCAAGCAGTAAGGCAAGGCGGTTCAAGTCAGGAGGCAGCCGCCCACAGTCAGCTGGCACTTCTCTGCTCTTCTGCACACCAGTAGCTGGCAAGAAAAGACACAGCTGAAACTCTGGTGCCCCATATTTGACCACGTCCCCTTGAGAGGGAGGCCCGGTGGCACTCAGAAGAAGGTAACAGGCTATTAAGAAGAGACTTGATACCCTATGATCATATAGAGGCGGGGGAGGTCTCCCTCAGTCACAGACATAGGGGAGGGGAATAGGGTGAAAGCGGGAGGGAGGGAGGAAGGGGGGATATGAGGGATGGGATAACAATTGAGATGTAATATGAATAAATTAATTAAAAAAAAGATGCAGCTGGTGGTTGTGCATTGTAGCAATGGCGGCCTGGGCACCTCGCCATGAGGTGTGGCACCACGCATAGGCAAAGTGGCCATTTAGGCACTGGAGGTCATCACCAGGCGGAACTCATAGAGGCGCCCCAGGCGCTGGAAGAGTGGGATCAGCTGGTGCGCATACAGGTCCTGAGCTGTAGTCCTCTGATAAACACCTGGGGCCCAGACTATTATGGTATAAGGGCAGCCTACCAAACTGCCTTTGCCCATACCTCCAGGGCTGCCTTGTTCGCTGGATTCATCCCTCTCACGTCATTGCTTACACTCCCGTTTATACTGCATAACTCTCCTAGGTCTGCCAGTACCCTCTTTAGAACTTCTATGGTCCACTTAAAAATAAATTAAAATGGCACCATCAGATGGGAGGTGACAGCGCACGTCTTTAATCCCAGCACTTTGATCTCAAAAGGCAGAGGCAGGTGGATCTCTGTGAGTTCCAGGCCAGCTTGGTCTACAGAGTAAGTTTCAGGACAGCGAGTACTATTAGACAGAGAAACCCTGTCTTGAAAAAAACACCAAAATCCAAACGAAGCTAACCAAGCAAACAAACAAAAAAACCAACCCCTGCCTCCCACCCCGCACAACCAACAACCAAGCAGCAACATGGTAGCAGCAGCAGCAAACAGAAAAAAATCAATGTCCGGCTGCTGTCAGGTCCAAAAAAAAAAAAAAAAAAAAAAAAAAAAAAAAAAAAAAAAAATAATAATAATAATAATAATAAAAGTGTGCCATAATAAACGTGGAAGAAAAATCATTGGTAACCTTTGAAGTGAGAGCTATTCTGGTCACTGTGGGATTGGTGGGAGAGTGAGTGAACCTCGAATTATGGCTTCCTATAATTTTGAGAGAGAGAGAGAGAGAGAGAGAGAGAGAGAGAGAGAGAGAGAGAGAGAGAGAGAGAGAGAGAGAGAGAGAGAGAGAGAACCATGTGGCACAAGGACCGCAAAGTTTTGAAAAGGCCTATTTTGCTAACAGTAAGGAAAATCAGGAGGCCCCAGACTAAAGGACGGACACCTGCACCTAGTTCAGGACCGGAGGAGGGTGGCTCGGGCGCCCCAGAACTGCTGAGCAGGACTATATTCAGGGCCTCAGACTGGGAGTTACAAGCGATGTCAGTTAGGCCTCGATGCCAAGGTCACTAAAATAGGAGTGAACTCCGGTTCTAGTTTCCATTCTACCTTGACCCCAGGTACCAGCAGCAGCTATATACAGGATCCTTAGCCACACTAATGCTCTAGGGTCAGGCTCTCCAGGAGTCCTGGCAGGCCCCTTTCTCGCATTCAGATACAGACCACATCTCTTTCCTAGTTTGCATGCACAGTGTGAGCATCGGAAGGACTCCCACTGAGCCGTTATTAGTCTAAGACCTGGCAAAATATACACCCAAGAAGGTCATTCTCTACCTCTGGTCTGAGTTGGTGTCTGTGATGAAAACGAAGTCCTTGTGTGCGTTGAGTTAAGCCGTGAAAGGAACATCCGCCAGAGAAGCCTCAGCAGGTTCACCTAGAAAGAGGAGCTCACCTTTTAGCCCTTAAAACCTCTCTGCTGCTGCCGCCTTTGGGCGGGACGGACTCTCTGCCAGGGCTTGGTGGGCTGGCTCTCTTCTGATTGGCTGGCTGGGTAAGACTTCCACTCCGGAATCTCTAGGCCTCCTGAGGGTGATTATTCCTGTGTTCAGCATCTGGGTAGGAAGGACCACAAACGTGTATTGAGCTACGAATTTTGATTTATATTATTATAAAATATTCTCGTTTTTTGCTTTATCACCTAATAGACAATTTTACCTGTCGACTATTGGTGTTCTCTTCCGGCCTTCCCAAGTTGGCGTCACTGTGCCTTTCCTCAGTACATGAGATCCATCATTTTCGTGACTCTTAAGTTAGCCTTCAGTTAGCTGAAATTTCTGATCTGTTTGCCGATTATTGCTGTTACAGCAACTTCACACGTGTTTCTTATAAACTGCAAAAAGGTGGATTTTGCTGCCTCACCCACTCTGCCTTGGCCATTATGTAGGAAGGCCCTATACTTTCATGCCCATTCTAGTCTGTTATATTCTTTACATGTTACATTAGAGTTTTTATTTTGCCTTGTATTTTCTGTTTCCTTTCCAGTTCTTTTTTTTGGAAAGGGGGTCGGGGCCGGGGGGGGGGGGGGAGTGTGTGTTTGGGGTTTGTTGTTTGATCATGATTCTAATTTCCTGCAGATGTTCAAATCATTCTATCACCACGACAGGTGCTGACGTTTGGCTGGTGGTCTGCAACAGGTTTCTCTTGATTTTCTGTTCTCGTGAACAGAAGTTTTAGCTTTCCCCATAACAAACAGGAAATCAAATGCCCCTTTTTCCTTTTTTTTACTCTTTTCGCCTGGAAACTTGTTTTCCCTTTACTCTTAGACTGTAGAAATTATGACTGATATATCAGGCGTGCCTTTACTCATTAATCTGGACAAGAATCCAATAGGCTTCTTAGGTCTTAAAGCTCTGTTGTTTCTTTCATCACTCCCATCAGCTTGCTTTTCTTCTTTGGAATTTCTGTGGCTGTACACCAGACCTCTTAGAGCGATCCGTCTAGTCTTTCTCCTTTTACTTCCACTCCTAGCTTTCTTTCTGTGCTTTGGGATGTGACTTACATTTTATTTTTCGTTTATTTATTATATGTGTGTTTGTGCCACAGTGCACATGTGGAGGCCAGTGCAGCAGTGGTTGTCTGTTTCTTCTGTGTGGACTCTGGGTATCAAACTCGGGTCTTGAAGGTTCAGGAGCAAATGCTTTATCTGACAAGCCATCTGACTAGCCCTGGGATATGATGACTAATTTGTGCAGCTTCTCTTTGGGGTCAAAACTAATTATTTTCTCTTAAGCCAACTACTAAAACCACCAGGAAGCTATAGAGAATTAATTCATTTAGCTTCCAAAGCTGTGTTTACTCAATGCTTCCATATTTTCACTTTGTTAGCGTCAGACGCACATCTTAGTTGTTTCTCTGACAAATGGCTCTTCATAGGTATTTATTTTTGCTAGCTAATTGAGGTCCGTGTCTGGTTAAGTGACTGTTTTAAGTGCCAGCACTTCTACACCTGAGGAACCAAACAGTCTCAACATCTGAATGGGAGAGTGGCGCCCACCACCAAGGACACTGGGGCAAGCAAGCCTCTTGGCTCCCTTCTCATAATTGCTCAGATTGAGCTCAGGGTGAGTCAGCCTAGACTTTTCCACTGCTTCTTCATCTTCTGGGGGTCAAGGAAACCATAAACGTTTCTACAGGTTTCTGAGGTATTAGGCATTCCACAGACCTCAGGTCCAGGCTTTAAAAAAACTTAAAAAAAAAAAAAAAAAAGAAAAGAAAAGAAAGAAAGAAAGGCAGTTCAACTCTCTTATCTGGTCTCTCCCCTGCTGTTCTCCATATTCCTACCCAGTCATGGGGGAGAGGACAGGACAACACCCACACCAGGTCTCTAACTTGGCTCTCAGAGCCCAGGGACGCTTTCTGTAACCTGTGGCGCGCTGCTTTAGAAGCTAACAGCTGTGATGAGGAGCTCATTAAAGCACTCCTTCCCTAGGCTTTCCTGTGCACTGAGCACAGGTCTTTAGCATGGAGCTGCAGGCTTTTTTGGTAACTGATCTTGTGAAGTAGGAGATCTAGTCACTTTTTTTTTTTTTTAAAGATGAAAAAAATCTCTTTTTTTTCTCTCAGTTTTCACCAACTTTGGTATGAGGAAGACAAGATCAGTCATAGAAATGGATGTTCTTAATTAACAATCAGTTTTTGAAACAAAATGAGTTTACAGTGTTCAAAATCTATATTCCCTGATTTAAAGCATATATTCTTTTTTTTTTTTTGAGCCACATTTTTTTTATTTATTCATTTCTTGCATTTGAAGCACTCCTTGATGACATCCTTGCCTGAGATTCTTTAACTACTGTACAACTGCAACCAGCCTCTTCCTGTGGCTTTCCTCTTGATCAATATTTTACAGAGGCCTGTGGCGCCCACGCCACCGTGGTACCGAGTTGAGGGCGAGGGACTGCGGATTTAACTCATGCGTGTGCGCGCATTATTCTCCTTCCCCTTCAGAGTTCCAAAGAGCCTTCTTATAGGCAGCAAAACAGGAATCCTCCTCCCAGGTGAAATCCCTCAAGAGGTAATCGCACACAGGAGGAAAAGTCTCAAGGAAGGGAGGGATGCATTCTCAGAGCAGTAAACATGACTAGCTAACCAAGATAAACACAGACATGGAAGCTGCTAGAAACAGGACATGAAACAGCAAGACAGGCAGGCAGCCCAGTCAGGCCTGGTTCCTACAGAGGCCTACCCATTCCCCTAGTGTCTTGTTGTCATTGACTTTAATCAGGTTGATTTGGGCCTCAGCACAAAGTACCTCTACCAGCTTGACATACATGGACTCATTACAGGTGGATGCCAGCATACAGAGATGGGAGATGGGCCTGGCACTTGTCTAAGGCTTCGGCAGCTTCCTGTATGCCACGTGCCAGGGCATAGTGGATGAAGGTGGCCTTCAGCACCTCTTGTAGAACAGTATTGACCTCCATTACACCTCCAGCAGCACCATTGCCTTCCTTGGCCATGGTAGTGGATTACAACTGAGGCCCAATCTTGAGCTCACCTGAGCCTCTGCCTCTGCGCAACTTGGCAGCAGCAGGGGAAAAGCTAGCATATATCTGTAACAAGTGAGAATGCAGTCACATAATGACACTGACAGTATTTGATGTTTCTACGTGCCGAGAACGCTGAAAATCAGTTACACACACTATGTACTTTTTTTTTTTTTTTTTTTTTTTTTTTTTTTTGGTTTTTCGAGACAGGGTTTCTCTGTGTAGCCTTGGCCATCCTGGACTCACTTTGTAGACCAGGCTGGCCTCGAACTCACAGCGATCCGCCTGCCTCTGCCTCCCGAGTGCTGGGATTAAAGGCGTGCGCCACCACGCCCGGCTCACACTATGTACTTTTATTCTTATTTATTTACTTACTTACTTATTTTTGAGACAAGGCTTGTAGCCTTGGCTGTCCTAAACTTGCTTTGTAGACCAGGCTAGCCTTGAATTTGCAGAGATTTGCCTGCCTCTGCCTCCCCAAGTGCTGGGATTACAGGTGTACCTTTATTCTTAAACAAACAAACAAAAAATCCTGATTAGTATTTCACAGATTGGAAGCAGAGGGTAGATTAGCCAACTTAGTGTTTGTTATTGGTTTATGTAAATTATTACATCGGAGATGTAATGTTTTATAGACAAGCCACTGTCTTATCGATGAGAAGAGTGAGATGAGAGGTTAAATTACATCACCAAGATTATGATACAATTTCTCTTTTGTAACAAACGGTAAGATGCTATGTTTATATTGTCCGTGAATGAGTAGATCAGGAAGAAGTCCCAGGTGTCTGAGGGATTCAAGGGTCCACAGTGTGCTGGGGTAGAGACCCTGGCTTACTCACCCTGCTATACTCTTGACAAGTTTAAGCATTTTAATTGTACAAACTAATCTTTACATATTATTATTAGTACTTTCCTTTACTTATTTAATCACTCTACAGACTGATCCCAGACCCCTCCCCTCCAGTTCCATCCCCATGCCCTCTCCCCCAGCCCCTTTTTTTCCTTCTACTCAGAGAAGGGGAGGCCCCCAAGGAATACCAACCCATCCTAGAATCTCGAGTCTCAGCAATGGAGGCCTGACAAGGCTGCCCAGATAGGGGAAAGGGATCCAAAGGCACCCAAGAGAGTCAAAGACAGCCCCTACACCCATTGTTAGGGGATTTACACGTTGACCAGGCTGCACCACAGGAGCTGTTTTACCTCCACACACTTTACCTAAGCTCTCCCTTTGTGGGAAGTTGCTGGGGTGGATGGCTTGGTCAGAGAAGAGATTGGGGTCCTACACTACTAGTCCCTCCACCTAACATTTCTTGTTAAGGAATTCCAGTATGTTAACCAATCTCATACTCTCACCTTCTGTGATGTCCATATGATCCTTACAAACAATCTTCTCCCTGAGGAGCATAGGTGAGTCTGGGATTAAGCTAAGGCACATGCAGATAAAATCCACCAAACTGATGCTGCCCATGCCACTGAGACTGAGACAGTCTCCAGCTGGGACTCTTCGAGAGACTATAATACCCCAAGAGACATCCGAGATAGGGATCAATTCATAACATGTCTCCTAGACAGACTTTGTAAGGACACCCTTAAAGCAGTAAATTATGAAAAAAGTCTGAGAGGTCATCCAGGACAAATACAAAAACCTGTCTTAATTCCTAGAGCACCTTACAAAGGTCCTCTTACAATATACTAATCTGGATGCTGAGACCAGATGGAAGACAACTCCTTATGACCTGCTTCTTCTCTCAGAGTTCCCCTCATGTTAGGGGAACTTAGACCTGATTCCACAGGCAGAGGTCTTAAGTGTGGCCTTTAAGGTATATCATGGGAGAGATGAAAAAGTCCCCAAACAAAAATACCTGGTGCTATCAAAGGCCTTTTGGCTGGCCTCATCAACTGCTCAGACTCCTGGGCCTTCCAAAGCCTGAGAATCTCCTGGCATCTGTTTTCAATGTGGTCAGGAAGGTCACTGGGCTGGGCCTGTCTGAGGTCTAATCAGCTATTCTGACCATATCCAAAGCGCCATAAAGAGGGACAGTGGGCTACTGACCGTCCTCGTGTCCTTTAAGATATCAGACCCAGAAGCCCTTCCAGACGATGTCCTAGGTTTGGCCACAGACAACTGAAGGGGTTGGGCTCAGGCTTCCTTGGACCAATCACCACCATCTCTGACAGGGAGCCTTGGGTAGCCATCACTGTATCAGGGTGTTCAGTCTCCTTCCTTCTGGATGCCAGGGCCATGTGCTCATTCCTAACGGAGTTCTAGGGATCCACTCCTCCTTCCTGTTACCCTATTGACAGCCTTACCAGACTCACCAAACCCCATTACTTAGCTGTATAGTTAGGGAGTATCCCCTTACCCATTCCCTCTTAGTGGTACTGACCTGTCCTATCCCCTTATTGGGAAGAGACCTTGTAGCCAAAATGGCAGCCTCTATTTCTTTTGCTTCCCACATCTGCTTGACCCCATCCTCATCAGCCATTCCTCTCCAACTTTGCCTCCAAACCAAACAACCTGACACATCTTCCAGCTTCCCAGGTGGATTCCCGCATATGGGACACGCAAAACTCCAATTGCCAAACACCACCCTCATCTCATTACTCAATTTCAAAACCCCATCAAATACATCACCTGGGCTCGATACCCAGTCTCTCTCCCCAAAGCCTCCGAGGACTTAAGCCTCTTATCTTCCTTAAGAAAACAAATCTTCTGTGCCCCACATCTTCGCCCTTTAACACCCTCATACTTGCAGTTAAGAAGCCCAATGGAGCACATTGCTTGGCTCTGAATCTTTGATATATTAACTTGCCAGTGGTGCCGCTACGTCCTGTGGTACCAAACCCCTATACCCTTTTGTCTATCATCCCTTGAGATCAAAGCTGATTGGATAAAATTTGTGCTGTTTGCTCTCCTGAGACTGAGGGCCTTCCCAAAGAAACATCTATGTCCTCTTTAGACTTGTGGATGGAGAGCCAGGGATAGTTATATAAATCTCAATCTTGGGGTACTTGGTGGGTTTTAAGACCATGGAGGCACTGAGGGCCAGGAGTAGGACCTTTGTCAAGAGCAGGCTGCAGTACTGGAGCAGTTCTGTATATCATGTAATTATTTTTCTGGGGGGGGGTAGTTCACCCCCTTTTATTCTCTATGTCTATAGGGGAGTATCAACTCCAACTTTTCCAGTATAGTTTCAGAGTAAACGACACAGAGACACTGTTTATTTTATTATTAAGCTATAGGCATAATGCTGGCAGGTTTTGAGCTATTCTAATCTTACTACCCTTAAAACACACATAAATGCCTGTCACTTGACAATCTGATCACTTTCTGGTGGCTTCTGTTCCATCAGTCTGTCCTCAGGTGAACTTCTCTTGGCCATGTGCTCCTAGTCCATCCCATCCAGTCCCAGCCCTTTCTCCTCATCTGGTCCCCCTCTAACCCCAAGCCCAGGAACCTAAGCTCTATCTACTTTTCTTCTGCTCAGCCATAGGCTGTCAGCTGCTTTATTTGACCAATCAGAGAATATTGGCAGGCAAAGTATACACAGTATCACTTGGTGTAGTGAGGGTGTGGCCCTCTCCATAATAACCAGATTTTAGGTATCAGTATTTAGCATTAGAATACATAGCACTAGACCAACCCCCAACAGTACTGGGTTGTGACCTTGAGTTAGGGCTCTAAACCTAAGGAAAAGCTGTTGTTCCTCCATCTGGAGACCCAGGAATACAGATTATAAAGGAGAAAGTAGGACGCCTGTGGTGGGGTGGGGGGATTGGAGGGGCTAGGGATTGAGGGTTGAGGGTTCCGGTGGGATGGGGAGGAGCAGAACTAGGGATACCAAAGGCCAATGCATTTGGACCAGGAAGGAGCACAAGAGAGATGCTTCAAATTCCCCCAGTTTTACTGTACACTTTGTGACCTAGGCTCTGGGCCCTTTCCTGCAGACCTGGTTAAAAGTGAGGGTACTATTTACAAAAATCACATTGCTCACATGGTAAAAGTCTGGGAAGGCTTTGATGAGAATAAAGACCAATAAAACCAAAGGTGGATAAGATTCTCTCCCAACAGGAAGCTTCCCAAGGCACCAGGGCACAGAATATCTCAGCCATCCTTGAGTATGCTCTCAGCTGCAAGGCATGAGCCCTGAAAATTAGTGTCCCTGGAGATAGATAGGTCTGGGGGTCCAAGAGCACGAGATTTTGTCTTTGCTGGCAATGTTGATATCTTTATTTTTCTCTCTTCTGTAAAATGTCAGTACCTTTAAGTAGTGAAAAATCAAAAACAAAACCAACAAACTCCCACTATCTGTACTCTGTTTATCATCCATTATTTTTAGAAAAGGATCTTAAGTGGCTAAACATTTCTTTTAACTTCCAATCTTCCTGCCTTCACCCTCCCCAACACCTGGAATTAGTGGCTTGAGCCATCATGCCTACCTCACCCTTTAAAAATAATAAATCGATACATAAACAAACAAATGCAAAGAGCATCTAAACCTTCTAACCTCTCTGCAATTGATTTTAATGTTTTTAAGTGATATCAAATGTGTTTGTTTCATCCTATCTCTTGCATACACACTTAGCCGGTATTCCTGTCTTTCTCAGTCACTGTCTGGTGATTCTTCTCCGTCAACATGCTCTTATTATTGCTTTTCTCACAGTTTCTCTTGTCTATTGGATTTTTTGTAGGTATGTCCTATGAAACCAATAGTTGTGGCTATATATGGTGAGTGTACATAAGGTAGAGCAACTATACCCATCCTTTCCAAAATCCTCGTATTTAGAGGACCTGAAATCTGTAAATTAGGTGTAAAAATAATATGAATCTGACAATTCTCTGTTCATGGATTTTTGAAGAGAATTGACAGTTAGGTTTTAGCATAGTTTCTGCAGCATGTATGTATGTATATATGTATATATATTATATAATAAACATCAGTACATTTCATTTCTTATAATACCAAAGTGGTAATTTGATATGCTGAATTCTTATAACTGCCTTGGTCTAGTTGTAATTCAGTCCTAGAAATGTAATTCAGTCCTTTGCAGCTTCACACTATGTTTTGTGATGTCCCTCTTACTATCCTATCTAAAAATGGTCACAGCTACTTCTTGTTCCTTCTACAAAACAAAGTGGGTACGTACAAAATCATGATTAATTTATTAAATCTAATATTTTCAGTTTGTTTTATTAGTTGTAATGATCAACCACATCAGCAAATAATTTCCTTCTTTCCAGTTTTCATTTATTTTCTTTGTCTTATTTAAGCTCAATGTAATGTTAATGCGGCTCTTTTTTCTTGCCATTATTTACATGAATTCCAAACTCCTAAGGTGGCTTAAAAAATCTCATGAGATAATGTTGGGTCATCTTCTAGCTTATCTGTCTACAAAGTACAATTCCCATTCTTTCCCGGTGAACATTACCGTCAATGAGCTTATGCCTTATGCTTCTTTGACATGCCATTTCTTTTTAATTTCCTTTTTTGTTGTTGTTGTTTTTGTTTTTTGTTTTGTTGCTGTTTTTGTTTTTTGAGACAAAGGTTTCTCTGTGTAGCCTTGACAATCCTGGACTCGCTTTGTATGCCAGGCTGGCCTTGAACTCACAGAACTCCACCTGCCTCTGCCTTCCCTACTGCTGGGATTAAAGGTGTGTACCACCACTCCAAGCAACATGTCATATCTTAGTTCCTCTGCTGTGTTGTTTGGCTTTTATCGTCTCTCCTAACATCACTCTCATCCTTCACTACAGTAACCTCCCACACCCTGCCACACATAACCTGCTGTCACTAGTTTACATATCAGCATACATTTCTTTGATGGTACAGTCAATTTAAAATGTTAAGTTAGTAAGTTCATGGGAAAATGCCTGGAAGATGTTGGTTGGCTTGTGTATGTTCCACAAGAATTGAAATCTAAATGCATTTCCAAAAGATATTATTTGAAGGTACATTATGCTCAGTGGCTTAGGGAACTTAGCAAGGCTATTTCTCTCTCTGTCTCTGTCTCTCTCTCTGTCTCTGTCTCTCTGTCTCTGTCTCTGTCTCTGTCTCTCTCTCTCTCCCTCTCTCTCTCTGTGTGTGTGTGTGTGTGCGTATCTGTGTGATGTCAGTGTGCAGGTGTATACCCACATATGGAGGTCAGAGCAAGACATCAGGTCTGTCTTATTGCCTAGACACAGGGCTGCATTGAACTGGCAGCTTTCCTTTTTAGTTAAGCAGGCTGACCTGGGAACTCTTAGGAACAGCCTGCCGCTGTCACCCGATGATTGGCTTATAGTCACACATAGCTATGCTTGGCTTTTTTATGTAGGTGCTGGCCAATTAAACTTAGGTCCTTCTGTGTGTAGAACAAGTGTTCTTACACATTGAACATTCTTGCCAAAACTCTAGTAAGCATATTTAAAAAAAAGAAAGTAAGTATGAGGATTCAGGAGGGAAAAATTACTTAGACACGAAAAGCTAACTATTGAGAAATGATAAAACACAAAAACAGTACTTTCATATTTGGACTACCCAAAAGAAAATCAGTTTATTAAAACATATCCATTACAATTAAATGTAGTAAACACTTTGACGAATGAGCTACATCCCTGTACTGCCTTATACCCAGAATGTCTCACTGGGATCCTCTATGCGTGCACTTATGCCTTTGTGAATTATTATACAAATTTCTTAAGTAGAATTTTATTAAAAATTGTGACAAAAAAGATAAAAGAACAAGTGGTTCATGGTGACACATACCTTCAATCTCAGCATTCTGTGAAGCAGAGGCAGGCAGATCTCTGTGAGTTCAAGGTCAGCCTGATTCCAGGAGAGTGAAGTCTACACAGAGAAACCCTGTCTCATAAAAAAAAGAAAAGGACAAAATATGTTACTTTAAAAGAAAGGCCTAGTAAGTGGTTATTGTTAGGCTTATAGTTATTATGGCAGTGTTTTCTAGGCCACAATCAATCAATAAAAGGCACAGATACCTGTTGTATTTTAGACTAGCCTTGGTTCACGTGAGGCAGGGCAGATACTAACTTCTAAATTACCTTCCATATCTCCCAGCCCTCATCCCATGCCATCTACTGCTAATAATTTCTACTGAGCTACCTTTCATCCATAATCCCCAAATACTTCTTAATGTTGTCTACACCAACTGGGCCCCTAACCTATCTGTTTCTCCTTCCCAAGATCCTCTCTGTCCCATAAGCCCATGAACTTTACTCTGCATCTTCCTTTTGCCATGCCCAGGTACTGGCTTTTTAATCAGCCAATCAGGGAGGCAAAGTTAAATACAAAGCTTGGGGTATATGACAATTTGCTCATAAACAGTAAGAATCTCAGGAGACAAGAAATTAACAAATACAGAGTACTAGACCATAACGCAACAAAATGAGAATAATTTTTCATCTATTAACACTATAGGTAACGCTTCTCAGATTTTTCTTTTTTCTTTTTTGCTTTGGAGTATGATATGAATGCTGACAACAAACCATTATGATTTCAGTATGAACTATGTTCATAGCAGCTTTATTCATAATAGCCAGAATCTAGAACCAATTTAGATGTCCCTCAACCAAAGAATGGATAAAGAAACTGTGGTACATTTACACAATAGGATACTACTCAGCTATTAAAAATGAGGAAATATTGAAAATTGCAAGCAAATGGATATGGAACAAAAATTTATCATCCTGAGTGAGTTAACCCAGACCCAGAAAGGTATACATGGTATATACTCACTTATAAGTGGATATTAGCCCAACATAGGTGTTCTCTGAGAGACTCCACCCAGTGGGGGATCAGGACAGATGCTGGGACTCACTGCTGGACTCTAGGTAGAGCTCTGAGACTGGTATAGAAGAATAGGGGATGGGATGGAAGGACCCCGAGGGCTCAGTAACCCCACAAGGTGACCATCAAGGCTGGTGGATCTGGACCAAGAGGGACCCGCACAAACTGTTGCACCAACCAAAGACAATGCATGTAGTAAACCTAGACCCCATGTTTAAATACAGCCAATGGACAGCTCATTCTCCACAGTTGTGGGGAGAGTAGGGATGAGAACTGCCTCTGACATGAACTCTAATTCTCTTGATTTGATCACTTCTCCTTGATGGGGAGGCCCATCAGGCAAACAAGCTATCTGGATGAGACCTAATAGGCTGTGATCATATAATGGGGGAGGAGGGCCCCTTCTGTCAGAGGTCTAGAGGAGGGGAATAGGACAGAAGAGGGAGGGAGAGTGGGAACCAGAAGATAAAAGCAAGGGGATAACAGTTGGGATGTAAACTAAATAAATTATAAATTAAAGCTTAAAAAAAAAAAAAAAAAAAAAAGAAATAGGGGAAGTATAGAAGAATAGGAGAGAACACATTTCTAAGTTTCCTGTCTATGATGAATATAAAGAAAAGACAATGGGATAAAATGTTGAGAATTCAAAGACAGCTGTAAAGTGTGATTATAGTACTGGAGCTAAAGGCATCTACTGCTGTAGTTCAGGTGACACAAAGCTGTACATAAACTATCTCAGTGACACTGCAGAGCAAGAGAAGTGGAGAAATTAAGACATGTTTAGGAAGGTAAAAGAATATAAAGAACTATTGAGTAGTAGAAAATTTTTTAATTAATTTATAAAGAAGTGTATAAAAGCCAGTAAACTGCATCTTTGATACTGGGATTGATAGCAGTGTTATTCTTTCAGAAAGGGAACAATAAAAGAAGACTAGGGCTGGAGAGATGGCTCAGAGGTTAAGAGCACTGACTGCTCTTCTAAAGGCCATGAGTTCAATTCCCAGCAACCATATGGTGGCTCACAGCCATCTATAGCCTGCAGGCAGAATGCTGTATACAAAATAAATAAATCAATCTTAAAATAATTGTATAAAAAAAGAAGACTGGACACAAAAATTAGATCTTGATTTTATAAAATTTAAGACTTTTTTGAATATAAGAGAAATGTTATAATGCATACAAATTGCCAGTTCAGGGAAATCTGAGCTGGGGATGTAAGGCACACATCTATTCATGGTAATGGAAGTTATAAGTTGTATATGTTATAAGCTAGGGGAAAATGTAGATTAAGAAGAGGAGGGAGGATGATGGGAAATCAAAATTTAACGGCTAGCTAGAGGAAGACTTGCTATTAATTGTCAGAGATGGAATACACAGCAGAAGGGAAAAGATGTATCTTAAGACGCTTCATGTTTTAACAATGAGAAGTGGTTGTCAGCATCCCTTGCTGTTGAGATGTGGGGTGAAATTGATAATATGCCATAGCATTTAGCTTCACATGGGTTGCTAAAGACTCTAACAACTAGCTGAGATGAATATTGGGTAAGAGTTAAAATGGCATGGGTAGAGGAATAAGAGATGAGGGTATGAGAAAAGCAAATATACATTATTTTAAGAACTGTGCCTGTAAAGTGAGAAACTCTAATGCCTGGGCAAAGGTCTTGGAAAGAGAGAAAATATTTAAAAGGTAGCACTGTCCAGAAAATGTCTGTGGTATGTACGTCTGACTCTGTGTTGGATAGGACTGTCAGCCAGAGCAGGGAAATTACCCATGGTGCCCAAAGGATTTCAGGACATATGCACCCAGATCCCAGGGACAAATAACAGCTTCAGCAGCCCTGCAAGTGGTTAGCAGAAGATGAAGCCCACAAGATGAAAGTGTGGGAAGGCACAGGAGAAATGAGGCCCAGAGATAAGGAAAAGGTTGGAAGATTAAGGATAGAAAATAAAAAATAGAATACCTTGCCTGTCGAGAAGAATGGTACCTAGTATTTGTCTGGATGACAATAACAAATTAGAATTACTCTACTGTAAGTGAGACCATGAACGACTGTAGCTTTACTGCGAGCAATTTAGTATAATGTAGCAACCAGTTCATCATATGTATATCCTTTGGTGCTAAAGTTCTTCTACTAAAGATCTCTTGCCGAAAACTTCAGATATGCTTGAAAATTTTTAGCAGCTTGAATGCCCAGCAGTGTGCATGGTGATGGCTAAACATATATGCATAGAAAGGGCTGTTATATGTGACTTCAAAGCCACATGTTTAGTGAAATATGTAGTTGTTTTTGGTGCCATTGTAGGTTGAAAACCAGGTAGTAAAATGACATTCTTGTGAATTTTTGAAAAAACGTGGAAAACATATATATTTTTTCCAAAAAAAAAAAAAAAAAAAAAAAAAGACTGCTCAGAACCCAAACAGACATATCATATAAAATAGCTTAAAACAAACAAACAAGAACAAACCAATGTGATAGTGCTGCAGAGCTGTGGGAAATGAGGCAGAGGCTGAGTTAGACATCTCTTTCTACACTCACTAAAATGATACCAACCTCACAATTTCATGCCCTCTTATGGAGTGCTAATAAGAACATAGAGTGGTAAGGCACAAGTTCAGAAGTTCCAGTCAAAGAAAGCTACACGAAGCCACTCTAGTGTAAAGCAGACCTTTCTCTTCTGGAGGAGGGGCAATGTTCAGTGTTTGCTTCGCTCGTCTTTGTCTACTGAGCACTGAGCACTGACCATGTGCCAGGCAGTGTTGTAAGTTGGTCACAGTATGTACTGTGACTAACTTTGCATTACAAGTGAGGAGTGTGGCGCCAAGACCGCCGTCCCAAGGCACACAGATTTAACCCATGATACATATATAGTGTGTACACTTTGGGTTAGGAAGGTGGCTCAGTGGGTCAAGGGTCTGCCACACAAGCATTAGGATCGGACTTTGGAACCCCAGGACCCTAAGAACATCACGGGGATTGCAGCAAGTCCTTGTAATCTCAGAACTGGGGAATGGCTCACTGGTCAGCCATTCTATTACATTTCTGAGCTTTAGAGTCAGTGAAATGTCAACTTTGAGCTTCTCTACTCATGTGCCTGTGTACACACACTCTCATGGGCACATACCACAATACACAACATTAACACACACCAAAAAAAGAAAAGGGACCCATGAACACGTCAATGACACTTTTCCATTCTCAAATTTGGGGACTTTTGTTAATTAATGAAGCCTGGGTTGCGCGTTATGTGTGTGTGACAATGAGTAGCCTTGGCAAATGTTTTAAATCTACTTTGTTATTACCCCAAATCCTTTCCAAGGATGATCTCTTCCTCATTTTTTCTCTTACCTTCCAGGCTAGGGTTTTCAATTGATCTGGAAAACACACCAGCTGTTCACAGGGGAATATTTAACACACATACACAGTACTTCAAACATTTTAATAAAGAAGAGAAATCCATCCCAATCCAGCAGATTGAGTCACAGAAAGTGAGAGCCAGAAAAGCATTTGGCACTGTTCTGGCTCTAGATGGGAAAGGACTTTCAGACCCAGGGAACCCACCACTGTGCTCAAAGGACAGCTACACCCGGAACCAAACGAATGCACCGCTTTATCTGCTCACACCTCTTAGTAGAAGAAGTGGGCACTCACGGACAGATTAGGTAAACACACAGGGCACCTTTATGCCCCCTTTATACAGATTCTCATAATTCTCCACCATCCCTTCCCTGAACAGTTTCTTCCCAGCATGATCCAGCTGCCCCGACTCTTCCTTGCTGAACTCCACAAGCACATCATTGAAAGTCACCGGCTCCTAAAACAAGAGGCTCCTCTTAAACCAGGTGCCACTTCCAAAAACATTGCTACAGAAGGCATGCCTTTGGAAAGACCGGAGTAGAACTTGGAATACAAAGGAAACCGACTGGATAGTGTCTGGGCTTTAAATGACAAATATAAAATTATATACTAAGGGGCAGTAAGTCAGTGAATACTGAAAAGGGACAAAGAAATGCCATCCTTAGTCTAGACTAGCTCACACTTTGAGGACAAGGTGAGTTAAAATAATGTGGAATTAAAAAGAAAACCCCACAACATAAAGCATATATGTATTCTAGACACAGAGGGTTCAAAGTATATGTAAGAGGGATTCCTAATAAAAAGCAGGCTCTGCTGGACAATGCAGGATAGTTTCTTTCTGAAGTACAGCCTGATGACTCATTATCATCCCGGCCTCACAAGCCAGCGTCCACCTGTCAGACAGGAAGCAACATCACCTGCCTCCTGGTTAGTATCTACTGTGTTTGGCTTTTCTTTTATTTGCAGTAATTATTTACTGCAGTGAACTTAACTGCTTGAATTTATCCATGTGGCACAGCTAGAATGAAATCTTCACAAGGTAGGGGTTTGTTATGTTTATGGTTCATATTTTTTTATTTTCCCAAGACAGGGTTTCTCTGCATAGCGCTGGCTGTCCTGGAGTTTACTCTGCAGACCAGGCTGACCTTGCAAGTGTTGGGATTGAAGGCCTGTGCCGCCATTGCCCGGCTCAGGGTTCATATTCTTTTCCTGAATAAATGTCGCTGGCATGATAGACAAGACTATGAATAAATATTTGTTAATGAATAAATTCCTTGGCTTTCAGCAGGAATCAATGCACTTCTTTCTTGAGCCCCTTAACTGTTTTTCTCAGCACCTTTGACCACACCCAAATGCACAAATTTCTTTCATTCTTCTTTTTCAGAGTTTGGGTATAAGTTGTTTATACTAATTTTCTTTGCCTCTTTACCTCTTCCTTTTTCTAGAATCCAATGCAAACTGGCTTCTGTCTCCATGGAAAATGAGTGGCCAGCACTTCAACTTACTGCTTTGACAACTTGATGTATCTGTCCTTCAAATACGTTGCCCTCTGTAGCATATCTTCCTCTCTCTCTTATGTCTACTGTTTCCTGCATCCTTTGAGGGTTCTTCTACTCTATAGTAAGTAACATTCCTCAGGATTCTGCCCATAGGGACGTCTTGCTTTTAAGTTTGAATATTGAATAGTAGTATCTATGGCTTCAATTTTATCTATATTCTACAAAGGACCGATGCACAGAGAACACACAAGACTAAGGGAAAATATTTTCCAAAGTCTCTCACTATCTGAAACAGGTTTAGAGCCTTAGAGAAGAGTAAGAATTGCATGCTGTTGGATGAAAACATGTTTTATAAAAGTTAAAAGAATATATATATAATTTAAAAAATATATTTGTTATTAAAATGACTTTGTGACACATTTCCATTAAAGAGCAGGGTCATAATTTACCTGGAGTTTGTGCAGTTGTGGGCAAGTTTCCATGTGCCCTTCCTCAGGGCTTCCTTTCTGGATGACAGAGGTTTTGCAGGTTTCATCTGAGGAAGAAGAAGAAAAAATTTCAGGGAGACAAGCTTTGTCCTAGAGAAATTTTTAATGAATGAAGTAGTATTTTAAATGTTACTTATCAGAATCATCTACAGAAATTTATAAAATAATATTAGGCCTAGTGATCAGAATTCCCAATGCTGTTATAGTTTTAAAACTCTAAAAGTGAGTCCGATATTCTATCAAAGAATACTACCCATTGGGTTACAGACAATATGCCAAAATGGTCATAATAGGTTCAAGAAAATATATTTGATTTCATCATAACTGAAACCTAACTAAGGCTTAACATTGCAGGCTGCAATTCTACTTATAGCTAAAAATATTGCATCCAAGCAGCTACCTCCTCACACATTTCGGGGAGTGAGAATTCTACTAAAAGTTTAACTTGCTCCATGACTACCACACTCAGGTTTAAGATCACCTTGAACTACCAACACTTTTAGAATATAAAAATCCAAAAGGTAATCAAACGCTTTTTGATAAGATGTATATCCAAGGTTCACTATTCTTCAATCCTCCAAGGTTCCCAAGTTATACCAGTGGTCCACAGTGCCGTGCTACTGATCAATACTGGTCTCTTACAAAATCACCCTTGACTCAGGGGTTCAAGGGGGAAAAGTGATGTAGTAAGTGTGCCTTAACTTTGCATTCATTTAAAGGATCATTCATTTTTCTTGCATGGATTTTTGAAACCCTCTTCCTTGAAGTCAGAGTTGTCAAATCTACAATCACCCCCACCTCCAATTTTTTTAAGCTTTTAATGACCTTGGTACTTGAGAATCATATATAGCCCTCTATTGTATGACTGGACTCAAAGAAAACTAAAATTGCCTTGGATCTTACAATGCATCCGCATTTCTCAGCAGCATATTGTCTAAATGCTGCAGAATGGAATGTGCTCGGACTTCTGTCAGGGCTGTAACAACTTGTGGGGCCCCAAGCTGTTCAGTCTCATCCTCTGTGCTAGTCAATAAAACGTTGGTCTTACTTTTGGAAATGCATTCATTGTTTTGGAAAAGCACCAGCATTCTTAATCTGACACCTTCCTTATTGCTCTCCCTGAACAGTTTTCTCCCCTTAGTTCTTCTTCCTATGTTAACCTTTACAGTGGTGTTCTCTGATGCCTCTTATTGGGTTCAGAGAAGCATCCATATACTGTGTCAAGCTCTTTATGAAATATTCCTTCTCCCTTCTTTCTGAAAATAGACCTTTGTCATCATCTAAGCCATCTCTTAGCATCCTTTAAGTGCTATTATTTTGGAAGCTTTGACATATTGGTACATCCTTATTCCCATTCCTGAATAATAATTCCTCACGTGAAATAATTTTTTATGTTATTTAGTTATTTAGTTATTCCACCCTGGCTGTTATAATACATCAGGCTATTAAAAACTATATTTTCAGGGGCTGGAGAGATGGCTCAGTGGTTAAGAGCACCGCCTGCTCTTCCAAAGGTCCTGAGTTCAATTCCCAGCAACCACATGGTGGCTCATAACCATCTGTAATGTGATATGGCACCCTCTTCTGGCTTGCAGAAGTACATGCAAGCAAAGCACTGTATACATAATAATAAATAAATAAATCTTAGAAAAAATTATATTTTTAATGCAAAGTTACTGACTGCCCCTCCCATATATAAGATTCAAATTGCTGCCTCAGTGAGTTTAGCCTACTGTGACTGACATCAATAATTTCAATCAATTGAAAACTTTATTGGCTCATATTTCTTTCTATCTCAGCTCTTTATAGTATTATTGTATGGAATTTCAAAACTGTGAGGCAACCCCAACAACTCAGAGTGACAGACCTTTTATATAATTATTTCTAGTAACCATGATCAACCAATATACTCCATTGCTTATATTATTGCTTAGAATTATACTGCCAGGAGCCTAAAATTGAAACAAAACAAAACAAGACCTCTAAAGCCACATCCTCCTAGCCTTTGGATATTTGCTTCCTGCTCTTCCTGGTCTCTTTCCCCATTTTTTTTTTTTTTTTTTTTTTTTTTTTTTTTTTTTTTAAATCAAGGCCCTACCTTTGCCGCCCTCTAGCGTCAGAAGAAGGTAGTGATTCTTCCTATTGGAAGAGTTTACTCCTATTTTTCTAGGCTCTCACCTGGGTCATGGAGCGCTCCAACCACACTTTCTATGAGGGTCATCGCATCATTGCTGTTCTTGGAATGCTGTGAATGGACCCAAGTTCTGATTTTCTCTGGGAGGCTTTCTAAGAGCTGTTCCAGCACCAGCAGCCGGAGGATCTGTTCCTTTGTATGAACCCCTGGTCTGAGCCACTCAAGGCAAAGATCCCAGAGATGGCTCCGGGCTTTGTGGGGATCAGACACAGGTAAATACTGGAAGTGTCTGGTCTTCTGATGAGATGCCTCAGAGTCATGTCTGTCCATGACAGTCATGTAGCTCCAAGAACTGTCAGCCCTCAGGACCTCGCTTTGCTCACATAGAGCCAGGTTTTGAGACTTTGTGACAGCCATCGACTTGTTTAGAGACTGTGTCTTCCACTGTGAGTCAGACATGTCCTTCTGTAGCATTCCAGTACTTCTGAGGCATGGGTGCCTTTTTTTTTTTTTTTTTTTAATCACATGTAGGATTATTTTGAACTAGGTCAAAGAATTCTAAGAGCTTCAGACATGGTGCCAATAGGCAGCTTCCTCAGAGACCGAAAAAAATCACATACAAATAGAACCCCGCAGGCAACTTATCTACTAGCATAGTGTTAAAAATAAGATAGTATAAAGAATCTTCTTTAAATCATTTAATAAAACAATACCAGCTCCTTTTTAGCTTGCTTAAAGTAGGAAAAATAGGGTTCCTGTCACCTCTGCTACCCCCTATAAAGGAGAAACATAGACAAAACAAGTGGGAAAGGAAGCCACTTCTTAACAATTAAAAACTCTTATAATTAAAATCAGGTACATTCTGAGCCAGACTGTGAATTGTTTTTGCTTAAATACAAAGCAAAAACAAATCTTCAATCAGGATATTCAGGTTCAGGCTTCAGACATATATACCCAAACACATTTCTGAGATTATTATTCAAGTACCAGTAATATTATGAAAAATGGGTTGAAATCTGAATAAAGCTTAGATCTTATTATTCCGTGACTTGCAACAAATGTGCAATATCAACATAACATGTTATTAATGGGAAAACTAGGTGCTGGATATGTGGAAACTCCTCCATCTCAATTTTCCCATAACTTTATTAATTTTGTCCCCAACCCTTAGAAGTAGGAAGCCATGAGGCTACTACCGTCTGCTCAAAGCTTCCTCTCAGGAGGCTGATTAAGGAAGAGGTAGGGCCATGGTACCCTTCCTAGACCATTTCTATGTCCTACTAAACAGGACTCACCTCCAACTCTCCCAGAATAAGTTCTCCTTGCATTGAAGCTCTCCTGGAACAGTTCCTTCAGCCCTCAGGAAAAGCCAGGCTTCCTCCCTGTTGGCTGAGGCCCACAATTAAGGACTCTAAAATTGCCCACACCTGTTGATACCCATCACCCTTTGTGACCTGGCCTCAACAGCTGATCCGAGTTTGTCAAGCTGCTTTTGGCTTATGCGCTTATAGTTTCGCAAGTCACCAACAACCTTCACAAACATCCTCTCTACCTGTTTTAATTACAGGTCACTAAGCCCATCAGTTTGTGAGGATACACAAAAGTGAGGTGACAGCTCAGAGCCTAGTAGGTGAAAGGCCTTCTTGACAGGTTCATGGCCCCAACTGGCATAGAAGGTAAACTGGAAGCACCTTAGTATATAGGCTTAGATGAAACCAACCAAGCGTAATAGGATGGAGAAAGAAGCATCAATGAACAAGATTTGACTCATCAACTTAAAATTCTACAGGTGGAAAAGCCTTAATAAGGTATAATTCATACTAGAAAAAAAGTGAAGTGTGGTCCTAAATATTTTTTTAACCTAACAGTAAGAAAGAAAGAAAGAAAGAAAGAAAGAAAGAAAGAAAGAAAGAAAAAAGGAGACAGGTATGGTGGCACAGGTCTTTCATCCCAGCACTCAGGAGGTAGAGGCAGGTGGATCTCTGGGAGTTCGAGGCCAGCCTGATCTACAAAGTGAGTCCAGGACAGCCAGGGCTACACAGAGAAACCCTGTCTCGAAAAAACCAAGGGGTGTGAGGGGCAGTGGGGGGAAGAAGAAGGAGGAGGAAGAAAAGTTCAGTTTATATTTAAAAAAACAAAGCAAAACCAAAAACTATACTGTAATAGCATATATTTAAAAAGGTGTAAATAACAAAGATACTTATTCTCTATTGTAAATTATCTCAAAATTTAAGCCCGAGTGCATAAAAAATAGAGACAAAATACAAACAAACTCCCAACATTGAAAATACAATGGTCATCCAAAAATAACAGGAAAGAACAGGTAACGGGATGGTGTAAGTGAACCAAGATACAGAATAAATTCAAAGCATAAGTATGTTAATTCAGACAGAGGAAATTAAGTGATGAAAAGGGTAACTCCTAGTGAAATAGAGCTGCCATCAAACATGTCAGATGACACATCTGAAACAGATATATGTCACTCCAAGCAAGAGAAGAAATCAACAATGATACAGCAGAGATGGGAGGCTAAGCAACTTTTGAAACCTTAACAGAGGAATTAGTCACACAGAGGATGATATGCTCCATTTAACAGCTCTCTAAAATCAGACAGATTGTACGTACTATTCTAACACCCATGAAAATGTTTATGGGACATGCAAAAGAAAACCTTCAACATATAGAAAGCAAGCCAAAGTAATAGAGATCGTAGTAGGAATCTCTGTTACTCTGATACAAACTCATAAACTAACACCAGCATTAAAAAAAAATTACTTCAAAATTTTAAACGTTGCCCCCCCCCAAATAAAAACTTCATTAAAAAATGATTAAGGGAACAGTAGTAATATGTCTGAAAAATAAAGACAGTAGCATTGTACATCGAATTCTTAACTTTATTAGGCAATGGCTAAGTTTTGCGTACATTTAAGGAAAACTGAGATGATTAAACATTAAATCCAAGGTGTGAAAAGCATTTATGTGTTAACAGCTAGAAGGACCCAGAAGTTTAAAGAACAAACCAATGAACCACCCCATGCAAATCATTATAGAGACAGCAGGCCAAGGGATTCAGGATGGTATGCTTGCATTTTATATGTTGGCATTTAAGCTCTATATGAGAACGGTTCTATCTAAGGTTAGAAGGCTCAAGCCAAGGTCATGACTGTAGAGTAAATGATAAATCTAATGAATATTGGAATAGCAAAAGCAACAGATTAAACTATAATACTTAATAAAGCCCTCTGGACTGGGTGGGTGAAGTAACACAGCTCAATTGTTAGAGTGTTTGCTTAGTATGTCCAAAGCCCTGGGTCAGTCCCTTAGCACTGCATAAACAGGGTGTGGCAGTGCTAGCCATTAACCCCAGTTCTGGAAGGGCAGAGGCAGAGATCAGATGCTGGGGAGATGGCTCAGAACACTGGCTATTTTCCCAGAGGGCTCAGGTTCAATTCCTAGTAGCCATATGAGAATCTCACAACCATCTGTAACTCCAGTTCCAAGGGATCAGAAACCCTCTTCTGACTTCACTGGGTACTAGGTGAGCATGTGATGCAGATGCCTATATGCAGGCCAAGTACTCCCTTTCATATAAAAGAAAAACAAATAAATATCTAAGACAAAGAAATTCAAGGTTTACATGAGAACTCTGTCTCAACAAACAGAACCAAAAATAAACTGAATAAAGAGGTGATGACGAGACCTGAGATAGAGTCGAGCGAATCCAGTGCGCCTGCCTGAGAGGAACCAGGACAATGCAGGTGACGGGAATTTGGTTAGATAAATGTGACCAACTGACAGAAATTGGGTAGATTTCATGACCTAGAGAAACTTGGACCCTTGTTAAATGTGAAAAGTAATATCTTTGAAAAAGGATGAGGATGTAATCGAATTAGTCTACTGAAAACCAGAAAATTTGCAAATCAGAGTATCTGAGAGAAGTGAAATGCCTGGAAGTTTTGACATTTTTCCGGGGAAGGCTCGAACATGTCTGGGGAAGCAAAGCGTGGCAAATAGTCTTTGTCAGGAAGAACACACAGGCTAATTACCCGACACAAAATGATTACCATGGAAAACACATATATATACACAGACTGAGAAGGTTGTAGTTATGTATTTAGGGAAAATATGTATGTAACAAAAATTGAAGAAAAAGAAGCTGCACGTTTGAAAGTTAGTGATGGGGGTGGGGACTTCACGGGAGGGTTTGCAGGGAGAAAAGGGAAGGGGAAAACGATGTAATTATATTGTAATCTCAAAAACTAAGAGAAACAACAAAAACATGTTCAATTTTCTTTCCCTAGCCACTAGCCATCCCTAAACCATCAACTCAGAACTGTTTCTGCCAGAACGGGCACCTGCAGACTGGAGACAGCAGGGAAACTGAACTCTGAGCACAGCAGGAAGGACCTAGAGCCAGCTGCTCTGCAGCTCACAACCCCTCTTCACTCCGTGCTCTAACAGGCAGCTATGTCCTAGCCCCAGTCTCAGCCCAGGACAGAACTAGAAGCCGAGACCTGCACATAGGCTGGCTGGGCCTGCACATGCTACCTGGACCCATTTAGTGTGATCCCAAATTCACAGCACCTGAGGAGCCACCACAGCCCTTAGGTTAGGTCTGAGGCTACCTTCTTTCTCTCAAGCAGGACCCCAGAAATAAGTCAAGGAAACTTTCCTGCTTGGCTCCACAGGCAGTTGGCGTTGCTAAAGTAACACAGCAATTAGAGATCTCTACCCTTATTTTGCCCTTAAACCACAGACTCTCCAGCCACTCACCGCTGTGCTGGACATGGGCAGAGCCGCAAGAAGTAAGCAGAAAACAACCCCCTCACCCTACTCCTACATACATAGGCCAGAGTCTGTCTTTCAGCCTTCTGCCTTTTAAGGCCCTTTTCAGTCAGCTGCCCGCCATTCATCTGGGTCTTAGGGCAGGATGCATGCGTGGGTGCATGCGTGGGCGCAGGTGTGTGTGTGTGTGTGTGTGTGTGTGTGTGTGTGTGTGTGTGTTGTTATGGAACTATATCAACCATTCTGGCATTCCTTTCCCCATCTACAAAAACTGACTCGACTCCAAATTTGCCCTGGTTTCTGCTGCCCCTATTTACCCTGAACTGAAAAACGAATGTACTTGGCACCGACAGACTTTTAAACATCACATGATCATTATTGATTTATCAAATCACCAAATCAATTTTTGCATGAGGGTGAAAGACCTTTGAGTTCAGTGTTGGCTTGCTGCATGAGAGAAGACTTGTGACATGAATAAGCCTTGCCACTAGCCTTGCGGATTTTGTGGTTTGGAGTTTGGGTAGCTCCAGGGCTGGATGTGAAATGTGCGCCAATTCTCGGTAGATGGTGGGTAATTCTATGAGAGGGTTAGGGAAGACTGAAAGAGGGAGGAGGAGGATTGGCTTTAGGACAAAATACAGATAACTTGATAGGGAAAATCACCCTTGAGTCCTAAAAGATAAGAGGGTGTGTGGTAGGTGTGGGGGACATGCGGACAGGAAAGTTTGATCAGGGAGGGAATGTTCAGTGGTACTAATTGTCTGATGATGACTGGTCCATGAACAGTTGGATGTACATAGTGCTGTGAGAGGAGAGAGAAAGAAGTCAAATATGTAAACTAGAAAAATGCCTAGACCTAGGCCAAGAGTCAAGTAAGGTAAAGTAGATGGGAATTAAATGTGTGTGTGTGTGTGTGTGTGTGTGTGTGTGTGTGTGTGTACACCAACATGCTCTTCATGCATCACATTCTTAATAATTGTAATAAAACACCACGATACTTAATGTAAAAATTATCATTCCCAAATTTATTAAGAGAAAAACGTGGTAAAGCTAGACTTCAAGTTCATGCCTTCCTGCTGTCAACCACATGCTCAGTGTTCAAGATTTAGATCATCATTAGAAAGACACACAGGAATTGTGGAATGGTATTTCACAAAGTTGGGGGTATGATATGTGGCTTCAGTTGTTCTTGAGGAATGATATTTAAAATCATATTTAGCAGGCTGGACAAAATTTAAAATTACAGCTTGCCAGTGTTGTAAGTAAACATTCTTGGGTGGTGAAATTAAAAGGCACCAAAAGGAAAAGGCACTAGCCTCAGTCGGGTGTGAAGTTTCCAACTCAGCTGTTCCCTGATACCCTGGCAGTGTTCCCTGAGGCTTATGTCCAGGTTGCAGTCACCTCATGGTCCAGCCTGCTATAGGGACACAACTTGGTAAGGTTTCTCATAATAGACAACTGTCACTACAAAGGTAAATCATCCTGAAGTCCATGGGACTTTAAGACGCTTAGAATTCTTTGATATAAACTGTATTCCTTTCTATCTTCATGAAACCCATCTCTTCTGGACTGGAACCCACCCTATAGTTATTTAGATAAAGAACTAGAGAAAACGACTCAAGCCAACAGTTTTTCTCAGAGCTCCTACTTACTCACATTTTGTTGAGACCCTAGTTTGTTGCAGAAACTATGCCAGATACTGGAAATTCAATAGTGAACCTAACAATGTCAGTTCTTCTTCACTATGTATTTGAAGAATGCCATTTTCCCAGCATAACAGCCACTGCAAACTTCAGCAGAGCAGCTGTGACCACCTGCAAGCAACCCTCAAGATCAGACCTGTTGCCACTCCCTGGTAGAAGTAGGTGGAGAGGGTCATTAGGTTAAATTAGAGACTCCAGGCACTCTTGTGTAAACTGATAGTGAAGGGCCAGACAAACTCTATTTTGAAAAAGAAACTCCATTTTGTGTTATGCCTGGCCAACGGCTGAACCCAGATTTCAGGAAAACCACAAACTAGTCTAAACAGAAAAATATTGCCTAGCAACACAATCAGCTTACCTTGGGAAAGTCCAAATATACTCTGGCACATAGCAACAACCAGTTAGCAGAAGCCAGGCCAAAGTTCCTAATGCCCTCATGACTGCTTCAACAATCTTTTTTATAGGTCAACTTGCCCTACACCTATTACCCAACCATGAAACACTAAGGCTTATAACTCCCTGCTTGCAGCTTTTCTGCCCAAATGCCATCCAATCATATACTGTAAAACCCATTTCTTTGTCTAAGATGTATAAAAACCCTTCTCAATTGAGACTTGGGGCCACTTCCCTGCATCTGCTGTGTCAGTGCATTGGAGGTATGGCCTGGGTTCGAACCCGCTATTAAGACTTCCTTGAGATTGCATTTGGACTCGGCTCTTGGGTGGTCTGTTTGGGGAGTCCCTCAAAATGTGGGCAAAGCAATAGTAGATATAAGTGACCCCGAAAATTCTCTCAGTGAACTTGTACAGCTGACAAACACCTTCTGCAAAGTGACTGGATACAAAATTAGCTAAAAAAAAAAAAAAAAAAAAAAAAAATCAGTAACCTTCCTATATACAAACAGTAAATGGGCTGACAAAGAAATAATGTAAAGAACACCTTTCACAATAGCCATAAATAATATAAAATATCTTAGTGTAACTCTAACCAGGCAAGTGAAAGACCTATATGACAAGAACTTCAAGTTTTTGAGGAATGAAATTGAGGGAAATATGAAAAAATGGAAAGATCTGTCATGCCCATGTATCAGTGGGAAGAACATGGTAAAAATGGACATCTTTCCAAAAGGAATCTACAGATTCAGCACAATTCCCATAAAAATTCCAAGAACACTTTTTACAGACCTTGAAAGAATACTACTCAATTTTATATGGAAAAAAAAAATCCCAGGATATCTAAAACAATTCTGTACAACAAAAGAACTTGTGGAAGTATCACCATCCCTGATTTCAAACTACAGTAAGAATAATAGTAACAACAGTGGCATGGTATTGGCATAAAACACACAGGTAGATCAGTGGAATCAAATCAAAGACTCAGAAATAAACCATACACCCGTGGACACTTGAGTTTTTACAAAGAAGCCAAAACCATACAATGGAAAAAAGGAAGCATCTTCAACAAATGGTGTTTGTTTAACAGGATATCTGCATGTCAAAGAATGGAAATAGATATATATCTATTACCCTGCACAAAACTCAAGTCCAAGTACATCAAAGACCTCAGCATAAAACTGGATAAACCAAATCTGACAGAAGAGAAAGTCAGGGAATATCTTTGAATCTGTTGGTACAGGAGACAATGTCCTGAACAGAATACAAACACTTCAGGCACTGAGATGAACAATTAATGAATGGGACCTCATGAAGCCGAAAAGCTTCTATAAAACAAAGTACACTGTTAATAGGATAATATGACAGCCTGCAGAATGGGAAATGAACTTCACTAACCCTACATCTGACAGAGGGCTGATATCCAAAATATATAAAGAACTCAAGAAATTAGAGACCAACAAACAAAATAACTCAATTAAAAAGTGGGGTACAGAGCTAAACAGAAAATTCTCAACAGAGGAATCTTTAATGGGCTAGAACTAATTAAAGAAGTGTTTAACATCCTTAGTCATCAGGTACATAAAAATCAAAATGTCTCTGAGATTCCATCTTACACACATCAGAATGGCTAAGGTCAAAAGGTCAAGTACAGGCTGGTGAGAATGTGGAGAAAGGGGAGCACTCATCCATTCCTGGTGGGAGTGTAAACTTGTACAACCACTGTGGAAATCAACCTACCTCAAGACCTAGCTATACCACTCCCGGGCATATACCCAAAAGATGCTCCACCTTACCACAAGGATACTTGTTCAACTATTTTTTCTCATAGCTTTATTCATAATAACCAGAAACTGGAAACAACCTAGATGTCTCTCAACTGAAAAATGGATAAAGAAAATGTGGTGTATTTACACAATGAAATACTAATCAGCTATTAAAAACAAAGACATCATGTAATATACAGACAAGTGGCTGGATCTAGAAAAGAGCATCCTGAGTGAGGTACCTCAGATGAAGAAAGACACAATGTACTCACTTATAATGAATATTAGCCACAACATATAGGATATCCATTGTACAATCCAAAAACACAAAGAAGCCAAGGAGGGCCTAAGGGAGGATGCTTGAATCTCACTCAGAAGAGGAAATAAAATGGTCATCTGAAGTAGATGGAAGGAACTGGGTGGGAGAGGGAGTAGGGAAGGCATTCGTGGACAGGGATGGACATAAGGTATGGGGAGAACAGGGCATGTATATGGAGGACCACGAGGGAGAACAGAAATTGGTGGTGGGGGGGCATCTCTGGGACAAGGAGGATCCCAGGAGTCTATGGGAGTGAGCCTAGCTGAGACTCCTAGTGGAGGGGATTAAGGAGCCTGAAATATCTATTTCCTGTAGCCAGGTGGGACTTCCAGTGGAGGGAGGAGGACATCAACTCACCCATTAAAACTTCAAACAAAAATTGTCTTGCCTACAAGAAGAGTAGGGGTTAAGATGGATCAGAGGTCAATGGAATGGCAAATCAGTGACTAGCCCAACTTGAGGCTCACCCCAAGTGCCAACCCCTGACACTCTCACTATCCATGACATTCTTCTATGCTTGCAGAGAGGATCCTAGCTTAACTATCTTTTGAGAGGCTTCATCCAGCAGCAGATGGAAACAGATGCAGAGACTCACAGCCAAACAATAGACCAAGTTCTGGGAGTTTTGTTGAAGAGTAGGAGGAAGGATAGAGGAAGCCTGAGGGGTCAAGGACACCACAAGAAGACCTATAGAGTAAGCTAACCTGGGCCCATGGAGGCTCACAGAGACTGAACCACCAACCAAAGAGCAAGCATAGGCTGGACCTAGTCCCCCTACACATATGTAGCAGATGTGCAGCAGGTTGACAATGAGTCCCTTAAGAATGGGAGTAGGGGCTGTCTCTGCCTCTGTTTCCTGCCTCTGTATCTCTTTGCTCTAGCTAGGCTGTCTTGTCAGGCCTCAGTGGAAGAGGATGCATTTAGTCCTACTGTGACTTGAGGTGCCAGGTGAGTTCATTCTCCTTAGGGGCCTCCTCTTCTCTAATAAGGAGAGTTGGGAGAGGTGTATGAGGGTGGGACTTGGAGGAGAGGAAGGTGGGGGCTGGGATCAGGCTGTAAGAAAAAAAAAGAACTCAGGAAATTAGACACCAACAAACCAACCAAATAACCCTATTAAAAATGGGGTTCAGATCTAAACAGAATTCATGGCAAAAAGATTCACTAATGGCTGAGAAGCACTTAAAGAAATCTTCAACATTTTTTGTCAGCAAGGAAATGCAAATCAAAATGGCTCTGAGATTCCATCTTACACCTGTCAGCATGGCTAAGCTTAAAAAGTCCCATGATAGCACAGGGTGATAAGGATGTGGAGCAAGGAGAACACTCCTCCATTACTGAAGGGAGTGCAAACTTTACAACCACTGTGGAAACCAATCTGGTTCTTTCTCAGAAAACTGGGAATAGCTCTACCTCAAGACCCAGCTATACCACTCCTGGTATACCCAAAAGATGCTCCACCATACCAGAAGGACATTTGCTCAACTATTTTCATAGCAGCTTTATTCATAGTAGCCACAAACTAAAAACAACCTAGATGTCGCTCAACTAAAGAATGTATAAAAAAAATGTGGTACATTTACACAATGAAATACTACTCAGCGATTAAAAACAAACAAACAAACAAACAAAAAAAAGGAATTTGTAGGCAAATGGATAGAACTAGAAAACAGCATCCTGAGTGAGGTAACCCAGAGCCAGAAAGACACACATGGTATGTACTCACTAATAAGCAGATTTTAGCCATAAAGTACAGGTTAACCATGCTACAATCCACAGTGAAGAAGCTAAGAAGCAAAGAGGGCCTCAGGGTGAATACTTGAACCTCACTGAGAAGGGAAAATAGAAAAGGCATTGAGGTAGATGGAGAGAGGAAACTTGCTGGGGGAGAGAGTTGAGTGGAGTAGCAGGGAGAAAGCAGGGGGAGAAAGTACTGGGAGAAAGAACTGGATCATTTGTGTGGTAGGGCATCTCTGCGATAAGCTTTAGACAATGGAAACTCCTAGGAAGCTATGAGAATGACCTTAGCTAAGATTTCTAGTGGTGGGGGGTATGGAGCCTGAAATGTCCATCTCCTGTAACCAGAAAAGATTTCCAGTGGAAGGACTGGGACACCAACCCAGCCACAAAACATTTGACCCACAATTTGCCCTGCCTACAATATGTGCAGGAATAAAGACAGAACAGAAATTGAGGGAATGGCCAACCAATGACTGGTCTAGCTTGAGACTCATGCCATGAGAAAGCCCAACCCTGTCATTATTAATGATATTTTGATATACTTGTAGACAAATGCCTAGCATAATTCTAATATGAGTGTCTTCACCCAGTAACTAATGGAAACATATGAAGAGATCCACAGCCAAACATTAGGAGGAGCTTGTGAAATCCTATGAAAGAGGTGGAGAAAAGATTGAAGGAGCCAGAGAGGTCAAGAACACAACAACAACAACAACAACAACAACAACAACAAAAACCTTACAGAATCAATTAACCTGAGCTTATAGGGGATCACAGAGACTGAACCACCAAACAGAGAGTATGCATAAGATGAACTTAGGCATGTATGTATGTGTGTGTATACACACACACACACACACACACACACACACACACACACACACACACGCTCTCTGTTTGCTCTACACACACACACACACACACACACACACACACCCCACCAGCAGCAGCAGGGGATGTATCTGACTCTGCTGCCTGTCTTTGGATCACTTTTCCCTAACTAGGCTGCCTTGTCTAGCTATAATAGGAAAAGATGTGCCTAGTCCTACTGCAACTTGATATGCCAAGATGGGTTGATATCCATGGGAGGCCTCCTTTTTTTTTGAGGAGAAAGTGGGAACTGAAGGATGGGAGTGGGGGAGGTGAGATAGAGTGACTGAGAGGAAAAGAGGGAGGGGAAGCTGCAACTGGGATGCAAAGTAAATAAATCAATTAAAAAATAATTGTCTCACAAAATTTTATTCAATTTTCAAAGCTGTTACCATGGCAATAAACCCAAGATGAACAGGTCACAGCTTCTGAAAGAACATTCTTGTAGTTAGTCTCCTGAAAGCACTTTTGACATCTTTGTTTCTCAGACTATAAATTATGGGGTTTAGCATTGGAGTCACCACTGTATAGAACACAGATATTATCTTATCCTGTTTCTTCGTGGTTTTGGTGTTTGGTTGCATATAGTTAAATATTGCACACCCATAGAAGAGGACAACAACAATGAGGTGGGAACCACAGGTTGAAAAAACCCTAAGTTTCCCATCTCCAGACTGTATCTGGACCACAGTGGAGATGATGTTCCAGTAGGAGATGAGGATGAGGGAGACAGGTGCTAGGAGGATTACCACACCCATTGCAAAGATGGCCATTTCTGTGCTGTAAGTGTCTGCTGAAGCCACCTTCAAGAGCGCAGGAAGTTCACAAAAGTAATGGCTGACTATGTTCTGCCCTCGATAGGGAAGATGGAAAGCAACACTAATATCTACCAGGGAAACTAGGAGCCCACTGGCCCAGGACCCTAGGGCCAACTGAAGACACAGTTGTTGGGTCATGATGGTGGAGTAGTGCAGGGGCTTGCACACAGCCACGTACCGGTCATAGGACATCACCGCCAGCAGCGCGCACTCTGTACACCCAATCTGAAGGGAGACGATTACCTGTGTCACACAGCCCCCAAAAGAAATAGTTTTCCTTTTTGCCAGGAAGTGGGACAACACTTGAGGAACGATGCTAGTTGAGAAACAGAGATCTGCAAAAGACAGGTTTCTAAGAAAAAAATACATGGGGGTGTGAAGGCGAGAATCCGTGAGGATGAGGACAATGATGAGCAGGTTTCCAGTTACAGTCAGTACATAAACGATGAAGAAGAGAACGAACAGGAAGATCTGTGTCTGTGCATCTTGTGAAAGACCCAGTAACAAGAACTCATCTACAAAGGTCTGGTTGTCTCTTCCCATTGGTGTTTTTGCTTGTTTACCTGTTTGCCACAAACAACAAGAACACAGTGTGATTTATGGCATTAAGTACTGTAGAAGTGGGCTTGTGTTAAAAACTGACCATCTACTTTGAGGTAGGCTAGGTGTTGCCAGGAATTAGCTTGTCTTGTTGTCAAAGAGTCTTTAGAATAATAAAAACATCTTTAAATGCCATATTCTGTAGGTCTCTGAGGCTCTTGAAGACTTTATTTTACCTTATATATCTATCGAATCACAGCTATTTGTTAGACCTAGGATATATATTCTTGAGATAAAATTAGACTAGTATTTGACATGACCACGATTTGTTCAACTAAGAATTAGCTTGTATTACTTAATTATCTTAAATAGGCTGCAACCCCACTTTTAAGGTATTGGAAGTAAACTTTGTATTATAATTGAGTTGGAGGGGTATAATACCTCTATTAGAGTGTATACACACACACACACACACACACACACACACACACACACACATGAAGAGTAATCTTAGATTTGAATTCTATGTCAATGTATCAGAATTACACTTATTTTGCACCCATATAAAAATTCTATATCAATGAATTAAAAATAACCTTATTTTTGAGTAACAATTGAAGCATTGAGTTGAGGAGTAGATTCAATAATCTACCTTTTGTTCTATCCTCCCTCTGTATTTCTATATCCTCATCAAAGAACCTCCTTATGGAGTTGTCTTCCAATGTGGCAAACAAGCCACTGAGCAAATGTCCTCGTTTCTGCCACAGACAGAATTCTGCCTAAAAATGGGCAAGCTTGGATACAGGCGGAGTCATTGGTCAAACTCTACCAAGACAGGGTAAGCAAGTCCTCAATAGCGTGCAAGTATGTCTGTCAGAGATATCGGGCCAGAAGGCTGAAGATGATGTTCCAATGTTGTAGAGAGTGTTGAGTGACTTTTCAGGCAGTAAACTGTCTCAGTCATTTCTTCATTTTGGAAGCTGCTAACCGGTTCATTCAGGTAATTAAGTTTTATTCCTTCTCAAGTCTCTGATGGGGTTGAAGACCAGATAGTTTAGTCTTACAATTAAGCTTAGTTGGTTAGGGGTTAAGATGTTTTTAGATCAAGATAGATGTTTTAAGTTAATAGAGATGAGCTATGATACATACTGATTTTCATTCAGAAAATTAAACCCAACAAGATAGGAAAGATGTTTACTTCAAGTTTGCCAAATACAAATAGCCAAATCACTATGAATGTAACATTTATATAATTCCTGATTGTCTTGTGGTTTTTCTTGCTGTATGTGGTTAATTTTACTCATGTGCAGTAATATAAATGTGTATGTTAAAAACATAACAAAAAACCTGACTGTCTAGCTGGATATTTCTAGGATTTTATATTTTTCTCTATTTAACATGCTCTAATATGGTTATTTTTATTTTAATTGTTGGTTTGTAGTTTACAGCTACCTCACTCCCCCAAGCTGTCTTATAATCACTGCTGTGTTTTAAATAGATAAAATACTGTATAGGTTAAAGTCTTCCCGGGAGTAGTGGAAATAGGCCTCAGAAGTTAGGAACACTGGATGCTCTTCCTGAACACCCAGGTTCAATTTCTCAGCACTCACATGGCAGCTTGTAAGTGTCTTTAATGCTGATCTGTGAGACTCTGATGCCCTTTTCTGGTCTCTGCAAGCACTAGGCACACACATGGTACACAGTCCTAAATGTAAATAGAAACCACTCATAGACATTTTAAAAAAGTTAAAGCTTCCCTGGCTGGTTTGGGAGAATAACATTTATATGTGAAAAATAAGTTAAAATTGTTCTGATGCCTGGTTAGGACTACATCTGAAACAATGAAAAAAATATAAATTCTGCATGTGACATATGTAGAAAGGTATCTGTGAAATAGTATTATGACAGTATTAAAAAAAAAACCTACCAAAATGAGAACATTTGAGGGAGAGGCTAGATAAAAGTTAACTATGACCTTTCAGCCCATATAAAACACCCTAAAATTAAGTTCAAAGAATGATGGTCCAAGGAAGAAACTGTGGTATGGGATATATGCAGAGATTTAATATATTGAATATTTTTTAATATATTGAATATCAAGAATATTAAATTAAAGTAATTTATTTACATCATTGTAGTTCAGATAAAATATTTAGGTGAAATTAATAAAGAATTCAGAATCAAATTCAAGGATAGTTTGAGAATAAATGATAAAGAAAATAAATGACAAATGAACATCTAAATCAATAGAGAAATGACATATTAAAAACAGCTATCTGATTAGAACCAAACTTTCTCACAATTAATCTACCTTTTTCACGAAACTTAGAAGAACATACAACAAAGCAAAATAAAACACCTTATAATTGGTCCCAAAATAAATATTTTGTAATCTTTGAATGTGGAAGGACTTTTTTTGGGGGGCATTGAAAAGCATAACCATTAAATTAAATTGCTATGCTTTATCTCATAGTCCCTTCAAAGTGACTGATTGAATAAACACCATATAGAAAGTCTTGTTGTCATATTAACGGGATTTGAAAAATCAAACAAAAGAACTCTTCATAAGAAAAGAAGGAAGAATGCACCAGTCAGTAGAGTGGCACCAGAGCCTGAGTTACATCCCTAGAGCCCATATCAATAGTCCAGGCGAGGTGGCACACACTTGTATTTCCAACATTGTGGAGACAGATAAAGGCAGACCCCTGGAGCTCCCTTGCCAGCCAGTCTTACCTTCTTGGCTAGGGATCCTTTTGTTTCTGCCTCCACAGTGCTGGTATTACAAGGGGGGAGATAAATGCCGAAAAAAGATAGGTAAAATAACAGGCTATCTGAAAGAGTCATAAGAAATAATGCTATTAACTATCTATAATATCTATAATATATTAGTCAATATATAAATGTACATATATCTTTTAAGTAAAAACATCTCATCTTGACTGAAAATGCCCCCCAAAAGCCAAAACCCACCTAACAAAAATCCCAATACCAGGCATGAGAGTAGTTGAGTGGCACTGTCCAAGAGACTTCCAAAACATTGTAAGCTATTGTGCTATTGCCCTTGGTTGCCAACCCACTTCCTGGAGATAGAAGATAAAATCCCTATTGCAAAAGACACCATGTATTTTGGACACGGGGCCAAGAAGCCCAGAGTTGGATCTAATCTCAAAGCCTCTCCCACTGACAAGGACTAGCTTTCATGGTACTAGAGGCATAATGCAAGTTTCCAAAGGACAGAAAGAACCAACAGTCCTACCTAGCTATGATGTCAATGAACCACAACCACAACTGGCATTGGCACAGTAACCCTAAGGCTGCAGTAGTGGCGCATACCTTAGCTGTGATCATGAGTTCTCATTGGACTTAAGACCTGCTCAATGAAGGGAAATTATGCCTGGGACCAGAAACCTAGCCAGTTACCTAGGACTAGTAAAGTCATGGCTTTGGAGGACATGCTACAACTACTCCACCACTCTGTCAAGCTAGTGTAATCCCTAACTACATCCCGAATATTTGTTCTTATGCCCAAAGATAACCATTCACCAAGAAAAACCATCTTTGCAACAGGTGGAGACTGTTATAGAAAACCACAGCTGTTTGAGTTCAGAATTGTGGAGCCCGGTCTCTGTGAATACATCCACAAAACAACTCCTGTACCTAAGGCTCAGGGACCACTGCAGAATAGGGAGAAAAAGACCATAAGAAGAGGGAGTTTTCTGTGAGATTGTGTCACCTAGAAATGTCAGAAGCTCCACCCATGAAGTCTCACCAACATGGCTGTCTAAACATGACCTGAACAAGGCAGGTCACCAATAGACGAGTGTAGGCTTTATTTTCTAACAAACATATTTTATTACACACTTACTAACAGAGAGTACCTCACTTATAGCCCAACTAACCTAAACAATAGGAAAAGAAGATTAAAGAATACAATAACATAAGGATATAAGTCCCGAGGAACAATTCTCCTGGTGTAGTCAGCAGGATTTCTTCTGCTGGAACCTGGAGCAACCAGAACCCGGAACCTCAGCCGGAAGTCTCAAAGCCTTCCCTTGAGCGATTGTCTCTAGGAGCGTCTCGAAGTGGAGTGATGACCAGCCAAAACTATCCCAAGTCTCCAAAGGCCCTGCCTCTTGTTTTTGGCTCATATTTATACCTCCCCTCAGCATTTGTTCAAGGATGTTTTCCAGCTTCTTAATAACTAATCTCCCCCACATGGTGGTTTACCTTCTAAGGGGATAAACATCACCTGCTCTCTCACAAGTCTTTTTCTCATCCCCCACTTGTGATCTAAACAACAACAAAAAAATGTTTATGTGTCTTCAGATTGCTAACATGGAAGGGGGAAGATTCAGGAGACCTCAGCTCTAAACAAGGAACCATAAGCAGGTAGGGAATGCTGAGAGTGGGAGAAATTGTACATACCCTGGTTATCCAACTCCGAATGATTAGCCCTGAAGATCTATATGGATTGATAATGTTACATATGTATGAAATAATGGAAGAAAAAGATGCTATGAATTTGGAGGATATCAAGAGGGTTATACATGGAGACAGTTGCATGGAGGAAAGGGAAGCGGGAAATGATATAATCGTAATCTCAAAAAATTAAAATTAAAATGAATGTTCCCTTTCCCTATGAAAATATCAACTTTTGGCACTTTGTATGTTATAAGTAAACTATGGACATGCATGACACTTTGTTTCAAATATTCACGTTATAGAATTATATCTAAAATAAACTAACATACAGTTTAAATGTAGGTAAACAAATTATAATTTTCCTATAAAATACAATCTATGCAGTATAATAGAGAATTAGTAAGACTACAGACATCTGAATCACACATACATGAATTGGTTTCTTACTTTTATAGCCTTGGGAAACCCTTTTGTTGCCAATCTATAAAATCAATACTATAGCAAATCTATGCTACAAATGTAGAGATTAAATACACACTTAATAGGAATTTTGCTTTATTTCTGGAAATTAAAAGAAATGGCCAAAGTGATAAAGAAAACTAAGATATGATGATCTTAATTAAATTGATTGCTAAGTACATCTATGTTTTCCATAGAAAAGATGTCTGTTTAGCTAAGTAGTGTGTTACACACACACACACACACACACACACACACACCAAACAAAAACCAAAGAAATATTTTAGTGAAAAATAAAAAGGAGGTTGAGAGATTTTATATATATATAATATATATATATATTTATATCTATGGCATATATGCAGAAATGGTACCCCTTTCACAGTGATGACTTCAACACCCAGCAGAGAACAGACATTCAGAATTCTGGTAAAGTCTGTAGTCAATTCAGGTTCCCCTTTATCTACTGGGACTATATTATAAGACCCCCAGTGCATGTTTCAGGCCTAGGTAAGTATCAGATCATATAACTTTTATTTCCTACAAATACATTCATATGAAAAAGCATTGGCAGAGCATTGGCAACAATAACGAATGAAATAGAACAGTAATGAAAACACAGTATAGTGGCTGTTAGGTGAATATAAGGTCTTAAAAAACCTCAGAGACCTACAGAATATGGTATTTAAAGATGTTTCTATTATTCTAAAGATTCTTCGACAACAAAACAAGCTAAATTCTGGCAACACCCAGCCTGGCTCAAAGAAGAAAATGAGCATCAAAAAAATCTCCTCATGGAGTTGGCTTCAAATGTGGCAAGCAAGCCACTGGGCAAAATGTCCTTGTTTCTGCCACAGACAGAATTCTGCCTAAAAATGGGCAAGTTTATATGCAGGCAGAGTTGATTGATGGCCAAACTCTGCCAAGACAAGGTAAGCAAGTCTTCAATAATTCCTGCCTTGCACATATGTCTATCAGAGATATTGGGCTAGAAGGCTGAAGATGATGCTCCAACATTATAGAGAGTGTTGGGTGACTGTTCAGAAAGGAAACTGTCTCAGTCATTTTTTCATTTTGGAAGCTGCTAACTTGAATTCCACATTCACTCAAGTATTTAAGTTTTATCCATTCTCTGATGGGTTTGAAGACCAGATAGCGTAGTCTGTCAATTAAGCTTAGTAGATTAGGGCTTAAGATGTTTTTAGATCAAGATAGATATTTTAAGTTAATAGAGATGAGATATGATAGATATTAATCTCCATTCAGATATTTAAACCCAACAAGATAGGAAAGATGTTTACTTCAAGTTTGCCAAATACAAATTGCCAAATAACTATGAATGCAGCATTTATACAATTCCTTATTGTCTTGTGGTTCTTCTTGCCATATGTAATTAATTTTACCCATGTGTAATAATATAAATGTATATGTTAAAAAAGAAACATAATACTAATAAAAAGAATACCAACAGAGCAAACTAACCAGGACGCAGAAGGGCTTACCGACACTGAAACACCAATCAAAATTCATGCATAGACTGGACCTAGTTCCCAAGATAAGTGTAGCCAATGGGCAGCTCAGATTTCATGTCTGTCCTCTACCAAGTGGAGCAGGGGCTGTCTCTGACATGGACTCCATTGCCAGCTTTTTGATCACTTCCCCCTGGTGGGGCTGTCTTGCCAGGCCACAGGGGAAGAGGACATGCTCAGTTCTGATATGACTTAATGAGCTGGGGTGCATGGGAAAGGAATGGGTGAGAAGGGGGGCTCCCCTTCTCTGAGGAATAGGGTAGGGGGAAAGGAGTTGAGGGAAGGATGGGGGAACTAGGAGGAGTGGAGGGACGAGGCTACGACTAGGATGTAAAGTGAATAAACAAACAAACAGAAAAAACTTACTAAGAAATTTCACACACTTAAAAAAGAAATAATGAAGACAAGCTTCAATATTTATGAATTGTGGTCAACAATGGATGACTAAAGTCAGGGATAAGATGGAATTGTTGCATTAAGAATATGGGTACTGAGTGAAGAATGTAGAATTTGTATTTAGACATTTATATGTGGATATATAGTCTAATATCAAAACAGAAAAGAGGAAAAGTAAATGAGTGAGAAGGAGCTAAGCCATGACATGAGGTGTCCTTTACATTTCACAGAAGGCCAGGGATGCTTTTCCTTTCATACTTTAAAGATTTTATATGACTATTATCTTTCCTGAGTGAACCAACTGCCAGCTGTGGGAAGAACATGAAGAACAATCAATAAGAGTAAGGAAAATTGAACAAGGAGGACAGAAGTTATAAGAAACAGAGAGGAACCTAAGACCACAAGATCCTGATATGTAAAGGAGAGGCATGAGGAAGAGAAGCCAGGGAGAGGTCTGTAAGTCTGGAACCTTCCTCGGAAAGGAGATGCAATAAATCTCTATATCTCTTGTGCCATAATAACACTGAAATAATGAACTCTTTCCAGGTGTCCTTTCATTTTTCTTATGTAAGTCACTAGATACGATTGGTCTCAAACTCATGGCTCTCTTTCCTTCCCTGGTGAATAGACTACAGGTATATGCCACATTACCTGGTTCTAGATGTCTTTGTTTTTACTGGTTGATTTGTTCTTTGACAACGCCATACATGTACATTGTAATGACTGTTAAATAGACCAACAGCTGCACACAGGAGACTTCTCCATGCACACTCTCTATGAACTGCATCTGTTTACTCTCTGCTTTACAGCTATCTCACACAACACGTCATCAGTCACGATACACTCACTCAGAAGCACATAGTCTTTCATATAGCATCTGGATGTCCACCAACTCTTCCACCAGGCAGAGGAAGTACTGACCAAAGCTGAGTCATGCAGCAACTTATGCAACACAACTCATGCCCGTTGTATGTGAGAAGAGTATTTAAACATTGAGTTAAAATTAGATGATACCAGTAGCAGGGTTGTTACCTCTTCTGCACTAGGAGAATCATCTTGGTTGTACTCAGACTCTCTCTTCCATAGTGTCATCAGGGGATTGGAGCCAGCAGAGTTGATTCAATCACATCTCCTACACAGAACAATGCTTAAGAGAAAAACATTCTTGATGAGTTCCTCGGACAGATATTCTTAGTGTCCTTGTAACTCCCACTCTACTTAGGGAGCCATCCACAAAGAGAGATGGTGGAATGTGTACAAAGCTAAAGAAGCAAGAAGAAGCTGAAGGCTGATAACTGAAAAGGGGGAGAGCCAGGCAGAGCAGCCTTCCACACCAAAGGCAGAGCAACACCGGAAGGCATAGCCTCTGTGCCTTTGTGATTCCTGTGAATCAGCTTCATACATGAAGGGGAAAGTTTGGATCCTAGTTTTCAGACTGGGATTCTGGAGAAGAATGGGAATAGAGTTTTTGCCTGGGAGCCTAGCAAAGAAAAGCATAAGGGAGTAGAAGGGCTAACAGCATAGCCTATTTTTTTCACTTCAATCTTCAGTTAACCCTAAAGAATCCTCCAGACTAGATTTGTTAGCAGCCTCCCTCTCTTACCTCAGGGCAGACATGGAGCTCAAACAGTGTTGGACACATCATCCCTGAAGGAACCTCTAGGACCTAGCATGAGGGAGAGACTTGAAGAACAGTACTGGCTTCTGAAAGATTTTTCTCAAAGCCCATACTGATCTTATGAGTTTTAGCTTTATTCTAATTATGACTTTCTATTTTACTTCACTGAATACAAGTTCCAAGTCTCTCAGGTCTTGCTTCTAAATAGTTTCCTTTGAGGAACAATTTAAAGATAAGGTCCTAAGGGTTGTGTAAACATGGTATTCCCTGGAGTATTGAGCGCCCTCGGTTTTATTACCTATCTGTCCTTTACAGCAACTGGGATACTTTGTGTTATAACTGAAATCACAGGCTAAATTTGCCAAATCACACATATATGTCTGGACTTCAAATTTTATATAAATTTAGCTCAAAATAACCTCAGAAGATATGTGCTTAGACTTTTACAAAGTCACTTAACTTCTGGTTTTGTCCATATGGTAACTGAATAGAAATCAGGATGAGCATGCATCTGTTCACCTGAGTGTGGGATTTACAGCTGAGAACTGTAACTTAATTTCTGGCTTGCACTTTCCATTCAGTTTGAGGAGGTTTGGCACCTAAAGTACACAGAATACTACCTAAAATAACAGGATTTAATTTTTTTAAACACTTCCCTAATATTAACATGGCAGTGAACATTTCCAGTGTGTTTCTTATTAAAATTATATACTTCTGTTGGACATAAAAATGAAGTATTTTGTTTATAGGGATAATTTATAATCAGACAAGTTTAAAATTACATTTATTTGTGTTGTGCACGTGTGTGTGTGTGTGTGTGTGTGTGCGGGCATGCCCATGCATGCATTTGTGGGCATGTGAATGATTTAGTTTTCACCCTTTTACTATATTTGCCTCAGGAACTGAAGTCAGGTTGTTAGGCTTGGTAGACAGTGCTTTTAGCTACTGAGCCATCTCACTAGCCCAAAGCCAGATAATTTTTAGATTGAGACTTTAGATTCTTAAAAAAAAAAAAAAAAAGTGTTCTCTTCTTTCTCATGTTCGTGAGGACTTTTCATTTGCAAATTTCATACAATATATTTTTGCTATATTTATCCTTCACCCTTCAAATTCTCCCAGACCCACTCCTCTTCCCTACCCACCCATCATTGTGTCCCTTAAAAAAATAACCCATCAACTCTCATTTGTACTTCCCATATACTCTTGGGGCATATGGCCACCCTCTGGAGTCTGTTAGATTTTCCAGGGATCATACTCATAAATATCATCATCATCATCATCATCATCATCATCATCATCATCATCATCAAGAGCAACAACACTACAGAGTATCCTCACAGTCGCCATCAATTGCCAATAGCTCCTCAGCTTAACATGTGTTAGAGGGCTTCAACCCAACTAGTTTTAATAGTCTAATTGTGTATCCCTATTTTCCCACAGAAATATGAGAGTACGTCTATGCAGTTATTAAATGGACAAACTGAATTGATATTTATACTGTATTTTTATATACCGGTCTTGTTTTCTTCATACTAGGAGGATGGTTTATGGTTTTTCTATTCTGCTTCTTTTTATGATCGAGAGTTAATCCATTGCATTTTACGCCACACTGTGAAGCAGATGAACATCTGTGTTATATGGGCATTGTAGAGCCTGAGAAAGTGTACTAAGAGAGTAGAAACTGGAATCACAAAAAGAATTTATTTTCTGGCGACTACTGAGGACTGAGTGTGGTGCCAATACTAGTCTAGGAGAAGAAACTGAAGCCTCAACACTACTGTAACCTACCTCCTCTTGAACATTGCAAACACCCTCCCTAGAAGAACAAGGGTTATTAGAAACTCTAACCATTCTGATGGGTGTAAGAGGGACTCTCATAGCCATTTTGATTTGCATTTCTCTGATGACCAAAGACATTGAGCATTTCTTTAAGTGTTTCTCAGCCATTTTATATTCCTCTGCTGAGAATTCTCTGTTTAGTTCTGAGCCCCATTTTTTAATTGGGTTATTTGGTTTGGTGGTGTTTAGTTTCTTGAGCTCTTTATATATTTTTGATATTAGTCCTTTGTCAGATGTGAGTATATAAAGTGAGGGATACATAGAAACATGCATGATGAGAACAAAGCTGAGAGATCACAGCTTCAGTCACACACGGAAGGTGAACTGCAAGTGAAACAAAGGTATACACTCTCCAAACTCTCCCTGTTTCCTTCAGCAAGGCTCCCCTTGCTAAAGGTTCCATAACTTGCTCAAACAACACCACCAGCTGGGGACCAGGTGTTCAAGTGTGTGTGTAATTGTGGACATTTCTTAACCAAATCACTACATAAATGTTCAAAGAAATAAAAGAGGACACAAAACTTCCTGTATGAATTTTAGGGAAATGAAAGTAAAAGGTATGAAAGTGGGATTTGATAATCAGGTAGAAATGTGTGTGTGTGTGTGTGTGTGTGTGTGTATGAGAGAGAGAGAGAGAGAGAGAGAGAGAGAGAGAGAGAGAGAGAGAGAGAGAGAGAGAGAGAGAGAGAGAGAGAGAAAACTATTGACACTAGGGAAGCATCTAATGAACTTGAGAGTCAATAGAACCAGGAGCTCTAAGGAATGTGACTCAAGAGTCCATTACTGGGCTTCTCTGAAGCTGTTATTCTAAGACATCTCAGGGCTCAATTCAGGAACAGAGGAGCAATGATAAATGTACAAAGTAGTTCTCACCACTTTTACCACATGAGCTCGAGGACAGAAGGTCTCAGGCAAATTAGGGCTGTTGGCAAATGCCTTTGACTATTGTAAACTAGGGAAAAGATACATCTTTCTTGTGGGATTTGTTGAGCAGATTTCACACAGCAGGAGGAAAGTGCATTTTATAGGTAGGCTACAAAAGTCAAACAAAGAGCTCTGAGGAAATCCTCATCAACAGAACAGATCATGGAGAAGACAGAATGTGAGAGTTTGAAGACAAGGTAGAAAAATTGGAAAATTAAGAACATGAAAAAACTAAATGTGTGTTTGAACAGCACATTTGAGATGGATGAGGTGGCATGAAAATAAATCTATAAATCATGGATATAGAGGAGGAAGAGGAAGAGGAAGAAGACAAAGAAGAAAGAGGAAGAAGAATGAGAATAAGAAGAATTATTATTTCAAGCTAAAGACATAGAAAACATTTTCAATAAAACCATGGAAGAGAAATTCCCAAATGTAGGGAAAGAGATGACCATCCAGATACAGGAGGCATTTACAATTAACCAGAGCAGATCAGAGAAAGATATCTCTAATTATATTATAGTTAAGTGACTAAATACCAAGAAAAAACTATATTGAAAAATGCAATTAATGAGAGTAAAAACTTTTTCTATGATAAAAACAGGAATTCACTACCCCTAAGACAGCTCAATATAATATACTTTAAAAATCCTACACACTAAAGAAAAAGATAAATACGCCCATGAGTCTATACTAGGTAAACAAATGAAGAATAGAAAAATGACAAATACTACAAATTAACAAAATAGTGGAAATCATTAAAACACTTCAGTAATCATTTGAAACAAAAATGATCTCAATTGCTTGAGCAAATGACATAACCTAGACAGTGTGGTGGTTCATGTCTTTAATCCCAGCACTCCACAGGGAGAGGAAAGGTGATCTCTGTGAGCTCTGTGACCACTGAAATAATTTTGTCTAAAAATGGGCAAGCTTGGATGCAGGCAGAGTTGATGGCCAAACTCTGCCAAAACAGGTAGGCAAGTCCTCAATAGTTCCTGCCTCACAAATATGTCTGTCAGATATACCGGGCCAAAGGCTGAAGATGACACTCCAATTTTATAGAGAGTTTTGGGTGACAATTCAGGCAGGAAACTTTCTTTGTCTTTTTTTTCACTTTGGAAGCTGCTAATCCACACTTTCTGTTTACTCAGACAATTACTTTTATTCCTTCTCAAGTCTCTGGTGGGGTTGAAGAACAGATAGCTTAGTTTTACAATTCAGCTTAGTTGTTTAGGGGTTAAGATGTTTTTCAGTCTAGATAGATGTTTTAAGTTGATAGAGATGAGATATGATTTAATTTTAGACTCACCAAGATAGGAAAGATGTTTTCTTTAAGGTTGCCAAATACAAGTAGCCAAAACACTATGAATGTAACATTTATATAATTCCTGATTGTTTCATGATTCTTCTTGCTGTAGGTAGTTTATTATGTATTTGTGTGTGTGTAATAATATAAATGTATATGTAAAAAAATGAACCAGTCACTCTGAGTAAAAAAAACAAACAAACAAACAAAAGAAAACAGCAGAGTTAAATGACATCATAGAGCAAAAGCATCCAACAGCTAGGTACAAAGCTCACCACCCAAACAGTGTGGGATAAGCATTCTTCCCTGCATCCCATGGAACCTTCTCCTAAATAGATCAGGCCAAATGGCACACAACAAGTATTAATGTAGGAAATTTTAAATAATTTATTGTTCTTTCCTGACCACAATGAAGTAAAGCCAGAAATTAACAGCAAGAGAAAGTATAGAGCACACAGATGCTCACAGAGATTAAATGACAAAAAGACTTCAAAGAATTCCCAGGATTTTATGAAAATGAGCACAACATATCTCTATCTATAAGAAAAAGTGACATCAGTCTTAAGAGAAAAATACATCAATAAAAGCAACTTCACTAACATAATCAGATATGCCTCAAAAATGACTTACTTATATACTATAAGGACTTGGAAGTACAACACTAGCTACACAAAATTAGTACATAGAAATAATTAAAATCTGGGTTGAAAGGAAAGGAAAGGAAAATTATAAAAACAATACAAAAAAAACAATAAACAAAGAATTTATCATCAGAAAAGATAAAGAAGATTGACAAACTTTAGCTAAACTAATCACAAGACAATGAGGGAAGACCCAAGTTAAGAGAAGTGAAACTTGAGATATCAAAGCAAATAGGAATGGAATGCAGAAAGTCATGAGGACATGCCCTGAATGTATATCCCATTAAGTTGTAATATTCCAAAGAAATGGATGAAGTTCTAGATGCATGTGACTTACGAAATTAAGCCAAGATACAATAATTTAAGTAACTATAGTGAGTAGTGAGATGAAAGCAGTGATAAAAAACAAAAAAGAAAGATCATGCCATCTTCTCAGGTCATCTTCAATCTCTTTTTTCAGAGTTTTGACATTTTTTTCATACAAGTCCTTCACTTGCTTAGTTAGGGTAACTCCTAGATATTTTATATTGCTTGTGGTTAATGTGAAGGGTGTGGTTTTCCTAATTTCTTCCTCTGCAAGCTTGTCATTTGTGTATAAGAAGGCTACAGACTTTTTTGAGTTAATTTTGTATCCAGCCAATTTGCTGAAGGTGTTTATCAGCTTTAGGAGTTCTCTGGTGGAATTTTGAGGGTCACTTATGTACACTATCATATCATCTGCAAATAGGGATAACTTGACTTCCTCCTTTCCCATTTGGATACCCTTGATCTCCTTTTGTTGTCTTATTGCTCTGGGCCCAGGGGTCCCACTCAAACTAAGGTACCAGCCAAGGACAATACAGGAGGTAAACTTTAAACCCCTTCCCAGATTTAGCCAATGGTCAGAATATTCTCCACAGTTGAGTGGAGAGTGTGATATGACTTTCTCACGTACTATAGTGCCTCACATTTGACCATGTCCCCTGGAGGGGGAGACCTGGTGGCACTCAGAGGAAGGACAGCAGGTAGCCAAGAAGAGACTTGATACCCTATGAGAATATATAGGGGGACGTAATCCCCCTCAGGAACAGTCATGGGGGAGGGGAATAATGGGAAAATGGGGGGGGGGAGGAATGGGAGGATACAAGGGATGGGATAAACATTGAGATGTAACAAGAATAAATTAATCAAAAAAATAAATAAATAAAACAAGGAGATAAGTGAAAAAAAAAACAAAAACAAAAACAAAAACAAAAAAGAAAAACAATTCTAGATAAAATTGTCCAGACTCAGATGGATTTATTATTGAATTCTAACAGTAAAGATTTAACACCAATATTTTTCAAACTAATAAAGTAGTAAAGGAGAGGCTGATACTAAGCTTTCTCTACAAAGTCAGGACTCTCTTGATACCACAAATGGAAAATGACACAGACAAAAAAAGAAAAGCATGGCCCAATTTCCTTGGGCCAATAAAACACTTACAAAGCAAATTCAAGAACACACTAAAGATGATTCTTTGTGATCAACTGGGCTTCATCCCAGACATGCAGGGATAGATAACCATACACAAATCAGTACATATGTATCATCAAATAAGTGGATTCAAGAACAGAAATCACATGAGCATCACCATAGCTGCCAGAAAAGGCTGTTGAGAAGAATCTGATACCCTTCATGATAAAAAACCCTGAGGTGACCAGACACAGATGAAGTGCATCTTAGACCATAGTTTCCTCCTTTTCATTCACACCAACCGTAGTATCCAAAGTTATGCTTAACTCTTCTATGTAATTGATTTGTGTTGGATTTTCAATCCCTCATTTGGACAACTTAAGGTTCTGCAAATGCTTAACAACTTGCCAGAATACTATCAAACACAGGATGTCTGCCAGAATTCAGACACTTAATCTCTTAGCCCTGATTAAAATGGAGGGTGTATTGTGCTTTCACCACACTCAGACCTTATGCTAATCATGCTCAGCTAATGTTGTCTAGGACATACTATCTTCCTATTCTGCAGACAAACTTCATCAACCTAATACATGGAGTACATGGTAGAGCTAACCTTCAGACTGGTATTCATTCTTCTAGAAACCAAATGCTTAGAACTATGCACTGTTTCTCCAAAGGATCCATGTAAGACCCAGTGATGGAGCCTGTTAGCAAGATGGGCGTCATGACTGTGTGTTATTTTCCATCCTCCTTACAGCCTTTTGGGAGGCTTTTAAGAGGAAGCACAGCCCAGGATCCATTCACACTAATGATCCAGAAGTCTCCTGAGTCCTCTGAAACTGCTCCAGAGACAGCTTCTAACCCCTCCACCCCCTGCTTCCTTCACCTCATTTAAAAAGAGCTACTATAATACAGTATATTCTGAGGACAACAATAAAACTTTACATTCAGCAGGAGGGTGTGAGAGGAAGAGAGGACCCTCCTTCCTGCACTGTCTTGGTCTTAATTTCAAGCTGTGACTGAAGTCTCTGCCTTTATGGCAAGATGCCTGCTCTCCGCTTGGCTAGTGCTTTAGCCAATGCCACTCTAGGGCTGGCTGGTAAAGAAGAGAAGGCCTGAGGTGAGCTGAGGAAATGAGGCCAAGTGAGAGTGAATTGTCTTTACTTAGATTTGATTGTTAGGGTTTACTTATCTCCTGTCTTAGGTCTAGGCCAAGTTTCTTTTCCTGTATTACCTCTCTACCATATCAAATATTAATTACAATGTTCTGTTCCCAGTTCCCAGTGGGAAAAAGAAATCATGGTTCTCATCTTATGGAGCCATAAACAGAGCTTCCATGTAGTCCAGGGTGTGTGTGTGTGTGTGTGTGTGTGTGTGTGTGTGTGTGTGTGTGTGTGTGTGTGTGTATGTGTGTGTGTGTGTGTTTATCTGTAAAGAAATAGACATTTTCCTGAAATTTCTGTAGAAGAAGCTAAATGAAATTTTAGAAAACTTGGCATTGAAAATGATACTTTAGCAGAAACTTCCTGAGTCCAGGGACAAATTTGCAGTCACCTGGGGGAACATTTTCCCTTCACATTTTGTCTGTTTTTTCAAAAGTCAATAATGGACTTTGGGAGTATCACCTTGTAATGCCATTCCAGAGTTAGTGAGAGCCCTACCGTGTGCCAAATCATAGGCACATTAGTCTTGGGCTCACAGTCAGCCCTGTCTTGAATACTTTGGCTCAGGTCAAGTTCAAGAACATTCCATCTCCTTATAATGTACCACAGTTGATCATAGCTGCTGTGACTAAAGGTGATTGTGATGTGGTCCCTCTCTTTGATCAGATATAGGCACACAGAAAGACAAAAAATTTTAAATAGAATTTGTTAATACTTTTTGTGTCAGTAATTAGATAATGCTGCAGGCATATTTGTGTATCTGAGAGTAGGTGTTTGTGAATGGGCATGTTTGTGTTCACCCCATGTTTGGGGTTTTAGAATGGAGAATGGGGAAAGTTATTGTGGGGAAAATTTTTAGGAGTAAATATCTGTGGGTAAATGTGATATTCTTATAAGTTGGGCCTTTGCCACATAGGCATTAACAATGGCTATTGTTCATTGTCAACTTGGCAGGTTTTAAAATATCAACATAGAAACACATCTCCATAGTACCTGTGAGGATGTTTCTAGAAAGGTTTATCTGAGGGGATAAGGCCCACCCTGAACGTGTGCTATTTTGTGGACTGGGATCCAGGACAAAATAAATAGGAAGAGCAAGCTAAGCGCCATCATCTACCTCTCTCTGCTTCCTGACTGTGGATGTAATTTGACACATACCCTCAAATCTCTGCTCCCACAACCTCTTCACCAGGATGCACTGAATCCTCAAACTGTGAGACCCTTCCTTTCATAAATTGAATTTTTTAGACTTTTTTTTCACAGTGGCAAGTAACTAATAGAGTGGTGCATGGTTTGTATCAGCTGGTTTGGTTCAGAGAGTCTACACCCATGTGAGCAAGCAACCAAAGCACCAGTTAATTAAACACAAGTGCAGTGGAACCTTTCTCTTCATGCCATTGCAGCCACAAGGTTCTTAAAGCCTGTTATGAGTTGAAACTTTGTGTCACTTAGATTCACAGCTCCATACAGATGCTAATAGGCTGCTAGTAGATTTTGTGGGATGTGTTTTTGTCTTTCTTATGTTTTAAAGTGAAATGCATGCAGAAGTCCTCAAGCTGGACCAAAGTGTGTTCTCCAACCTGAATGTGAAATGTTATCTTGCTGTTTTATTCCCCTCTAAGAGAATTTGTTATCTTCTAATTCAGGAACCAACTCAAACAGGCATTAAAATATCTGGCTTTTCTAGCTGTAAAAGTCAGAAGTATTTTTATATTACATTGCAATTGTTGGAGATATTGCTAAATATTTAAAGTTGTAATTGTTTGAAGTGAAGTTGTTTTAGACCCACCATCATACATAACAGATAATGTGCTTATAATGGTCATCATATTTATAACGCTGTTAATGAAGCCTTTACGTTGCTGTTTGCATATCAGTCTTCTAAAATTATCCTGTTTATTGTATTTTAATATAACTAATTCCATTAGTTACTAACTACATTTAGTTTGTTACATACAAAGTTCATATACAAAATAAGCATACATTTATTTTGGTGTATTTTTAACCACTATTTTCAGACTCCTTTGCTAGAGAGGTAAAGGATTGGTAGAGTAACCCTTTCATAGAACCTTAACTATATACTTAAATTTCTCTTCTTTTTAGAGAGAACTATTATTATATTGAAAAACATGATTATTTTTTAAATTCTCTTCAGTCTCTCTAAGGATATTTGCAAGCCTTCTAATAACTCTGTTTAAGTGTATGATCAAAGTGTTTTAACCTGCTTAATTCATGATCATGGACACTAATGTACTACTCCATGGCTTCTAAAGGACATAGTAAAATGACATCATTTTCAAGGGAGGTTGGACAGTCTGTGGGAGGGGTAGGTGATAGATAATGGGAGGAAGTGAAAGACGATGACTTCTCAGTGCAGGAGTTAGTACTGTCTGATGGCATAAATGGAAGTTCCACTGTGCTGGTGATGTGTCCACTGTGTTGGGAGTCCATGCACAGCTGATGCTGGTGGAGGGAGCTACAGCAGGTGCTGTCGACAGGCCTGCCAAAGGCGGTCATCCAGACTTACCCTCGGAGGAGTCACTCTCCTTCAAGACAGGTTATTTTCTGTATTTAAGAAATGCGTTCGATAAGGTATTTGGCTCTTTATTGAGCCTCAAATTTTTGTGACTCTCCTTTCAGGGAAGAGACAACTAGTCCAATAATATATTTTAAAAACTCAACACAACCATAAGGTGGGTGGGATGTTATGTGAGAAGCAAGAGCCACCAGGAGTTCATCCATAATACACTGGAACCTCGCATTACAGCGCTAGAGATGAAAGCAACCTGATTTGTCATTGTGTCATTAGAAGTCTGATGTGAGAAAAGACACGAGTCTTCCCATCTACCCCCCACTCGCCAGGTGACACCAACAACACATTTCCATCTCATAAAGCGCTGTTGTATTTAATGAGTATAAGCATCAAAACCAACAAAAATGCCCCAGTCCTGTAGAAGGAGAAAACTTCTAAAGAACCAGTGAAGGGAAGTTTTGAAATGTTTCCCAGTGATTGGGGCTATCTGTAAGCCCTCCAAAATCTGAATAAAATAATTGTATTTCACACACACACACACACACACACACCTGTGCTCATTGATACTTCTTGCTGAAAAAGCAGATGAACTATGAGACAGACAAATGAGACACAGGTGACGGAGTTTCTTCTTCTGGGACTCTCTGGCGACCCGCACACCCAGAAGCTGCTCTTTGTCTTATTTCTGGGTGTCTATCTGGTCACTGTGCTTGGAAACCTGCTTCTCATGTTCCTCGTTCAGGCTGATTCTCGGCTTCACACACCCATGTATTTTTTCCTGTGCAACCTGTCTCTGGCTGACCTCTGCTTCTCGACCAACATTGTCCCTCAGGCTCTTGTCCACCTCCTTCGAGGAGAAAGGCCATTTCATTCAGACGCTGTGCAGCTCAGCTCCTGCTCTTTCTTATTTTGGGTGCACACAATGTGCCCTTTTGGCTGTGATGTCTTATGATCGGTATGTGGCTATCTGTAACCTCTGCATTACCCTAGCATCATGACGTGGAGGGTGTGTATCCAGCTGGCCACAGCGTCATGGACTAGTGGCTTTGTAGTGTCTGTGGTGGACACCACTTTCACACTAAGCCTCCCCTATCGAGGAAGCAACAGTATTGCTCATTTCTTTTGTGAGGCTCCTGCCCTGTTGACCCTGGCTTCTACAGACACCCACACTTCCGAGATGGTCATCTTCCTCATGGGGGTTGTGATTCTCCTCCTACCTGTCTCCCTAATTCTGGTGTCCTATGGCCACATCATAGTGACTGTGGTCAAGATGAAGTCAGCTTCAGGGAGGCTCAAGGCATTTTCTACCTGTGGTTCCCACCTCATTGTCGTCATCCTTTTTTATGGGTCAGCAATTATCACTTACATGACCCCGAAGTCTTCCAAAGAACAGGAGAAGTTGGTGTCTGTTTTCTATGCGGTGGTGACACCTATGCTCAATCCCCTCATCTACAGCCTGAGGAACAAAGATGTAAAGGGAGCTCTGTGGAAAGTAGCCACGAAGAACTTTCCACGCAGGGTTAGAGTCACCCACTGACTCAGATCCTCCTGACTTCCTGCATATAACTCATGCTAGAGAGTGCTCCATATGAATGTAAGCTATGAGAAATGTTCATCAATGGGCCTTGTCCATGGACACACACTTTAACCTTTATCTCATGCTTTCTTTGTGGAGGGAGAGAGATAATAATAGATGGAGTGAAAGAGGGGAAGATGCATTTCCTTCTGATTTATTCTCTGACCGTGAAGAGATTATGAGCTTCTGCCTTTTCTTTTTTTGTCATAAACAATGTGCCCTCCTGGCAGTGATGCTCTATGGCTGGTATGTGGCAAGCTTTAACCCAAACATCAGGACCCAGAGGTATTTGCTAAGAATTACAAAATCCCCTAAGACAAAAACCTATGGCATATGTTATTGTCTATCCTGGATTATAATCTAAGTTTTCTTCTGTTTTTTCTGCATTTCTTTACATGATAAAATAGAAACTTGAAAATATTACATAATAACTTACTATGATCTAGATGCTCCTTGTGTGTGTATGCATGTGTATCTGTGTACTTCAGAATCAGGTAACGACATGAGCCAGAACAGTAAAATAGAATAAACAAGGCTCTCTTGACAGTTCCCACTCTTTTCAGACACATTAAGGTCACACTTTATAGGATAAGGCCCCATACATGTGAGTGCACCTTTTTGAAACCATCAGAAAACCATTACATATCACAGGGAAGCAATCGACTCCATGTGTGAAGGACTAAGAAGAAAGAACTGGGAACCAGGGATGGTTGTATGCAAAGACCACCAGGCAGGAGCAGTGGACTAGATCATGTGTGAAGGTAGAACCAGAGATCAAGGGAGCCTCCCAAACAACCCATAAACCCAGCAGACACCCTGCATCAAATAGCAAGGTAAGTGTGCAGAAGATGCACCTGAAAGGGCCGAGGGAAGGTGAAGTTCACCCTTTTTGCTTTCACTGTCCTGTGACTAATTCATGCTTGTAATACAGAGCACACCAAATTTCACCAATAATTTTGTCATGATGCAACATCAAGTACAGAACACATTTGTTAAAAGAATAGCATTGCTAAATATCTGCTAATAGATACTTAAAAGAATAGCATTGTTCAGAATTATTTACTCAAAGGAATGAGGGGAAAAAGGATTTTAAAATCAACTAATTAGGAAATAAACCTATATTCCTGATTCTAGTCATCAGACTTAAATTGGTGATTGTAATATTTCTTTGATCACTCTCTAATGGAATTGTGTCTGGAATTTGGCAGTGGTGACCTAAAATTTCTTCCTAGAATATAAGTCCACACCAATGCTTTGAAAAATCTGTTAGGTTCATTTGGTTTATAATGTCAGTTAGCTCCAGCATTTTTCTGGGTCATTGTGTGATTTAAGCTGTAAATTTTTTAAACAATCTTTTGTGCCATCCTGTATTATTTTTCCTTTACAATTTTGAATTCTTGTGTTTGGTGCATAGATGTTAAAAATTGCAATGTCCTCTCCGTGGAATTTTTCTTGGATGAGAACATAATGTTCTTCCCTATCTTTCTAACTAGTTTTTTACTTAAAGTCTATTTTTTCAGACATTAAAATGGCTACACCAGCTTGCCTCTTAGGTCCACTTGTTTGTAATATTTTTCCATCCTTTTAATATCTACTTTTTGATGTTAAGAAGTGTTTCTTGGACATAGCAAAAGGATGGACCCTGTTTTTTTAATCCGTTCTGTTAATCTGCACTTTTTTTTTAAAGGACAGAGAAATTATTTTACTTATTTTTATTTCCTCACTTTAAAGCCTGTTCCCAGCTCCTCTCCTGTCGACTCAGTCTAGCTCTCATGCCCCTCTACTCTGATTTCCCTCTTTCTTTCTTCTTAGCTAAGGGGGGCCCTAAGGGGTACCAACTCATCCTGGCTGCTCAAGTCACAGAAAAATTAAGTGCATCCTTTCCCACTGAGTCTAGACAAGGCAGCCCAGCTAGGAGAAGGTGATCCACAAGCAGGCAACACAATCCATTTCAGAGACATCCCCCTCTCCACTTGCTAGGGGACCAGCATGAAGACCAAGTTACCCTTTATCTACATATGTGCAGGGGGTCCAGATCCAGTCCACGCATGTTCCTTGGCTGGCACTTCAGTCTCTGTAAGCCCCATGGTCCTAGGTTAGTTGAGTCTATTGGCTTCTTGTGGAGTTCTTGTCCCATCCATGCCCCTCTATCCTTCCTCCCACTCTTCTATAAGACTCCCAGAGCTCCACCTAATGTTTGGCTATGGGTCTCAGCATCTGTTTTGGTCTGCTGATGGATAGAGCCTCTCAGAAGAGTTATTGCTAGGCTCCTGTCTGCAAATATAGCAGAGTATCATTGATAGTGTCAGGAGCTGGCTCTCTCCCATGAGGTGAGTCTCAAGTTGTCATTGGTTGTCCAGTCCCTCAATCTCTGCTCCATCTTTATTCCTGTACATCTTGTAGGCAAGATAAATTTTGGGTGAAAAATTTTGTAGATGTGTTGGTAGCCCCTTCCCTCCACTAGAAGTCCTACCAGGCTAGGAGGATAGTCTACATATTTTTATTAATTTTTTTACATATACATTTATATTATATTATATTATTACACATATATACAATAAACTACCTACAGCAAGAAGAACCATGAAACAATTAGGTATTATATAAATGTTACATTCTTAGTGTTTTGGCTATTTGTATTTGGCAGCCTTGAAGAAAACATCTTTTCTATCTCGGTGCATCTAAAATTCTGAATGTAAATCGATATCTATCATATCTTCTCATTATCAACTTGAAACATCTCCCTAGACCTAAAAATATCTTAACCCCTAAACAACTAAGCTTAATTATAAAACAAACTATCTGGCCTTCAACCCCATCAGAGACTTGAGAAGGAATAAAATTAATTACCTTAGTATACAGGAGGTATAGGATAGCAGCTTCCCAAATGAGAAGATGACAGAGACAGTTTTTTTTTAACCTGAGCAGCCACCCAAGACTCTATATAATATTGGAACATCATCTTCAGCCTAATGGACCAATATATCTGACATACATATCTGTGAGGCAGGAACTATTAAGGACTTTCTTACACTGTCGTAGCAGAGTTTGGCTGTCAACTCTGCCTGAATCCAAGCTTGCCCTTTTTTAGGAAGAATTCTGTCTGTGGTAGAAACAAGGCCATTTTTCCCTATGGTTTGTTTGCCATATTTGAAGCCATCTCCATAAGAAAGTTCTTTGATGCTCAACATCCTCTTTGAGGTAGGCTGGATGTTGCTATGTGTTAACCTGTCTCATTGTCAATGAATCTTTAAAATAACAAAAACATTTTAAATTCTATATTCTGTATGTCTCTGAGGTTTTTGAAGACCTAATCTAACTATTTTATCTCATCTTTCTACAGAATCATATCAATCTGTTACACTTAGGATGTATATTCCTGTGATAAAAATAGACTAGTAATTAATATGACCATTATTTGATCATCTAACAATTAACTTGTATAGCTTATTTATCCTAAAAAGCCTGCAATAGCACTTTCAATGTGTTCTACTTGAGTTGTATGGGTACAATGCCTCATATTAGAGTAGAAATATATACAATGTGTGTGAAGAATAATCTTACATTTTCATTCTATACCACTGTATCTAAAATTAAACTTATTTTGCATCTATATACAAAATTCTATACCAGTGAATTAAAAATAACCTTGTGAGTAACAATTAAGGCATTAAATTGAGTAGTAGATTTATTAATCTACTTTTTGTTCTAACTTCTCTATGTATTTCTATATTCCCCCTTCTTTCTTTTCAACCCTTATCTCCAAACCTAAGAATGGAAGATAAAGAAAAAGAGAGACATCTCTGAGTTCAACCTTGCTTGCTCTCTAAATAAGACCAATAATAACTTATAACCAACTCCCATAGAAAATAACCCTCTATAGACCAAGAAAGCAACCAAAAACTACCTGACCCCCCTTTAAAGGAAATGGGACATCATTCTCTTAAGGTTTCTTAAGAGATGCTGCTTTGGGGCAAACAATATCTTTGTAGGAGCCCAAATAAAATTTGGAAAATGGTTAAACAAACTAGGAATAACATTTATGGTCCAGGTTCTAAATGTTGAGAAATTCCAGGCTTAATTAGAATCCTGTGTGAGACAGTCTGAACTTCTGGATCAATGGGGATTGGAAGCTTTCTTCGAAGGTGTGCTGGGAGCTGTCTTGTTCTGATGAGGAACAGCAACTGAAGCACTTGGTGGTGAGACATGAAGGATGCAGGATGTCAGTGCCCCACATGCTGAGAGGAATGAATTCTGTCAAGTCTAATCCAATGTCATTGTCCACTCTTTTTGTTCTGAAAATTTTTACACAATGGAATACTATTCAGTTATTAAAAACAAGGAAATATTGAAATTTGCAGGCAAATGGATAGAACTAGAAAAGATCATCCTGAGTGAGGTAACCCAGCCCCAGAAAGACACACATGGTACATACACACTCATTAGCAGATACTAATCACATAATACCAGATAAATATACTACAATACCGAGACTGATACATCAACCAAGGACCATGTATGGTGTGGACCTAGACTGCTGCTCAGATGTAATAGCACAGTTTCCTAGTGGGTCCCACAATGTGGAGAGTATGGACTACTCCAAACATGGACTCTGGCCACTGAACTTTGATCACTTCCCCCTAGAAGCACAGCCTTGCCTGGCTACAGAGGAAGAGGTTACAGATAGTACAGATGAGATTTGATAGGCTGAGGTCAGATGTTAGGGGAGGAGGGCTCCCCTTTCTGAGGACTAGGGAACGGAGAGATGGAGAGAGAGGAAATGAGGGAGGGGGCATTTGCAGGGGATGAGGTAGGGGATACAATTGGGATACAAAGAAATTAAATGGCAGAACAACCAGGTAACTTATATTACTAATCCCACTATATTGGAATAGCTCTGAGACTGGCTAAGACATAATGTGTAGGCATAGACAATGCTTCTTGTTGGCTACAGAATCCCTATGAATTATTATTAGATGCCATTCTTCATACGGCATGAATGAAGATTTACAGAAGCTTTTTTGTCTGCTTATACAAAGAGCAGAGAAGCAGTCTTAATTGTTTTGTGCATCACGTACACCTTATACTTTTATGATTTTATGACTGTTTAATGCTTGTGAAAAATTGTATATTTTTAGTCTGCATCTTTTTATTGGCAAATTGAGACCATTGATTTAAGAGATATCAATAAGACATGTTTGTTGATTCCTGTTATTTGGGGGTATGGTTAACCATTTCTGTGATTGGATTAAAGTTTTCCTTCTAGTGCCTTCCACAGGGCTGGATAAATACTACTTAAATTTTGTTTCTATCATGGAATGTCTTATTTTCGTTATATATCTTGATTGAAAGTTTCCTGGGTATAGTAGTCTGGACTGGCATCTTTGCTCTCATAGATTCTGTAGACTGCATGCCTAGGCCCTTCTGACTTTTAGGGTCTCCATTAAGAAGTCAGACGTTATTCTCGTAGGTGCACTTTTATGTTACATGGTCTTTTTCCCTTGAAGTTTTAAAATGTTTCTTCATTGTTTCTGTGTTTACTGTTTTGATTACAATGTACTGTGGGAATTCCTTTTCTGGTCCAATTATTTGATATTCTGTATGCTTTATGCATCTTGATAGGCACCGCCTTCCTTAGGTTAGGGAAATTGTCTTCTATGATTTTATTAAAAATATTTTTTGTGTCTTTGACTTGGGTTTCTTTTACTTTCTCTATTCCTACTATTCTTACATTTGGTCTTTCCGTTGTGTACCAGATTTCCTGATCTTTTTCTTTCTTTTTATCCTTTTTTAGATTTAACATTTTCTTTGACAGAGGTATCCATTTATTCTGTTGTGTCTTCAATGACTGAGATTCTGTCTCTCATCTCTTGTATTCCATCAGTGAGGCTTGGTCTGAGGATATTGTTTGGATTTCTAAATTTATCATTCCCTGATTTTCCACATTTTGGGCTTTCTTTGTTGATTCTACTTCTATTTTCAGGACTTAAACAGTTTCATTCATTTCCTTCTACTGCTTGTGCTTTCATAAGTTTTTAAAAGGCGGATTTATTTATTTCTCTCTTAGGACCTCTGTCATATCCATAAAACGTGTCTACTTCCTATGTAAATGTTAAATATATTTAAGATTTTATTTTATAAAGTAAGGAAATGCAGAAATAACAGAAGAAAACTTAGATTAGGATCCGGGATAGACAATAACATATGCCATAGGTTTTTGTCTTAGGGGATTTTGTAATTCTTAGCAAATACCTCTGGGTCCTGATGTTTGGGTTAAAGCTTGCCACATACCAGCCATAGAGCATCACTGCCAGGAGGGCACATTGTTTATGACAAAAAAAGAAAAGGCAGAAGCTCATAATCTCTTCACGGTCAGAGATTAATCAGAAGGAAATGCATCTTCCCCTCTTTCACTCCATCTATTATTATCCCTCTCCCTCCACAAAGAAAGCATGAGATAAAGGTTAAAGTGTGTGTCCATGGACAAGGCCCATTGATGAACATTTCTCCATAGCTTACATTCATATGGAACACTCTCTAGCATCTGTCATATGCAGGAAGTCAGGAGGATCTGAGTCAGTGGGTGACTCTAACCCTGCGTGGAAAGTTCTTCGTGGCTACTTTCCACAGAGCTCCCTTTACATCTTTGTTCCTCAGGCTGTAGATGAGGGGATTGAGCATAGGTGTCACCACCGCATAGAAAACAGACCAACCTTCTCCTGTTCTTTGGAAGACTTCGGGGTCATGTAAGTGATAATTGCTGACCCATAAAAAAGGATGACGACAATGAGGTGGGAACCACAGGTAGAAAATGCCTTGAGCCTCCCTGAAGCTGACTTCATCTTGACCACAGTCACTATGATGTGGCCATAGGACACCAGAATTAGGGAGACAGGTAGGAGGAGAATCACAACCCCCATGAGGAAGATGACCATCTCGGAAGTGTGGGTGTCTGTAGAAGCCAGGGTCAACAGGGCAGGAGCCTCACAAAAGAAATGAGCAATACTGTTGCTTCCTCGATAGGGGAGGCTTAGTGTGAAAGTGGTGTCCACCACAGACACTACAAAGCCACTAGTCCATGACGCTGTGGCCAGCTGGATACACACCCTCCACGTCATGATGCTAGGGTAATGCAGAGGGTTACAGATAGCCACATACCGATCATAAGACATCACAGCCAAAAGGGCACATTGTGTGCACCCAAAAATAAGAAAGAGCAGGAGCTGAGCTGCACAGCGTCTGAATGAAATGGCCTTTCTCCTCGAAAGGAGGTGGACAAGAGCCTGAGGGACAATGTTGGTCGAGAAGCAGAGGTCAGCCAGAGACAGGTTGCACAGGAAAAAATACATGGGTGTGTGAAGCCGAGAATCAGCCTGAACGAGGAACATGAGAAGCAGGTTTCCAAGCACAGTGACCAGATAGACACCCAGAAATAAGACAAAGAGCAGCTTCTGGGTGTGCGGGTCGCCAGAGAGTCCCAGAAGAAGAAACTCCGTCACCTGTGTCTCATTTGTCTGTCTCATAGTTCATCTGCTTTTTCAGCAAGAAGTATCAATGAGCACAGGTGTGTGTGTGTGTGTGTATGTGAGTGAAATACAATTATTTTATTCAGATTTTGGAGGGCTTACAGATAGCCCCAATCACTGGGAAACATTTCAAAACTTCCCTTCACTGGTTCTTTAGAAGTTTCTCCTTCTACAGGACTTGGGGCATTTTTGTTGGTTTTGATGCTTATACTCATTAAGTACAAGAGTGCTTTATGAGATGGAAAATGTGTTGTTGGTGTCACCTGGCGAGTGGGGAGTAAATGGAAGACTCCTGTCTTTTCTCACATCAGACTTCTAATGACACAATGACAAATCAGGTTGCTTTCATCTCTAGCGCTGTAATGCGAGGTTCCAGTGTATTATGGATGGACTCCTGGTGACTCTTGCTTCTCACATAACATCCCACCCATCTTATGGTTGTGTTGAGTTTTTAAAATATATTATTGGACTAGTTGTCTCTTCCCTGAAAGGAGAGTCACAAAAATTTGAGGCTCAATAAAGAGCCAAATACCTTATCGAACGCATTTCTTAAATACAGAAAATAACCTGTCTTGAAGGAGAGTGACTCCTCCGAGGGTAAATCTGGATGACCACCTTTGGCAGGCCTGTTGACAGCACCTGCTGTAGCTCCCTCCACCAGCATCAGCTGTGCATGGACTCCCAACACAGTGGACACATCACCAGCACACTGCAATTTCTTTTTTTTTTTTTTTTTAATTAATTAATTCTTGTTACATCTCAATGTTTATCCCATCCCTTGTATCCTCCCATTCCTCCCCCCCCCATTTTCCAATTATTCCCCTCCCTTATGACTGTTCCTGAGGGGGATTACGTCCCCCTATATATTCTCATAGGATCCAGAGGGTCCTAGAAATCTACAAGTAGAACAATATGATAGGCAGATTTGGGCCCAGGGGTCCCGCTCAAACTAAGGCACCAGCCAAGGACAATACAGGAGGTAAACTTTAAACCCCTTCCCAGATCTAGCCAATGGTCAGAATATTCTCCACAGTTGAGTGGAGAGTGTGATACGACTTTCTCACGTACTCTGGTGCCTCACATTTGACCATGTCCCCTGGAGGGGGAGACCTGGTGGCACTCAGAGGAAGGACAGCAAGTAGCCAAGAAGAGACTTGATACCCTATGAGAATATATAGGGGGACATAATCCCCCTCAGGAACAGTCATAGGGGAGGGGAATAATGGGAAAATGGGGGGGGGGGAGGAATGGGAGGATACAAGGGATGGGATAAACATTGAGATGTAACAAGAATAAATTAATTAAAAAAAAAAAAAAAAAAAAAGAAAATGCCTTGAGCCTCCCTGAAGCTGACTTCATCTTGACCACAGTCACTATGATGTGGCCATAGGACACCAGAATTAGGGAGACAGGTAGGAGGAGAATCACAACCCCCATGAGGAAGATGACCATCTCGGAAGTGTGGGTGTCTGTAGAAGCCAGGGTCAACAGGGCAGGAGCCTCACAAAAGAAATGAGCAATACTGTTGCTTCCTCGATAGGGGAGGCTTAGTGTGAAAGTGGTGTCCACCACAGACACTACAAAGCCACTAGTCCATGACGCTGTGGCCAGCTGGATACACACCCTCCACGTCATGATGCTAGGGTAATGCAGAGGGTTACAGATAGCCACATACCGATCATAAGACATCACAGCCAAAAGGGCACATTGTGTGCACCCAAAAATAAGAAAGAGCAGGAGCTGAGCTGCACAGCGTCTGAATGAAATGGCCTTTCTCCTCGAAAGGAGGTGGACAAGAGCCTGAGGGACAATGTTGGTCGAGAAGCAGAGGTCAGCCAGAGACAGGTTGCACAGGAAAAAATACATGGGTGTGTGAAGCCGAGAATCAGCCTGAACGAGGAACATGAGAAGCAGGTTTCCAAGCACAGTGACCAGATAGACACCCAGAAATAAGACAAAGAGCAGCTTCTGGGTGTGCGGGTCGCCAGAGAGTCCCAGAAGAAGAAACTCCGTCACCTGTGTCTCATTTGTCTGTCTCATAGTTCATCTGCTTTTTCAGCAAGAAGTATCAATGAGCACAGGTGTGTGTGTGTGTGTGTGTGTGTGAAATACAATTATTTTATTCAGATTTTGGAGGGCTTACAGATAGCCCCAATCACTGGGAAACATTTCAAAACTTCCCTTCACTGGTTCTTTAGAAGTTTCTCCTTCTACAGGACTTGGGGCATTTTTGTTGGTTTTGATGCTTATACTCATTAAATACAACAGCGCTTTATGAGATGGAAAATGTGTTGTTGGTGTCACCTGGCGAGTGGGGGGTAGATGGGAAGACTCGTGTCTTTTCTCACATCAGACTTCTAATGACACAATGACAAATCAGGTTGCTTTCATCTCTAGCGCTGTAATGCGAGGTTCCAGTGTATTATGGATGGACTCCTGGTGGCTCTTGCTTCTCACATAACATCCCACCCATCTTATGGTTGTGTTGAGTTTTTAAAATATATTATTGGACTAGTTGTCTCTTCCCTGAAAGGAGAGTCACAAAAATTTGAGGCTCAATAAAGAGCCAAATACCTTATCGAACGCATTTCTTAAATACAGAAAATAACCTGTCTTGAAGGAGAGTGACTCCTCCGAGGGTAAGTCTGGATGACCGCCTTTGGCAGGCCTGTCGACAGCACCTGCTGTAGCTCCCTCCACCAGCATCAGCTGTGCATGGACTCCCAACACAGTGGACACATCACCAGCACAGTGGAACTTCCATTTATGCCATCAGACAGTACTAACTCCTGCACTGAGAAGTCATCGTCTTTCACTTCCTCCCATTATCTATCACCTACCCCTCCCACAGACTGTCCAACCTCCCTTGAAAATGATGTCATTTTACTATGTCCTTTAGAAGCCATGGAGTAGTACATTAGTGTCCATGATCATGAATTAAGCAGGTCAAAACACTTTGATCATACACTTAAACAGAGTTATTAGAAGGCTTGCAAATATCCTTAGAGAGACTGAAGAGAATTTAAAAAATAATCATGTTTTTCAATATAATAATAGTTCTCTCTAAAAAGAAGAGAAATTTAAGTATATAGTTAAGGTTCTATGAAAGGGTTACTCTACCAATCCTTTACCTCTCTAGCAAAGGAGTCTGAAAATAGTGGTTAAAAATACACCAAAATAAATGTATGCTTATTTTGTATATGAACTTTGTATGTAACAAACTAAATGTAGTTAGTAACTAATGGAATTAGTTATATTAAAATACAATAAACAGGATAATTTTAGAAGACTGATATGCAAACAGCAACGTATAGGCTTCATTAACAGCGTTATAAATATGATGACCATTATAAGCACATTATCTGTTATGTATGATGGTGGGTCTAAAACAACTTCACTTCAAACAATTACAACTTTAAATATTTAGAAATATCTCCAACAATTGCAATGTAATATAAAAATACTTCTGACTTTTACAGCTAGAAAAGGCCAGATATTTTAATGCCTGTTTGAGTTGGTTCCTGAATTAGAAGATATCAAATTCTCTTAGAGGGGAATAAAACAGCAAGATAACATTTCACATTCAGGTTGGAGAAAGTACTTTGGTCCAGCTTGAGGACTTCTGCATGCATTTCACTTTAAAACATAAGAAAGACAAAAACACATCCCACAAAATCTACTAGCAGCCTATTAGCATCTGTATGGAGCTGTGAATCTAAGTGACACAATGTTTCAACTCATAACAGGCTTTAAGAACCATGTGGCTGCAATGGCATGAAGAGAAAGGTTCCACTGCACTTGTGTTTAATTAACTGGTGCTTTGGTTGCTTGCTCACATGGGTGTAGACTCTCTGAACCAAACCAGCTGATACAAACCATGCACCACTCTATTAGTTACTCGCCACTGTGAAAAAAAAAGTCTAAAAAATTCAATTTATGAAACGAAGGGTCTCACAGTTTGAGGATTCAGTGCATCCTGGTGAAGAGGTTGTGGGAGCAGATTTGGGGGGGGGTGTCATATTACATCCACAGTCAGGAAGCAGAGAGAGGTAGATGATGGCGCTTAGCTTGTTCTCCCTATTTATTTTGTCCTGGATCCCAGTCCACAAAATAACACTGCACAAGTTCAGGTGGGCTTTCTCCCCTCAGATAACCTTTCTAGAAACTTTGTCACAGCACTATGGAGATGTGTTTCTATGTTGATATTTTAAAGCCTGCCAAGTTTACAATGAACAATAGCCATTGTTAATGCCTATGTGGCAAAGGCCCAACTTATAAGAATATCACATTTACCCACAGATATTTACTCCTAGAAATTTTCCCCACAATAACTTTCCCCATTCTCCATTCTAAAACCCCAAACACAATAGACTGGTGCACACAAACATGCCCATTCACAAACACCTACTCTCAGATACACAAATTTGCCTGCAGCATTATCTAATTACTGACACAAAAAGTATTAACAAATTCTATTTAAAATTTTTTGTCTTTCTGTGTGCCTATATCTGATCAAAGAGAGGGACCACATCACAATCACCTTTAGTCACAGCAACTATGATCAACTGTGGTACATTATTAGGAGTTGGAATGTTCTTGAACTTGACCTGAGCCAAAGTATTCAAGACAGGGCTGACTGTGAGCCCAAGACTAATGTGCCTATGATTTGGCACACGGTAGGGCTCTCACTAACTCTGGAATGGCATTACAAGGTGATACTCCCAAACTCCATTATTGACTTTTGAAAAAACAGACAAAATGTGAAGGGAAAATGTTCCCCCAGGTGACTGCAAATTTGTCCCTGGACTCAGGAAGTTTCTGCTAAAGTATCATTTTCAATGCCAAGTTTTCTAAAATTTCATTTAGCTTCTTCTACAGAGATTTCAGGAAAATGTCTATTTCTTTACAGATAAACACGCACGCGCGCGCACACACACACACACACACATACACCCTGGACTACATGGAAGGTCTGTTTATGGCTCCATAAGATGAGAACCATGATTTCTTTTTCCCACTGGGAACTGGGAACAGAACATTGTAATTAATATTTGATATGGTAAAGAGGTAATACAGGAAAAGAAACTTGGCCTAGACCTAAGACAGGAGATAAGTAAACCCTAACAATCAAATCTAAGTAAAGACAATTCACTCTCACTTGGCCTCATTTCCTCAGCTCACCTCAGGCCTTCTCTTCTTTACCAGCCAGCCCTAGAGTGGCATTGGCTAAAGCACTAGCCAAGCGGAGAGCAGGCATCTTGCCATAAAGGCAGAGACTTCAGTCACAGCTTGAAATTAAGACCAAGACAGTGCAGGAAGGAGGGTCCTCTCTTCCTCTCACACCCTCCTGCTGAATGTAAAGTTTTATTGTTGTCCTCAGAATATACTGTATTATAGTAGCTCTTTTTAAATGAGGTGAAGGAAGCAGGGGGTGGAGGGGTTAGAAGCTGTCTCTGGAGCAGTTTCAGAGGACTCAGGAGACTTCTGGATCATTAGTGTGAATGGATCCTGGGCTGTGCTTCCTCTTAAAAGCCTCCCAAAAGGCTGTAAGGAGGATGGAAAATAACACACAGTCATGACGCCCATCTTGCTAACAGGCTCCATCACTGGGTCTTACATGGATCCTTTGGAGAAACAGTGCATAGTTCTAAGCATTTGGTTTCTAGAAGAATGAATACCAGTCTGAAGGTTAGCTCTACCATGTACTCCATGTATTAGGTTGATGAAGTTTGTCTGCAGAATAGGAAGATAGTATGTCCTAGACAACATTAGCTGAGCATGATTAGCATAAGGTCTGAGTGTGGTGAAAGCACAATACACCTCCATTTTAATCAGGGCTAAGAGATTAAGTGTCTGAATTCTGGCAGACATCCTGTGTTTGATAGTATTCTGGCAAGTTGTTAAGCATTTGCAGAACCTTAAGTTGTCCAAATGAGGGATTGAAAATCCAACACAAATCAATTACAAAGAAGAGTTAAGCATAACTTTGGATGCTACGGTTGGTGTGAATGAAAAGGAGGAAACTATGGTCTAAGATGCACTTCATCTGTGTCTGGTCACCTCAGGGTTTTTATCATGAAGGAGTATCAGATTCTTCTCAACAGCCTTTTCTGGCAGCTATGGTGATGCTCATGTGATTTCTGTTCTTGAATCCACTTATTTGATGATACATATGTACTGATTTGTGTATGGTTATCTATCCCTGCATGTCTGGGATGAAACCCAGTTGATCACAAAGAATCATCTTTAGTGTGTTCTTGAATTTGCGTTGTAAGTGTTTTATTGGGAAGTTTTGCATCTATGTTCACCAAGGAAATTGGGCCATGCTGTATTGTCCTTGGCTGGTGCCTTAGTTTGAGCGGGACCCCTGGGCCCAAATCTGCCTATCATATTGTTCTACTTGTAGATTTCTAGGACCCTCTGTATCCTTTTATTTTGCTATTCTCCCATGCGTCTCTCATTTAGTGTCCCAATAGGATGCCTTCCCCTCTGTCCCAGTTTCCTGGTAAGTGAAACCCCTTCCCAGATCTAGCCAATGGTCAGAATATTCTCCACAGTTGAGTGGAGAGTGTTATACGACTTTCTCACGTACTCTGGATGCCTCACATTTGACCATGTCCCCTGGAGGGGGAGACCTGGTGGCACTCAGGAGGAAGGACAGCAAAGTAGCCAAGAAGAGACTTGAGTACCCTATGGAATATATAGGGGGAGGTAATCCCCCTCAGGAACAGTCATAGGGGGAGGGGAATAATGGGAAAATGGGGGGAGGAATGGGAGGATACAGGGATGGGATAAAATTGAGATGTACAAGAATAAATTAATAAAATAATAAATAAATTAAAAAAAAAGAATTGGGCCATGCTTTTCTTTTTTTGTCTGTGTCATTTTCCATTTGTGGTATCAAGAGAGTCCTGACTTTGTAGAGAAAGCTTAGTATCAGCCTCTCCTTTACTACTTTATTAGTTTGAAAAATATTGGTGTTAAATCTTTACTGTTAGAATTCAATAATAAATCCATCTGAGTCTGGACAATTTTAGCTAGAGTTGTTTTTCTTTTTCTTTTTTATCTCTGCTTTCATCTCACTTTTCATTACAGCTATTTAAATTATTTTCTCTTGGTTTAATTTTGTAAGTCACATGCATCTAGAACGTCATCCATTTCTTTGGAATATTACAACTTAATGGGATATACATTCAGCGCATGTCCTCGTGACTTTCTGCATTCCATTTCTATTTGCTTTGATGTCTCAATTTTCACATCTCATAACTTGTATCTTCTCTCATTGTCTCTGATTAGTTTAGCTAAAGTTTTCCAGTCTTCTTTATCTTTTATGATGATAAATTCTTTGCTTATTTGTTATTTGTATTGTTTTTGTAATTTTCCTCTTTTTAAATTTCAGCCCAGATTTTAATTATTTCTATCTATTGATTTTGTGTACCTAGTGTTGTGCTTCCAAGTCCCTATAGTATATAAGTAAGTCATTTTTGAGGTATCTCTGATTATTTTAGTGAAGTTGCTTTTATTTATAAATTTCCTCTTTAATAACGATGTCACTTTATCTCATAGATAGAGATATGTTGTGTTCATTTTCATAAAATCCTGGAAATTCTTTGAAGTCCTTTTGTCATTTAATCTCTATGAGCATCTGTGCTCTGTACTTTTTCTTGCTGTTAGTTCTAGCTTTACTTCATTGTGGTCAGGAAAGAACAATAAATTATTTAAATTACCTACATTACTTAATACTTGCTGTATGACATTTTGCATGATCTATGTAGGAGAAAGTTCCATGGGATGCAGGGAAGAATGCTTATCCCAACCTGTTTGGGTGGTGAGCTTTGTACCTAGCTGTTGGATGCTTTTGCTCTATGATGTCATTTAACTTTGCTGTTTTGTTTTTTTACTCAGAGTGACCTGTCTATTTTTTTACATATACATTTATTTTATTACACACATGCGCACACACACATACATAATAAACTACCTACAGCAAGAAGAATCATGAAACAATCAGGAATTATATAAATGTTACATTCATAGTATTTTGGCTACTTGTATTTGGCAACCTTAAAGAAAACATCTTTCCTGTCTTGGTGAGTCTAAAATTATATCATATCTCATCTCTATCAACTTAAAACATCTATCTAGACTGAAAAACATCTTAACTCCTAAGCAACTAAACTTAATTGTAAAACTAAACTATCTGTTCTTCAACCCCATCAGAGACTTCAGAAGGAATAAAATGAATTAGCTGAGTAAACAGGAAGTGTAGATTAGCAGCTTCCAAAATGAAAAAAATGACAGAGAAAGTTTCCTGCCTGAACGGTCACCCAAAACTTTCTATAGCATTGGAGCATCATCTTCAGCCTTCTGGCCCCGTATATCTGACAGACATATCTGTGAGGCAGGAACTATTGAGGACTTGCTTACCCTGTCTTGGCAGAGGTTGGCCATCAACTCTGCCTGTATCCAAGCTTGCCCATTTTTAGACAGAATTCTTTCAGTGGCCAAAATGAGGATCATTTGCCAGTGGCTGGTTTGCCACATTTGAAGCCGTCTTCATAAGGATGCTCATCATCTTCTTTGAGGTAGGCTGGGTGTTGCCAGGAGTTAACCTGTCTTATTGTCAATGAATCTTTAAATTAATAAATAACATCTTTAAATGCCACGTTCTGTAGGTTTCTCAGGTTTTGAAGACCTTATCTAACTATTTTACCTTATCTTTTTATAGACTCATATCTATCTGTTAAACCTAGGGAGTATATTCTTGTGATATAAATAGACTAGTAATTTACTGACCATGATTTGACCAAGCAACAATTAACATGTATGACTTGTTTATCTTAAATAGCCAGCAATAGTACTTTCAAAGATTTGGAAGTAAACTTTTTATTCTACTTGAGTTTTATGGGTACAATACCTCATATTAGAAAGGAAATATATACAACGTGTGTGAAGAATAATCTTAAATTTGAAATCTACAGCAACGTATCAAAATTAAACTTACTTTGTGTCTATATACAAAATTCTATAACAATGAATTAAAAATAACCTTGTGAGTAACAATTAAGGCATTAAGTTGAGTAGTAGATTCACTAATCTGTATGTTGTTCTGTCTTCCTTATATATCTCTAAATATTCCCCCTTCTTTCTTTTCTTTTTCCCCCTCTTTCTTAAAACCCCTATGTCCAAACCTAAGAATGTAAGATAAAGGAAAAGAGAGACATCCCTGACATCTCAACCTTATTTTCTTTCTGAATAAGACCAATAGTAACTTATAAGCAACTGCCAATGAAAATAACCCCCTATAGCCCAAGAAAGCAACCGAAAACCTGCCCAATCCCCCTTAAGGGAAAGGGGGCATTGTTCTCTTAAGGTTTCTCCAGCTGATTTTGGATGAATAATACCTTTGTAGGGGCCCAAATAAAATCGGGGAAATGGTTAAACACGCTCGGAATAGCGTTTATGGTCCAGTTTCTAAACGTTGAGAAATTCCATGCTTAATAGAAGTCTTGTGTGGGATAGTCTGAAATGCTGGACCAATTGTGATCTGAAGCTTTCTTTGAAGCTGTCCTATTCTCATGAGGAACAGCAACTGAAGCACTTGGTGCTGGAACATGATGGATGCAGGAAGTCAGCATAAGTGACCTGTCCATAGATGATAATGAAGCATTGAAATTACCCACTATTCTTGCATTGTGGGTTAATCTGCTTTACAACTAGAAGTGTTTGTTATATGACATTATGTGCTACCCATGCTATGTATGTATATTTAATATTCTAATGTCCACTGATGGTTTGTTCCATTAATTGCTATGAAATGACCTTCATTGTATCTTCTAATTTTAGTTGGAGTTTTATTTTTTTAGGTATGATGACAATAATGATTGTTTGTCTCTAGTTACTTTGTTTGGATGACCTTTTACCATCTTTCACCCTAAGGTTGTACCTGACATTATAGGTTCCTATTTTAATCTAATTTGATACTTTGTGCCTTTTTATTTAGTTATTTTAATGCAAGGGTCCCACTGGGTATCCTTGTCTGTCCTGGAACTTAATATGTGGATAAAGAAGGCCTCAGACTCACAGAGATCACCTTTCCTGTCCCTCTGAAGTTCTGGAATTAAAGGCATGCACCACCACACTGTCTAGGCTATGTCATTTGATCAAGCAATTGAGGTCATTGTTATTTCAAATGATTACTGAGGTGCATTAATGATTTCTATTATTTTGTTGATTTGTAGTATTTGGCATTTTTCTATTCTTCATTTGTTTACCTAGTATAGACTCATGGTTGTGTTTATCTTTCTCTTTAGCCTGAATAATTTTTTCAAGCATATTTTAAAGAGCTGTCTTAGGGGTAGTAAATTCCTTCATTCTGTTTTTTATCATAGAATGTTTTCCACTCTCCTTCAATTATTGCATCTTTCAATATAGTTCATTCTGGGTATTTGGTTACTTAACAATAATATAATTAGGCATGTCTTTTTCTGGCCTGGTCTTCTTAATTGTAAATGCCTCCTGTATCTGGATGGTCATCTCTTTCCCTCCATTTGGGAATTTCCATGATTTTATGGAAAATGTTTTCTATGTCTTTAGCTTGAAATTCTTCTTCTTCTTCTTCTTCTTCTTCTTCTTCTTCTTCTTCTTCTTCTTCTTCTTCTTCTTCTTCTTCTTCTTCTGCTTCTTCTTCTTCTTCTTCCTCGTCTTCTTCTTGTTTTTCTTTTTCTTCTTGTTCTTCTTCCTCTTTCTCCTTCTTCTCCCTCTTCCTCTTCTTCCTCTTCTATATCCATGATTTATAGATTTATTTTCATACCATCTTATCAATCTCAAATGTGCTGTTCATATACATTCATTTAGTTTTTTCATGTTCTTATTTTTCCAGTATTTCTACCTTGTCTTCAAATTCTCACATTCTGTCTTCTCCATGATCTGTTCTGTTGATGAGGATTTCCTCAGAGCTCTTTATTTGGCTTTTGTATCCTATTTATAAAACACACTTTCCTCCTGCTGTGTGATATCTGCTCAACAAATCCCACAGGAAAGATACATCTTTTCCCTAGTTTACGATATTCAAAGACATTTGCAAACAGCCCTAATCTGGCTGAGACCTTCTGTCCTCGAGCTCGTGTGGTGAAAGTGGTGAGAACTACTCTGTACATTTATCATTGCTCCTCTGTTCCTGAATTGAGCCCTGAGATGTCTTAGAATAACAGCTTCAGAGAAGCCCAGTAATGAACTCTTGAGTCATTTTCCTTAGAGTTCTTGTTTCTATTAACTCTCAAGTTCATTAGAAGCATCCCTAGTGTCAATAGTTCTCTCTCTCTCTCTCTCTCTCTCTCTCTCTCTCTCTCTCTCTCTCTCTCTCTCTCTCTCTCTCTCACACACACACACACACATACACACACCACACACTTCTACCTGATTGTCAAATCTGTTTTCATATCTTATACTTTCATTTTCTTAAAATTCACTCAGGATATTTTGTGTCCCCAGAACGCATGAAATTCCCTGGTCCTTGAACAGTTAGGGCTTAAGGTTAATTTTGGGTATTACACTAACAGTATCTCAGAAGAGATCCCTACCTGGCAACACAGAGCCACCATACCCTCCAGAGGGGAGTAACAGACACTAAGGAACAAAACATCCACCCAACAAAAACAAAACCAGATATCAGCACCTAGAAACACAATCTTCCCAAACCCTGATGCCCGGATGATAGAATAAAAACACATCAAGGGGTACGTCCCCATGGAAAACTTTACCTACCAGGAAAGTGGGTCAGAGGGGAGGACATCCTATTGAGACTTTAGGTGTGAGAAGCCTGGGAGAATGAGGAAATAGAAGGATCCAGAGGGTCCTGAAAACTACAGGCGGGTCTGAGCCCTGGGGTCCTCCTCAAACTATGACACCAGTCAAGGAAAATATAGGCAGTGAACTTCGAACCCCTACCCAGACTAGCCGATGGACAGGACATTCTCCACCGTTAAGTGGAGAAGGAGATCTAACTTTCATACAAACTCTGGTGCCCCATATTTGACCATGTCCCTTGGATGGACACCTGGTGGCACTCAGAGGAAGGATAATAGGTCATCAAGAAGAGACTTGATACCCTATGAGCATATACAGGGGGAGGAGGTCTCCCTCAGTCACAGACATAGGGGAGGGGAATGGGGGGGAGTGGGAGGGACGGGAGGAATAGGAGAATAAAAGGGATGGGCTAACAACTGAGATGTAATTTGAATAAATTAATAATAAAAAAGGAAAAAAAAACACATCCAATAACATTCAGGACAATATGTATCTACCAGAGCCTATGTCAGTATTTAATAATGTTTGCTTCAAATTGTGGTTCAAAATGGTAGAACTGTTCTTATTTCCAGTGAATCTCAGGATTAATCTAGGTGTGGTCACTGTGGGTTCCAGGTAAAATGTGTTTTCTAGGTATTAGCGTCAGACTCTTAGAATGAGGATGGGCTAGGAGGGGGTCATTAGTAGGTCTATAGAAGGGAGGAAAGCAGGGTGTTCTATGAGGGTCTGCTTAGTCCTCTAGGAATGGGAGGAGAGAGTGGAGATAGGCCACAAAAGGCAGTAGGAGCTGGGGATGAGACTGTGGGATTGGATATGGAGAAGAGGAGGGAGAGTCAAGATCCGGAACTTGCCTACCTGCTTTGATGATATACTTGGGTCACGGGCCAGCTTGGATGAGAGGTTCTTAGGGAATGCCTCCTGGAGTTGGAAGCTGGGATAAGATGATGAGTAGGGAGACCGGAGTTTGAAGGAGAAGACCTGTGTGATCCATTGGATAATGGGGACATTAGATTGGCACAAGGTGGTTTGCCACAGAGCTGGGGCTGAAACTTGGGGTCTCTATTTGGGGAAAGAAGTAGGAGGTGAAGATCGTCAGTTAGCCTACTTATTTTCTGTTTGGAGTGGCCATTGGCGTCCCAGGAAATGCCTGCTGGGATCAGGGGCTGGGGTGGTATTGGGATGAGTTCGGGAAAGATATGTGTGTGACATACTGGAGATGGGGGCAGAGCAAAGGGGAGGCTGCAGAAATGGTCTCTGCTATACAACTGGAAATGAGACTGTGGGGATGTAGTTGGAAGAGAGAAGGAAGAGGGGAAGATCTAGAGTTAGCTTATGTGATTCTCTGTCCATATTGAACTTTTTGGATATATAATGCAACTACGTTCATTATTTACTTTTTTATGATGTCATTTTTATTAATTTTTTATTTTTTACATATGCATTTATATCATTACATATATATACAATAAACTACCCACAGCAAGAAGAACCACGAAATAATCAGGAATTATATAAATGTTAAATTCATAGTGTTTTGGCTATTTGTCTTTGGCAACCTTGAAGGGAACATCTTTCCTACCTTGGTGCATCTAAAATTCTGAATGTAAATCAATATCTATCATATCTCATCACTATCAACCATATTGAACTTTGATAGTGGTTATATTGAATGAATTTTGCTGTATTAGCTGCTTTTTATTTTATACAAGGGACATGTTCTTATGTTCAAGTTTCATTCACTATCGTTCAAGACTTTAAAAAGATTCTGTGTATGAGCCCCTGTGAGTGTGTACATAAGCACACTTGTGTGCCTGTGTGGACTTACATGTACAGCATACTTACAGAAGCCTTTGGAGCCCAGAAGACAGTGCCAGATCCCATGGAACTGGAGCTATAGGACTTTTAGGCTACAATGTGGATGATGAGAATGGATCCTCTGCAAGAATAGAAAGCACGCTTTGCCTGTTGGGCCATCTCTCCAGCCAGCCAATTTTTAAATGGTCAAAAATTTTGAAGTTTAAGTCTGGCAAATTTGGACCCAGGGGGGCCTGCACAAACTGATGCACCAACCAAGGACATTGCAAGCAGAGAACCTAGACCCCCTGTTCCGATGTAGCGGATGGACAGCTCATTCTCCACATGGAGACACGGAGGGGATGGTGGGGGACCTGCCTTTGACATGAACTCTGGTGCCTGTGATTAGATCACTCTCTCTTGGCAGAGAGGCCCTGTGGGAACACAGAGGAAGGGAATTCAGGTTATCCAGATTAGACCTGATAGACTGTGATCAGCCAGTGGGGGAAGATAAGAGCAAGGGGATTACAATCGAGATGTAATGCAAAGAAATTATAATAAAAATATGAAGTTCAAGGCCTGGTGGATAGAACTTTAGAACATGATTCTTTAAAGCAGTGTATGCAAGGGCTTTTGTGCCAGTGGCAGTCCGTTTCATCCCATGACACAGGCAGGGGTTATTTCTCCACACTATTTTATAAAATTGTCGATTTCTCAGATGCTTCCTAATCCTATTTTCTTCACAGAATTACTCTGTTGAGAAGACTTAGGCCAAGTCCTAAATGCAGAGATAGAGAGGGATTTAAAGGGTTCACAAAAATATTTGCTGCACTTGGTGGCCAGTCTTGATTGTAGTGCCCCTTCTTGGGCCACGTATCTAGAATTTTGATGCCTTGCACACAGTCCTAAATTTGTAGCCAGCCCAACTTTTATCCTTTGTGACTTGAGGTTAGATTACAATTTGACCTTTTCCTAAAGAGTAATCCACTGATAATGAACTGTATTATCTTTGGGCTTGGCATCAAGCCCAGAATTGATCACCAAGCACCATATTAAATATGGGTTGCCCTGAACACTAGTACAGTCTAGTCCTTATTGTTCCACTAACCCTAGAAAAAAAATTAGTACTGATACATGTATAAAGTAGCATTGGTTTTGATATATCTGTTGCTAAATTTTATACACTGTGCAAAACATGTTCATATGTATATGTTATTGTTAAAAGGTAATGTATATTTTCTAATAAATAATGTGTTTTCCTGCTGTTTGTTATTATATAACCCTTGTTACCATGGTACTGGAGAACATTTTGTCCAGGAAATAAGTGGTTCTAGTTCCTTATGGCAGAAATAGGTAGTGTAGATCATAAAACCAATAGAAAGGAAATGCCTCTGCAATAAATTCTATTTACCCGATCATGCTCATTGCATTTTTAGGAATATTTGCACACATGCATGCTGACAGTATAGCAGTCTTCTCTCTTGGCTGAAAGTCCAGAGTTCTATGTGCTCACAGGAAAGAATCCTGAAGAGAGGCTGCTCTGTTCAAGTGAGCAGTCTTGAAAGCACAAATGATTTCATCCAATCACAATAAAAGCACAAAAAGTTGAGAAAACAAAATAACCTATGGGTTATTTACAGTAGGTCTTCATAATTTTCTACTTTTCCTTATCTGGAGAGCCTGTGCACCCTTCCTACCAAAGATTGCTTGTTCTGCCAGTGGATAATTTGTGATTATTTGTGCAAAGCATATGCTATTTAGAAGATGTAAATGTGGAAAAATATTTCTGTAGATGAGACACATTGTATTTTTGGGAGCAGAGGCAGAGGTCTTTAATTGTCAACCATCACACACCCTGGAGGTTAAAAGTATTTTTTTTTGTCTTTGCCTTTCTTTCTTACTAGGCTACATATTGCATTAGGCAAGAGTTTTATTTTGTTTAATATTTTGTATTCATGGGCTAGCCTGGTCCTGATGTGGTATTCAGAGTCAAATTTTGGATGCAAATAAAAAAATAATTGAAAATAAGGAGTGAAAGTGTGAAAAGCATTTCATTGTTTTATTAGTGTAATTATTTTCACTAACTGATAAAGACGCCCTTGAAATATGTAGATAGTGTCTTAGCACAAATTGATTGAAGTAAAGAGGTTTTAAAATGAACTTGATAAAGAATTTCAGGATTAAAAAAAATGTGGTGGGCTGTAGGAAATTGTGGACTTTAAGAGGATCCTCGTTGAAGTCACGAGGAATAGCCCAGAGGACCTAGTACCTCAGTCTCAGCATAGGCATCTGTGTTCTTTCTTTCTCAAATGGATCCTAGTGGAGAGTCCAAAATTTCAGTGGGTGCATAGTGTCTCCCGAAAGAGTAGCCACTTGGAGAATTCAGTGTCCTCTGGTTTGCCCTCACACTGTGCCCTTGCCAGTTTCTGTCTAAGTCACAGTTTCTGAGGGCCCAGGGTTCTGCGAACAATCCGCCTCAACGCAGCCTTCACCTCATTATTCCTTAAGCTGTAGATGATCGGGTTGAGCATGGGAGTGACAACTGTGTAGGAGAGTGACAACATCTTCTTGTTCTCAGGGGAGGTGTTTGAGCGGGGCCGGAAGTATGTGAGGATGGCAGTGCTGTAGAAGAGGGAGACAACGAGAAGATGGGAGGAGCAAGTGGAGAAGGCCTTCCGTTTCCCTTCAGCCGAAGGCATCCTGAAGATGGTGGAAAGGATGCGGACATAGGAACCCAGGATCAACAAGAAAGGAAAGAGAATGAATAGGACAGTGGCTGTCAGAGCCTCCAGTTCAAACAGTGAAGTGTCAGCACAGACCAGGGCTATGACAGGGGGGCTGTCACAGAAGAAGTGATTCACCCTGTTGGGGCCACAAAAAGGGAAACTGAAAATCCATGTGGTTTGCACAGTGGCCACTGGGAAACCTGAGAACCAGGAAGCAGCTGCCAGCTGGGCACAGGACCTGCGACTCATGATTATCGGGTAGCGCAAGGGATCACAGATGGCCACATAGCGGTCATATGCCATTGTGGCCAGGAGACAGCACTCAGCAGCCCCAAAGAAGAAGAAGAAATACATCTGAGTGGCACAGCCAAGGAAGGAGATGGTTTTGTCTTGGAGTATCAAAGTACCCAGCATCTTGGGCACAATGACCAAGTTGAAGCCTATTTCCAGGAAGGATAAGTTTCTGAGGAAGAAGTACATAGGACTTTGCAGGGCAGAGTCAGCTGTAGTGACCAGGATGATGAGGACATTGCCCATGAGGGTGACTAGGTAAATGATCAAAAACAGGAGGAATAGTAGAGCCTGCACCTCATAGGACAAACCTGAGAAGCTCAAAAGAATAAACTCCCTGACAATTGTCCAGTTTCCCCAGGTCATTCTTCTGCCCACTTTCGTTGGGCATTCAAGACTCAGGAAGGCTGGAAGAGCTTCCACATGTTATGATATAAGGTTATATTGTACTCGAAATGAGGAGCTCCATTTGGTTCCATATGCTATCTACACTTGTTATGAGTGTTGAATGGAAAACATCACTCCTTCCCGAAATGCACGGAATAATTTTGACTATTGAGTTCACAGCAGTTTTGAAAAATCCTGCTTTTTCCCTCCAGTTAAACTGAGACCCATTATATGCATTTGTATATGTCCAAGCTTTTCTGTGTTCTGTAGAGAGTGGCTGAAGGCACAGCTCCACTTACCTTCCTGCCCTAGCACTCTTCAGTAGTCAGTAATGCTAAGAAAGACACGTAAATTGATTTTGAAGAGAGAGGTCTTGTTGCTCAATGGAAGATGATGGAGTTTTACTTGGCACATTTTGTATAACAAAAGGGCAGAAAAGAAAACAAATATGAGAAACAGACAAAACATTTAAATGGAAATGATTCCTAAGTAACACTTCTAAAACAGACCCAATATCAAGGCCGTTAATATTGAAAAAGATTTAATATTATTGGAGGAAGCCTCATTTCTACAGTCATCAGGATTTACGGTATAGAATTGGACATATGTGCATCTCAGGGAAGAAGAGCTCTCAAGGAAGCTGCATATGATCAAAAAGAACAGAGTTGAGATAACATCAGACTCATGGGAGAATTCTAAAGCCCTGTGTAAGCCTTGATGTCATCTTCTCTTGATTAACTTGTGCTTGGCTCTCAAGGCATTTGTTGGTCACACATTACATGCTAACAAAGTCCACTTCAAACATCCAGATGTCACTAGTAAGGAAGATTTTCTAAGAGAGAGAGAGAGAGAGAGAGAGAGAGAGAGAGAGAGAGAGAGAGAGAGAGAGAGAAAGAGAAATAGATTTCATTAGTAACCAAGTTTCAAAACTGAGATCTTCAAATCTTGATAATGATAATCTTAGATAAAGGAGTAAAATTATAATGTGTATATGTTATCTTATGCATTATGTATGCTCAGTAAAAGCTATCCATGATGATTATGATAATTGATGGTATTTCTGCTTTCTAGGATAAGAAATAAATCTGTGCAACCCATTGCCCAAAGTCTCTTTGGGCCCAACTATTCCAATTTCTAAGACAAAAGAAAAATAATTTTTTCAATGAATATCAGTCATGATCTATGTGGTAGCCATCAAAAGTCATAACTGATGATGAGTGACAATCTCTGCTCTCATAGAAACTGCCTTCTCCATAATTAGATATATTACTAGCAAATTTTGTTAGTATAATGCGTGTTATGTGGGTGGTGAGTGAGAGCAATGCTGCAGAATAAAGCTGTCAGTGAGCAAGGCATTTGGGTGTGGAGAGTATTAGAAATGCCTCCCTGAAAAGAAGATGTGCATGTCCCATGCAGGTTCAAGAGTCAGGCAGTGAAAGGATGGAAGGGAGGAAGGGAATACTTAATGTTCTTGCTGATTGATATTTATTTAAAAATCCTCAGCCCCAGCCAGCCGTGGTGGTGCTTGCCTTTAATTGACCAGCACTTGGGAGGCAGAGGCAGGCAAATCTCTGAATTCGAGGCCAGCCTGGTCCACAAAGTGAGTTCCAGGACAGCTAGAGTTACACAGAGAAACCTTGCCTCAAAACAAAACAATCTTCACCCTCCTTTTCTTTATGTGGGTGTGTATGTCTACATCTATTCCTCATGCTTTTTCCTGAGTTCTTGTCTTTCTATTTGTTTTGTTCTATTCCAATGTATTAGTTGTTGTTCTTTTTTTTTTTTTTTTTATCTTACCTTGTATTGTTATTCCTTAGAATCCTGTTTGTTTTCTAATGAGAGACAAAAACGGGTGTGTGTGTGGATCCAGATGAGAAGGAAGGTGAGGAGAAATCCAGTGGGGCAGAGCGAGAGGAAACAGTCATCAGCATATATCATGTGAAAAAGTATCTATTTGTAATAAAAATGAATAACAACCAACAACAACAACAAAAGAAAAATTCTTTGATATTTGTCTACAGAGCAACAGACCATTTACAAAGTACTAGATGTAGCTTCTACAAGATTCATAAAATCTTCTCTTAAAACGCTGTTGAATAATTTTACAATGACCCAGTGAAGTCTAGCCGTGGCCTGGGACAGTTTGAAGCCCTGTAAGGTACACATAGCAGCATGACTCCAGTCAGATACTGGAGAACAAGGGCCAAAGGGAAAGAAAGAAAACCATCATCAAAATTAACACTCAGGAAAGTTGAAGGAACTTACACATGGCCAGCTAGTTCTTCCTGACTTTCACACAGGGGTAGCCTGCTCTTTAAGTACTGGCGGCAAATGGCAATGCTTAAGTTGAATGAGGATTTAGACTTAATGAAAGGCAAAGTCTTAGAGCTATCTTTATGCCATGTTGCTTTTCTACTGGTCTCTGAAATGCCCCCTGGAGCATTTTCCTAAGGCCTCAGAGTTGCATGAGACACAAGAAAAAAAAAAAAAAAAAGTCTGATTTAGAGCGTCGCATCTGCCCCCTTCGCTATAGTCATAATTATGTACTTTCCTTCATTTGTTTTAATCTCTTGCCAACCTTCCTCTTAGTATTTCCTCCCTATGAGGTATTCTTCTCTCTCCTTTTCTTTCATGCCTGTCATCTTCCACTTGGGTTTTAGATTCTCTGTTTTCCTCACTAGGCTGATAAAGGACAGCAGAGAAGTCACTGGGTAGATAATGAAAATGGTCTTCCTCTAGCTAAGGTTCTCTTTGTGAGGATGTTACCAGTGCAGGAGAACCCAGGTAGTTTTCTTTCTCATATAGAACAGTGAGAATAGAGCTTTTAATTATGATTGTGTGTGTGTGTGTGTGTGTGTGTGTGTGTGTGTGTGTGTGTGTATAAGAGAGGAGAGAGAGAGAGAGAGAGAGAGAGAGAGAGAGAGAGAGAGAGAGAGAGAGAGAGAGAGAGAGATGAAGACAGAGAGAGAGCATTATAGCAGGGACTTAGTTGAGGCTGGTGGTTTGGACAGTGACATCCTTCTGTTCACAGCCTCCTCATTGCATCTCTCTGTTCACAGTGTCTCCTTTCAGGATAAACACCTTTGGAGATTCTGTGTTTTTTTTTTTTTAAATGGAAGAATTAGATAACTACTTAAGAGTGCTTAGCAAAATTGCCACATAAATGATGATTTTAGTTCACACAGATTTAGTGGTAAGGACTCTGTTGTTGTAAGCAGATTAGAGTTCTGAAGGTTAGATAACCTTTGAACCATCATCAAGTGGACACTGACATAACTTCTGAGCTATGCTTTTCTGAATATGTAAGATTGTTATTCTACTAAATGTCCCATGTGCTGGCAGGGGGATGGTAAGGGGCCAAATGAAATAATCTACATTCAGACAAACACTGTGAACACTTCAAAGCATATCACACATGTCACTATCATTTCATATCATTTTTTTCAGGGTCCATACTTTGTCAAGTTCTATAAAGTTCCATGTGCTTTGCATGAGACTCTGGTCTGTCTTCCCATCTCTTAGAAATTTGCCAAAGAGGACACATTTTGGTGGTGATCCATCCTCTTTACAAAAGGTTGCCATAACCCCTCACCCTTTACTCACCTCCCTTGAGCGACATCTGACAATGTAAATTTTGGGAAAGCTTTCCTCTGTGGCAGTCACTCTGGAGCAGCCCCAGGCTACCTGGGAGTGGATGACTCCAGGAGAGCCCTCAATTAGGACTTTGACTGTGCCAGTGCTTCCGGATAAGCCCCAGGTTGTAGTCAGTCACTCCAGAGACAGTCCAGCCTAGGTGTGCCTCCATCCCATTTGGTGGTGGACTCTGGGTTGTACTCTTGTCAAATTCTCCAAGACTCTTTGTTTCAGGGCTGTACCAGCCACTCCCGGTAAATCTTGTGCCCTGGCTGGGCCAGTCCTTGGAAACAGTCTCTAAGCTGGCTGTGCAGTGTTCCTCACTCCAGAGGTACTCCGCACTGGGCCTATGCCTGTCACTCTAGAGGATTCAACCCGGGTCTCAAGACTATTTCATTCCCTGCTGTTTATCATAACCTAATAATTTCCCTCAGTGCTCTTCTTCCTCAGGTGACGCCGAAGATTTACTTCTCAATGGATATGAGTTTCAGGCAACTCTTTCAATTCTTTTTAACTCCTACAAAGCTTCACGAAGAGCCTATGATCCTATAATTAATTGCATGTAGGTCTTTATTTCAGCTCCAACTTTTCCTGTGGTTGTGACGCTACCAGAGAAAGGGTTAAAACTCAGTGGTCTAGCTACACTTCAAGGTTTGCGTGCTAGAGAAATTCAAGGGGTGTGTCAGCATCCTTTACATTTCCTCACTTTTGACACTTTTCTGGGTGGTTTTTAACTTTGACAGAAGAGAAAACTCCAGGTCTCAAGACTAGAACTCATTACTCAGGTGCAGCGTATTAATGACAGGCATATGCAGTTGGAGAGGTCGCTAACCTTCTAGCAAGATGAAAGGAAGCTATGACCAAGAATCTCAAAATTCTAACCCTTCTGGAGCAATAATTGAAGCTGAAAAAGTGACGTGAAATCCAGTTTCCACTCCTAACTAAGAAGTTATAAGCAATTTGTGCCTACTGGAAAAGGGAAAATCAATTTTTCCCCCTCCAACAAAGTCTCACTGTGTATATCAACCACAATCCAGGGCAGGCCCATACCAGGAGTAGGTGGACAACACAAAACACAGTACTTTTGTACAATTTTTGTTTTATTTAGGTAATTTTTTTTTGTCTTTTTGATTTTCTTTTTCTTAGTTTTTGTCTGCTTTGTTTTTTTTTTTTTTTTTTTGGAGAGAGGGAAGATGAGATGAGTAGGGAGGTAGAGAGAATCTGAGAGGAGTAGAGGGAGGAGAAAGAATATGATAGACTATAGTGTATAAACCACTTTAAAATTTTAATTTATTATAATTTATTTAGATTACATCCTGATTGTTATCCCCTCACTTGTATCATCCTTGTTCCTGCCCTCCCTCCCTCCCTCTTCTTCCCTATTCCCCCTCCCCCTTAGACCTCTGACAGAAGGGGTCCTCCTCCCCCACCATATGACTACAGTCTATCAGGTCTCACCCTGATAGCCTGCTTCCCCTTCCCCTTTCCTGGGCCTTCCCAACAAGGGGGAAGTGATCAAATTGTGGGCATGAGAGTTCTTGTCAGAGGCAGTCCCCATTCCCCCTACAACTATGGAGAATGTGTTGTACATTGGCTAGATCTGAACAGGGGGTCTAGGTTTACTGCATGAATTGTCCTTGGTTGGTACAGCAGTTTGTGCAGGACCACCTGGGTCCAGATCTGCCAGCCTTGATGGTCTTCTTGTGGGACCCCTGAACCCTTTGGGTCCTTTTCACCCCTTCATCCATACCACTCTCAGTGCTCCACCTGGAGTCCAACAGCAAGTCTCAGTATCTGTCCTGTTCCCCTCTGGACATCTATTTTGAGCTAATATCCAATTATGAGTGAGTATATACCATTTGAGTCTTTCTGCTTGTGAGGTAACTCACTAATTATGATCTTTTCTAGTTCCATCCATTTGTCCACAAATTTTGGGAATTCCTTGTTTTAAATAGCTGAGTAGTAGTGCACAGGGTAAACGTACCACAGTTTCTTTATCCATTATTCCACTGAGGGACTCTTAGGCTGTTTCCAGGTTCTCGCTATTATGAATAAGGCTGCTATGAACATTGTAGAGCATATGTCCTTGTTGTGTGCTGGAGCATCTTCTGGGTATATTCCAAGGAGTGGAATAGCTGGGTCTTGAGGAAGCCCTATTCCCAGTTTTCTGAGATAGCACCAGATAGATTTCCAAAGTGGTTGTACAAGTTTGCATTCCCACCAGCAATGAAGGAGTGTTCCTCTTTCTCCACATCCTCGTCAGCATGTGGAAGTCTTCACTTACCAAGAAATTGGGACAGAGGAGAGGACATCCTATTGGGATTCTAGGTGAGAGAAGTATGGGAGAATGAGGAAATAGAAGGGTCCAGAGGGTCCTAGAAAACTACAAGAAGAACATTATGATGGGCAGATCTGGGCCCAGGGGTTCTTCTCAAACTATGGCACCAGCCAAGGACAATATGTGCAGTAAACTTCGAACCCCTACCCAGATCTAGCCAATGGACAGGACATTCTCCACAGTTGAGTGAAGAGTGGGGACTGACTTTCACATGAACTCTGGTGCCCCATATTTGACTACATCCCCTTGATGGGGAGGCCAGGTGGCACTCAGAAATGGGGAGGCCAGGTGGCACTCAGAGGAAGGATAACAGGCTATCAACTAGAGACTTGATATTCTATGATCATATAGAGGGGGAAGTAGTCCCCCTCAGTCACAGACATAGGAGAGGGGGAGTAGGGTGAAAGCAGGAGGAAGGGAGGAATGGGAGGAAACAAGGGATGGGATAACAATTGAGATGTAATATGAATAAATTAATTAAAAAAGAGTAAAAAAAAAGAAAAATAGTTATGACTTCTCTAGTTCTTTCTGTCATTCTGTGTCTCATCCTTTTCCTCAACTCCAATTTTATTCTAGCATTTGCAAGAGGACCAGTCACAACACAGGTCCTTATAACTAAAGAAACATATAAGGTTCACTTTGAATGACATTTTTCAGACGCTTATCACATGATGGGTGCTACCTACTCAGTAGTAAATGGCCACCACTTAATGGGATATAAAGTTTAGAAGGGGAAGAAGTGGAGAGGAATCTTATAAAATATGAAATCACAACTGTGATGAACTTATAACCAGGAGAAAATGATACAGCAACGGCATTTTTTTTTTGTTCTCTAGACATAAATTATGAGCATGAGGGAATGATGTGAAAATTTAGTATGTCCTTGTGAATTGGCTGAGGATATATGTGTGGATGGGCAAGAAATATGCCTTAAGAAGTCAAGAGTTTGTGTATTGTCTTGGTCACATCCATCAAAAAGAGCACTGTATCTAAGTGGGAGATGAGGAAACAGCACTACCACTCCCCTATGCAAAGGTGTGTGTGGTTCTGAATCCATTGTGGAAATAAACATGTCATAAAAAGAATAGATCACATAGGAAAAACACTTATTTCTTATGTGTTAGATTGTATTATTGCTGCTAAGGAAAACATATCCATGGAAGATGAGTTCAAATATTTATACTTAGTTTCAATTCATCATGGAGGTATACTTAGAAAACTCACATTGGTGGGTAGGTATTGAAACTTAGAGAAGTTATCTCACCCAGCGCTTCTGGATTTAAAGTCTCAGTGATCATTTTTAAAGGTGTGTGTGTGTGTGTGTGTGTGTGTGTGTGTGTGTGTGTGTGTGTGTGTGTGTGTTCTGCTTAAAAGCTCTGCCCCACTCCTTTGCCAACTCAAAGCCATAAACAATGGAGATTTCATGATGGGATGATTGTAATGATGACAACATGTACACCTCTTCTTCAATCTTCTTGGGCCAATCTTTATTCTGGAGAATTCTACACATGCATATGATGAAATATGATCATAACTGTGCCCTATTTTTCTCCTATACCTCTCTCCATCAGCCCCACAACGTGTTTCATTTCAAAATTAATATTTTGTTTGTTTGATAACTCACTAAGTGCAATTAGTGCTGCCTATATGTGCATGGGTGTGGGCTGTTCAACAGAGCATAGGAAATCTACCAGTGGGAGCCTCTTCAAAAAAGGATAATTGTTCCTTCTGTCAGCAGCTGTCAGCTGTCAGTACATTCTCATTAAGGGGTAGAGCATGAAGTGGAAATTTCTTGCCCATTCTGGAGTTCTAGCTGTCTTGACCTTGTACTGGTTTTGTCCAGGTAATATATTGGCTATGAGTTTATTAGTGTAATAGCCATGCCATGTACAGAAGATAGCATTTTTACAGCATTCCACCTCATCCTCCAACTCTTACATACAGACTCTGTGAATCCTTCCTTAGCCTCTAGAAGCTTTAATTAAATAATCAAGGTAATAAACATATTTATAATATGAAAATGCAGCCACTCTTAAAGTTGGTACAAGCTTTACTTTCACATTTTCTATACCTTTAGAATGTCCTTGGCATTCTCTACAGTTGTGTGGAGAGCAGGAACTGACTCTGACATGAACTCTGGTGCCCCATATTTGACCTCCTTGGTGGGGAGGCCTGATGGCCTCGGTCTTAGACCTAGGAGAGGGGAATAGGGTGAAAGCGGCAGAAAGGGAGGAATAGGAGGATACACAAATGATTGGATAACAACTGAGTTGTAATCTGAATAAATTAATAAAATTTAAAAAAAAAGAAGAATGTCCTTGGATCCCAAGAAGCCCTTCTGAGACTGAGATGCCTGGAAGAATGCTCTCTCTGTCTCTGACTCTCTCTGTCTCTGTCTCTGTCTCTCTCTCTCTTTTACCTCCTAGATGGGAAGTGAGTACAAAAGCCCACTTTCTATGATATGATCCATGGAAAAAAAGGAAGATTTGCTTATGTTTCCTTGTTCTCTGGATCAGGTTGATGCCAGGATTTCATAGGAAATCAAAGCTTTGTTTCTCTTTGTGTCCTCTTTACTGTGCTGGCTCTACTCAATCACCCTTTTAATAATGAAGTTGTCTTGATGTTCAGACTCCAGACCTTATTATGAGACAACGTGATGTGTGGTGATCATCTCTGGGTCCTGTAGCAAGCTGACTTCCCATTGCTTTGGAGTCAGGTGTTCTTAAAAGGCAGAAGAAGATGCAAGAGGAAAAATACTCAAGAGCGTCTCCTTTTATGTAGTGTGTGTGTCTTCTCCATTCCCTAGGACACCTAAGTTCTGCTGAGGGAATTGGTCTTTCTCCAGAATCATCTCTCATCTTTTGAGTAGCACAATCACTCACATGCCATCTACCATCACTTCCCACAAATTCTTCTTCAAAGGTTATTTTGAGTTAACTCATTCTCATCACTTCAAATCAGAATCATTTTAAAAACATGGACTGTCCCATTCACTTACTATTTTTATACTACAAAAGCCAGGCACAAGAAAGGTGCCTCACTTGCTGCCCAAATCTGGGGATCTGAGTTCAAATTCCCAGCACCTTTGTAAAAAGCCAGACAGCTTTTTACACGTGGCATGTGCTCTAACTTTAGGACTGGGTAGCATGGTCAGGTGATCCTGGGAGCTTGCTAGCCAGACAGCCTATCTGGAATGGTGCTTCTGTTTCACTAAGAGATCCTCTCTCAAAGGAAGAAGGGAGAGAGGGATAGAGGAAGATACCCAATAGCCTCTTCTCACCTCTACATCCATACACCTGCATGCACAGGTGAATGTACTCTCCCCCAACACAAAATGCAGCACACTTTTTTTTGTTTTGGTTTTTTGAGACAGGGTCTCTCTGTATAGCCTTGGCTGTCCTGGACTCACTTTGTAGACCAGGCTGGCCTCAAACTCACAGTGATCCATCAGCCTCTGCCTCCCAAGTGCTGGGATTAAAGGCATGCGCCACCACATCCGGTCCACTTTTTTTTTTTTTAATAAATTAAAGATTCTCTTGGCAAGGTGAATTCAAATGAAGAAATGATATATTCAACATTGAGGTAGTTATCACTTAACTCCTGCTCTATGAATCTTCATGGATAACCTTTTTACAAAACTTTAAAGTTGTGCCTATACCTAAGGCTCCATCCATAGCTATAGACCAAGCCTTGATTGATTTGATTTTGATTTCTGGCAGATGGCATTGTCTTCCATGATTGTCTGCAGGATGTTTCATTAGATTATCACATCCGTCTGCTTCAACGTCAAATGAACTAGTGAAAATATCGTTGGAAGTTTCATTCTCCCTGTTGTTGTGCATGTTAAACATCTATGGTGGCAATGTTTAGCTTTACTCATCTGGTAGTGAGTATGTGTATCCAAGTACCAACTGTTATTTATGGCAACACTCTGGATTTGAAGTTCTATGCCTTTCATCTGACTCTAACTTTATCCATATCCTCCTAGTGTTTTAATGTGGTTCTGTGGAATATAAGGCTTTCGATATATCTAAACAGAAACATCTGCAAAGTTTTAGTTTTTAAAGAGCCATAGGTACTTCAGGAGGAAACAAATTTGTTAAAAAAAATACACACAACTACTTTTAAAATTGAAACTATCGTTACACTTGGAATGTAAGCACACACCAAAAAAAATAGCATAAACACTGTAAAAGAAATCATAGTGGGTCCTTGAAAGACTGGATGAACTTGAAAAAACTAATGGTGTCATACTTTCGTGAAAAATGTAATAAAAAGATATTAACTTGTGTTAATTATCTGAAGTGTTTATTCAGAGGTTCAAATGAAATGTGTGCATTTTTGATCTCATACTTATCTATTTTTCTCATTCTTCTAGCTTTATTTTATTGAAATTAAAAATTCATTGAGTTTACTTTCCATACAAATTAATCAACACTTATTATTCATAATAAATATTATTGATGAAATCTCAATAAACCAGCATACTCAAAAATTTCTGGTGGAAGTTTAAATTGAATTAAATTGGATTCAATATCTGGTGGAAATTCAATTTCTATCTGTTAGACTTACCACTATAAATGTTAAAGGACATATGGAAAAAGCTTGTTATGACAGCATGATTTGTAACAATAAATGATTAAATAAGAGAATGACACATCTATAAAGTAAACTGCCAGGAGGCCATAAAAGGAATCTTAGAATTAAAGAAGATCTGTGGGTATCAGCTAGTCTATAATTCATGCTTTGGCAAAAGCAGCACATGGCTGACACTTATGATACAACTTTAACAAAGTGTAAGGACTGACATGTGAGCCAGGGAGCTTAAAGAACCTCAGAAAATTCTTCCTGGGAAGAGCTCAGTGGGAAGGAGACGGCCAGTGATGTTATGCAGGTGTGTTCATGAGGGTTATGGAACGACTGTTCTGTGCTGCATCCTAGTTATCTTAGAGAACATACATTGCCTGAAGGGCACGAACAGTGAACCATGTCAAAGAAACTAGTGACAGTAGGGGAGGAATCAGGTCTCGATTCTTTTTAATATATAAAGAGTCAGGATTACAAAAAGGAAGAGGAAATGACTATGATTCAGGATGAGGTTTTTTCCTCTTTTTCTGCATATGATCCCATGTTAAAATTACTAGCATTTTATAGTGTTCAAAGCGTGTGTTTGTTACACAGGAGTAAAATAATCTTGAAATCCTTGTTACTGGGCCGTTGAAATGCCAACAGAATCAGTAAGTGAAGGAATATAAAGGCTTTGAAGATGCTGCTGTCCCCTGGAGCCATTAGCTTTGATCAAGCCCAGTGTTCTTTGATATTATGGTTGAAGTTGAACCCCTGGCCTGCATCTCCTTTGAGACGTTTGTAAACAAAGTTACAGCACAAAAGTTTCATACTCTGAGCACGGTAGAGGAAGGACTTGGTTATAAAGGTTCTGCGTCTCGCATAATCGTTTGAAGACTCACGTGCCAGTGTGGTGATTTCGCATGCTGTGATAGCACTGCCAGCAAGTCCACTCACAAAAGGAAAATTTTTAAAAATGAGAACTTCATCCTGAAGCATAAAGACCCTGGTATTTTTGGCCATGCAAATTCTGGACCAAACACAAATAGTTCCAAACTTCATCTGCCTTGCCAAGATGGAGAGGTTAGATGGCAAACATGTGTTCAACCAGAAAGGGAAAAGCATGGGCATTATGGAATCATGAAGCTCTTGGAGTACAGGAATGGCAAGCCTACGAAGACGGTCACCATGGGCAGCAGTAATACCTCTAACCTGTGGGCATCTTAACCACCACGCCATCCCTTTTAATCTCAGGAGATTCCCATCTCGTCTCAATATGTAATACTTACAGTTCATCTCACTTTGGTTCTCTGGCTTACATTTGTCCCTTATTCACCTCAAGTCTAGGTGATTTCAGACTTAACTTTATGACTATGAATAGAAACTAAGTAAGAAAAGTAAAAATGCACTTTTGTGAGTGTATAATTTGCAAATAAAATAAATTTCATATAGATGGCAATAATAGGTCTAAACTACATTTGTGGGATTCCCCTCCTTTAATTGAGATTTCCAGAAGCCATATTGGCAACAGGAATTCATCAAAGTCAGATGAATAAGAGGTGGACACGAGTCACAAATCTATGCTCCCCATTCAACAAATATTAGTCTTACCATTTAAATATCTATATGATATATTTTCTGAGGTCCACAATCTTGTGGAAAGTCCTGCTCAGGGCATTCTTCACCTCATTATTTCTCAGGCTGTAGATGATGGGGTTCAGCATGGGGAGTCACAACAGTGTAGGACAGTGATAACAATTTCTTGCTTTCAGGGGAATTATTTGATTTAGGGCCTAAAGTAAGTGAGGCTTAAAGACACATAGAAAAGAGAGACGACAAGAAGATGTGAGGAGCAGGTAGAGAAGGCTTTGTGCTTCCCTTTAGCTGATGGAATCCTGAGGATGGAAGCAGCAACACGAGTGTAGGAACAGAGGATCAGCAGGCAGGGTGTCATGACAACCAGGATGGTCCCAACAATGGCATAGACCTCAAACCGTGCTGTGTCTGCACACACCAGCCTCAGCATGGGTGGGCTGTCACAGAAGAAGTGGTTCACTTTGTTGGTGGCACAGAATGGAAAGCTGAAAAGCCATGCGGTCTGTACAGTGGCCACAGGGAATCCTGGAAACCAGGAGGCAGCAGCCAGTTTGACACGTGTCTCTTGGTTCATGATGACTGGGTAATGCAAGGGGCTGCAGATAGCTACATAGCGGTCATATGCCATGGTGGCCAGGAGGAAGCATTCTGCCACTCCAAAAGAAAAAGAAGAAATACATCTGAGTGGCACAGCCAAGGAAAGAGATGCTTGTGTCCTGGGCAATCAGGGTCCCCAACATTTTGGGAACAATGACCATGTTGAAGCCGAGCTCTATGAAGGACAAGTTCCTGAGGAAGAAATACATGGGGCTTTGCAGCATGGGGTCAGACAAAGTGACCAGGATGATGAGGCTGTTTCCCAGCAGGGTGACCAGGTAGATGGCTAGAAATGCCAGGAAGAGCAAGGCCTGTATTCCATAAGGCAGGGAGGAGAAGCTCACGAGGACAAACTCAGTTACTCTTGTCCAGTTTCCTGCAGCCATGGGCATGAGCACAAATCTCCAGTGTGCTCACGAAGATGGATTCTTGAGCACACAATTCAGAATGTCTATTTTTCCCCTCCAGATTCTGATTGGTTTCAGGGAAAGAATCAAAGCCATGACCCTTCAGAAGAGGACGAATTTTGAGTGCTTAATCTGAGACATGCCAGAGTGAGCCTGTGAAGTTGATTTTTCCAGTTTGCACATTAACGCTCAGAAAGGACAGTCTGGAGAAGGGACATTGAAGTATACATCTTGGGCTAAAGTGGTCCTGAATACACTCAAAACTTTGAGAAATATATCTGATGTTCATAATTAAAAACAGAACACAACATAGAGTTTATCAAAGCTCTAAAATAGAATTTCAACAATAGTTAGGCCAACTAATGATTTTTCTAATTTTCACGAGTCCTGAGTTTGAGAGGTGATGGGCTACCAACTATTGAAAACAGTTTATGTGCCATCTCCCTCTGAAATTTCTATTTTTTGTATGATTACACTGACCTCAGAGTAACGGTGGAAAATCAAGGAAAGGACATTTTTTTTTTCCTGAGAGAGGGTCTCATTGTATAACCCTGGTTGGCCTTAAACCAATGATTCTCCTGACTCTGCCTCCACCTCCTTAGTGCTGGGAGTAAAGGTGTCTGTTGCCATTTCTGTCTTGTAATAGATTTTTAATATAAAACATTTTTTGAATGGCAAATCCATTCTGATTTTTAGTCAATTCTATTTTACAGAATTATTCTACTATATCTGAGGACTTCTTCCTTCATGCTTCAGAGAATTAATGGCATTGCTGAAAAAAATTGCAAAAAGGATAGTGGAAAAGACAAAGGGAACACATATCACTAAAACCAGCATATTCAGGATGTTCCTTAGACCTAATTGGATTCTAGCTGTATTATTTGGTTCTAATTTTGTTGATTACCAATAAGCTATTCTCTTAGAATTGTTGTTGCAAACTAACATATTGAATTCTAAGAAAGAATGATGAGATAATGTTGGAAAATGAAAGCTACTGAACTAGACATTTTGTGGGAATGACCATTAAAAAAATAAAAATAAAACATTATGAGCAGTGAAAGAGAGAAACTTAACTTTTGTGTGTAGTTGGTCATGTCTGTAATCCCAGCATTTGGGAGGTTGAGGCAAGTGATGGCTGTGAGTTCCAGGCTAGCCTGTACTAGAGAAAAGCCTTGTCTAAAAAAATAAAACAAAATAAACAAAAATACCCCAATCAACCAGCCAACATTTATATAGTAAAAAGCAAAAACAATGTGATTGTTGTTGGATATTTTACACTCCTAGATTTTTATTCCATGCTAATGAGTTTGGACTTTAATTTGCAACTGAAGAAACCACCTGAATATTGGGGAAGTGGGATGACATGCTCATTCCATCCATGAAGAAAGCTCACTGTGACTACTGAGAGAGCAGGTGGTAGAGTGTGAGCGAAGGAGTGCCCAGAAGCAAGGATACAGGTTGTATGCTCTCCTTTCTCATTGCATCCACTCTTAACCAGTTCTGAAACAGGAGAAAATCCCAATGAGGAAAGCTTATTGTATTATTGATGAATCATGTTACTATCAAGGCTACCTTTAAAATCCAAAAGCATCTACCAACGGACAGAGGATTGTTATCACAGAACAATTATGGCCAAACTGATCAAAGATTTTCCTCAAGCAGGGACTGTCTGAGTTTTCCCAATAGTCTTACGAAAACATGAAAGGGCCAACAATGCAGTGGACACTCTCAAGTGGAACCCTTCTTACTGTCGCTGAAGGGAAAAGCCAGCTCTGTCACTCAAATTATGGATTTAAAAAAAAAAATCACAAAGTGACTCTTCTATAATGAACTGATGTGCACTTTATTTTACTTGAATCTAGAGCGGATTAAGGAAAATTCTATTAGAGAGCCTGATTAGAAAAATAACTAAACAGCTTGCCACACTTTAGTGATCATGGCTGATCCTGTGTAAGGCAGATCAAAATCAAGACTAGTGGAGTTAAGTTATTGGTCAAGAAAGGTGGTATATGAAAAAGAAACAAAGTGGCAAGAAGAAAGGTTTGAAAAGATGTAGGCTGAAGATGGTGGAAAATACGCCATTAAGCGGCTGGCCCTGGTACTTCAAGGGTTCTGCATGATGATTTCAGATTGCCAGTGCTGCTAGACCTGCACGTAGCGATCTTCAACAGATATTAGTAAGCGAAGAAGACTTGGCAGAGGTGGAGCAGTGTAAAGAAGCGTGTGTCGGGGAGGCCTGGCGGCACTCAGAGGAAGAAGAGACTTGATACCCTGTGAGCATATACAGGGGGAGGAGGTCCCCCTCAGTCACAGTCATAGGGGAGGGGAGTAAGGGGAAAATGAGGGGAGGGATGGATGGGAGGATACAAGGGATGGGATAACAATCGAAATGTAATATGAATAAATTAATACAATATATTTTTTAAAAAAAGAAGTGTGTGTCATACTGGATTCAGTGAAACTAGAAGCCTGAAAATTTTCTGTACAGGATGTTTTGCTTTGTTTTGTTTCATCACATCCTGGTCTCTGTCCTACAATTCATTATTTTTTGCCAGTGCTGTGTTTAGCCATGACAATGTACTTCTTTTTGTCCAGTTGTACTTATTTTTCTTTGCATAACTTCATGTGTCAAATAGGTGAGTTCATCTAATAAAAATAACTGGACAATGCAAAATAAGTAAAAATACCCTTTATAAATGACAATTTAGGGGGAAAAAAAGAAAGAAAATTGCTTACCATCATCCATTCTTATGGAAAGGGTACCATCCTGGTTGTAGTATTGTATTCCAACTTTTAAGGCTATTATCGTTTGGAGAAGGGATATATCAGACTTCTCTGCACCACTTCCCACAACAGCATGCAAAAACTAAACTTACTTCAAGAAGTAAAATAATTATATAATGAAAAGTTGGCCTTTACTGTGAAGCAAAATTCATGTTTTAACAAATGGACAGAAGTAGGTGTGTAGAGGAATCCTTTATGTGAAGGGACACTGGATGTTTGGAAGTAGCTTTGTCCTATCAGTTTGTTGTCGTAATTGGCCATGTCTTCCACAAACTACCATATTCTGCACATAAAATAATGAACAGAATTTTATAGCAAATTAAAAATCTGTCAGATCCATACTGTCACTAACACTAAATATTGGTGACAATATTTAAACAGCATAACCAATAATAGACATTCCATTTGTCTCCTTCCTTATATATTTATCAATGCTTAATCTCTTAATACTTAGAAAATATTAAACGAGATATATTGGCCTTACTGGAACAGGCTGAGGAAACTCCTAAGATGTTTCTACACTGAACTTATGGGACCAGAGGAAGCTGAAACAGATGACAGAAAACTCATGGCTTTAGTTGTCCTTAGCTGTGTCTCTTTTGTCCTCGGAGTGAGATGAAGAGATAGAACCTTGATTTTTTTCCCAGGTGTTAATAGATTTTTCTTTTATTCCCCAAAGGACATGACTTTTCTTGAATCATTTGTCCCATGAGGGTGTGGTGAAGTGCCAGTACCAACAGGATAAACTCCAAGAAGTAAAACCAAACTTTAGTAAAGGGAAGCACCACCACCATGCAGAGCAAACTGCTGAGCGTCTAAAGCTGGACGGGTTAAATTTAACTCTAGCTCTAGGACTCTGCTTGCGATGCTCAATGGTTTTGTTAAACTCTGTGAGCTTCAGTTTTTGCTTTGTTTAAAGATGCTTTTCTCATTGGGTACAAGTGATGCTATGATGAAACAAAATGGCTTACGTTTGTTAAAAAGGAGAAATAGTTTAGAAATTTAATGCATATTCACATCACGTACTAGCTTTCATGAGGCACCCTTATACCCCTTCCACTATACAAATAAAACAACAGATATGCTTCCTGAGCCTCTTCATGTGGCTCATAGTTTATTTATTTTCTTAGAGATTTCTTTTTTTAATTTTATTTTATTGGATTTCTTTTTTCTCTATCTCTCTTGTTTACCTGAGTCCCTTCCAATATCCCAACACCAGGTAGGAGAGAAAGGTTAGTGGGGAAAAGGGGCATAGTTCTTGGTTGACTTCTTCCTGCTGGTTAGTGTCCTTAGGTTCCTCGGGGGCAAAACCAGTCTTTACTTCAGGACATCTCCAACTTCTTCTTCTCATCAAACTGAACAACAGTAACCAGGAGCATGGGGGTGGGGAGGGAAGAGCAGCAGCTGACTTCTTCCTGGGAGCACCCTATCTCTCTTTGGGCTCTGGCATTTTTTTTTCCCTCTCTGAGTGCCCAGAACTACACTATCTGCAGCTGGCAAATATCGCTCCCCTCTTGGAGCCTGCACAAGGCAAATAGTCTGCTCTTGTGGACAATCTGAAGCATCCCCGTACCCCACACCTGGGATCAAACCAAAACATAGTTACATAACGTAACTCTGTTCTTGAAGAAACTGAAACTCCCACTACAGAGACAGGATCTCATGCAGGGCAGGATGGCCTTGAATTCACTATGTAGCTGAGGGTGAGTTTGAACTTCTGATCCTCTTGTCTTGACTTACCAGTTACTGAGATCTGTGTGGAGATGTCCAGCGTGCACAGTGCTGCTGGTGGAATCATAGCTTCATGTACGCTATGGAAGCACACCACCAACGGAGCTACTTCCCAGTCCGAAGCTTGGGCCATATTTTGTGGTACCTCCAAGTAGACTAGCAGTTAATAAGTCTAAGTGGTCTGTAGAAATCCAGGAGGTGAGACATAGAAAACTATAGGACAAAAAGGTCCCAAAACACATATATGTTAGTATTGGATTTATCATTATTAGTTATCTTGTCCAATGCTGATTATTCTCCTGGGAATTGTATAAGGATGAGACATAGTCCTTGGTCCTTAATTGTTTAGGTGACTTGAGGCTATTGGAATTTGAAGGAGCCAGTCAACACTTCAAGGTATAAATAGAATAAGATTAAATAATATATTTTATTAGAAAGCTTAATTCACATTATTTTCTACATAATTCACATTGTAGCTACAGCTGGAGATTGGGTCCTATGCTCAGAGAGCCTGGTGTGGGCTTTTTCAAGATGATGGGTAAATTCCTGACAGGAAGGAAACCTTGTTAGTCATCTTTTCAGAGGTCAGGGGTCTTGAAAATGACACAAGAGTCTTAATGAAGTTGTCTAGCATGGCAATATTTTTAAAGTCATTTTACTAGAGAAAGGAAAATCCTAATTGTGTTTTAAATTTTAATATCACTTAAATGCACCACTACATTTCAAACAATATAGAAACTACCTTTAACCCACCAACACGAACATTTATAATTATGAATTTATGAGCACAGCATGGAGGAGGAAGACAGAGATCTACTGAGCCATGCCACACTGTGCTGGAAGGCAGTAGACACACAGGTCCCTGCTTACCACCATGCATTTCTATGAGGAAGTCACAGGAGGCAGATATCCACAGAACCGACTGCTGCCATGCCACATGAGTGGGCTATAAACACCTAGAGGCCTGTTAGCCGCCATGCTATGCAGCACAGACAGAGGAGGTAACCCAAGGCCCACAAGCCACCTGGTCTGTCTTTAGCAGGAGCCACTACAATGCACAGGTATGTGGTGAACAGATGGGAGAGAAAGAGAAGTGAAACAATTTGAGCATTATGAAGAGAGATGAAACTGGAGATGCCTGGATGGAGATGATAGCCTGTTTTGAACAGACAACCACACCATCTGTGGCCAATGGCAAAGTCCCAACCCATGCTGCTTCTGGGGGCCACGTCTGGGTCCATGGGATACACAGCAGCAGGGGTCAGTGTGCATATGTCTGTGGTGAGTATTACCTCTAGGGATTACTGGGACATCCTTGGTCTGGGTAGCTGCCAGGGCTCATGTGGATGTCTAGGAGCTGAACAGAGCTGGCCCTGCTCCTCACTGGCTGTGGTGCTCTGCAGATCTGGTCCAACCTCTCACCTGCAAAAGCACTCAGGAGAGTACTCCGTGCATCTTGCCTGGATAGGACAGCCTAGCTGGTAGTTGTGGTAGAGGCACAGTTGAGCAGGCCCCAAGGGTGAGCGCACAGAAGTACTGGCCCCATCCCTGCTCCACTGTGAGACATCGTGGGCAAGATGGTGATACCCTCCCACGCCCACCCCTCACCGCTTCAGGCAATCGAGAGAGCTGGCCCTGTGGTCATGAAAGCAGGTGGGCTATCCCTGACCCTCACTTGCTGCAGCACTTGGGAGAGCGGGCCCTGCACCTCACCTGGACAGCACAGGAGAGCTGGCCTGTTGGTGGGCGTGCAGAGGAGTAGGCCCAGTGGGTGCGAGCTCTGGAATACTGGCGCCGCCAGGATGTTGTGAGGTGATGATGTTGCAGAGGTGATGCTTTGTGACAGTCCGGAGAGCTGGCCCTGTCCGTTGCAGGCTGCAGCATGCTGGAGTGAGTAGGCTCTTTACCTCCTCTGGCTAGCACTGTACAGCTGGCCCTAGTGGCAGGGGCATGGATGAGCAGGCCTGAGGATGAAAGTGAGTGAGAGCTGACTCGGCCACCCATCTGGTGTGAGAGGCAGCATGGGTGCAGAGCGATACCTCTCCCCCTTTCCTCTTGCCACCTGCAGGGCTTGAGAGAGCTGTTCTCTATAGAACGTGGGAGAATGGGTCCTACTACTTGCCTGGGCAACACAGTAGAGGTGGCCCTGATGGCAAAGATGCGGGTGAGCAAACGGGAGGTTGTGAGGGAAGAAGAACTAGCCAAGCCCCTCACTGGCTGCAGCACTTGAGAGAGCTGGCCTTGCTCGTTGACTGGGCAGCACAACGGAACTGGCTCGGGAAGCCTGGGTGCGGGTAAGCCATCCCTAAAGGCTATGAGAACCGGAGGGCTGACCCTGCCTCCTGCAGTCTGTAGCACTGGGTAGGCTAGCCAGATGAGTAATGGAGAGCTCCCCCTACTGGTGGGGATAAAGGAGAGCAGGTGGGCTGACCAGCTCAGCTACCACCCAGGCCCAGACCCAGGGCTTTGAGTTGGCCCACCCCCAAATCTACACCAACTGTAAACTGTTGGAGCTTGTGAGATAGGTGATCCTGCTGAGCCAAAGCTGCAGGATCTCCATGACACAGGGCAGCAACAACAGGATGAGTAGGAGTCCCAGTGAGAATCCCATATTGATGGTGTCACAGAAGGCAGAGGCCTGGCACCAGACCAATGGCTCACTGCAATGCTCGTTTGCAAGTGAAGACATATGGGCATAAGGGCATACTGCGGGCCACACTGTGACACACTACGCGTTCCACAATGAGATGTGTTCTATGTTTTGTTTTGTTTTTATTTGTTCTAAATTTTTTTTGGGTGGGGGAGAAGTTACAAGGGCAAAGGCAGAGATATGAGGAAACAGGGAAATGAGTGGGACTGGGATGCCTGATGTGAAACTCACAAAGAATCAGTAAAAAGTTGAAAAAAAATTGGTATTTCTCTTCAGTGAGAAAAATTATGGACAGAGTTGAAAGACAAATGATCCCCGAGGCTTGGGGGGGCGGGGGGGTGGTAGTTGTAATATAGATATCTGGTTCCACAGGATGGAGTCCATACCTGGCACCCTTTGGGGGCCAAGAATCTGTGGCTGGACAAATCATAGGACCTAGAGGAGAAAATAATACTGTAAGTCTGCCAATGGGAAATTCTGTTAAACTGGTTCCTAGTGACACTTTTGTACCAATAGACCTCGTCACAGTAGATATTAACACAAAAACCCTCAACTGGATAAGGTGCAGAGAATAAGAGATTGCAGAATTCTAACCCAAGGGAGCCATCTGTATCACACTTCCATCTTCCAAAACTCAGAGATCATTAAAGGAGAGAAGCAGAAAGATTATAGAGCCAAAGGATGTTGGTGCATATGAGGAAACAGTGTTTTCTGGTGCAACAGGGAGGTTACATACATGAACTCACAGTGGTTGTAACACCATGCAGAAGACCTGCATAAGTACAAGCCATAGGAAAAAACCCCAACATGTGGAAAGGAGCTGGGGGCTGGGAGCTGGGAGCTGGGAGAGATGGAGATGAAGTCATACTGTGGAGCTATTGACAGTTGATAGCAAGTGGAAGGACAGTTGGTTTTGTTGTTGTTATTTATTTATTGTTTATTATTGTTGTTTATGACCCCTGGTAGGTCTAACAGGTTCCAGTAAATGGCCACACACCCCAAGAGTATATGGACAGCACAAATGAGACCTGATACGTTTATTTCTTAGATAGTACAGAAAGACAAGTGGATGGGGAATAGGGGTGGGTCTTGGAAGAGTTAGAGGATGGGAGATAAATATGGTCAACATATATTTTATGAAATTCTTTAAATACCCTCATAAACATGAAAAGAAAGAACCTAAAGTCTTGTTCTAAAAATTGTCTGACTTGGAGCTACTCAGATGACTCAGTAGCTAAAGGCACTCACTACCAATCCTAACAACCTGAGTTCAGTTCCTAAGGCAAATATAGCAGGAAAGAACTGAAACACACACACACACACACACACACACACACACACACACACACACGTAATTTAAACTTGTCTGATTACAAATTATCCCTATAATAAAAAACTTTGTCTTTATGTCTAATAGAAGTATATAACTTTAATAAGAAACACATTGGAAATATTTACTGCCATATTAGTTTTAGGGCAGTGTTAAGAAAATTAAATCCTCTTATTTTAGGTGGTCTTCTATATATGTGAGGTACCCAAACCTTCTCAAACTGAATGGAAAGTCCAAGCCCATAAATCAAGTTGCTGTCCTCAACTGTAGAGCCAACACCCAGGTGAACCGATGCATGCTCATTTTGTTTTTTATACAATTACCATATGAACAAAACGACTTTCTCACGTATTCTGGTGCCTCACATTTGACCATGTCCCCTGGAGGGGGAGACCTGGTGGCACTCAGAGGAAGGACAGCAAGTAGCCAAGAAGAGACTTGATACCCTATGAGAATATATAGGGGGACGTAATCCCCCTCAGGAACAGTCATAGGGGAGGGGAATAATGGGAAAATGGGGGGGAGGGGGAGAAATGGGAGGATACAAGGGATGGGATAAACATTGAGATGTAACAAGAATAAATTAATAATAATAAAAAAAAAGGATAGAGAGCAAAAAAAAAAAAAAAAAAAAAAAAAAAAAAGAGAATCAGACTATTGATTGGCCCTTGTGATTAAAGCTGAACAAATAACAAACAAACAAACAAACAAAAAAAACCAGAAGTTAAATGACTTTATGAGCAAATATTTTCTGAGGTTATTTTGAGCAAACCTTGTGTAATATTTAAAAGACAGAAAGATATGATTTGGCAAGATTAGCCTGTGATTTAATAATAACAAAAAGTGCCCCAGCGTGTTGCTGAATGTAATAAAGCTGAGGCCTCTCAATGCTCCAGGAAATACCATGTTTACACAGCCCTTTGGACCTCATCTTTAAATAGTTCCCCAAAGGAAAATATTTAGAAGCAAGACCTAGGAGACTTGGAACCTGTATTCCATGAAGTAAAACAGAAAGTCATAATTAGAATAAAGCTAAAACTCATGAGATCAGTATGGGCTTTGAGAAAAATCTTTCAGAAGCCAGTAATGTTCTTCAAGTCTCTCTCTCATGCTAGGTCCTAGAGGTTCCTTCAGGGATGATGCGTCCAACACTGCCTGAGCTCCGTGTCTGCCCTGAGGTAAGAGAGGGAGGCTGCTAACAGATCTAGTCTGGAGGATTCTTTAGGGTTAACTGAAGATTGGAGTGAAAAAAATAGGCTGTGCGGTTAGCCCTTCTACTCCCTCACCCTTTTCCTTGCTAGGCTCCCAGGCAAAAACTCTATTCCCATTCTTCTCCAGAATCCCAGTCTGAAAACTAGGATCCAAACGTTCCCCTTCAGGGAAAGAGTTGGTGGACATCCAGACGCTATATAAAAGGCTACGTTCTTCTGAGTGAGTGTATCGTGACTGATGACGTGTTGTGTGAGATAGCTGTAAAGCAGAGAGTAAACAGATGCTAGAATCTGTTGAAAACGGTTTATTTGCCTCTTCCCTGAAATACTTATTTTCTCTGTGATTTCACTTACCCCATAGTGAAAAGCAATGGAAAAACACAACTTTTTTTTTTCCTGTGAGAGGGCTTTACTGTACTGTCCTTGTTGGCCTTGAAGCTATGATTCTCCTGCCTCGGCTTCCACTTTTTAAATATTGGAGTAAAGGTGTCCATTGCCACTCCTGTCATGTAGCAAATTTTTAATCCAAAACATATGTTTTATTTTTTAGACAAAGTTTCTGTTTGTGTACCCCTGAATGTCCTCATCTCTCTTTGTAGACTGTGCTGGCCTCGAACTCACAGAGATCTGCCTGCCTTTGCCTCCCTGAGTGCATTTCACAGCACTCCTCCACATCCTTTGACTTTTACATTCTTTCTACTCCAGTTTCCATAATGTTCTCTGAGCCTTAGTGAATATAGATGTCACATTTAGGCATGAGAACACATCAGCCACTTATTCTTAGTACTTCAACCAGGTTTAAGTTTCTGTGTTAATTTCTGCCTACTGGAAAAGAAACTTAAGTGGCCACAGCCACTAAGCATAAGAACTAGAGTTCTGTGAAAGGTTGTCTTTTCATCATGGCATGGCCACAGTATGCATGAATTTAGACTCCGATATTTGCACATGCCTGTGCCTCTCAACATTACAGAATAGGTGTTAGGGTGCTTATGAGGACGTATCCAAACTTAGTAGCTCTTGCGTATTAGTGGCTGCTGGCAGAAGGAGAAATCACTTTCTCCAGCAAAGTAGCCACTAGTTAGTTGCCCACGTCCCCATAAGTAACTTGTACTTATACAAACCACCCTAGTTAAACTAAGTGGGTCATTAAAAACCATAGAGAGAAACTTGTTTGGAAGAGGAAGACATCTGGGAGAAGTGGGAGAAAAATAAGGAGAGGGGTTAAGGAAGTGCTGTGCTGAATCTGATCAAAATGCATTATATACACGCATGGGATCACCAAGGAATAAGTAACAACGGACACTAAGGAAATGCAAGGAATCATTAGGTCTTACTTCAAAAGCCTGCATTCCACAAAATTGGAGAATGTAAAGGAAATGGATGATTTTCTTGATAGATTTCATTTACCAAAGTTAAATTAAGATCAGGCTAACAGTTTAAACAGCACTATAACCCCTAAGGAAACAGAAGCAGGCATCAAAAATTTTCTAACAACAACAATAAACAACAACAAATCATATAATATCAAAAGAAAGCATCTTCAACAAATGGTGCTGGTCTAACCGGATGTCTACAGGTAGAAAAATGCAAATAGATCCGTATTTGTAACATTACACAAAACTAAAGTCCAAGTGGATCGAAGACTTTAACATAAAACCAGACACACAAAATCTATTAGAAGAGAAAGTGAGGGAAGAGCCTTGAACTCGTTGACACAGGAGGCAACTTCCTAAGCAGAACACCAAGAGCTCAGGCTCGAAGATCAACTACTAAAAAATGAGACCTTGTGATACTGAAAAGCTTCTGTAAGGCAAAAGACACTGTCAACAAAACAAAACAGCAGCCCACAGACCGGGAAAAGAGATTCACCTACCTGACATCTTACAAAGGGATAATATCCAAAATATATAAAGAACTGAGAAGATTAAACATCACCATACCAAATAGTCCATTTTAAAAAAATGGGGGATAAATCTTGCTGTTTCTACCCCTCCTGTGTTTGTAAAACATGCACTGAACCGACTTCACAATGTACTGATGGTTAATTCCTCACAGTGGATCTGAATACCACACATTTATGTTGTCCTAAGTACTACTGTGTTTGTGAGCCAAATTTTTTCCCTCTGCCATTACTCAACTGTGCAAAAGATATGAATCTGGTGAAAGAAAATATATCTAGATGATATTGCCCAAACTGGCATTGTGAGTACAATTGTAAAAATCTTGTCATGCCAACTTATGAAGAGGGAGAATTTGCTGCAATAGATCAAAACTTTCAGAGTGGCTGTGGATGTGACCAGTATCTTTGTGAAAAGGGTGAAGTGTGTGTGTTTCAGGAAGTATCAGTATTGAGTCCTGGCCAATCTCTGATAAAGAATTTGGAAAGGGACTTTTGTTACACAATAGAATCTCTGGAAGAGAAAGATAACTACACAGGCTTTCATATTTTGAATGTTACAATGGTGAATTGCTCAAAAACCTCTGATGTTCACCAGACATACGGTCCATCCCCCAGTGATAATGGTTGCTGTGGCGCCTGTAAAAAATATATATCATGCAAGTTTCATATAGAAAATGGAACATCAGTTATATATGAGTAGTGGAGTACCTGGCACTATGACTGTACCATGTACGAATGTTTTAAGACTGATAAGGAAGCAATGATTCTAAAACTACAGCATTGTTTGTCCTCCTTTTAATGAGACCAAATGCAAACTGAATGAAGGCATTGTAAAGCTTTATAATGAAGGGTGTTGCAAGATCTGCAAATGAGAGGAAAGAATATGCCAGAAACTGATCATTAAATCCACCATAAAGGAACAGGGCTGTGTAAGCCAGCGCTCTATCAGTGTTGCATCATGTGATGGAAAATGCTCCTCAGCTACAATGTGTAACACTAGTGTTGAAGCCACCTGAGATTCTTCAATGCTGTTGTAAGAATGGAGTGTGAAACTTGACGGTGCCTCTGCACTGCTCAGGAAATGGCACTGAAGTGATTATATACACCCTCCAGGAACCAATAGACTGCACATGCAGGTGGAATTAAACCCTTGTATTCAAAGAACTCTATAAAATAGTGTCATGTTAGGCAACATTAGCTTTTATCATGACTATTAAGGCATATGGCACACTTACACTACATGGAAATCATGTATCCTTAATACAATTGGGTTTTGACAACATAAAAGTGTGTACAAGATGGGTAGAGTTTTAATGGAAAAATTAGATGTGTTATTTTATTTTATTGAATAAAATTATTCCAAATAACTTAGCTGAAAAAAAGGGGGGGGGTTATAGAGCTAAACAGAATCCTCAACACAGGAATCTTGAATAGCCAAGAAGCACTTAAAGAAATGCTTAAAGTACTTAATCATCAGGGAAATGCAAATCAAAATGACTCCGAGATTCCATCTTCCATGCACTAGAATGGCTCACATTAAAATCTCAAGTAACAGCACATGCTAGCAAGAATGCAGAGGAAAAGAAACAGTCCTCCATTGTTGGTAGGAATGAAAACTTGTACAATCACTTTGGGAATCAATCTGGCACTTTCTCAGAAAATTAGGAATAGTGCCACTTCAAGATCCAGCTATACCACTCCTGGACATATACCTCCAAATGCTCCATCATATAGTAAGGGTATTTGCTCAATTATGTTCATAGCAGCTTTACTTGCAATAGGCAGAAACTGGAAACAACCCAGATGTCCTTCAACCAAGGAATGGATAAAGAAACTGTGGTACATTTATACAACAGAATACTTCTCAGCTATCAAAAACAAAGAAATGAAAATTTCAAGAATATAGATGGAACTAGAAAATATCATCTGTATCTTATCAGACCAGCACAGATTAAAGCTGGATTTCAACAACAGAAGCAACAAAAGGCCTATAAACATATGGAGACTGAACAGATCTCTACTCAATGACCACTGAGTCAAGGAAGAAATGAAATAAATTAAATTCTTTCTAGAATTCAATGAAGATGAAAACACAGCATACCCAAACTTGTGGGGCTCAATGAAAGCTGTGCTAGGAGAAAATTCATGGTACTAAGTACCTTCATAAAGAACATGGCAAGATCTCATACTAACAATTTAAAAAACATATGAAAGCTCTAGAGAAATATGAAGAAAATGTACCTAAGATGACTAGAAAGAAGGCAGGAAATAAACTGAGGGTTTATATCAATAAAATAGAAACAAAGAGAACAATACAAAAAAAATCAATAAAACCAAGAGTTGGTTCTTTGAGAAAATTAACAATACAGACAAACCCTTAGGGAGTAAGGGAAAAATGGGAGAGAGGGAGGAATGGGAGGATACAAGGGATGGAATAAAATTGAGATTTAATATGAATAAATTAATAAACTATAAAAAATACCAATAAACTAACTAAAAGACAGAGAGAAAATATCCAAATTTAAAAAAATCAGAAGTGAAAGTGAGGACATAACAACAGACTTGTGGAAAACAAAACAATCATGCATTACTTCAAAAATCTGTCATCCACAAAATTGGAAAATCTAAGAGATATGGACATTTTTCTTAATAGATTCCACCAGAGTTCATATGAAATTCAGACCCCACTCTCCACTCAACTGTGAGGAATGTCCTGTCCATTGGGTAGATTTGAGTAGGGGTTCAAGGTTTACTGCATGTATTGTCCTTGGCTGGTGCGATAGTTTGAGCAGGACCCCTGATAAGTTTTACTCTTAAGACAGTGATATGGGTTTAATGCATGATAATGACTAATAGATGCAAATTTAGGAGGCACCCAGAACAACTTAGAGGAGTGGACTAAAGGATGTACAAATGTGCAACATGACTGCAGGCAGGCAGGCCAATTAGTAGGCCCCATCACTCATACTTGCAGGAAGTAGAAGCCAGTGCATGAGATGTATTTCCGTAGAGAGGATTTATTGTAACCCTGGGGATGGATGGGATGTCTGAAGGATGCATTCAGAGTAAAGAGAAGAAGAATATGGCTAGTGGATCCCTAGAAAAGTATAGTTTAAAAGGACTTAGGAAACAAAGAATCTGCTTTTGGACATGAAGGAGAAACAACAGGGAATCCATGGATACCAAAGACAGGATGGTAAGCAGTTCTAAGAGCTTTCCACAGTATCCTAGGAAGCCCAAAGAGCATCTGACTTCCTCAAGAAACTCTCTTGGTAGACCAAGAGAAATTGCAAGCCTGGGATCATTATCTCTGTTGTCCCTTCATCCCACCAAGGTCCTGATCCTTCCATGTCTCTATTTTCTGTCTTAGAGTTTCTGAGACCTGCAAGGACCCTAGAGGCCCAACAGTAAAAGTCTGGGTGTCTGCCAAGAGAAGTTCATCTTTTCACTCTGATGCAGCTACTCTGGCTAAACACTATTGCCACTGATTTCTGTTCTCAGTTTCCCCAGTCTCTGGGGCTGCACACTAATAAATTTATTAATGAGCAGTCAGTGTGTGTGACCTCATTAAAAAGTTGCTAATGAACTACTCTGCTGCACAGGGAGCACAGATGATGGAGACTCCCAGTGGCCTACAATGGGGCCTGGGGGAACCTTAGGTGCATAGGCAGGATCAGAGCTGGGAGAGAGTTATGGTCCAGGCACAGAACTATACTTCCTGATTAACTTAGCTTGGCAAGGGGCCACATCCAAATCTCAAGTCTCTGCTGCCTGCAGGTTTATGAGAATGGCTGTTATACAGAGTAGTAGTAAATTTTCTCTGAACTGTCAATTTTGCTTTGTACCAAATATGGTGACTTAAATTGCTGGGAGACTTCAACTTCTAAGGTTAAGAAGTGACTCTCCTTGCAGTTAATCCTAATCCATTACAAAAGTATTTTGCTTGGTCTGTTTTACAGGCCATTTCCCCTTGTTACCCATTCTTTTTGTGACTGCCAAAGTGATATTTCAAAATATATATATATAATCTAATTATTTATTTGTCCTAATACCCTAAAACTGATTGGTTATGGTTCACAAAATTGTGTTCAGACAAGTTAGCATAGAATCCTTTTCAATGTTTGCTTCCTTGCTAGCTCCACATCTTAATCATCATCAAGTTTTCTCTTTCATGCCCTAATTTCTATATTGTTACTAGCCTACTAACTTAAACACTATGCCATCACATAACGATAATGGCTTACATTTTTATTGAAATTACAATGAGCCTAGACTCATTTTTTACCGATCTACCCACAATGATGCAAGCATGCTTCCAATCAAGCTGTTAAGCAGAGCTATGATTCTTATTCTTTATGTAAGAAGAGAACAAAGCACAAGAGATTATAAGCAAATTGCCCAGCATTGTGGAGCTGATAAGCAGCAAGATCAGTATCAAAGCCCATGCATTTTAGTTTTGGGACTCGTTTGTAGCCGAGTATTTGAAAACTATAGCTCATGAGCTAAATCAAACTCTCCATCAGTCTTTATATTGTCTATGAGAAAAGAGTTCTCATTCATAGATTAGTATTTTTATAATGGCTATGTTACTAAAACTAAACTACTAATTCAATGAGGTCTCCATCAGACTACCAGTGACATTCTGTAGGAGGGTAGGTGTTTGACCTCCCGATCCCAAGTTCCCAGAATAATGACTCATGTGACTCAACATATATTTACAAATACCTAGGGCGTATAGCTGGGCTTTTCTTTGACTACCACATAACTTAAAATAACCCATTTTTACTAGTTTACATTCTGCCACATAGATGGTTACTTCTCAGGTTCCATGAATCTATCCTTCCATCTTCTTAGGTGAATCTATCATGCCTGGCTCTATCCCAGGATCATTTCTACCTGTTGGATGTCCAGTCTTCTTTTGTACCCACTCTCTACAGGCAATAGGATTCTTTTTAATTAGCAGGAAATGCACCCATACAACAAACAAGATATTCTCTCTACAACATTCTTTGCAGAAACACAGAAAACAATCTACACAAAATCCACCTCTAAAAGAACCAAATAATTTAAACTTTTCTGAGAAACAACATCAATATTGGGTAGATCAAAACACCTGATTTTAAAATACACTGTAGAGTCATAGTAAGAAAACCAATATGGTATTGGTTTAAGAACAGACACATATGCAAGTAGATTAGAGGAAGAAGACCCAGAAGTAAATCCATCCAATCAAAGACATCTGATTTCCATAAACATGTAAAAGGCATTAAAATACCTATGTTGGAGAGAAGACAGCATCTTTTCCTCATGTAGAGAAAGTAAACTGGATTTCTTTCCCATTTCCTATAAAAGTTTAGTTAAAAACCAATAGTTTTAGTGTACAAATCTGAAAAAATGAAAGTGTGGGAGGATAAAATGGACACTTCAAAATAAAGGCATATACATATACGTATACGTATACGTACACATCTTAGGAAGTAATGGGAAGAAGCGACACACACTATTATGGTAAATTCCAAAACTCCAGCATAGCAACAAACAAATGAATGAATGAATGAACAAACAAAAAGAACAAAACCAAAAACCAGAACAGAGATCCCAGAAGATGGAAGATGACCATTGGCAGCTATTTTCCATGAGAAGGTAAATATCCAGAGTTATAAATATCTGAAAATATTGACAGCTAAAGAGCCAATCAATCAATAAGTGGGCAAAGATGAACAGAGTTCACACACAAAAAAATAATAAAAAGAATAAAGAATAAATAAAAGAAGGAATAAAAGAAAGGAAGAATATGAAAACTATTTACCATGCTTGTCATTAAGGAAATGCAAATCAAACTATAGAGAGAACCCACCTCACTCCTCATCGTTCAACAGAAACAATGTGTAAATAGAAATGAGATTATGAAGCCCCTTACTTTGTATGCTGAGGAGAAAAATGTAATAAACTTCTCAGCCACAAGATGGCAGTACAGCTTCATCTTATAACCTTGAAGCCATGACCCTGAAGCATTGACACTGACATTTCAAAGTTGCTCTCAAGCTTGTGTAGAGACTTGCAGGACAATTTGAAAAATATTACTCAAGTCAAATACTTACTAAGTTATGAATAAAATACTAATCAATAATCTTTTAAAATAATAAAGTAAAAAATCAACAAATGGTAATGATGACTCAAAATTATAGATACACTATTTATAAATAAACACGTTAACAAGTCAACTTAGGTGCCTGTTAGTGGATAGACAGACAGGAAGTGTGGTGTGTGTGAAGAACAGAGTAGTGTTTATTAATAGGGAAGGGTGGGAGTCTGCTGTTTGGAGGAAAATGGAGTAAAGGAAACCATATCCACAAAAACAAAAACCAACATTGCTCATGTGTGGGAAAAAATGAGAGAAGCTGGCCGAGATGGTGCACACCTTTAATCTCAGCATTCCAGGATTAAAAGGCAAGCAGATGTCCGTGAATGCAAGGCCAGCCTTGTCTACGAAGTGAGTCTAGGACAGACACAGAGAAACCCTGTCTCAATCCCTGCCCTCAAGCAAATGAAGAGAGAGAGAGAGAGAGAGAGAGAGAGAGAGAGAGAGAGAGAGAGAGAGACAGACAGACAGAGACAGAGACAGAGAGACAGACAGAGACAGAGAGACAGAGAGAGAGAGAGAGAGACAGAGAGAAAGAGACAGAGAGAGAGACAGAGAGAGAGACAGAGACAGAGAGACAGAGACAGAGAAACAGAGACAGAGACAGAGAGAGACGGAGACAGAGACAGAGAGAGAGACAGAAACAGAGACAGAGAGACAGAGAGACAGAGACAGAGAGACAGAGACAGAGAGAGAGACAGAGAGAGAGAAATAGAGAGAGAGAGAGAGAGAGAGAGAGAGAGAGAGAGAAGCAAAAGAGACTATTAGAGAGGTGAACTCTTTAGACGAGTGCATGGTTGGCAAGAGAGAATAATGGGGTTCATGTGATAAAAATATGCTGCATACATATAAGAAAATGGTTCTGTTATTTTACATAATAGGTGATAATAGCAATTTTTCATATGAATTCATTGTTGAGTCGTAGCATATTGAAATTATAGGTCAATGCATGGGTTTTTAACATCAAAATTGTTATCATTACACACCTACTTCTTGTTTTCTTTATCAAAACAATAAATTTCTCAACAATGTACATGGCATTTTTAATGTGAGCATGTGTATTTACATCCCTAATCCATTCCACTATGTCCTAGTTTTCATCGTTGATAGCACAGTGTTGGCTCTTCTGTATAGTGTGCACAGTGTCTGTCCTTTCGGACTGTTGCTTAACATTTTCTCTTATCTTTGATTTAGTCGTTTGGACCTGATATATGTAGTGGTGAGTTTCTTTTTTCATTAACTGGTTTGCCACTTACTGTAGTACTTCCTGAATCTGAGGCTCCAGGTATTCCTTTTTCAGTCATCGATAGTTTCTCAGCATATACATATATGTACATGTACCCTTATAAAGATCCTTCCTCTCTAATAGTCTCCTCTTGCTGTTCTCTCATCTTTTTCTATTGCAAATATGAGCAATGTTGGTATTTGTCTTTCTGGATCTGGTTTATTTTACTCCATTTTTCCTGCACACGCACACACACACATGTATGTATATGTGTGTGTGTGTGTGTGTGTGTGTGTGTGTGTATATATGCAGTTAAACAGTGAGGATAATAAGATATCAAGAAACAGAGGATTATTAAGTTAAAGCCACACTCATGTGTTTGTGTGCCATGGCTGTTTTGATGCTATACTGACAAAGCTGAGGGGCTTTGACAGTTTGACCATTTGTGGTTCTGTCATCTGTGGCTTGAGCACCAAGAATCTCAGTATGTTCAGTGCCATGCATCTCTCTGTTTAACAGTATTTTATATATTCTTTTTTATTGTCAGTGCACACATCACACCAAACCATAGAAAGTGGAGTTTCAGCGCTACTTCCCAGGGTGCAGTTGCATCAAGATCACTTTGTTATTCAACTAAACATGAGAGTCAAGTGCTTTTCTACCACATATATGGTCCTGAATTTGACGCCTGGGGCTATAAGAAAGTAGGCACAGGCTGAACCAGTAAGTTAATTAAGTCACAATTTATTGAAAAAAACAAAACAAAACAAAGCGAGTTCAGAGAAAATGAATGCTTTCTGATAAGCAACGGATCCTTGGAGAATTAGAGAGAATTGGTGATATAGGGAGCAGAAACTATCTTCAGCTAGAAAATTCATTTTGTTCTTGATTAGCTGAGTGATATTACTCATGCAAAACTACTTCTTAGTGAAAGAGTACAAGTTGAATTTAAAGTGATTGAAAAATCAGCCATTACCTGGAACGGAGTTAATGATATTCAGTAAGTTCAGTAAAGCTCAATATGAGCTCCACCCAAGTGTCATAACCACAGAGTAAGAATGTGGAGAGGGTGTGAGGAGACTCAGCTGGGGAGCTGCATTTGTGGAAATGTAAATATTTAAGGCAACGGGACTGTGGGGGCTTGCTCATGCTTCTCACCTGTCTGGTTCCAGCCGGGCCTTTGCATCTCTCTTACTAAATTAAGCACAGCGCTGGTCATGCACACTCAGAAAGCTGAGCCCTCATCATCTGATAACCAAAGTCTCTGACTTCTCTCTCTCCACGCCTCACCCTTTCCTAACAAATGGAATCTTCATCCTCCCTTTTTGGTCCTGATGAAAGGAGCAGCTGTGACACTGGTCGCTTATGCCGGAACTGTGGGTGTAGTCAGTTGTCACAATTCAGCTCAACTAACCTTGTGACCTTTCTATTAAGATATATTTGGAATCTGAAATGGTTTCTAGTGCCACCATTGTAGTGAGGCTACGGTCACACCAGTCCCCTATTTCACATCTCCCCATTTCCCGTGTGTGCTGTGCAGCTGCCACGGTTAGCTAAGTCACTGTCTCCATCAAAATAGTTCAAAGTTTACTTATTGTGTACAGATTAAATGCCAAAGCCATTAACATGATCAATTAAATTTCCTGTTTGTATTGACCCCTGGCTGTATATCAACTGTGTTTTTGCTCTTCATTTCTTTTTTTTTTAACTTCTCCAATTCACAAAATTTCAGCAAAAGTAGGATTTGGGGACTGGAGAGATGGCTTGGTGGTTAAAAGCACTGGTTGCTCTAGCAGAGGACATGAGTTTGACACCCAGCATCCACAGGTGGCTCACAACAACTTGACACTGGAAAACAACACCAGGAAACACACATTCTCCGTTAGTCACATATTTAGAGACAGTAACATTCCTCTCTCTCTCTCTCTCTCTTTCAGTATACAGATATTTACTATTCTCCCAAGTTATAAACGCAAACTACAATGTAAGGAACAAAAATCTCTTCAAGTTTTCAAAAGACAAGATATTAGCAGACTATGTGGTTTTATTTTGTACTTTAAGACTATGCCTTACAAAGGAAATACAAAGCAGATTCCTGAACATTTATTTAGGTTCATTCAAGTGACAATATTTATTACAAGGTCAAGGAGCTTATGCAATTTCAGAAAGCAGTTGAGTAATACCAACAACAAGGTGACTAAGACACATGATGGTTAAGGGAGTGAACTTGTATTAAAAGGATGAAGAAAAAAAAAAACCCAAGCATCTCTACCCCATTTGCAAGTCCTCCACCTGGCCCTCCCTGCCCAGTCCTACAGTCTGAAGCCTTATCTTATAAAACCCTCATGTCTGGTATGGTGTTTTGTGATCTCTTTACTTGGGCATACGGGTATTTCTCCAATACATGCTAAATAATTATTCCACCCCAGTGCATATTGACTTTTGGCACATAGTGACGACTTTCAGGCTAACGTTTTACTCTTCTGCCTTCTAAGGGTATGAATCATCTTTACTTGTTTATTTGAGTGTTTTGCGCAAATTCTCTTTACAAACATTGCTCCTTTCTTCGCTTGAACTCTTACAGTCTTAGGATACGTAAAGAGGGTGATTATCTTTGCATAATCTTTCTAGTTTAACAATGTGTATCTTAAGTGACGGATACTACAAATCGGGTTTGATCACCATGACATTGTGTGAAGCTATTCGTTTTTGAATTCACATAAATGAAGCTGTACTGTTGCTAATTTGGCTGGTGTGTATTAAATGTATGTATGCTCTTTATGTCTTACTCAAATATACTCCTGTCTATGCACTTCTCTCCCAGTCCACCCTTATACTGTTTTACCATGACTCTGAGCTAAATAAGTTTTATACATTATATGGCACTGAAAAAATACAAAACTAATATTCAAATACTTACATTTTAGAATTGTATTCCAATTATATTGTCCAAACGCCTTTTACTTTACTCAGCTATAAAATTTATTTGCTTTTAATACTAACTTCACTTGAATGCCCCAATATTGATTAATGTATTTGATTAACATATTAATGTATTTTGTCTTTTCATGATGACAATGCACATAACTTTTTGATGCAAACTCACTAAGCTCATTACAATACACTCTTAGAAGGACCAGTACCTGAGTCGGCAAACATCCATGGAAAGCCTTGCAGAGGATAGTGTCATGACAGATAGTATATGAAAACCTGCAACTTTCTAAAACAAAGGTGTGGAGCCTTAAAATGGAATTGGGAGACCTGTAGACTGGGTCTCTTCCACTTTACCAAAGTAGCCCAAGGAAAGAGTCCGTGAGGGCTATCGATGCTATAAGCATGCATGTGGGTTAGTAGTTCACTTTCCTCTGCTTGAAGCCCACAGCTACCAACCTATAGCAGACGTGAAATAAAGTGAAAGGACAAAATAAACATACAGTAGAGGAATAGAGATATTTCTTTGCACCTGGATCCAAGCAGCCTAAGGCCAGGGAAAGGGCCTGGATGACTTTTGATGGCTTTCCTGTATTTTCTGGTTTATGTCCCTATATACACACCAGCGGTTCAGTGTAGTTTATAATTGTATGTCACCTTCATGCTGATTAGCAAAATAACGCCTTGAAAAAAATTGGCCACAGACACACCAAAAAATACAATTTAGTCTGGTGAGAAAACAATATTCATACAACAGGAAGGCAGAGAGAGGTAGAGGTGTATATCAGTTACCTCTCTGCTTTTTTTTTTTTTTTTTTTTTTTTTTTTTTTGTCTCTACTGAGCTTCCTAACAGCCATTTAACAAGTGGGTGTCATTCTGGTGGGTACGTAAGGAGATAAGGTATTTGATGTTTATGTGATATGGTTTCTGAGAGCCAGAGCCTTGTGAAAGGTCCTGCTCAGGGCATTCTTCACCTCATTATTTCTCAGGCTGTAGATGATGGGGTTCAGCATGGGAGTCACAACAGTGTAGGACAGGGATAGCAATTTTTTGCTTTCAGGGGAATTATTTGATTTGGGCCTAAAGTAAGTGAGGCTGGAAGACACATAGAAGAGAGAGACGACGAGGAGATGTGAGGAGCAGGTGGAGAAGGCTTTGTGCTTCCCTTTAGCTGATGGAATCCTGAGGATGGAAGCAGCAATGCGAGTGTAGGAACAGAGGATCAGCAGGCAGGGTGTCATGACAACCAGGATGGTCCCAACGATGGCATAGACCTCAAACCGTGCTGTGTCTGCACACACCAGCCTCAGCACGGGTGGGCTGTCACAGAAGAAGTGGTTCACCTTGTTGGTAGCACAGAATGGAAAACTGAAAAGCCATGCGGTCTGTACAGTGGCCACAGGGAATCCTGGAAACCAGGAGGCAGCAGCCAGTTTGACACGTGTCTCTTGGTTCATGATGACTGGGTAATGCAAGGGGCTGCAGATAGCTACATAGCGGTCATATGCCATGGTGGCCAGGAGGAAGCATTCTGCCACTCCAAAGAAAAAGAAGAAATACATCTGAGTGGCACAGCCAAGGAAGGAGATGCTTGTGTCCTGGGCAATCAGGGTCCCCAACATTTTGGGAACAATGACCAGGTTGAATCCAATCTCTAAGAAAGACAAGTTCCTGAGGAAGAAATACATGGGGCTTTGCAGCATGGGGTCAGACAAAGTGACCAGGATGATGAGGCTGTTTCCCAGCAGGGTAACCAGGTAGATGGCTAGAAATGCCAGGAAGAGCAAGGCCTGTATTCCATAAGGCAGGGAGGAGAAGCTCATGAGGACAAACTCAGTTACTCTTGTCCAGTTTCCTGCAGCCATGGGCATGAGCACAAATCTCCCATATACTCATGGAAATAGATTTTTGATCACATGAATCATTCTAGATTTATTTTTCAGACTCCTGATAATTGTCAGGCAAAGAGGTAAAACCAGATCTGTTGAGGAAAAAAAAAAAAAAAAGGAAGTTTTGCTGCCTAACAGCAAAAACAATCATATAGACCAAAGCCTAAACTCCGATAAAGGGATCATTCCCCTTATTTTATTATTATTTTTAAAATATATTTTATCAATTTATTCATATTACATCTCAATGGTTATCCCATTATTTTAATATTTTTAAAAATTATTTATTTTATAAAAGATATTGAGCATTTCCATACCTTTCCAGGATTCCTTTACACTGAAAATAACTGTATTAACTGTTATTAGTCTGAATGAATAGAATCCTAAGATAAAGGGGTAGAATCAGGTGGAAAAACAGTGTAAAGTTCTTGTGTATACTTTATATATGTTTCCATTAATCAACATGTCACTGTTTCAATTTTCATCTACTGACAAAACCATTAGTTACCTTTCTGGTTGCCTCAAGGCCTCTGTCCCTCCATAGCTTTGATAGAGTATGTAGTTTAAAAAGGTCACTGTTTTATTAAATTTTGTTTTTTTAGGTGAGTCATCTGAAGAAAAGGAGAGAGTAATGCCTGAAAGACTAATTTAGGGGATCAGATCTTACCTACTCAGTTTTATGGGTGCCAAAGCGAGGAACTTCCTCCTCAGTCTATCAGAACCCACATTGGCAATTGGTTATCAGTAGTTACATAATCCATTGTGTATCAAAATTAAGATCCTGAAAATAAATTAATACAAGGAAGTAGAAAATTAATGCATATAATGGGGTTCAAATAATTTAAAATTGACAACCTCCAAGTACTCCGAACAAACAAGAGATGCCCAAATGACAGATTCCTTAAATTCTATTTTGTTAAATGCCTGAGGAATGGTAGCATGAACTTTCTAAGGTAAATGTTCATCAGCAGATTGGCAACTATGAGAATGAAAAGGTAGATTCTAAATGATATAAAATTTTAATATTTGTTCAATTCCTGCAGAGTGACTGGTCTGATGATGTGTGATTGGTCATTGAAGTCTAGAGTCTAAGGAAAGAGATATTTAAGTAATTTAAAATAGTCAGGTATAAATAACTAATAGAGATGGAAATGATATAAATATAGCATTGTGTGAATCAAAATAATTTTAATTAAATATAAAATAAGTATACAGTATCTTGAAGGGCACATATGAAAAATAAGAACAGCTAACACAATTAGTTAAGAATTTTTAGGCAATGAGTTGGCTAAAACACAGGCAGAAAAAGCTTTATATAATTATTAGAATATTATAGTAAAAACAAATTCCAGAAGTAGAAACAAGTGAAGTACAGATATGCTTCAACACAAGAATTTATGTACAAGAATAGCAAGTATAGAGAGAATGCAATAAAACTAAGCTAACCTCTCAACATATATCATACATTTATATCTGATGTGGAAAATGACTTAAATGCTGAAACTGACTTGTAGACAACTGTGAAGAAAATGCCTTCAGATTTAATCCTAGAATGCTGATGTCTAAGCAACATACTACAGTAACATTCACAAGCGGAAAGATGACTCAACTCATATAAAATTAAGTATTTTTGAACACTTAAAAGTAAAAATTGAATGAAAATTAAAAAGTCATAAAGATAGCTGAACTATGTGGCACATTTCCAAAGCATAGAAAACATGTAAAAGGAAATAAAAACAGATATGAAGACTAAGAAAATAATTAGAGAATCCAGAAATCACCCCATGCTCACACAATGACCTGATATTTGATGATATGGTCATGGCTGTACAGTGCATAGTCCTCAATAGTGGAAATCATTGTAGTCAATTATGTTAAAAGTTAAGGGGAAAACATTATAGGCTAAATGCCACATATGCTTTATACTACATATTGAAAACATTTTGGGCTAAGAATGCTCTGCTATTTTAGATTAGGCTTGGAGAATTTTGTTTTCTAGCATTTGCTTTTCATTTCTGTTATGAATGAAAGAACAAACGTAGCAACATTTGACATAAATTGATTTACTATGGACTTCTGTGTAGCTGTTTAGAACTGTGTTATAAGTGAAGGTTTAACAGCACTAGAAGATATTACATGTGTTTAGTTCAGCAGTTGATACACATATTATGTTCACTTAAAGCAAATATATTCATTTTAAAATAAAAATTATATCTAGCAATAGCAAAACTGACAACGTATTCATTTCACTATTTCTCATAATGACGTGATTGCATTTTATTCTTTGTTTCATAATTTCTACACCATTCACCCTGATCTATATTTGTATTTAGATTAGCATGTAAATAAGGGTAAAATATCTGTGCAATATTTAAGACAAGTGACAAACTTGAACCCACATTTGTGGCAATTAAAACAATAAAACACATTTGTAAAACCAATTTATCAAGAGGTCACGTAAGTCAGTGGTTGGCTTCTATTGCTCTTATTTTATCATTACAGATGGTATAATTTTATTATTACACTATATTTACAAATTTAATAATGGCAGGATGGAAATTTAGAGCCATTGTTTGAACTTGTATGACTGGTAAGGATTGTGCTCAGGATGTAAATCCAGGCATTTAGACTTCATGCTGTTAAGGAGAATAATGGGGAAATATTTAGAGAAGCCAAAAATACATTTTGTAAAGGGAGAAAATGTTCAGTATGAGTATAGTTAAGCAGATACATGAAAGGCAAAACTGAACTTAGAGTAGTAAGCTAGTTTTTTTTTTTGTTGTTTTTGTTTTTTTTTTTTTTTTTTACTTACATGGCATACTGAGAACATATTTTATTCTGAGGATGAAGGAATGCCTACGGATTTTGAGCATAATAATGACAGATTACCTCAAACGAACTTAAAATAAACTCTGGATACACCAAGAAGTGTTGAATAGGGTGAGATGTGTGTGTGTGTGTGTGTGTGTGTGTGTGTGTGTGTGTGTGTCTTCATCGTTACTGCAGGCAGAGGAGCCGATTAGGAGCCTCCGACATTGATCCATGGCCAAATTTTATCTCCGCGGGGGTGGTTTGTTAAAACCCTGAGAACAGATGGGATACATCTAAGAGAAATCTAAAGGAAACCAGGAAGACAGCCAATGTCTCCCTGGACAAGTAGAATTTAATGGACTTAGGAAACAAACAAAGACACTGCACTTGAGGGTCTAATTTCCTTAAGAGTATCTCTCTGCTGAGAGCTATGGTAAGCCTGGGATCACTCAGCTCTGTTGTCCCTTCCTCCCACCAGGCCCCTGGTCCCATCAGACCTATATCTAGAATCACAGACTGTGGGATCTGCAAGGGACCCTGGGGACCCACCAGTAAAAGCCTTCACTCCAGTGTGCTGCTCTTGGGCTGCACTGTGTTGTCATTGGCTTTCTGGCTTCAGTTTTCTCTGGGGGCTTCTGGTCTAAATGATTTACTAATGGACAGTTACTGGCTGTGTCTTCATTAAAAAGTTGTTAATGAGCTCACCTGATGCCATGGAGCCCAGATGATCAATGACCCCAGTGGCCTACTCTGGGGACCTGAAGGGAAACTTAGGAGAATATACAACGTCAGATCTGGGAGAGGGCAAAGACCCAGGCAGCCAAAGCCATACCTCTTGATAAACTTACCTTGCCAGGGGTCACCTCAAGAACACATCCTCCTTGGCCTACAAGTTTATGAGAATGGCTGCTGTCTACAGCAGCAGAGAGTTTCCTCTGGGCTGTCAGTTCTGCTTAATGCCTACACTTTGACCCATGGTGATGGGGCACTTTAGATTCTGAAAGAGAGGTGCTGCTTTGAATATTTAGCTCATAGAAGATGGTCTCAGCCTTCTGGCTAATCTTATCCTACTGTGTGAATCCCTTTGTTACAAATGCTTCACATTCCTGCAACAATGAGTCTTGCAGCATGTGATTGATTGGTACCCTATGCTGAAGGTTTAAATGGACACATTGTATAACAGAATGTGTAAAGCATGCGGCATACACTATACTTCTGTCTTATTGCCTTTCTGGATTTCTCTTGCATCTTCTAATTTTAGTAATAATTACCATATGATCACCACCATCATAATGAAGAAATATGAATGGCTAATAGATATTTGAAGTAGTATTCAACATCCTCAGTCATCTAAGAAATGCAAATTAAAGCTTCTCTGAGATTTCCTCTCACTCCAATCAGAATGATTATGATCAAGAGAAAAACTGACAGCAAATGCTCGTGAGGATGTAAGGAAACAGGAACCCCCATGCACTGCTGCATGTGTATAAACTAGTGCGATCATCATGGAAATCAGTATAGAGTTTTGGCAAAAAACTAAAAGTACAATTACCATATAACCCAGCCATACCATTTCTGGGCATAGACATGGACTGCAAGTCGACATACCACAGATTACTTGCACATCCACACCCGTTGCTGTCTCAGTTGCAACAGTTAGGCAGTGGGTTAGCCTAGGTGCTATACGCACCGGAATGTTACACACTAGTAAAATACATGAAGTCATGGCACTAACAGGGAAATCAGTAGAGCTGGGAATTATTCTTAAGCAAAGTGAGTCGGACTCAGAAAAACAAAGACTTCATATGTTATGTAATATGTGGAATTTAGATATGAATTTTGTGTGTGTGTTGAAACTAGGATGGGAACCATGTAAAGGAAGAAAGAGAGAAAAACGCAGTGAATATAACACAAAACAAGTGAGTAGGACTATTTATTGGAAGCAAGGGATTTAGCAAAAGGAGAATGGGAGGAGTGAGCTGAATTAAAATAAGGTATAATGAGACATATGCATGAAAGTGCTGTAATGGGGCTGGAGAGATGGATTAGTGGTTAACGGCAGTTACTGTTGTTACCAAAGACCCAGGTTCAGTTCCACATGGTGGCTTATAATCCTCTATAATTCCAGTTCCAAGAGAACTGAAGTTTTTAGTTTAAACACATAAAATAAAAATAAATATTTCAAAAAGAAAGTGCCATATTTAAACCCACTCCTTTCTATGCTAGCTTAAAAGTTAATTGAAATGTGAGTAAAATTAATAATCACTATCATTTTCACCAAGCTCCATTTTTCACAAATAAAAATACTTTGTTATAGAAAAAGTGTCCCATACTCAGGATTCTGTAAACACTGGTATGTGAACAAGTGCGACTTCAAAAGTAAATACAAAGTAAGAGGCAAAATCTATACGCATTTTGCTCTTGGGAGAAAATGTGATTCTCCAGAAATGATCCCATTCAGACCCAAGAGTGGCTCTGCCTCCTGGGTAGGTGGCAGTGTTCTGCTGTGCTCCCTGCACCCACCTCAGAATTTGCAGATGGCAAGAAGTGCCAACAAGTGCACCACTAAAACTCTCAACTTGAATCACACAGTTCGAGTTGAAGCCTGTGCTCTGAACATACGTTTCCCCTAAGACACACATCCTCTGACTCTGAGAGGTTGACACTTACTGGGTTTCCTGCACAGTATTTTCAGGCCTGCATACCTCAGACATCACACAGCATCTCCTAAGGTGCTGGCTAAGGTAGCTTTGGCTACTGTACTAAGTCTCTCCTACCTTCCTCAAAATTTGCCATCACTCAATTTGTGATGTTCCAGTACTGTGTTCCTGTACTCCTGCCAACTCTTTAATGGCAGATGTCCTAATCAGCTACACAGGGTACAAGGACATGCTGAACCATCAAGCCTCAGGCTCAGGTTTACCTTTTATCTTGCTAAGATGCTCTCAGACTCTTTGTAAAGTCACTTTTCTCATGGGACTTTCTGTGCACGTAGCCCAGCTTACTTATTCTGGCCCTTACAAAACACGAAGGCGAAATTCATCTTTTTATTAGAGAGGTCCTCCCACTCACATAGCCATAACTAACTCCAAAGATGACTGTAACCCATCCTTTGACCCTGCAAGAGGAAGGGCTTGGTGTGACCCTGGGCTGGTCAGCTGCCAGTGGACGAACATGTAGCACTGAAGTCCAGGCCAAGGCTGACCTCAGACACTCGCCAATCAACCCACAGAAGCAAGCTGTGAGTAAGACAGCCTCAGTCCATATTCTGGATGCCGGCCTCAGCCTCACCAAGACACCAGTGGCCATCCCAGGAACTTAGTTACCCTTAGTTACCTACTTAGTTACCCTTTAGTTCTGAGGAAGGATGATCTCTCCTGGTTCCCACTGTGATGCTGCCATGAGCACAGAAAACACTGTTTTTGTTTTTGTTTTTGTTTTTTTTTTTCATTTACAACTATTTTTTTTTTTATCTTTTTTTTATTATTAATTTATTCTTGTTACATCTCAATGTTTATCCCATCCCTTGTATCCTCCCATTCCTCCCCCCCCCCATTTTCCCATTATTCCCCTCCCTTATGACTGTTCCTGAGGGGGATTATCTCCCCCTATATATTCTCATAGGGTATCAAGTCTCTTCTTGGCTACTTGCTGTCCTTCCTCTGAGTGCCACAAGGTCTCCCCCTCCAGGGGACATGGTCAAATGTGAGGCACCAGAGTACATGAGAAAGTCGTATCACACTCTCCACTCAACTGTGGAGAATATTCTGACCATTGGCTAGATCTGGGAAGGGGTTTAAAGTTTACCTCCTGTATTGTCCTTGGCTGGTGCCTTAGTTTGAGCGGGACCCCTGGGCCCAAATCTGCCTATCATATTGTTCTACTTGTAGAAAACACTGTTTTAAGAACACTCTTGTTCTTCAGTCCTGGAGAGAGGGCTTCCAAAACCTGATTTTACTGCCTTCAAGTAGTATGCTACACAATATCTTATGGGAGCAGCTTCAAGAGACCAAACATGTTCTTTAAGCAGCTTGAAGGAAGCAGCTTATGCGAGTCACCTACGATGGGAAGATACTCAGGGTGGAGGACCGATTCAAAGGTCAACTTCTACCAGGAAGGAAGGTAATCCCAGACATTGCTGTCTGGCTGTTGATTCTGCAAACAGTTGTGGAAATGTCAGAGGAAGGGGATGGTGATCAGGACTGTCATTTACTACACATGTAAGAGGAAACAGATAAAACAGAATGACAAGGCCTGCCTGGACCTGACTTTGGAGGTGACAGTATAACAATTTTCTTACCATGTCCGAGCAGCTAATGTGCTGTTAAAAAAAAAAAAGAAAAGAAAAGAAAAGAAAAAAAAAAGAAACAAACAAACAAAAATGTGACTGTATTGGTGTGTGAACTCTGGGGCAGCGCCCTCACAGGTGATGATTCCTGTCCAGTTCACCACAAATTCCTTCTCCCTGGAGCTCAGAGTAGGGTACCAAACAAATCTCATCTTCAAGGTACCAGGTCCCCTAACACGCCCACAGCAGTGAACTGTCCTTGGATGTGAGTGCCGTGACTTCCCACCAGAGGGTCCCACTGCCCTGATCTAGAGCCATTCTGCCACCTGGTTTCCAAGTTTCACTTCCAAATGAAGCCTCAGGCTGCACGAGTACACTGGAGGGTCACTCTTTGCCTGCCGAAGACCATATCTTGTGGGTCAGTGAAAAGCAGAGCTGAGTCTGAGCTCTTAGGAATTCCTTTCAGACATTCTGTCCAGATGGCACCTCGGTACGGAGCCCAGGAACTGTCTTTCATCCATCTGGCACACCCTCTTAGCGGGGCACACCGGCCTCAGCACACACACTGGCTTCTTTGACGTTTTGTCCTTTTGCTATTAAGTAATCTGTCTGATTCTAAACCCACCTACCCACAGGTGTAAAGGAATGAGCTGCTGTGCCAAGTGTGAGGCAACAGTCCACTTCCTCTCCTGCAGTTATGCAAAGACTCAGCCTATAGCACCAGACCCAAATGTTTGCTTGCCAGGTCTGGCAAAGCTGGTCACTTAATTACCAGAGGGCTTCTTCACCTGGCCAGAGGCAGACCCAGAAAAGGGCACTTTAACAACTCAGGAGAGGGAAACAGGAGAAAGAAGTGTTTCCTTAGGGCAAGAAACCACAGGATGGCAAGGCCTGGTTGGGGGTACCCACACAGAGAAGAGCTCCAGCAATGGGCAGACCCTGTTTACCCCTAATCTTGAAAGTCATTCAGAACCATCTGAGAGAGTGGGGCATTTAGCTGGTCAAGTTCGTCCACTTGTGGCGGGAGGTGCATAATTATCTCCTGGTCTTCCAAGACGTCCTCTCCAGCAGCCACTAAGTTAGTGAGGGATTGGCTGTGAACACACTGGAAATCCACATGGCGACTCTTTCCTTCCGCCTTTTCCCATGACATCGGGATAAAGGGCGCTGCATGTAGTTGCAGATAACGTAAGACCACCCACTAGCTCTCCTCTGAATCCTTTCTTTCCAGGTAGGGTAACCTTCAGTTCCAATGCGAAAGTTCTTCAGGCCACAGTCCTCTACCACTGTTGTAACAACACCTCGATACTCGATGTATTTGAAGACTCTGTAGAGCTTGGAGCTATAAAGAATTTGGGAATAGTCTTCCCCCATGGGTGGGGAGTGGTTTTCATCCCAGTCCATGGAAGAGTCCTCATCTGTCAGCACAACAACGTGGCATTCTCGCTCCCCTTTCTTGGCACAGCCCACCATGATGGGTAGAATCACCTCCTTAATGTAGTGATCAAACTGCTGTGGGCACAATCGTTGGAATGGCCTTATTGGGGAGAGGTTGTCATGGGGGTGGGGAGGGAATGCCTTGAGGAACTAAAAGAATCACACCATTCCCAGGGTCTCTTTCTGTCTCTTGTGGATCAAGATGTGAGCTCTCTGCTATGCCCTTGCTCCATCATCATGCACTCTAACCTTCTGAACACATTTTCTTATGGCAATAGAACAGTAACAAAGACAAACATTCCAAAGGTAGATATTGATTAACTATATGAAAAGGTTGCTTTTGCTAGATGAGGAAGTGGAAATCATTTTCTTTTAATTTTACTTGATTTCTCTATTAAGTGAAAGGTAGTATATTGTACGGTAAATCTGATTGATATGGTCGTGGGTAAGAATGTGAGCTCAAAATGTATTTCTTCCACTGATTTTGTGACGTTGGAAAAGCTACTAATCATTAATTATAGCAATGGATCTTCATCTGTGTTATAATATTAGTTTTTCCCCTATTGAAATACTTCAACAGGTTTTTATTTATATACATTTAAAAGAACTGTATTTTAAAAATTATTATTATTTTATTAATAATATCGTGATTTTTTATGATTTATCATGATTTTTGAATTTATTTTATTAAAAAAATACATATTCACTTTACTTCTCAATATCCACAGTGAAGAGCAGAAGTAAATGCTTGTGTGCTTACTGCTTGGCTCTGTCTCTTCTTATGCAGTCAAGGACCACAGATCAGGGAATGGTACTATTACTAGCTCTTCTCACTTCAATGAGCTCAGTAAGAATTTCCTCAGAAAAATGTCTACAGGACAGTTCGGTCTAGTAAAGCTTTCACTGAAAATTTCATTCCATCTGATTCTAGGTTGTGTCAAGTTGACAGTTAAAACTATCATAGTCAGTTAATTTTTGTGAAATTATTCATGAACACATCCTCTCTGTTTTCTCTTCCATTTGAACTGTCCACCAATTTCTATCAGTTGTTTTTCCTCTACTTCTCAGATAGCTATAACTTGCCACTCTTTGCCAGTATATGAGACTAGTTTTTGTCATTTTTCATTAAACTACTGCTGTAGCCTCCTATATGATTTGTAGGGTTTCCTCTCTGACTCATTTTTCATATTTCTTAACACATAAGGAATTAAAATAACATTTTTTTTAATCACAGCATCATCTCATCCCCTTTGAAAACTGTTTTCTTTTACTTTTATGGCCCCATTTACAATTTTTCCATATTTACAGTTGTGAACTGTAGTTATACCAAGTTATCTGAAGTTTAATTGACAAGACCTTTGTTATAAGCTAGAAATAGTCTTGTAAGAAAACTTAAATACTTACTGGGAGAGATACAATAGAATTAACAGTGTGATATGTAGCTGCACATTCAACCTGGGTCTAGACATAGCTTAGTACCAATTAGAAAATACCACCTAGCTTACATTTTTGAACACATAGGATATACATATATATCTATGGCAAATGATTGACCTAAAATTACATGAACAAAATTCTAAAGTGTTAGGCAAACAAAATTTGAATTTGTTACAATAATAAAAACTAAAAGCCACTAGCAGATGACAGTCATAAGACAGTAACATCTTATTTCATGGAGATGAAGTTGTTTATATCATTTTCAATATTTGCTTCTGCATCTCATTTCTGTTGGTGATTTGGCGGCCTGTGAATTATGTGTTGAATAATTTAATGCTTATTTGTAGGTTTGCTCTAGAGAATACAATATTCATCCTTGATATTTAACAATCTACCTGAAGGAATACTATAATTTTTATATGTAAGTAATATTCTTACAAAGATTAATAAAAAATTAAAAAAAAACCAGAGATAAACTGATTTTTATGCTAATGCAAAAATTTTACTAACAGATATTTTGTAAAATCTCATTGTGCATTATTATTTTGCCTCAAAACTATTGTGAACTTTTACTAATTTTATCCACAGATAGGAACCTTGAGTATTATACTGGAAACACATAATAGGACTCTGAAAGATGGAATAAAGAAAATTGTCCTATGAGGGACTTTGTGAAGCAAGGAATAAACCTGTACATTCCTTGGGTTTCTTGTGGATTTATGTATCTTAAGTCTGCTGTTAGAAAAGCCAGAAATTGGAAATGCTAACATACACAGTCAGAAAGGCTTAGCAGAGTACATTTTTTTCTAGTCAACAAAGGGTCAATCCAGTATGATACAAGTTAGATAATAATCTTTCCACAGCAGCAAAGAACAATGGTTTGCCAGCAAAGGCTTGGTGGGAAGTCTGGACTTCTCCATTTGTATATTTAGTCAGAATTGTGAACATCACTGGAGAGCAGCTTCCCTCACAAGTTCCACTAGGTGGCTCTGGAGACGTGGAGAATTCTGATCTCCATCCCCATCCAGCATTAAGGAGGTACCCTCTCTTCTCCTTCACTCTAAGCTAGAAGAGTAAAAGCATTCTGGAGACTCAGAGCTTTTAACATCTTCTGGTAATGAGGAGGCTACCCACTTGTGGGCACCACATGGTGAGTCATCACTGAGCAGGACATCACCAATGGATAATTAAGGATCTGAAACTCATGTCCATTCCCAGCTATAATTAGAAACTCATACATTTTAATGTCAGTAGAAGAGAAACAACCTACCTGGATTTCTAGCTCCATGTAGCCATGCCCTTCTTTACATTTTGGAACAATTTCAAAGGTCCAAGCAAGGGACTATTCATTAATATTCATAAGGGTTCATAAGGGAACATTCAGTATGTTCTGGCTTAATAGAAAACCCCTCAACAGTAAATATTGGGAGGGTCACCCCTATAAACTCCTGGAGCCTTCCCTGTCCCAGAAGGAATTTCCTCCACTACCAATTTCTGTTTTCTTTCCTGGTCATGGGCTGAACACAGACCCCCTACACATATGTAGAAGATGTGTAGTTTGGCCATCATGTGGGTGCCTAACAGTGGGAGTAGGGGCTGTCTCTGACTCTGTTGCCTGCCTTTGGATCCCTTTTCCACAGCTGGGCTGCCTTGTCTGGCCTGAGTGGGAGAGGATGCGCTTAGTCCTTAGACTTGATGAGTGACGGTGGGCTGGTACACAAGGGGGGGTTCTCTTCCGGAAGCAAGAGGGTGAGCATGAGAGTGGGGTTGGGAGGAGAGGAGAGACGAGGCTGAGCCAGGCTATGGGGTGGTTAAATACATACATTAATGGAGAAAAATATATTTTTGGTTGTACAACTGCCATAGTTTTGTTTTTCTCAAGTCACACTGCTTTACTGAGGGAAGCCTGGGCAGGAAGTAAAGAAGAAGCCATAGAGGACCAGCTATTGTTTACTGGCTTCCTCCTCTTGGCTTAATCAGTCTATTTTGTTATATTATCCAGGACCACCAGCCTAGGAGTGTTACATTGTGGGATGTTTTCTGGACAGAGGTTTGACTCAGCTCCTCTTCGGAAAATCCAGTTTCACCTGCATGTGGATAAGGGGAAGCAACTCTCTCCTGTTTCAGGGAGGGGGCAACATAGAATCCCATTTGGTAGAAAGGTGTAATTATTCTGGTTCCGTTCGGACACTTCAAAGCACCAATCGGACACTTCAAAGGCCCTGGAGACAGGCATCCGGGGAGATAACCTGGGGTTGTCCCTTTTATAACCTAGTTTTTGTCTCTCTGTTGTCTTATTCCTGGCCAAGTGCACTTGGCTGTCTGTCATGGCTTTTAAGTCCATGACTACCTTCCCCCCGAGTGCAACAGACAAAAAACTAGGTTTTAATTCACACACAGAGTCCTATACATTCAGTCTAGAGACAAGCATCCCAGCTAAGCTGACGGACAAACAAAACAAAACAAAACAAAACAAAACAAAAAAAAAAAACAAAAACAAAACTTATGGGGTTGGGAGGATAGAGAAAAAGGATGAGAGAGTGAACTGTCATTCAGTTTTTAAAGCCCCAGGTTATGAGAGGTGAAAGGGAAGCAACGAAGGTAGAGGCACGAGCAGGATGTGGGCAATAGAAGGCAATTGTTTCAATGACATCAGAAAGTTTCTTCAGCTAGGCTGGCAGCCAGCATGCCTGTTTCTGCCTCCCAGGTGCAGGGATTACGAGTGTACACGTTTAGGCCTGGTTTATTTATAGCCACTCTGGGGATGAAACTCAGGTTGCTACGTGTGTGCAGCAAGTAGTTAATTTACTGGATGAGCCATTTTCCTAGCCCCAGAATGCAATTCAATGGCCTATAAAAACATAACAGACAGTATCCCTGTCCCCAGACATTAATCCACATATTTATGTGAACAAAAATTATACCAAACGTGTTCTAAACACAATGGAATAGCACTCGATATGAATAACAGAATGATGTCAGGAAAATGTCCAAACTTTAGAGCCAAAATAGCTCTTTTAAAAGAGTCAGCTGACCAAGCAGTCTCAAATAAGATTAGACATACATTGAGTAGTTTCGCTTCCCAGTAAATCAGTTGAGAATAGTAAATAAAAGACTCTATTCCAAATAGAGATAGAGGAAGAGCTTTGGAAACCATAAAAAAAAAAAAAAAAAAAAAAAAAAAAAGTAGTGATGGAACGGCAAGAATGTGCTGAAAAAAGATGAGTAATACACCGAAAACAAGTTATCACAGTCAAACAAGAAGAAATAAAATGATAATAAATGAATATATGCTGAGCATTGCTACAAGCATTACTTAACAAAGAATTCAATTGGGCTATTTTCTTGGTGTTGAGGTTTTGTTATTCTTTGTATATATTATCAGATGTATGGGATGTGTATTGCTATAGTCATAGAATATTGTGTCTCTCCACCATCATGAGAAAAGTTTCTTCTTACACTAGATATCAATTAGCACAGAGATCCACAACTGATCAACACAAGAAGGAAAGGTAATGGCAGAGGGCTTAGCTCTAAAGCTGACATCTATGCCTCATCTCTTCCACTAAGGCACAGAGATCTTTATAGAAGAGATAGTCGAAAGATTTTTTAATTTTTATTTTATTAATTTATTCATATTACATCTCAATGGTTATCCCCTCCCTTGTATCCTCCCATTTCTCCCTCCCTCCCATTTTCCCCTTACTCCCCTCCCCTATGACTGTGACTGAGGGGGACTTCCTCCCCCTTCATATGCTCATAGGGTAAGAGCCAGAAGTTCTTGGATGACTTCAAGGAAGAAGCGTTTTCCTTAAACAACACAGGCATTGCATGTATGAACTTCAAGTGATTGTGACAGCAGGCACAATACTGTGCAAGCTCAAGCCAGGCAAACTCTCAGCATGAAAGGGTGGAGGTGAGCAGAAAGTCCCATTTCTAGCTGAGGACGTATTGGTATTTGGTAGCTGCTGGAAAAGGGAGAGTCTGTTTTCTTTAATGACATGACCCTTGATTGTTTGACCATATTCTAGAGCAGTCCCACACTAAAGAGTAGTTGGGCAATACAAACTGGACATGATGGGTTTAAAAAGATAAAACATGAGTTTGTGTGGGTAGAGATGTGGAGGTGGATCTGGGAGGAGTTAGGTAAGGGTGGTAAATATCATCGAATATATACTATATGACATTTTTGAAGAATTAATAAAAATATTTAAAACACAATGTGTTTAATAAAAAGCTCAGTGGAAGACAGTGCATCAGGATTTAGAGATAAAACAGAAGAACTAGAACACATTCTCAAAGAAAATGAGAAATTTAAAAGAACAAATGGAAAGAAAACATAGGATATTAGGGGCAGTATAAAAATATGGGCATAGAAAAAGAAGAATAATTCCAGGGACTGTAGGAAAATGAGAGAGAACACAGAGAGGGAGTATATGGTAAAAGTAGGACAATGCATGCAGTAAATCTAGACCCCTTGTTCAGACCTAGTCAATGGGCAGCTCATTCTCCATGGTTGTGGGGAGAGTGGAGACTGCCTTTAACATGAGCTCTGGAGCCTCCAATTTGATCACTTCCCCTTGTTGGGGAGGCCTGGCAGCACACAGAAGGGGAAGCAGCTATCCCAATGAGACCTGATAGGCTGTGGTTATATGGTGGGGGAGGAGGGCCCCTTCTGGCAGAGGTCTAGGGGAGGGGAATAGGGTGAAAGATGGAGATAGGGAATGAGAAAATACAAGTGAGGGGATAGCAATCAAGATGTAATCCGAATAAATTATGAAAAGTATATTATATATGAATGAAAATATCTTTATGTAACTCATCACTACATTCAATAAATATATGTTAAAAAGGAAAATTGATATCCATATGAAATTAAAGTTCGGCAGGCATTCTTCATTTAAGCAGTGCATTTATTACAACCAAATAAATCCTAATTCAGCCAGTTATTTGTGTTGATGGTTTTAAAAATGAGAGTATAGTGTTTAAATGTAATACCAATAATGTGCTTTTATTTGAAGCTGTTTTTACTGTTGGTGCTTTTTTGGATAATCCTTGATGGTTTTCTTTTTCTTTGCTGCCATACCATTTCCCTCTTATTTGGCTATTTTTCTTCTTTCTTTAAAAAAAAATGGTGTGTGTGCGTGCGTGTGTGTGTGTGTGTGTGTGTGTGTGTGTGTGTGTGTGTGTGTGTACACATGCATGTGCATAAAGTTGGCCAAAATGAATTTTGGCCATTTCATCCCCCATTACCCTCTCTCATCCCGTTCTTTCTCCAGAAGAAGTCCTCCTACTTTGACGCTTTTTTGGTGTGACCTACCATGTTTAAATAGGGTGCTTGCAAGACCATGGATAGGGAATTATATACTGAAGCATGAACAACTTATCAGTGGATAGGCCACTAAATGGCACCCACCTCCCCAGCAACCATTAATTGCCTATGGTCCACAGTGATGAGTGGGCCTTATGAGCGCCTTCTGCATGCATATTGCAGTGTTGATGGGTTCAGTTTTGTTCAGTTAACCACAGCTGCAGTGAGTTCATGAGTGCAACAGCCTTGCCGTTTCCAGAAGGCACTGTCTCCAATCACTGCTTCCTATCCTTTGACTCTTATATTCTTTCCACCCATCCAATATTCCCTGAGCCTTGGAGAGGCTTAGCATAGGCATTTTATTCAGGAATGAACACTGAACAGTCACTTATTCTCAACATTTTGACTAGTTATGAATCTCTGCTTTAACCACAACCATTGCACAAGGCATCTTCTCAGGGCATATTAAGAGCAGCACTGATCTATGTGTATAAACACCAGTACTTAAAAGGGAGTTTGACATGTCTATTTAACAAAGCAACAATAGTAGGTTCCCCCCTATGGTCTATGGTCTTCCTGTTATAGGCTCTTGATTTGGTTTTCAGTCTTAGACATGAGTTTCCTTATGTGGAACATGCCATAAACTGAACCTGAAAGTAGATGGTTACCTACATATTAGTCGTGCCACTATAACAAAGTGAGTGCATCTTCCCTGGCAGGTCTTACAGTAGCTCATGGGTGAACCTTCTGATGACTCGTCTCTTCTAGTAGTCTTCCAACACAGTTAAAGCTAGGCGCCAAGGAGGAATTTCCAGCTCAGCTCTAGCCTGATTTCTCTATACTATGCAGCCAAAGTATGGAATGTCTTCAGTAATAGGGCTTTTCCAGCTGGTTGTGGTGAGTAATGAAGAGTGGCCGTGATGGTCTGTGCTGTCATGGAGGTCTGCGGTGCCTTCCTGGACAGTGGTGTATGAGGAAGCATCTCAACTCTGACACTAGTGTTTTTATTTAATACTTATTACTTTCTCACAACCTGGTGCATTTCTTGTCACTAGAGCCCTGAGGGTATGTGTGTGTGTGTGTGTGTGCGTGTGTGTGTGCGTGCATGCGTGTGTGTGCGTGTGCGTGTGTGTGTGTGTGAGTGTGCGTGTGTGTGTGTGTGTGTGTGTGTGTGTGTGCGTGTGTGCGTGTGTGTGTGTGCGTGTGTGTGTGTGTGTGTGTGTGTGTGTTATATTGGAATCTGTGAGACTTATAAGCACATAACTGATACTGTGATAATTACACAACCATACTTTCTTCTGGTCATTTATCTTTTGAAAAAAATGGGAAAAATTTCACCCAAACACTTAGAAAAATTCCATGTAAACTCAGAATCTCAAAGGTTTTTCTTTTACATTTTTGTTTTTTGATTAACATTTTATCTCTTCAACATCAGCACATTAGATTCAGCAGATGCTGTGATTCTAAGAAACTTCCATCTGTATGCTCACTCATGTACTTTCTACAACTGTATCTGAAAAGTATTTGAATCATTCATATATTGTAGATTAGAACACAGAGGGATAAAGTTTGAATAATTTTGCCAAGGTCACATGTTTTAGCATCAGCAGTGTGACTGTGGACTTCCCTTTATTAACTTCCACATTATATGACTTGAAGTAACTGTGCTAAGCCTTTTCATAATTTCATTTAATTCCCAGCACCTGAAATATATTGTTGTCCTTTTATAGAAAATAAGCATGTATAACAAATTTCCAGATTAACAAAGTATAAAATATAAACAAGCAACTAAATTCTGGAAATATCAATCCCAATTCAGAGCGTCTTTTGTGACTGAGTTAAGGAGTCACGCATCTAGGGTCAGGAGACAGGCTAGTAGTGCTGAATTTCTGTCATGTTCCAGGGGCCCTCCTTATTTTTCTTATTTTTAGTTTGAAAATATTATTAGTGTCATTTTATTGCATGAAACAATATACATGCATAAATGAGACTTCACCTACATCTATTTCTGCATTTTATCCTATTGCCTTTCCCCCAGTTCTCTTCCTTTCACTTCCCAAATAGTCAACTTTCTAGTTTCACACATACACACAAATTACATATATACATATATATGTAAACATATACATATATATGTGTGTTTGAGTCTCAAATTTACACATAAAAGAAAATATGTCATTTTTTTCTTTCTATGCTTAACTTATTATTTTTAACATTATGGTGTTAAAAATGGATGCATTTTCATTCAAATGAACTATATTATTTTTTATGGCTGAATAAAACTACATATGCACATATATACCTCATTATACATATTACTCTGTGATGGGTATCTATGCTGATTTTATAGTTTGGACTATTGTGAACAGTGCTGCAATAAACATGGATGTGTGTGCAGGTGCATCTGTGGTATGCTGGCTTTGAATCATTTGACTATATATCTGAATATAGCTGAGTCACATGATGGCTCTGTAACAGTTATTCTCCCAATAATGCCATGAGATTTTAATATTATTACATAGATTAAGAATATAAAATTCAAAGAAACTATAAGCCTATGGGGGAATTAGAACACTTTCTCCTTTATGTAACTTCCTGATAAACTATTTCCTAATTCTGCCAAACACTTGCTTTCTATGTCATTTATATTAGTCTGTTTGTTTTCATCTTGTCACACTTCTGGTCTCTTGGGCTCCTTCCTCAGTACCATACAGAGCATCAGAGGGAGGAGGAGGGAGGGATTAGGTCTACAGGAGTGAGGTAGTGTATAGAGGAATCTTTCCTGATTTGTCAGAGTTCCCTGATCACAGAAGGGAGAGAAGGTGGAGTCTTCACAGAAGCTTTATTTTATTTTTTTTTTTTTTTGTTGTTACATTGACTCTTCTTTTCACTTATTCCCCAAGTCCTCTTCTGCTAAAATCACCATCTGAGAATAATTCTGATCAGTTAAGGACATATGAAAAAGTAAGTAGATTCTATTGTGTGATAATTCCCCTGCAAATGGTCAATTCTCCCACCATTTCTTTATTTCTATAAGTAATATCCATCTAATTTTTCCTCTTTATATCTAACAAAACTCCAAAGTGTAGTTAATATCTATCTCTGCCACTTTTGTTAATGGTAAATTCTTATCTTTCTCACTAAAAGCTTGTTATCACTTATTCATATTATGCCTGTCTACCTTCCTACAGCCATTAAGATCTTTCATTTCTACTTCATATTTTCCATATCCTAGAGATCATCACACAATCTTCTATTATTGATACGGTTTCTACAAAGTAAGCTCACTTTAGCCACACATTTCCTCCTTCAGTTTCCCTGTACGCCCCCCCCCCAGATGTCCCCCTCCAAACTTCACTTAAGCCTTTTTTGATATCCACAGAATGCAATCAGTGCTGCCCATACGTGCACGAGGGTCAGGCTACCCACTGGTGCATGGGAACACCACCAGTGGGAATGATTTCTCTGAGTCGCTCAGATCTACAATCAATATAGATTTGCAACCATGTGAATTTTTCTTGACAATTTATTCACATTCTCTACAGATGGCCATTTCCACACAAATTATTCATGTATTTCTATTTCTTCAACCTTCAGTTTGTCCGTTCTCTCTAGGTGATATCTTCCTTTATATTCCACCCAGCAGTTATATTGTTTTTGCTAATCATTAACTAAAACACCCCACATAACAAATGTTGTCAGAAGGTTGAACAAACACCCTGAGATGCACGTCCTGTATGTCTAACATGGACAGCTTTGGAGGGATAATAAGAAACTGAAATGTGAATGCTAAAGATTCCTCATGAGAGCTCCAGTGTCTTTGGCAGAGAAAAGTATATGAGCCAAGTCACCAAGTGGAAGAATACTATGACTAGACGGTGATGGAAAAGTGAAAAAGAAAATACATATTGAAACTTTATTGGAAGGTTTTACATGTGCTTTCCTGAACTGGATAGTCTTGTGGCTAGTTATTTCTGCATAAATATCACTCTAGAAACAGTCAGATGTTAAAACACCTAGTGTCTAGGTGAGAAGAGCAGAGAACCAGGGAGAGGCTATGAAATCAAGAAGTAATGTAATATGAGGAACCAGGATGAAGGTAGTATAAACAGAACAGGAGAAAGGGTGCAACCATGAGATAAGGAGGAGGCCATTTAGATAGTTGCTGGGCTAGCACTGAGGGGATGTAAGGTTATAGGAAGTGAAGTATAAAAGCAATCTAGAAAGCATCCTCATATCACTGGCTTAGGAAACATGCCACGCATTG